>NC_083319.1:109369649-110027873 GCF_963455315.2 Globicephala melas | reverse complement strand
TTCCTCAGACCTTCACTCTAATTCTAAATGGATCTAATTCTAGATCCATAATACAGTATTATTGAGTTACATGAGAGGAACAGTAGTTTTTTTCCTTTCTGCTCTGTTATGAACACCAGGTAAAGAATTTGGTTTCAAGGTTTATAATGTGAAAACACTGAAATAACCTCCTTGCATTAAAGACGAGAAAAAGGAGAAAGGAAGAAAGACTGTGGCCGTTGTTGATTTTCCTGTGGATTTGTTAACCACGAGCTGACAGTCCACTGGCACTGTGTCTTTCCTTTCCATTTCTTCAAGCTTTAGGATACTTTCTTGAAACACACACACAAGTTACTGTCCCGATACCTGGCACCAGGATTAGGGTCGGTCACTATGCAGTGACCATAGATAATCCATCCTGAGAAGGGTCTGTTTGTGGCTCCTGATAATTTAATGGTGATTCCACAGAACAGCAGTTACACAGCATAGAGGAAATTCATCTTCTAAAGGCCAATGAAGGGTAGAAGCAGCAAGTAAAATAAGCCCCTAGATGTTTGGTGGGAAAAAAAAACCTATCAATCTTTGTCCGTTGTTTGTGTTTTGCTTTTGAAAGGCACAGTGGAAACATCTATATCTTAATACAGGTATTGCCTTAAAATGAATTTCTTGTTAGAATAAGAGGGGTTTTGGTTTTTTTTTTTAGGTTTTTTTAGGAAGAGAACTGGCTTTGCTTAGAAAATACACCATTAGGCAGTTCGGGGTGTATATGGATGGGAAGGGTGTGAACTTGAAACAGGCTGGGACCTGGGACGCTTTGCTGCTGGGCTTGTACCTGGACAAACGTCTCCCCAAGCAACAGATACAAAGAAACTATAAAGGGACTAAAATTAACTGCGTGCACGTACAGCTGGGGCAAATTATGGACAAGATACAAAAAGAGCAAAAACCCAGCTGCCACTGCTGGAGAGCAGAGCAAAAGCAGGGTACTGCACATGCCCCCTGCACACACCGCCACCAGGAGGATGGGCAGACCTCCTAAGCCGCTCCCCCAGCCCGACCCACCAATGCGCCCCCACGCTCACCCCATTTAAGGGACCAGCTCCCCACCCCCTCGGGGAGTGAAAAAGCGTTACCTGTTCCTTGTTTCCGCCCCCTCGGGGAGTGAACAAGCGTTACCTGTTCCTTGTTTTCCCTGCAGCCTGAGTCCCAGTAAAGCCTTGCCTGAACTTCTCATCCTGTCTCATGAGTTTCTACTGATTAAAGAGTCCAAGAACCTTGGTTGGTAACAAACTCACTCCTAGCACCTAACCTCCCTCCAAGACATGGTCACAATGCTACAAAAATAGTAAATGGAACATAAGAGTGTGGATTAGCAGCAAGAGAGTTGGGCAGAGGAGGAGAGAGGGGGTCAAAGCCACATGTAATAGGGACAGTCTGTGGGAAGAACAGCAGGTTCGCGCGGGTTACGGGAAACTGTGGTCCGTCCGTGTAGAAAACCACTTTGCTACCATTCCACAAGGTCGACTGCACTCAGAAATGCCTTGGTGGGCACCAGGGCGAGGGGGCTGCATTTCAGACTTGGAAAAAGAAAAGGGACAAAGCCAGGAATGGCCTCCCGAGAATCTCCCATGACAACAGAAGGGCGCCGAGTTCTCCACCATACACTGATGGGAGTCTGAGTCAAACTGCGTTGAAATCCAAAAAGATGGGGTGACTCCAGCTAAACCTTGGGTTTTGTAACATAGGTAACTAACTGTGATTTATTTTGGTTTATGTAGAAATGATATAAAAGTTCTGAAAAACCTCATGTTGGTAATGGCAGCAACACCCATGGTGACACATCCATCTCAGCTATAAAAAGCACCAGAATAGAACAAACGTGGTTTCCAGCCCTGGTTGCATGACCTCCAGCAGATATGTTGATGACAAATCATTTAAATTCCCTCTACTTTTCTTTCATCGAATGGACTTGAGGACATGGGTTGGGGGAGAGGGAAGGTGAAGCTGGGACGAAGTGAGAGAGTGGCATGGACGTATACACACTACCAAACATAAAATAGATAGCTAGTGGGAAGCAGCCGCATGGCACAGCGATATCGGCTCGGTGCTTTGTGACCACCTAGAGGGGTGGGATAGGGAGGGTGGGAGGGAGGGAGCCGCAAGAGGGAAGAGATATGGGAACATATGTATATGTATAACTGATTCACTTTGTTATAAAGCAGAAAGTAACAACATTGTAAAACAATTATACTCCAATAAAGGTGTAAAAAAACAGTCAATAAATAAATAAGAAAAAAAGATCTCATGCTTAGGAGTTTATAGGACCATGAAATTCAATAATTGAGATGAGAAGGATTGGAAGAGTAGAAATCATTTAACAAATAACAATGCCAAACATATACCGACTGCTTTTTTGTGCCAGACTGTTGTAAACTGCATAGATGTATTAGATAATTTAATCCCATCCCATCCACACAAAAATCCTATGACGTAGACACTATAGTTTTCTCAGTTCACAAAGAAAGGAGCCGGAGGCATTAATCTCAAACAGACGTGCATATTTAAGTGTCGGGCTTTTTGAACACTGATTAAGTTTTTTTTAGTGGTTTTTTATTTATTTATTTTTGGCTGTGTTGTGTCTTCGTTGCTGCGCATGGGCTTTTCTCTAGTTGCAGCCAGTGGGGGCTACTCTTCGTTGTGGTGCGCGGGCTTCTCATTGTGGTGGCTTCTCTGGTTGCAGAGCACAGGCTCTAGGCACACGGGCTTCAGTAGTTTAGTTGTGGCTCCCGGGCTTAGCTACTCTGCAGCATGTGGGATCTTTCCGGACCAGGGATCTAACCTGTGTCCCCTGCAATGGCAGGCGGATTCTTAACCACCGCACCACCAGGGAAGTCCCTCAACACCGCTTATTTTTGAGGCATCACCTTGGCTGGGCTACAGTCCTCCGTTATCCCAACAGCACTAATCTAAGACGCTGCTGCTGTGAAGGTACTGCATAGATGCAATGCCAGTCCGTAATGAAGTGAGGTTAAGTCCAGGTGATTGTCTCAGATAATCTGGGCGGGTCTGAGTCAATCAGCCAAAAGGCCTTATTAGAGCGGAGGCTTCCCTGGAGAAGAAATCCCACCTGTGGACAACAGCGTCCACTGATCTCCAGGAGTCCTAGCCTGCCCTTCCTGTTGGCCGCAGCTGTTGAGGAGTATGAAGACCACTCCTTCCTGTCCTCTTTCATAACCGCTGGTCCCCAGCACGGACACCACCCTCTCGCCCTGGGGGTCGTGTGACAGGAAGGCCCACTAGAACATCCTCCAGATTTGATACTGGACAGCGCTTCCATCAGGCCACAGAACTGAAGCATCAGACAAGCAGGCATCTGTTTCATCTCCTTCCAGAAGCCAAAAGCACCAAGTGTGCTGCCCTTCCAGGGTCATTAGCATCTCTCCTCACAGCTGTCACCTGAGACGCGGACCTCAAGGAAGGGAACCTCAGAGCCAGAGGGAGAAGGGCTCTCATTGAAGAAGTGGGGGGCGCCCTTGTGCCTACTTTCCCAAGCTTTGCTCAGCGGCCTGTCCTTTGCAGGTCTGGCTCACACCGATGAAGTTCAACCAGCTGCTCCTCATTCACTTACCAGGGTGGAGCATGTGGACCTTGCAAAGTCCCGTGAACCCAAAGTTCACGGTCTAGTCACGGCCCCATTTACCCATAAGCACACACTGTGCCCAAGTGTATCATCAGAACTCCTAATTCTCATGCTATAAATTAGAGCAGAAAATTAAAAGGCGCTCAAGAGGAAGGAAGAAATATGACTATTACCTCAAACGAGATGGTAATTCGCTTGTCCTCTTCCCTCTGAGCCAGCGCTGGCTGTTAAAAATAAGTCCTAATAACAGTGCTAAATGAACTCAAATCGCAGATGAATGTGAAACTGACCTACTTGAGAGATTTCAAAGCTGGTTTATTAAGGTAGTTATTGTCACTAGGAGGTTTGACTCATTCTTAACTAGGTGAAAGGTGAGTGCGATAGTTAATTTTATGGATCAACTTGGCCAGGCCGTGATGCCCAGATATTTAATAAAACATTATTCTAGATGTTTCTGTGAAGGTGTTTTGGGGGTGAGGTTAACATTTAAATCCGTGGACTTTGAATAAAGCAGATTGCCCTTGTAACATGAATGGACCTCATCCAATTAGTTGAGGTTCTAGAACAGACTGACCTTCCGTGAGCGAGAAAGAGTCCTCAGAGCAGACTGGCTGCAACCCTTTCCCAAGTCTCCAGCCTGCTTGCCTCCCGCATCAGACTATGGACTCACCAAGCCTCCACCACTGCACGAGCCAACACCTTAAAGTAAATTGCTCTCTCGCGCTCTCGTATATACATACACACATCCTGTTGGTTCCTTTCTCTGGAGAACTCTAACACAGTGAGTAAACTGACAACACCGGAAATAACCAGATGAACTTTAGGAATATAAAAGATGAGAACCCGGCAGCATTCACAGACCAATTACTGCTTTCACCAAATATCTTCGCTAACACTGTGACATCTTAGTGTCCAAGTACCAAAAGGAACAGTCCTTACAAATATATGCTAATATACATCCACTATATAGGCAGGGCGCAAAGGAGCACTTCGCCACAAAGTCCCTCCTCAGTCCGTTCAGGCTACTGTAACAAATACCACACACCGGGTGGCTCATAAACAACAGAAATGTATTGCTCACCGTTCTGAAGGCTGGAAGTCCAAGGTCATCCTGCCTGCACAGTAGTCGGGCTCTGGCGAAGACCATCTTCTGGACTGCAGACAACCGACGTCTCACCGTGTCCTCACACCGTGGAAGAAGCAGGGGAGCTTTCCCAGCCGTCTTTTATAACAGCACTAATGCCTCACGAGGGCTCCACCCTCATGACCTAATGACCTCTGCAAAGCCCCACCTCCCAACATCATCACGTTAGGGCATTAGGTTTCAACACATGAATTTGGGGCATGTATACATTCAGATCATAGCACCTTCCAAAGACTGCATGCTGATTTCAGGGCCACTGACTGCTCCAGCAAAGTTCCTGTGCTTCTGGGACTTACCTAGCAATATGGACAATCCCTAGAAATCTAGGAACTCAGCCGTTTTTTAAGTCCAGCTGATATTAATCAAGCACCTTCATCACGGGGAGGGGATGGATATTCCCTGATGTCATGGAGCTCAGAGTCTGGGGGAGAAGTAGATGCTCAAATACTCAGGCAAATGAAGGTCTAATTACAGACTAAGAGAAGTGCTGTGAAGAAGGATGCCTGGTTATTTGAGAGAGTATAACAGAGGCATCCAGTCTCCTGAAACCTGGCTACTCAGAGTGAGGTCTGCAAACCAGGAGCACTGGCACCACCTGGGAGCCAGTTAGGAAAGAAGGATCTCAGGCCCCACCCAGACTTGCATTTTAGTAAGACCCCCAGGTGATTCACATTCATGTTAAATTTCAGAAGCAACAGCCTTAGGGGGATTTAAAAAAAACCCAAAAAACCTGTTTTACTATGGCTCGAACATTCCAGCTGAGATCTAAACGGAAGGGGGAACCACTTTGTCAAAAGCAGAGGAAACAGTTTTCATTTATATGCAGCGATCATCATTGCTAGTTACCAAACATTTCCAAGTATTTTTCCCTGACACCTTGTAGGACTGTCCTTTCCTGTCCCTGTGAAGTTGGATCTGGCCAAGTGATGCTCTGGGTAGTGAAATATGACCAGGAGGGTGGAATTTTGGAGAACCATAATGTAGTGTGCCATTCTTTTTCTTTCTGCCATGGTTGTCAGTGTGTTTGGGGTTTCATAGTCAATAGGGAAGCTGGAACAGAACCTTCATCCTACCTGGAATGAATGTGTAGATTGCATGACTGATAAGCTCTGTTGCACTAAGCTCCTAAGATACCCTGGAGACTGTTTCTGCCTCACTGATACAGTGGACCATCAATTGATTCATTCAGCTAATACTTACTGAATGTGGACAAGGTGTCCAACACTGATCCAGCCTCTGCGGACTCACAATAAAATCAACCAGACAAGGCCCTGCAGGGTCTTCTCTTTGTCTGGAGAAAGATAGGCACATGGGCAACCAATCAAATAATCATTTCAGACAGCAAGATGCACTACGAAGGGAGTGAAATGAGGTGTGAGCCTAGAAGGCTGTGATGGGGACCATTTCAGACGGTGGTCGGTCAGCTTCTCTCTCCAAGGAGCTGCTATGTGACCTGGTACCTGGATGAAGAGAAAGACCCAGACATTTGACGGTCTGGACAAGAGCCTCAAGGCAAAAGGAAACAGAGTGCTCTGGAGGTGGGAACAAGTTTGGCAGCAGGAATTTAGTTTTAGGGATGAGAAATCTGACACCCGGTTGATTCTCTTTCCAGTGTGGATGGCCTGTTTTTTGTTTGTTTGTTTTGGGAGTGTCGTGTTTTTGTTTTTGTTTTTTTTGCGGTACATGGGCCTCTCACCGCTGTGGCCTCTCCCTGTTGCGGAGCAGAGGCTCCGGACACACAGGCCCAGCGGCCATGGCTCACGGGCCCAGCCGCTCCGCGGCATGCGGGATCCTCCCGGACCGGGACACGAACCCGCGTGCCCCGCATCAGCAGGCGGACTCTCAACCACTGCGCCACCAGGGAAGCCCTGGGGGTGTCGTCTTGTTTTTGTTTTTTCCCTCCTTATTTGAAAGTGTTTGGAATTTTTTTCTTTATTTTTAGAATTTAGAAATTGCACCTGGAAATAATAATATTTTCTTTACTATTTTTAACTGGGGTTAGAAGAATCTTTAAGATCTAACTCGATTTTTTTCCTTCAATTTAGGAAATTCTTTCAATTTTTTTAACTGTACTTTTTCCTTTGTTCCTTCTCTTCCTGGATAAAACTACCGTGTAGATTTTGGTATGCCTAGCTCAATTCTTCAGAGTTTATTGTTTATCCTTTTTCTCAAAATATCTCTATTATCTTTTATTCTGTCTTCTAAGAGTATTCCTCAAATTCCTTTTCCAGTTCAACTAAATTGAAATTAGAAAAGTGGTCATTCTGCCCCTCAATGAATCTGATCATTTTTTGCTAGCAATCACTTTTTCTTAATTTCAAAAAATATTTCTCCTCTTCAGTTGCTTCTTTCACATAAGGTTTTATGTTATCAGTGAAGAACCTCTCAAATATTGTGGTGAAAGATGGTGGTTATTTTTTCTTTTCTGTTCTCTTTTGCCATTAATTCTTTAGGGGACTTGTTCTATGATTTCTCATCATTGTCCAAATTTTTCAAGGAGCTGTCTTCCATCATATGCTCCATGATTGTTTTTGTCATTTCTAAATAACAGTCTAGGCCAGTGACATCTCAGAGTGTGGAACTTGGACCTTCACCATTGGCATCACATGGGAACTTGCTAGAAATGCATTCTCCACCCTCACCCTACATCTTAATCAGGATCTCTGGTGTGGGACCAAGGAAACTGTTAACAAGGAGATAGGAGTTTTACATTCACACGAATGATGGTTTGTTTGGAAACTGAAGTGGAGTCACAGTACACACGCCCTTCAAAGTTCGAGAAGCAAGTTTCTAAGCTGATCAGTATCTGCGGCTCTCGTGGGCCCCAGCAGGAACTGTGCAAAGTAACCATCGCCCTTGCCCTCCAGCGATACCCGCACTGTACTCCAGAAGGTAGGTGGGAATCATCTTGAATATAGTAGAGAAAAGTAGGCGACTGGTGGGCATTCCAGCCCAAACATCCCGCTTCCTCTCCAAAGCCATCACCACCAGGTCAATCCTGGGGGGACGATGAGTCCAGCTTCTGTGAGTGGAATTCAAGCCGTGTTCCCCAAACCCTTTAATTGTTCCTTTCTGGCCCCTGCCCTTCATGCCCACCCTTCCCTCCTCCCTCACTTCTTGTGGGTGGCAGAGAGAACCCTAGGGGCATCTGTGTTTGGTTAGAGCTATAGCTCCCAAGAGGAACTAGGCAAGGAATTAAGAAGGTTCAATATTAAGGGGATACACCGCTAGGGTGAGTTTTTGTATGTTTGTTTCATTTTCCCCTCCAGGTCTGTTGTCACAGGTGTGTAGATTACCTGAGTGCCATACCCTTCTCCTTCGGGCTCTGTCTCACCCATGTCAGGCGTTCCCTGCAACAAATCTTCCATGCTATTCAGTACACCTTCAGAGCGGAGGGACACGAAGTGACAAAGCACGAGTCAGTTGCTGTATTCACCTTCTGTCCCCCCTGTAAAAATCAAGAACTTAGCAGCCTAAAACAACCACCATTTCTTATCTCGCAGTCTGAGGCCACAAGTCCCACACAGCTGACTCTGCTCTGCCTCACAGATGGTGGGAGGGCTGTGTCCCTCGCTGGGGCGTCTGGGGATGGGTCTGCTTCCAAGCTCACTCGGGCCGTTGGCAGAATCCAGTGCCACGGGGTTGTAGGACTGAGGTCTCTCAGTTTGCAGGGGACACTCACATTCCTTGGCTGGGGGCCACCTTTCTCCAGCTTCCAGCCCCCAGCACTGGCCGAGCCTGCCCCACACGCGGGGTCTCTCCTGCTCCCTCTCCCCCTGCAGTCCTCTGAGCAACTCTTCTACTTATAAGCAACTCATGTGCTTGCACTGGGCCACCCCGGTCTTCTAGGATAATCTCCCCATTTCTAGGGCAGCTGATTTAGTGACACTAATTCCACCTGTCCAGACCCTGCCCAGCAGCTCCTGATTAGCCTTTGATTGAACACAGAGGGTCAGGACTTTGAGGGGCAGCGCTGGAATCCTGTCTCCCCTACCTGCTCCACGTAAGCCATTAGCAAGAACCTGCAAATCCTTACTTTGACCTAAGCTGCCAGGTACCCACTGGGGACCCTCATGCTTATCACTTGGAGGGTCTCGTGACCCCCTCAGAAAACACTTTGTCTAACTTCTGAAGGAAAGCCCCTCGCCCCCCGCTTTTCCAGTGCTGCATTGTGTGGTGAGAACCCCTCACCAGATCCCCCTCCCCCAGGAAATCACAATGGCTTCATCTGAAACCAAAATGCCTCAGAGACTGGGACCTATTGATGATCGCCTTTCTTCTTGCCTAAGGCTTAACTGTAGACTTTGGCCCTAATGTGTCTTGGGTCATTAAAATGGGATTTGGAGAGTTAAGGTACTTTTGTGAGTTGAACTCACTCTCTAGAAACCAAAAAAGATATGAGAAAAACCATATTGCTCTTGAGAATTATTGCCATTGATATATTTCGCGGTACTAACATCCTCTACTAGGAACTTGAGTGAAATGGAACTGAATGAATTCCATTTTAAAAACTGAATTGAACATGACCAGTCACAAGAATCCAAGGGCTAAATTTCAAATAGTAAAGGCTACAGAAACCCTCTATGTTGAGCTAACCCTCTAATGAGAGAGACTCCCAACACTGACGTCTCAAATGGTTTTTGAGGACACTACAGAGAGAAGCCACATAATTGGAGGGTGTCATCCATTCCAGGAGGGTGTCCTGGAAAGAGAAGGATCAAGCAGCTGACACAATTAGGCCATGAAGAGGTTTCATTTAAAAGCTGAGAGCAAAATCACTGTCCTTTCATTACTATTGTAAGGAGACTTCGGATACACCCCCTCTGGCAGAGCTCGAGTCCATAACGTAAAGAGCGTTGATTTCTCGCCTGCGTGACTTATTTTATTCCTAGTCAGAAGCACGGCTTCAAATTAGCTTCACCATTTATTGGCCTCTCTCAACCATAAAAGCATCTTTTCTCTCTCTTGGTAGTCCAGCTCGCCATCTAAAGTGACCGAAGAAAGCGCCCACTCAGAGTCTGCATCCATCCTCTCCTCTGGTCCCGCTTCAAGATGTTCATCATATGATTCAAAGGGAAGTGAAAATAAGCCGCAGGCAGTGCAGCGCCAGTTTCCTATCTGAGAGGGTTTTCACAGCAGAGCCATGTGGATGAAGTTCAAGGGCAGCTGAGAAGGATGAACTTCCTCCCACACTGGACTGAAGTCCTGAGTTTGAGAACTCAAACTCAGAAAGTGGTGGTATTAAACACTAAAATATTTTGGGGGGAAAATGAGTTTTATCATGTAATTTTAGGTCTGTTATATAGCTGTTGAGCATTAAGATGTCTTGAGATATTAAATTCAAAATCTGTCATTTGCAGTGTTGGAGCATCTGGCATTAATCTGACCCCATCAGCACCCAGCTATGTAGAAATTGTGTGTGACCATCGTGTTTCCCGAGATCAAGGCTCAGAATTGCGATCACTGATTTCTTTCCTCTATTTCATTCAATCTTTGTCGTTTCATCCATGTGGCTCAATGCAATGAGCTTAGCTTTCCTTTTACTCTCTAGTGAAATAATTAAGAAAAATATAGATTTCCCCCAAATTTTATGTTGGCGGCTTGCTTTAGCTTCTGAAGAGGACCAATAAGTCTGAACCCTCAGAGAGTAGACTTAAACCAGACTGTATTCTAGTTGTCCAAGGAGTTGACTTTCATGTTAATAAACTTGTAATGTTTATTGAATTTGGAGCCCTAAAGACCTGGCTCAAATCATGACTCTAGAACTTACTGATTATGTAACTATGAATGGACAAAGCTCTCAAAAACTCAATTTTAGGCCTTCCCTGGTGGCGCAGTGGTTGGGAGTCCGCCTGCCAATGCAGGGGACACGGGTTCATGCCCCGGTCCAGGAGGATCCCGCATGCCGCGGAGCGGCTGGGCCCGTGAGCCATGGCCACTGGGCCTACGCGTCCGGAGCCTGTGCTCCGCTGCGGGAGAGGCCACAGCAGCGAGAGGCCCGCGTACCGCAAAAAAAAAAAAAAAAAAAACCCTCAATTTTATATTAAATGGGGAGAAAAGTTATCATTCAGGGTTGTCATAGGAATTACAGGTAATATCTCTACCATGCTTAGTATAGTAGAGAATAAGAACTAAAAAAGTAATACGCTAGTTTTAAATTTCTATTCTGATTGTCTCACTCATATTATTTTAATTAATCTCAAAATATTCTTGTGAAGGTAAAATGCGATAGAATTTATTTCATGCCTTTAACTGGTGACAAGGAAGGCAAAAAAAAAATCACTCTGGGTGTTTGTGTAATTGACTGCGGGTCATTTTAGACACCAGTACACATTACAGCTTTATTAAAATGAAAATATTTTAATTACTTTCAGGAACTTGAGTATGTGAGGGGTGGCTGACAAGCTTGATTTGCCTTGGAGAACTCCTTGGACAATTAGAATATAATCTTGTTTAGGTCTGCTAACCAAGGGTTCAGACTTATTCGTCCTCTTGCTGCGTGATTTTGGGTTGAATTGAGCTCAGTGTGATGTAGCAACCATAAAAATAAAGGTCCACTCAGTTTTTGCCTGTTATCTAAGGCCGACCTGCACAGTAACAGTCATTTACCAAGATACTATTTTCCTGTTTAATCGAAGTATTCATTTCGAGAGTTACCAAAGATAATCCACCTTAAGATACAGCTTTCTATGAATTTTCCTCTAAGGAAATGAACAGAGAGCTCATAGGTGGTCCACCAAGAGCCCAGGAGGCTATGTACTGTTGCTTGGGGAGATTAGACTCTATAATCGTTTTAAAAAAAAGAAAGCTTCCAGTTGAGGCTTTTGTGTGTTTTTGCCACTTCAGCAGTCATTTCTTTTCTGTTATGGCCAAGTTAAGTTATTATAGAGTTACAGAACGCTGAAACTTAAGAGGAACTTAATAGACCATGTAATTGAAAGATCATCACTTCACAGATTAAAAAAATCAAAACTGAAGTCCAAGCGGTTGTGTGTGTGGCCCAAGGCCACACAACTAATAAATGGCACGTGCCCCAATTCCTTTTTTTTTTAATTCCACAAATATTTACTGAGTTTTCATTAGGTACAAGGCACTGTGCTCAGTACTAGGCAAAGACAAATATAAGTAAGGAGTCACTGAGCCCTGGAGGAACCCTTCTCCAGCTCTACTTTCTCAATATTTAGTGCTTTCTATCATCTCTGAACCCTGAGGTACGTACATCCCCAAAGGAGAAAGGACGTCTGCCCTAAAACTGGGTTCCTTAACAGCAGCTAAAGTTTAAAATCTCAAGCTAGATACTTAGCTCTAAGAAGGAGAGAGAGAGAAAAATGAAAGAATTTTAGATGTGGCCCAAAGTAATGTTTTTAAATAGGAAAGTATATGATAGTTTGTGACCCAGAAAAAAAGTAGAATTTGCTTAACCCAGGAGGCTCATTTTAAGTTAAAATTATGTCATGGTCTGATGCTTTTAAATTAAACTTTTACTACTTAGCCCTGTAAAGTATTTGATTTTTGAAAAGTCTTCATAATCAAGTAATTAGCAAAAAAAATACAAGGACATTTACGAAATGTGGAGAGACACTAAGAAGGACATATCCAGCTTTAATTCCTTGCCAAGTGGAAGACTTTCTTCCAGTCTTATTTTAAATTACATAGATCTCCCTTTGAGAGAGGAAAAAATGACGTCTCACTCCTCTACCTCTAGCAAAAGAATTCACGAAGCAACACAAAATGGTCTCGGTCATAACTATTTGTTGTCCTAAGGATGTGAAAATACAGCTACCTATGACTGGACTGTTTCACAGACCCGATGGGTACCACTCTGGAGCTTACCTCCCATCAGCCAGGTAACTGATTCCTACTGAATTTTGGTCTCAGGCAAACTGAGCAAGTAATTTTCTACTTGGTTTTGCTTTATTATGTAAAACACAAAGTATGCCCTTAAAAATATGGGTTATTCATGCACTATCCTAACAGGCACTGCTCTCCATCTGACTCATAAAATTGATGGGCACCCCTCAGAATGAAACCAACAGGATGAGGTAGTTGGCAGCTTCATTTCACACGTCCACGCACATTGCTTTTTTATAACTGTGGTCGCTTTCTGTTTTCTCCTGAGTGATTTCTATGTGAGCAACTGCTTAGAATTTAGTTGTAAAGATCTGCTTGCATCAAAAATAGGCTCCCAAGTGTGACCCTTCATTTTGAAGTTAAGAGATATTAGGCCATGTGGGTGCAGGGGCTGCTAATGTTTCCGACTTTAAGGGGATGAGATTTAAAAGGTGCTGTTGGCTATGCCAGAGACAATGTTATTTTTGCTTTTATATCCATCCTGTTCTGGTTCTACTTCAGAGTTCAGTTAAACACCTGAAATGCTAAATATAATCTGTGCGAGCAGTGGTTCGTCTCACGGGATCAACATGTTATTTTCTTGGCGTTAATCACCTGCTCTAGCTAACTAAGTGTCTATCCCTGAAAAAGCTGATTTTTCCAGCAAATAACTAAAAAAAGTCTCCAAGTTTACTGCTCTAAGAAACAAATCAGCTATTCAGAAGAGAACATTTTTCTATATTCATGTTTAATGACTAGTTCAGTGTGTGTTAATTGCTCTTTACATAGTGAGAATTATTTAGGGTTAATTGTACAATATTTTAATATGTAGAGACTTGGGATTGTATTGCCCTTCGACCCAATTCAACACCCCTTGATTTTTAATAGCACTCATTACTTTCCCTGCCACTTTTTTTGAGGACAGCTCCACCTTGGAGAAACGGAAGAGGAGAAAGGGGGAGAAATGACTTTAGCAATTCACTTTAATAGCTATTCATTAGGCCTCCACCATGCTCAAAACACTCAGCTTAAGGACAGGGGGCAGCAAACGGCAGCCCCTGGTCTTGTTCTTAAGGAGTTTATGGTCCAGTGATGGGTGCAGCCATGCATAATAAGCCAAGTAAGAATAGAATAAAGAATGAAACAGAGGTGCATCTGAAGAAGTGTGGAAAGACAGAAGAGGGAAGGAACAACTCTAACTGCCGTACAGGAAGAATTTTCTCGAAAAGGAGGAAATTGATAGGGTTTTGAAAGCTGGAAAAGATTTTTATAGCAAAGGATGAAAATTCCGATTGAGGAAACAGATTGAGCAAATGTGTTGGGAAAGGAGAATTCACATAGTATTGGGGTAACTGGTATAGAACAGGGTATATGGAAAAGAGAGTGACGCGTGGTCCGTTGAGGCGATATGGGATGTTTTGTCTCTAATTTGCGTACATTTTTAAATTTAGTGCAACCAATCCCTCACGTGAGCCTTTTTCCCTAATTTAATTGAGATACAGTTGACATACAGAACTGTATACATTTAAGCATGATTTGACTTACATACATCATGAAATGACCACAATTAGTTAACATCTGTCATCTCATATACCAAAAAAAAAAAAGAAGAAAAAAAATTTTTTTCCTTGTGATAAGGACTCTTAGGATTTACTGACTTAACAACTTTCAAATACACAATACAGCAGTGTTAACTATAGTCACCGTGCTGTACATTACATCCCTAGTGCTACTTATTTATCTTAACTGGAAGTTTGTACTTCTGACCACCTTCATCCAACTTCTCCCTCCCCCTACCCCCCGCCTCTTGTGACCACAAGTCTGATCTCTTTTTCTATGAGATTTTGTTATTTTTTTTCTTTCGCACGTAAGTGAAGCCATGCAGTATTTTTCTTTCTCTAACTTATTTCACTTTGTATAATGTCCTCAAGGTTTCTCCATGTGGTTGCAAGGCAGAATTTCCTCTGTTTTTATGGCTGAATAATATTGTTATATATACAATAATTTATTTATCCATTCATCTGTCAGTGGACACGTAGGTTGTTTCCGTGTCTTGGTGACTGTAAATAACGTTGTTATGATCCTGGGGTTTCAGATAACTCTTCAACATAGTGTTTTTCACTTCCTTCAGATACATTCCCAGAAGTGGAATTGCTGGCTCATATGGTAGTCCCATTTTTAATTTTTTGAGGAACCTCCATGCTGTTTTCCACAGTGGCTGCACCTAGTACATTCCCACCAGCAGTGCACAAGGGTTCCCTTTTCTCCACATCCTCGCAAGCATTTCTGAGCTCTTGTCTTTTTGATGACGGCCATTCTAACAGGCGTGAGGTGATATCTCATCCTGGTTTTGATTTGCATTTCCCTAATGATTAGTGATGTTGAGCATCTTTTCCTGTACCTGTTGGGTTGGTCGTTTGTATATCTTCTTTGGAAATATGTCTATTAAGGTCCTTTGCCCATTTTTTAACTGGATGATTTGGGATTTTTTGCTATTGAGTTCTATGAGTTCTTTATATATTTTGGATAGTAACCCCTTATCAGAGGTATGGTTTGCAAATATTTTTCCCATTCTGTAGGTTGTTTTTTTCTCACATAGACATTTTAATCTCCTAATGCTAGATTCTCAGGCAGAGTTTCCAAAAACGGTCTGTTTCCCTCAGCAGCCACAAACAACTGTGGGGCAATTTGCCCACTGGCTGTGATCTGATTGCTTTCTAGGGAGTCCAACCTCTAGTGCAGAGGATCGAGAACAGCCTAAGCTATGGGATATAGGGAAGACAGAAGCACATTTCCTTTCTAAGAAAACATTTGCCCATTTGTTAGCCTTTTCTTTGAAAGAATATCCATTCTTTCATAAAGACCATTATTCTACCATCTTCTTTCCTACGCACTGGGAGCAGCCGTTGGCATAAACAACTCTCCTCAACTGTTTCTTGATCTGCTTCGGTTTATTTGAGGAATTTGGAAAGGCTCTCCTCTCTCCTGATGCATTCTTCTGTGATATCAGTCTCTGGTTCTGGGTCTGATGGAAATACATTCTCTCACAGGTGATTTTTCAGTTTCAAACAGGAGTTAGCACATGATTTCAGTAAAAGCCCAGACAGTAAATAAGGTTGGCTTTGTGGACCAGATATGCTCTGTTGCCACCACTCAGCTCTGCCACTGCAACATAAATGCCACCATGAGCAACATGAAATGAGTGAGCATGGCTGTATGCCAATAAACTCCAGTGAGGGACACTCACATCTGAATTCTGTACAGCTTTCACATATCATAATCTATCATTCACCTTTTGATTTTTTTCAACTACTCAAAAATGTAAAAATCATTCTAAACCTCTGGGTCATAGAGATAGGATTCGGAGTTGGCTAGTCCCTGGTCTAAAATGTGACAGGGTGACCTGTTATACCTGTACTTCTAAAGCATTATATATTTTTCTAGACACTGCATCTATGAGTATGTAATGTTTCTCCACCATTAGATGCTGACCTGGGTGCTACTACTATTTATCCCAACTCTATTACTAGACCTATTATTATCATCTTTATTTTCTACTGTACATAGTTGATATATGTTGTCTTATTTAATTTTGACAGCTATCCCATGTAGCATAGATAAGAACACCAACACAGAATAGTTAATAGTATGGTTTTGTATATTTGAAATTTGCTAAGAGAATAGATCTTGTGTTCTCACTACAAGAAAAATATTGTAATTCTATGAGGCAATGGATGTGTTCCTTAGCTTGACTGTAGTAATCATTTCACAATGTATACATATATCAAATCATCATGTTGTATACCTTAAATATAAAAAATTTTATTTGTCAATTATACTTCAGTAAAGCTAGGGGAAATAAGAACACCAACATGAAGAGTTAAGGAATTTGCCCAAGATTACATGATTTTTAAGTGGCAGATATACGATTCAAATCTATTTGAGTATTGTACTACAGTTCTCTTGAAAAAAATATATACGACTTCCATATCTTCTCTCAATAATTTATTCTTTTCTCAGGTTTTCCCTCAAACATAACTATCTATGATTACTTTCACATTTTCACCGCTTACAACAATCTTTGGAGCTGAATTCTGGTAATTTTGATCTAATTATATTTTCCCATTAAAACTGTGTATTGACTTTTTAATCATCCTAATATGTGAGATAAAAGAATCACTTAGCATACCTTAAGTTTATTCACTTAATTCTTAAAATCTACACTACTGTGGATTCATAACAGTAATGACCAATATTTTTGAGCTAGGCTCAGAAAAGAGTCTTTACATATGTTTTACTCTCTGATCGTTTAATCTTTATTATCCCTATGAGATAAATAGTGTTATTTTCTCCATTTTATAACTGAAAACCTGAAGCCTAAGGAAGCTACACAGCTTACCGAAGATTCCACAGCTAATAAGTGACGGAGCCAGAATTTGATCAAAGCCTATTGGCTCCAAGTATATGCTTTATTAACCTAAATAAATAATAATCGTAACAAATAATAATAGTAATAAGAAGGAAAGAAAGAACGAAAGAAAGTAAGGAGGAAAGGAAGGAGGGAGGGAGGGAAGGAAGGGAGGAAGGAATCTAAAAGGTTTAAAAGTTGTACTGGAAAGAAAAATTAATTGGGATCTAAGAGATCTAAATACTAGTTTTTTTTAACCAGATATGTGAATTTAGGCAAGCTACTCTAGCTTCTTTTATTTCCTCTGTATGTCCTTTTTCATCTGTAAACTGAGTGCTTAAGTCTAGGCATCTCCATGCTATCTTCTAGTTCTATCATTTTATGATCCTATTTTTTTAAAAAACCTTCTGCTCCTTGCTGACAGAAAAGCACTTCTGAGACCTCAAACTTTATGACATAAGCCCTCTTTGATTATTTAAAATCTGTACTATTTAAGTACAATCAAAGACTGTCAAAACAGATATTTTATGTCTAGCATGGATGGCAATGCGTGATTCCCTGTAGAATGCAGGGGTTACCAAACACTAGTCAGTTGAGACAAAGATTCGAGATGAGTACATGCATCTCAGCACAGAATTACAATGAGCCCTGGCTGGGCTCTTTCATGGCAGAGTCGGAAACAGAATGAAAGAGGCCCTGAGCATAGAGACACAGAGAAGTTTCCATCTTATCGACAGAAACTCTACCCTCACTCCCATCACAGCTGTCTGTCTCTTGTGATTGAAGAGACCCGGGGGTGCCCTTTTCCCAGGCTCTGAATGGAGGTATGGCTTCTGCGGTGTAGCTCGTGGAGGGTAATTAAGGGAATCAAGCAGAATTAGTCAATGGTTAATGCCTGGTAAATAATGAGACCTTATTCTGGTGGTTCTTTTTTCTATCAAAAGAGTAAACTGTGTTCTTGAAGTCTCTGGGATCCTTTGTGGTATTCTTACCCTTGTTGTTTTACTTTCTTCTGAAAAGCAGATTTTACTGATCTAATTGATGGAAAAAAGAATTTCTGTGACACTTTATTCAAGATGAATTAAAAACAGTTAGTGAAGAATACACAACATCAGTGTCTTAAGGCAGATGCTGTTTTGTACGTATAATAGACGTATATATACAAAAGTATATGTATCTATAAGTTTCTAACACTACCCTGTGAATAATGAATTGTAATTTAATATAGAAAAATTAATATCTTATAATGGTATAATACTTTATAGTTTATAAGTCACTTTCCTGACTATTATTGTATTTCTTAGAGCAGTTATTTGTGGATATATTATTATTCCTATATCATAGCTGAGAAGAGTGAAATTCAGAATATCAAGTCATTACTGCAAGAACACATAACTACTAGGTTTCAGGACAAGGACCTGAATGTAAAGATTTGAATGGCACGTCCACTGTCCTTCTCGTCACGCCCCAGTGGCCTCAGAGGGAAAGTAACTCTGGAACACCCAGCCCTTCTGATTCACTACCCCCAACTCACCTCAGGGTAACTCTGGAGCATACAGTATGTCTCTCCTCATGCTTCAGTATAATTCCTAAGAAGAGCCTTTTCCTCTGTTTACGTCCTGAAGGGAAAGGATGGGAAAAATTCAATTTCACAAAATTAAAACTCTCAGAACAAACAAACTAAAGTTTGTGTGAGAAAAGGGAAGAGAAATAACAAAGGGAGGAGATGGTCATATGACCCTCAACATTTGGTGAACAGAAGCGTAGAGTCCCTAACCAGGTAGATAATAACCGAGCTGGAGAGATAAAACACGAACAGAAGGGATGTAGAATATTGACTGACAGGTTTATTCTATTTTACTATAGAAGATAATGTAACAGAAACCAAACTGAGGTCTTATTTTAGATCCCTTAATGCAATTTTACAAGAATGGTAACCTTAGAGTCTTTTAAGAAGATAAAGTTGATTTCATTAATTTTTTTTTTTAGTGTGGCAAATTCTTAGTAGAAATTGGTGTCATGTACAATAAACCAATGGAATTTAATATACATAAAATCAAGGTGACGGAATATGAAATAGTGTAATCAAGGATAAGCTCAAAAACAGCCATTTGTCTAGTAGAAAATTTGTACAGGAATTTGGGCTAGAGTTTTCAGATAAAATACAGGATAGCAGTTAAATTTAAATTTTAAATAAACAAATAGTTTTTCAGTATAAGTACGTTCCAAATATTGTGCCCTGTATTTTACTGGCTATCCTGTTTTGGGTCAGTGTATATGGGAAGTGCTAGCAGGACTCAGCTATGCCTTTGCAATGAGTGAGCTGGGGCAGTGCTTTCTCCCCACTTGGAAGGGCCTTTATTGATGGCTTTGTGATTGTGACATTTAAAATCATTTTAACCTGGTCAACTCCATGAAGTTTTGCAAATAGAGATATTAATTTGGTATCCTGCCTGAAAGTGTTCCCCGAGAGCTAAGAGAAGGAAATTAGGGGGAAAAAATCTGAGCCTCTCCTATACAATAAAGTTGATATTAGGACTTCCCTGGTGGTCCAGTGGTTAAGACTCTGTGCTCCCAATGCAGGGGGCCCAGGTTCGATCCCTGGTCAGGGAACTAGATCCTGCATGCCGCAACTAAGAGCCTGCATGCCGCAACTAAAAGATCCCACACGCTACAACCAAAGATCCCTCACACCACAACGAAGATCCTGCACGCCACCACTAAGACCCAGCGCAGCCAAATAAATATTTTTTTTTAAAGTTGATGTTCATGATATTGCCTTTAATTCGTAAACACACCTACCTATGTGATAGGTATATCTAACCTATTCTACAGATGAAGGAAATGAGGGACAAAGAGAAAACTGATTCCCCAAAGTGTGAAACAGGGCTGTGAGCCTGTTCCCTGTGCTTCTTCTTCTCATTAGCTCAGCTTCAGTGAGAAATGTGGGATGGTGTGGAGAGACTCTGCCCAGAGAGAAAGACCTAATCCAGCCAAACATCAAACATCATCAGAGCCAAAGAAACACAACCCAAGGTGGCATCTGCCCCGTCCTCCAAGGGGCACTTTTGTTTCTTGAATCATAATGTTCTGTGGTCACATCCTCAGAGCCAGGCAGAGCCCAGATCCCAGGGCTAGAGAGACTTCATTCTCTCTCATATGCACGTGCTTTACTTGGTGATGGAAAGTGGTCCATCCCGTCCTTGTAAGGCAACATGAAAATACTTTGGCAATTGGAAATGTTTGCAGCCAACATGACGATGTCACTTGTTAGAATCAATGTGTCAAAGGGTGTACAATAATTCATTTAACTCAAAACACTTTTTACACTGAACCTTGAAAAACAATTTGCATTTATTTTGGTTGGAAAGCCATGAAAAAGTAATCTCACAGCTTTACTAGAATAGATATGGCTCTTATTATCTGTCACTTGGCCATAACTACACAGTATGTAACAACTTCCAACCAAAGATATTACAGTCGGAAACGGACAGGGACAGTGTCACAGTTGAGTTCTCTTTGTTAAGGATTTAGTTAGCTGCTGAGCCCTTGACACGTAAACTGAACAGAATGAAGCAGTTGGTGAAACACTGGCCACACACAGCAGAAAGGATGATTTTTCACAAAAAACTACCAACTAACTGATAGCATTATTCTTTATTTTAAAAACAAATTGGTGGAAGCAGAGGTTGGCTTTCTCTTGTGTTACTAGTTTGAACTGTAGGCGTTACACAGACGCCATTCTCGTGACCTCCAGGAGATAAATCGTTCCCCAAATCACGGATTCACTCATCTGCCACAAACAGAAATCATGCAAGCCAACCCCCAACTGTGCAAGGCCAGCTCATCCAACTTTAGATGAATACAAAAAGACACACAGATAGCTGTCCGTTCTTTACAAAAATTGCTAGGAGTGAAAAGATATCTTTATCCACCCAGTTATTAGCTATTTCAGTAGCTTGACAACACAGTAAACAAGATCAAAACCTTTAAAACTGAGTTAAGAAATTTTTATACATAAGCAGAAAGTTCATTATATTGGGTTGGCCAAAAATTTCGTTCAGGAAAACCCCGAACGAACTTTTTGGCCAATCCAATGGTTAAACCATCAGGTATTATTGAGTATGACAGCTTTTACTTCTAGATCCCAGATTTCCAACTAGTTCACTCACTCATAATTTCACATGCATACCTTTGTTTATAAGGGCATTTATTCAATTAACATCTACTTAGCAGCTATTCTAAAATATCTAACTTAGATGCTGGGGAATACAAGCAATCATAAACCATTTTCTGTTCTCAAGAACCTTCAGATTTGGTCATATATATATTTTTTGAATGTTAAATAATGATGCAATAAATTAGATGACCCCAAAATACATACGTGTTAAATAAGTAAAACAGGGCTTCCCTGGTGGTGCAGTGGTTGAGAGTCCGCCTGCCGATGCAGGGGACATGGGTTTGTGCCCCGGTCCGGGAAGATCCCACATGCTGCGGAGCGGCTGGGCCCGTGAGCCATGGCCGCTGAGGCTGCGCATCCGGAGGCTGTGCTCCGCAACAGGAGAGGCCACAACAGTGAGAGGCCCGCGTACCAAAAAAAAAAAAAAAAAAAAATTAATTAATTAGGGTCCATAAGAGGGAGGAATCAAGGTCATGGAAAAGTACGAAGAAATTGAATGGACCTCTTAAATAACTGTAGAAGTTAAATGGGGGAGAGACCAGAGGCATTTTGGGAAGGAGACAAAGGAAAGACTAGATATAAGACAGAGCTGTCCCCATGGGTGACATGCATGGCCTGGTGGAGTCCTGTGAACACCAGTGACAGTGGGACCCACACAAGATTGAAAACTGAACCCACTAAAAATAATGATAATACAACAATTGTGAAAACGGACGACATATTTCATGTGTACTAATCAGACACATGAAGAGTCATTGCTAAGGAATGCCCTCTAAGTAGTTACCATATTTTAAATTCTTAACAAGGTGTCAAATGTTCTCCATTTCTGAGTTTCTGTAGCTTCCATATATTCATCCACTCAAACATCACTTCAACTTAAAGGCAGAAAAGTTTTCATCTTCTGATACCACGGTCACCTTTGGAGAAAACTTCCTATATTCCAAGTACTATAGGACTCTGCATGCCCTTCTGCACGAGTTTAGGGTAAGGAAGACGGCTCCAGCTTGATGACATATTCTGACAATCACATTTGCTAAGTGATACACCTCACTCAGGATGGGTACTTCTCTATCCTCTCTTCTCTACCCACAGTAGAAGAATCCACTGAGGGGTCACACACTGAGCATTTTTCCTGCCGAGTCCAAGATTTTTCTCAATGCTGTTGCCCAACACACTGGTCAGAATTGATGCATGAAATAAACTACATGAGTGTACTTTCATCTACTCTGTTCAAAGCACTGTGTGAAGTTCAGTCTAGGTAGACCTCGTGTTTAATGAGTACATGCTCAAGATTCTTGAGCGTTACATTATACAAGATATTCTAACTAGTACTTTCAACAGTCTTATGAAACAAACAATCATCCCCTTTTTACATATGAAGGAACCAAAATCCAGAGAGATTAAACAGCATGCCTAAAACCATATAGGTATTATTGATGGAATCACTTTTCAAACCCAAGGCTTTGACTCTCAAATCAAATGCTGGGGTATCAAAAGCCATAAAAAAAAAAAAAAGAATACACCAGCCTTCTGTCTCCTAGGAATTTAATCAGTAAGATAACCAGACACAAGTAGATGTATGCTTTTTTGGACTGTTGTTTATAACAGTGGAAAAAAACCTGAATTCTCATCAATTTGCAATTGACTGAAGAAATGTTAGTTCCCACATAAAATGGAATATTACGTAGTCCTTAAAATTCTGTTGTAAGTTTATATTTACTGGCAAAATTTTATGATAGCACTTGTATCAAAATTGCTGAAATAAAATATAGTGATTAGTGTCAACTGCTGGTGAGGAACACTCATATGTTGCTGATAGACATGAAGAATAGTACAGCCCCTCTGAGAAATAATTTGACATTTCTTACAAAACTAAACATGAGTTTACCATAATAATCTAGCAATTGTACTTCTGGGCATTTTTCCCAGAGAAATGAAAAACTTCCGTTCACACAAAAACCTGCAGGTGAATGTTCATAATGGCTTTATTCATAATAGCCAAAGCCTGGAAAAAAACCCAAATGTTTATCCTTCTCACCATCATGGGTCTGCTCTTCCACTGAACTACTTTTTTTTTTTGCGGTACGCGGGCCTCTCACCGTTGTGGTCTCTCCCGTTGCGGAGCACAGGCGCCGGACGCGCAGGCTCAGCGGCCATGGCTCACGGGCCCAGCCGCTCCGCGGCATGTGGGATCTTCCCGGACCGGGACACGAACCCGTGTCCCCTGCATCGGCAGGCGGACTCTCAACCACTGCGCCACCAGGGAAGCCCCCACTGAACTACTTTTAATCCCTATTACACATGATTCATGTTCCACCTTCTGCATTTCCTCATGCTGCTTTCTCCACCTGAAACGATCTCACTCTTCAGACTCGTCATTTCCTAGCCCTACCCATTTTCTTCATTGACTAGTAACGTGCTTATTACTCTGTGACTTCCTGCTCATTCTAGGTTGAAGTTAATTCATTTTTGTTCAAAGAGAAAATTGTTAAACTCACGATACTTATTAATATTGAAGTTACCTGTATATGTGTATCTTCCTGACATGATGTTTATTCCCTATAGCACTTAAGATACTGTCTTGAACATAGTAAGCAGTCCGACAACTGAGTTCTCAAATTTTCAGATGCATAGGTGAACATACTGTGGGAAATCACCATAAATAGGCAAAAAGGGGGAGGTATGTAGAAGGGCAGAAATGGAAACAAAAAAATTCAACAGGATTAATGTAGGTGCAGTTTTGAAAAATCTGGAAAATGAAATACCAAAGTCAGTCATTTAGTAAATCGTGTTCGTTAGTTTAAAATCGAACTAATCATTGGCATTTGCTCACTTGTTTTTCACGGGCATTTCTACTTGATTATAGATGTCTCAATTGCTAAAATCATAGCCTTAGCCAATGCAGCACTCAAGACATGTAGTGCTTGGAAAAATGGGAAAATGTAGTCCCATTTCATTTAGTCCCAGTCTCTTTATCCATTTATCTGTTTATTCAGGCTTATAGGGACCTCTATTATGGCAATACCCCAAGGCACAAAGAAAAGACTAAGCTGGAATTAATTAGCAGAATAAACCCCAGAGTCTGTAACCCTCAGCAGTACTGTGCAGAATGCCTCACTGTGAAGAAGAAGGGACTGCAAATTCTTCTCAGCCACTTTCCTCGAGTTCTCAGACCAGTTTTTTGGTCCGCTTCTCATCCACCCATCTCTCCCCCAGCCACTGCTCCATATTTTAAAATACTAGGTCACAGTGAATTCTCTTTCTGAGCCTACAAAGAAATAATAAGTTTATCCTTTCTATAACTTTCCCAGGTAAATTAAAAAAAAAAAAAAACTGGCTGCTTTCATGGACTGTTAGAGAACAGCGGGGTGGGGGGCAGGGTGCAGAGTCTACTTCTGGCTTCACATAATCTCCATCCCTCCTTTCCAGGCCAGTCTCAGGTTCAGGCAATCAACAGGTAATCTGCCCTCCAAGGCTCAGATGCTTCTCGCCCTCTGGCAGAGTCAGATGGGAAACACAGCACTATCCTTGCTGAGGGTTCCCCTAAGAGATGACGTCAGAGTCCGCTAACTCCAAGTCCACGTTAGAAACTTGACTGATATTCAAAATAATTATACCACCCTATGTCAGAGAGAATCCTGTGGAGATTAGGTTTCTGTGAGCAAATCAATCCTCCCCACGCAGAGAATTAAGGCGAGGTCATCGTGCCCCCCTGATCTCGGATACCCACCGCCCGATCCGCCAGCCTGTCAGGCTCCGCCAGCGCACCAGCTGCCTCCAAGCAGTGAGGATGTATGGACCATCGGGGTCCCGTCCTCCGGGGTCCCTCCCTCCTCCAATGTGGTCCTGCAGCATCACATCACCCGAACAGAACCTCAGGTCCCACTCAGACCGACTAAATCAGAGCCTTCGTTTTAACAGGGTCCCCAGGTGATTCATACGCACAAACGCACACCGGAGTGAGAGAAGCGATGCCCTGACCCGCTCCGGAGCTTCGTTTGCAATACTAATTTCTCCAAAAGAATATACACACAAAGACGATTCTGGCAACATATTCATTAGATGTGAAGGCAAGAATGCAAGCTACCTACATGATTGTTTTAATAAAACAATGTACACAAGCAAATGTCTATAGAGGAAACCTGCAAAAACTAGAGGGAGACACTAGTAAACGCTTATTTCCTTTTTAACTTTATTAAAACCTTGTGCACTGGGATAGTGAGTGACTGAATTGTGTCCATTCCTAAATACAGAAATAGGACACATTGTTCTGTGCTGTCCTTTGAGTTTCTATGTACCTCTAGGAATAATTTTTTTCTTCAGAGGATCCAATCATATGTGCATTTTTCAGAGCACTTTAAATCATCTATATTTTGTTTGTTTCTGGGCCTCTCCCCTCTGTGCTCAAGATAACGTGATTTGTGTTTGCTTCACTTTCAGTCTTACGCACATAATAAAAACAATAATATAACGGTTTCTTACAAGAACTTCCCATTGTCACGTTTTCCTCAGCTCTGTGGTGCAGGTAACATTATAACCCTCCTTTTCCAGGTAAGAGACTACAGCTCTGAGAATTCTGGTGATCAATTCAGGGTGATGAAGCCAGTAAGTAAATGACAAACCCTATACATACAGCCAGTTTCGTTGACTCTAACTCAAGGTATAAATGAATTTTTTTTGCTCTTAAGTGGAATCTGCTGAAACAGAAACTTCTTTTATTTATTTTTTGTTGGTTTGGTTTGGTTGGTTCTTCTGTATTTTTTTTAAAAAATGTTTCCAGTTTTATTGAGAAACAGTTGACATACATCACTACATAAGTTTCAAGTGTACAACATGATGGTTTGATTTACATATATTGTGATTACTGCAGTAGGTTCAGCTAACATCCATCAGCTTATGTAGATATAATTTTAAAAAAAGAAAAAAATTTTTCTCCTTGGGATGAGAACTCTTAGGATTTATCCTGTTAATTTTTCTGTACTACACCACATAGCAGTGTTAGCTATAGTCAGTGTATTGTACATTTTATCCCTAGTAATTATTTCTCTTATAACTGAAACAGAAACTTCTTTTAAAAGATCTGTATTTCATAGAGGTTTGCTTTTAATCTACAAAAATAGACACACACACACACACACACACACACACACACACACACACACACACACACACACACACACACACACCTTCTAAGACTTTGAACCTGAAACGTGCACCTGCTGTGTTTGATAAGAGGTTCTTTGTAAGTCAGCCCGAATGGGTGCTTTCCAGTGAATAAGTCTTGTTAATCACTCCTTGAAGCTACTGAACTTTTCCTTTCATGATTCTTCCAATTTATGCATTTTAGTGCTAAGGTAATATGTGACTGCGTTTCGGGGAAAATAGTTTTAGCACTTGGCAGATTGCAGAGAGCAGAGCGTCGGTTTCCATTGCTCCTCCAGGCTGGGTGAAAGCCCTGAGGAAAACACAAAAGTTGTGAGGCAGCCTCAGGATCATAAATATTCAGTTCCCGGTGGCTTCTCTAAAGGCAGAAAATGTGGGCTTTCACAGCTATAAATAAGCTCGAAGTCTACTCAGAGGAACTGGATGTACGACATGTCCTAACTATCCTTCTTAAAATTATTTTGAGATCTGGTATTTAGAATGGATGGTAAATGTGTTCTGAGAAATAGGATATATTGTCATAATGTTTCCTAGAGGTCATTCTCTCTTTATTCACCTGGCTTTAAGAATGAATTACAGAATTTCATGACTTGATTAAAAATTAATATGACAGCTGCAGTTCACCAAAGGGGAAAGACCCCATAAATAATGCATAGGGCAAACTATCTTAGGAATAGTTAATAAATTTAGATTTGTGGTAAATTATTAAAACTGGGTAGCATGTGTGATTCAGTTATTTTGCCCAAGTTTGGAACGTTTCTATTTTAATGGATTTGGCAATAGACTCCTTTCTATAGACCAAAGTGAGAAACCAGAAACTACAGGAATAAATTGGGGATATTAAGAAAGAATAGATTCTTTGATATTTACCATGATTTGGGGAAAAAATATCTCTTAGAATTTCTTATTAGAATTCTCTGACAGTAGGAATGACACACTGGGCTCTTCAGTGTGACGGGCACTGCACTAAATGTCTCACATGCGGGAGTAATAGCGCAGTGACCTTGAGGGACAGGTCTTAGCCCACCCTACCTGACTGACTGGTGACTGGAAAGACTGTCCTCAGAATAAAGAATCCAGGCACAGAACCACCACAGTGCTCGCACTCTGCCTCAAAGGATCTCTCTCTTTTTCTTTTTTTTTCACTTAGTTTATTTACTTATTTTTAGCTGTGCCACGTGGCATGCAAGATCTTAGTTCCCCGACCAGGGATTGAACCTGTGCCCCCTGCAATGCAAGCACAGATTCTTAACCACTGGACCTCCAGGGAAGTCGCCAAAGGGTCTCTTCTTGAGGAGGAAATTGCCACCACCTGGACAGCTTGGGCCGTTCCCTCAAAGAACTGAAAGTTCACTTTTTGGACAACCCAGAAATTTCCCTCTTCTAAATATCCCCCCACATAATGTTTATGGAGAGATGACATCTGATTCTTCAGCAGATATCTCGTGCTAAATGAAAATGCACTTCTGTGAGTTACCACCTCATACCCGTTAGCATGGCTTTCACCAAAAAGACAGAAGATAGCAAGTGTGGCCAAAGTTGTGGAGAAAAGGGAACCCTCCTAACACTGTGAGTGGGAATGCAAGTTGGTACAGCCCACTGTGGAAAACAGTATGGAGGTTCCTCAGAAAATGAAAAATAGAGCCGCCATATGACCCAGCAATTCCACTTCTGGGTATTTGTCTGAAGAAAACGAAAACACCAACTCAAAAGATATATGCCTCCGCATGTTCATTCAAGCATGATCCACGATAGCTACGGCATGGAAACAACCTAAGTGTCCATCAAAGGATGAACGGATAAAGAAGGTGTGATATACATATACAATTCATGTTATTCAGCCATAAAAAAGGAGGAAATCCTGCCCTTTGTGACAACGTGGATGGGCCTTGAGTGCATTATGCTAGGTAAAAGAAGCCAGACAGAGAAAGACAAATAGTATACGGTATCATTTACGTGTGAAATTTGAAAAACAATAATACTATAGTCAAGGGCAAAGAAACAGCAAGTAGAATGGTGGTTGCCAAGGGCTGGGAGGTGGGAGAGAAGTGTTGGTCAAAGGATACAAACTTTCAGTTATAAGATGAATACACTCTGAGAACGGTACACACGGTAACTATGGTTAACAATAATACACTGTATATTTGAAATGTGCTAAGGAAGGAGATCTGAAACACTCTCACCAAAAAAAAAAAAAAAACCAAACCAAAAAAATATCCCAACAACTATGTGAGGTGATGGATGTGTATTTGACTGTGGTGATCACTACTCAATGTATACATACTTAAGACCATCACATTGCACACGTTAAATAGATACCATTTTTCTTATCAATGATATACCAATAGAACTAAGGGTGGGGAAGTATGGACGTCTAGTAAGAGGGTCTCTGTGCCAGTGCTCTGGCTCCACTGCTTACAGCCGTGCTGGCCTCTCTACAACGCGTGACTGCTGCACCCCTTGGATGAGGGTGGTGAACTTTCCTCCCACCAAGAGTGCCCAAGATGCTAGTGAGATCCCTGAGCGGCCCCCTTCCTGAAAGACATCTTCTCTTTTCATATGTGCTCATATATGCCTGTGTCCTGTGTGTCTGCCCAAGGGTAGGGCCTCGTATACCCTCCAGGGGCGAACACACACCTCTGTGTGAGGGTCGGTTGTGCACATTCACAACCCCCGCTCCATGGTGCCACAACGGTAGCTTGAAATCAGCCCTGCGGGGAGTGTTTACACCATGGGAATCGGTGCACACTACAAATGGTAGTGTTTTATTGTCCACAGAGCCAGTCTACCCCTGACTAGAGGTTATACATCCCCACCCCTGCTACCTAGAACTCTCTCTTCTATATACTCTGTAATGAGCTGAGGTTAGGATGTGGTTATAGCTGAACTGGCATATTACATACGTTTATTACTAATAGTCATTATTAACATGAAAAAGATAGATTGTGTTATATCACAGAAAGAGAATTAAAGAGTTAAAGTACTTTTCTATTCTTTGAATTGCTATTTCCAAAGCAAACTTGGATGACCCATTTTATTTGTTCCAGGTTGATAAAATGGAAAGTAAAAAACTTACCCTAGCTAATTCAGAGTATCATCGTATGACGGAAATGTGCTTGCATCTGTGAAAACATTTTTGAAAATAAAATTTTAAAAGTCAAATTACTTTCCTCTTATTTTTAAGAAATTTTAAGAAAACATTATCTTTAATATTTTCAAGTAGTTCACATCCTTTATTTTATATAGGGGTTAGGTATTATTCTTGCCATTTCACCTACTTCCAGCAAGGGGCAAGATCTTCTAATTCCAGGACTGTTCCTTCGGAGTATGTGCCCATCGGTCACACAGCCATTTATTCATCTGCTGATGGTTCTTGCCTGTCTCTTTATTCTTCACCATGTTCATTACACCAAATATTTCTTGGTGTCCTGGAAAGGAGATCAAAGAGTATGAAACCATCCCAAGGAATGTTTAATATGCTGCTTCCGCCTCACAACATTTTCTATGTAATGTTTTTCATATTAAAGAAAGCTAGGTGATAATTTATCTAGATGACACAGCTTTCAGCTAAAGCTCGTGCTTTAAAAACAAAAAAGCACATCCAGTATGCAAAGTATACAAAGCTTTTAAGGTATCCCTATTTGAGAAAAAATATTATAAACTGTCTTTAAAGTATATAAAGTATATCTGTGAATAATTTTAAGAGAGCTCAGACTAAGAATTGACAGTGACAAAATATTAGAAATTAAAATAACAGTGATTTTTTTGTGTGTCATGGAGGAAAGTTTAGAAATAATATGGTAAGGGCTTCCCTGGTGGTGCAGTGGTTGAGAGTCCGCCTGCCGATGCAGGGGACACAGGTTCGTGCCCCGGTCCGGGAAGATCCCACATGCTGCGGAGCGGCTGGGCCCGTAAGCCATGGCCACTGAGCCTGCGCGTCCGGGGCCTGTGCTCCACAGCGGGAGAGGCCACAGCAGTGAGAGGCCCGCGTACAGCAAAAAAAAAAAAAAAAAAAAGAAATAATATGGTAAAAATCTCAATCTGTCAGGAGAAAGGTAACAAAAACATTCAATTAAATAGAATTAATTCAGCTCATTTTTCTAAGGAAAAACATCAAATAATTTTAAAATAAGCTCATAATGAAATTTTATTGTTACCTTCCTGTTGATTTGTCTCAGTGATACTACAAATTTAACCCCAAATACTACACCCTCTGAAAAACAAATCTGATTCTGATATTCAAAATGGTGACCCTTTGTATTCTTTGCGTCTCAATTTATTTAACTAACATTTTGATCCCTCCTGCGTTCAAGACACTATGCCAGGTCCAGTGGGGAATATAAAACTTAAAATAAAGAGAAGCTCTTTCTGCACCGGGACAATTTATAATTGAATGGTAGGTTTAAATGTGCAGAATAAATATACCCCAAGAAAAGACAAATCAGGCAATAGTCACATTATGGTCATAAAGCACAATGAGGGCCCAGAGAGTGCAATCACTTCAGGTTGCAGACACAGTGTAAGGCTTCCCTGGAGCGGGACCCCGGGCAATGCCCAACGAGTGCGTCCTTCCTGAAGCAGGAAAGGGAGCAAATGCACTTCAGGGAACTTTTCCCAATTAAAGAAAGAAAAAGGAGTCTCACATCTCTCAGCCAACCTGAAAATTTAATGAGCCAGACCATAACATTCCCCCCAACCTTCTGGTTAACATAATTTCTACTGGACTCTTCTTTAAGTAAATGAGTGAATCATTGGCCTTGATGATCATGATGGATTTACTGAGGAGGGAGGGCCTGGCATTGTCTTTGGTGTGTGTCAGAACGCTAAGAGACATGCCACAGAGAGAGCATTATAGAAACACAAAGCTCTGAGAGAGATGGGACCCCAGCCCCACCCCATAATTAGCCTGCAACACAAAACTAGTCCAAATGAAGGACTAAACATTTTGGTTGAATAAAGGGCCGGAAACATCGAGATGCTGGATAATCAGGGAGCATTGATGGAGTCAGCAAGGTTTCCACGGAGAAGGACAAGGTAACAGCTGAGACTTGAAGGGTGGTTGGCATCAGGGGGGTAGAGGCCAGGGTAACCCAGGCCACTGGCAACATGCATAAGGGCACAGAGAACAGAACACAAAATGAACGCTCGGCAAAAAGGGAGCAAGCATGAACGTCTGGACAGAGGGTGCGTGGGGTCATTGTCAAGAAAAGATGAGTAAATCAGGCAAAGGAAGACGTGAGAAAGTATCAGAGAAATACCGTTTGCTGTGGTGAGAAAAGCATCCTCTGCATGGGACTACTGGGTAACATGACCCGGATTAAGCAGATCAGGTCTCTGTGGAATACAGCAGCCTCCTTGCCCAGCTATTTTAAAGAAAGGGACTGATTTTTAAATGTTAGACGAGACAGACTCTTCAGGAGAACCAAGAAAAATCCTACTTCAATAGCCCAGGGCTCTCCTGGTGAACGCAGCTCTGTGGTCCCTGATGTCGTGTGATGCTGAGGCTGGGTGTCTGAAGTGCCACAGAGGTGACCCAGATAAGCCGAGTGTCTCTGCCACCAGGCTTGTTAAAGAACCTCCTCATTGCTCAACCCACCTCCCGCGTCTCAGCAGACGCATCTGACAAAGGGCCCTCGGTCCCAGGCACGTACCACAGCTGCAAGGGACTCTGGGAATGTAAAGTTGCTCTTCCAGACTCTGTAACATAGAGACCAGAGAGGGGGAGGGTTAGCAAGGGCGTGGTTATCGGGTTCACTCAGTCTAATAATGTTTAAAAAGAAAAAGCTGTCAAGCTTTAGATAAAGACTGAAATCTATATAAATTATCAAAAAAACAGACATACCTATGGTGAATGGAAATTTTTTCCTCAAAATCCAAGATGGGGCTTCCCTGGTGGCGCAGTGGTTGAGAGTCTGCCTGCCGATGCAGGGGACGTGGGTTCGTGCCCCGGTCCGGGAAGATCCCACATGCCGCGGAGCGGCTGGGCCCGTGAGCCATGGCCGCTGAGCCTGCGCGTCCGGGGCCTGTGCTCCGCAATGGGAGAGGCCACAGCAGTGAGAGGCCCGCGTACTGCAAAAAAAAAAAAAAAAAAAAAAAATCCAAGATGGTATGACTTAGCTGCTTTCTGAAAAAAAATTTTTTTTTTTTGCAAATAAAAGTAGCGTATGTTTATTGCCGATTACTTGGAATATACAGAAATGTATACAGAAGAGTGGGGGAAAACATCATGGATTTTAACCTCCAATAATTACTGTTAATACTCTCTCTATATTACTCTGTTTGCATATCTCAACTCATATTCTATAATTTGATATTCTGCATTTTCAATTTTTCTATCAACTCTTTTTCAGTTGTTGGACATTTTGACTATTTCCAGATTTTCACAACTATAACTAACTCTGAAATGAAATATGTTATTAAATATTTTGCTATAGTCTGGATGATTTCTCTGGATGGGTGGAATTACTGGTCGAAAGAGAGGATCATTTTAAAGTCTCTCAATACACACTAACAAATTCCTTTCCATGAAGCTTAGAGCAATTTATACTCATGTCTGAAATGTATCCATATTGCAGCACTTTTGCTGGAACCAGCTATTCTTATTTTAAAATTATTTTCCAATATTCTGTGTAAAAATCATATGTCATTGTTTAAATTTGAATTCCTTTTGTTATAAACTAAGGGTGAACTACTTTGAAAACACTTCAGACCAAGGAGTTCTTCCTTTATGAGTTACCTTTTTATTCCTTTTATTTATTTTTTATGGGAAGTAGAAGGCCTAAGAAACTTCTTCCCTTACTATTATGCTGTATAAAAAGAAGACAGAATAGAAATGTTTTAGATGATGAGAAAATTGCAATATGCTAAATAAATTGTTAAGTGGAAGTTCGGATTGTCTGGGACATAACCCTAGTATTTTATCATTGGGTTCTTCAAGGCAACATCTATAGTTTTCCACAGTATAGCCTTTGGGGTCATTGGGAGTCTGCGAAGGGACCATGGTGGTGACCCAGAGTGACACCTCCGAAGTCAAGGATGCTAACTAGCCACTCTTGTACAAAAAGAACAGGAGAAAATTAAATAAATGAAAATTGTAGTATGAGAGCTTCACCTTAGAAATAAAGCTCTTTAAGCAGCATCAACTCTAGGATTGGTTGGGGTGTGTATAAAATTGCAGAGTATCTTCCTAGTGAATGAAAAATAGATCACATTCCCCCTCTCTCTAATTCAGAGCACTAATTAAGTTCCAGCAGCCTCTACCTAATTTTTAAAATATGTAAAATTTCAGTCCTGAAATTGTTAAGAGATTATAAATTATATTATCTGTTGGGATTTGGGAAAGGAGCTGATTGCTCCCGTTCCCTCATCCCACTTACCTAATAAGGCATTAAATGCTGTCTCTTTCAACCATCTCAGGAATCCCTTTGTTTACCCTCATCCTCCACACCCGTGGCGCTGTCCTGATCAAGGACACTGTCATTCTCCTCATCTGGACCAACATGCCACCTCCTCGCAGGGTCCCTCACTCTACTATTACCCAAAGCGCAAGTCCAACGTCTCTCTCCTGATTCCCGGATCCCGTATAAACCCTTTACCTTGTGTAGGAGACCCACCCGATCTGGCTGCCCCCTGACTGTCCAGCCCCGTGTCACCACTGTCCTTCTGCATCTGGAGTTCCAGCCGTGGGGGAGATGCTCCTGGAGCTTCGGCCAGACAGTTCACCCTCTGCCTCCAAGGATTCAGTGAAGCCCCTGACAAGCTGAACCCTTGCAGTGAACCCTGGAGATCTGGATTCATCTCACCTTGCGTGAAGTCTCGGAAACTTCCTATTCTGAAGCTGATTCCACCGTGCCTCAGGCTGCTGTTCTCTTCACCTTGAATGACAACCCCTCTGTGACTCTGAATGACACCGCTTTTTATTGGGTTCTAGGGCACTGACCACCCCACATGTGCAAATCATCACGGCAAAGATGCCTCGCAGGAACTCCACTATTTAGATACTTAGGACACGGATATATCGTTTAACAATTCCTCTGGGAACAAAAACCTTTTTAACAAAATTGGTCTGTGTACAGAGGGCTCAGAAGACCCGGTACCTGAGCAGTCAGAGAAGGCAGATCTCAAGCTGCTGTGCTGTTTCTGTAAAAGACTTCTCAGGGGGCTTCCCTGGTGGCGCAGTGGTTGAGAGTCCTCCTGTCGATGCAGGGGACGCGGGTTCGTGCCCCAGTCCGGGAAGATCCCACATGCCGCGGAGCGGCTGGGCCCGTGAGCCATGGCCGCTGAGGCTGCGCGTCCGGAGCCTGTGCTCTGCAGCGGGAGAGGCCACAACAGTGAGAGGCCCGCGTACCGCAAAAAAAAAAAAAAAAAAAAAAGACTTCTCAGGGCTGGGCGTGAAGGGGGGAAAGCCAGCAACCTGTGGAACCTGCCAGAGAGCGTCAGGTCTCCAAACAGAGGCTGGAACAACACGAGGAAAATGAGAACACTTCCTCCAGCGCTGAGACCTTACACCCGATCTGAAGTTCCTTCGCAGAGGGAGAAACCCACCCAATCTCAGGAAAACCCCTTGTGCTGCCATCAGCTGACAGGAGGCATGTGCTTCCTTATACCCTTAACCATTTTGTATTATTTTTTACCACCGGAGATAAAATCGAATCAAGTGGACTGACTGTTAAGGAAAGAGTTATTTCTATTCTTTGGAAACTAAACTGATAGGATACACTAAATATTACTTAATCTTTCTTTGATGGTTCCAGAGGATCCCGTGTTCATAATTATGATTACCAATTACTTCCGTAATCGCTATAATGTCATGGAAAGCATACTACCTAACTGAGCTTGGCCATTCGCTACTTGTATAATCTTTGGCATATCATGCTTGCAATTCATCATCTGGAAGATAAAGCTAATTCTATGTACCTCATTAATTTGGGTAAAGATTAAATCATATCGTATACTGCTCCCATCACAGTTTGTAAGGCATAATTGAAATGCTATAAATGCCTTTCCCCTTTTACTTATGGCTTTATAGTGTAGATATGGAAAAAGTGGTCAAAGGCTTAAAAAATCAGAGTACTAGACAAAAGATATAATAATTAACTTTACCGAAGCCAAAAACAACCAGGAAAGACATGTAAACCATGACAGAAATGGATGTAGGTTATCTTTTGTGTAACCGATTCATTCACTTATAGACATTAATCATTATCTCACAGATTCGAAGATCTATCTTTTTAGGTTAATGATTTCCTGACCACATGTGCTTTTCCTTCCCTGATGTTATTCTGTTGATTATAATATTTTAAATTCTTATAATCTTCCTACTGTAGATCTTGAGATGAAATGGAAAATAATTTTTAAGTATTTGATCTTGAGCTCAAATGAAAATAACTTTTAAGCAACGGCATAAATAAATTTTTAAGCAACATGTCCAAAAGGATCCACAGATACGACCCCCTCGTAGGTCATTGTGAGGTCTGCTTTCATTGATTCCTCCTTGTCAGAGGTTGAGTTTTCATCTCCCAGAGACTGAGCTAAATTTTATATCATTTTTCATATTTGATAAGTATGTTTTCGTTCTACTTTGTTTTTATTATCAGTATTTTTTCTCTTCAAGGCACTGTACTCTTGCATAATATTCCCAAGTCGTTAAACTTATTAAAGGCTTCCTTCCTGGGCATTAAGCCTCCTTTGTCATCTCTAGTGCATTATTCATTTGTTGTGCCTTGGTCAGGGATAACATGTTTCACTAGATCAATACCAAGGAAGCTCTGTGTAACTTTCCTAATTATACCTCTAAATTTCCAATCGCCTAATTCTTTGCCTATTACAAATTAGGATATCTTCCTATTTTCCACAGTACAAGACTTGAGAAGACTATTTGGGGTTTTAATTTTTCTCTTTACAAATCACTCTCATTCTTATTTTTCTACCCTTTAGGTCAAAACTTAAGAAAATGTTGCATGTAATTTGAAAAGTTTGAAACACAAAATTTTATTTGCCAAAAACTGATATAGGCTTCTTCTACATTTTAGGAATTCCCAGTTTGGTGGCTTTTTTTTTTTTTTTAACATCTTTATTGGAGTATAATTACTTTACAATGTTGTGTTAGTTTCTGCTGTATAACAAAGTGAATCAGCTATACGTATACATATATCCCCATATCCCCTCCCTCTTGCGTCTCCCTCCCACCCTCCCTATCCCACCCCTCTAGGTGGTCACAAAGCCCCGAGCTGATCTCCCTCTGCTTCCCACTAGCTATTGATTTCACATTGGTAGTGTATATATGTCCACGCCACTCTCTCACTTCGTCCCAGCTTACCCATCCCCGTCCCCATGTCCTCAAGTCGATTCTCTACCTCTGCGCCTTTATTCCTGTCCTGCCCCTAGGTTCTTCAGAACCTTTTTTTTAGATTCCATAAATGTGTATTAGCATACGGTATTTGCTTTTCTCTTTCTGACTTACTTCACTCTGTATGACAGACTCTAGATCCATCTACCTCACTACAAATAACTCAATTTCATTTCTTTTTATGGCTGAGTAATATTCCATTGTATATATGTGCCACATCTTCTTTATCCATTCATCTGTCGATGGACACTTAGGTTGCTTCCATGTCCTGGCTATTGGAAATAGTGCTGCAATGAACATTGTGGTACATGACTCTTTTGGAATTATGGTTTTCTCAGGGTATATGCCCAGTAGTGGGATTGCTGGGTCATATGGTATTTCTATTTTTAGTTTTTTAAGGAAACTCCATACTGTTCTCCATAGTGGCTGCATCAATTTACATTCCCACCAACAGTGCAAGAGGCTTCCCTTTTCTCCACACCATCTCCAGCATTTATTATTTCTAGATTTTTTGATGATGCCCATTCTGACCAGTGTGAGGTGAAACCTCATTGTAGTTTTGATTTGCATTTCTCTAACGATTAGTGATGTTGAGCATCCTTTCATGTGTTTGTTGGCAGTCTGTATATCTTCTTTGGAGAAATGTCTATTTAGGTCTTCTGCCCATTTTTGGATTGGGTTATTTGTTTTTTTGATATTGAGCTGCATGAGCTGCTTGTATATTTTGGAGATTACTCCTTTGTCAGTTGCTTCATTTGCAAATATTTTCTCCCATTCTGAGGGTTGTCTTTTCAACTTGTTTATGGTTTCCTTTGCTGTGCAAAAGCTTTTAAGTTTCATTAGGTCCCATTTGTTTATTTTTGTTTTTATTTCCATTTCTCTAGGAGGTGAGTCAAAAAGGATCTTGCTGTGATTTATGTCATAGAGTGTTCTGCCTATATTTTCCTCTAAGAGTTTGATAGTGTCAGGCCTTAGATTTAGGTCTTTAATCCATTTTGAGTTTATTTTTGTGTATGGTGTTAGGGAGTGTTTTAATTTCATTCTTTTACATGTAGCTGTCCAGGACAGTGGCCTGATGAAGGGCCACCCCGTAATACTGTGTTCCCTCGAACACGGTGAAAAGTACTGCAGTCTCACTCAGCTGCAAATCGTAGCTCAATTCTGTAACCCAGCTGTCCACTCCTATGTGACAATCCATCAGAACTCTCTAAGCGCTTGAGGTTGGCCCTAGTGTGGGCCCATTGCAGGAGCTCCTACGAACAGGGAAGCGGGATTTAACCTCTTTCTTCTACTTCTCTGTGCCTGAGAAGTTCCTCACACGCTGAGAACAGAGATTTCTGACCCTCCTGGGTGGTTTTGACAGGTTGGAGTGGAGCTGATGATCTTGCATCTTTCTGGGCCTGGCTGGTGTTCAGAGTTTCTCTCTGTGTCTTGGCGCTACATACAGAGTTCCTTTACATGCGGACCTCCCGAGGCTGGTGACTTCCCACCTGCATTCCCATGACACAGGCCATTGCGTCACTTCTCCAGGGCACCATGGCCCCTCCCACAGCTACTGAGCATTAGAGGGTCACTGGCAGCTTCCCTCAGCTAGCTCCCATCTCCCGTGCAGTCAGTCTCCTGCACAGGATCTAGGACCTCCAGCTGCGGGCTTGCCTCTCCTGTGTACCTTCCTTTCCCTCAACAAACTCTGGGAGCTCCATTATTTACCAAAATGCTATCGTATTCTCTGCTTCCACGGGCTGGCCCAGCCAACTCTCAAGCTTTGGAATTCTCAGAAGTGACTCACACAAATGCTCACTGTGTCACCCAAACTGTGTGTGTCTGGGGAGTGGAGAGGGGTCACATACCAGATTCTCCAGGCAGTCCCCTGGAAGACCTGTTCTCTAAAGAGATCTCCTCCTGCCCCTGTTCCCCAAAAGGAAGAAGGTGAGACACGTAGAACAACTCACTCCAAAGCAACCTGCAAGGTTCCTTCCCTGATTTCCCACGCCTGACCTTTTCATACGATTGATATGAATGAAACGTATAACATTATCTCACCAGCCTCGCCCAACTTCTCTCCTGCAAGTTCTACGTGGTAATATTTGACACTTCAGCTAACATGTCATTTTAACATCCTGATAATGTGTATATAAATATAGATAGTAATACGTGTATTAATACATATACCTAGACATATGTATACAGGCTGTCTAAACACAGAACTAAATGAGTCACTCACATCATACACATATACACATAAGGTCCAGTCCGTTACAGTAACTGTCACGGCTGTGTGGTTCAGGAAGAGAATGAGTCCATCTTATAAATTATCTTCTCTCGGTGCCTTCAAGAAAGAAGAAAAAAGCAGCACGTTTCTCCTCGAGGTAAATCCACAATAAAAACAGGCTAACAGGAAAAAGCTCATGGAAGGCTCTTATGTGAAGGACTGAAATGCCAGACCCTCAACTCCTTCACCTAAGGAGGAATAAGACAGATATTATGATCATGAGAGAGGGAACAACGACGAAGAGTTATATAGCAATAGTTTTACCATGAACACATAAACGGGCATGTTGAGTTATGTTCCAATAGATACGTTTAGTGCTTTGGGCCAGTGGTAAAATACTGATGTATTACAAAGAGGAAAACATAATAACTTTTCATTTATTTGCCTCAGTGAAGATTTTCTTTTTTTTTCCGAAAAGGGTACACCAAACACTGATAAGAAGCAGTTGACACCTATGATAGATTACAAGCATGCAGAGACTCTTTTTTTTTTTTTAACAACTTTATTGGAGTATAATTGCTTTACAATGGTGTGTTAGTTTCTACTTTATAACAAAGTGAATCAGTTATGGAATACAGAGACTCTTAATGAGTCCAGGACTCCTGAAACTGCATAAAAGATTACTGAGCAGGGGCTTCCCTGGTGGCGCCGTGGTTGGGAGTCTGCCTGCTGATGCAGGGGACACGGGTTCATGCCCGGGTCCAGGAGGACCCCACATGCTGCGGAGCAGCTGGGCCCGTGAGCCATGGCCGCTGAGCCTGCGCGTCTGGAGCCTGTGCTCCGCAACGGGAGAGGCCACAACAGTGAGAGGCCTGCGTACCACAAACAAACAAAAAAAAAACAACATAAAGGCAAAGAACAAATGGTGGAGAGGGTGTGGAGAAAAAGTGAACCCTCCTACACTGTTGGTGGGAATGTACATTGGTGCAGCTACTATAGAAAACAGTACAGAGGTCCCTCAAAAAACTAAAAATAGACTTACCATATGATCCTGCAATCCCACTCCTGGGCATATATCCAGAGAAAAATATAATTCAAAAGATACATGCACCCCTATGTTCACTGCAGCTCTATTTACAATAGCCAAGACATGGAAGCAACCTAAATGTCCATCAACAGATGAATGGATAACGAAGATGTGGCTCATGTATGTACAATGGAATACTACTCAGCCAACAAAAAGAATGAAGTAATGCTATTTGTGGCAACACGGATGGACCTAGAGATTATCATACTAAGTGAAGTAAGCCAACCAGAGAAAGACAAATATCATATGATACCACCTATATGTGGAATCTAAAATATGACACAAATGAACTTATCTATGAAACAGAAACAGACTCACAGACATAGAGAACAGACCTGTGGTTGCCAAGGGGGAGAAGGGGTAAGGGAGGGATGGATTGGGATTTGGGCATTAGCAGATACAAAGTATTATATATAGAATGGATAAACAAGAAGGTCCTACTGTATAGCACAGGGAACCATATTCAATATCTTGTGATTAAACCATAATGGAAAAGAATATGAAAAAAAGTATATATGTGTATAACTGAATCACTTTGCTGTACAGTAGAAATTAACACAACACTGTAAATCAACTATACTTCAATAAGTTTTTTTTAAAAAAACGTAAAGGAATGTTGAAAGATATTGATAAAACGAAGGGGCTTTGTAACTAGTTCAGTGGCTAATGACCAAAGATGCTAACTTGAATGGATATAAATGGAGAGAGTTTGCTATCATTTATTTACTCACTACACATGTACAGATGCACTGTTGATAGTTTTCCACTGAAGCAGGATTCCTTCATTGTCTAGTTGGTCCAGGACTCCAGAGTAGGCATGGTTTACCTGGTGATGAGAATAGGAAAAGGTCAGCCTGCTTTCCACGGTCCAGCCTCTAGGGGACAACCAGTTGACCTTTCCCAAAGGAACAGGCAGGGGCATTGGGGTGAGGTTCTAATCTATTACTTTGCTTCCTGCAAAACTTATTAGCACTGATGGCATCTAGACACGCCTCTTCCTTTTGAAGAGCAGGGTTTCCAAGCTGCTTTACAAAGGCAGACAAAGCAGGTAAGAATGATTTCCTAACAAAGACGGTTTTTTAAATATCAATTTGAGATATTGCCTCAGACAGGCAGGCTATCTGTGAAAAGAGGGGAGCCATGTCTGGTTTTAGCAGACAATGTAACAGTCTGTTAATCCCCTCTGTTTACCATAAGAAGGAAAGAATTGTTACATATGGGACTCCAGGAGCCTGAGGCCTCATGGAACATGCCCCAAAACCTTTACCTAAGAAATAGAAATCCATCAATCTGGCTTATGTAAGTAGATTTTATCTTCTTGTAGAGACGTGTGGGTGCCCTTTTCTCATATCATTCATCTTATTTATTGATAAATTTTCAAAGAAGATTGAAGATGTGTTCATTGATTCCAGCTGGATAAATTGGCTTTTCGTTAATGTGTTTTCCTCGGTGGAGAGTTGTGTTAAAGAACAGGGGCCAAGCATGATGAGCCTTCAATCAGACCTCAGATAGTCACACATTGGTGAGGCTGGATCATTAGTCATGTAGACAATTAAATTCAATACAGAGAGTAGTTGCTATAATTATTGGTAGCAGGCAAGCAAGCAACTGAAATTGATTCAGGCTAACTTAAGAAAAAGAACTTGATTTCTGAGAAGGCTATGGCGTTTCTTACAGAACCTAGGGAAGAATACAGCGTCATAGCGTCCAAGGCAGGAACCAAGGCAGATCTGGGACTCTCATTAACAGGAAATAGTGGGCACTGTCTCTGGAGTCCTGCCATCAGGAGGACCTCTGTCTTCAGATGACTCTTCCCAAGTTCAAATTCCCGGGAAAGAAAATCTTGGCTGGGCTTGAGTCAACCTTTGAACCTTAGCTATGGTAAGGGCAACAGGCAATCTGATTGACAATCTGATGTGGGCATCAAAGAATGGAGCTTCCATAAAAGAAAATTATCGCCAGGTCTCTTTCCCAGAATAAAAGACAAGGAACAAGCAATAATAACAGATATCCACTTGCAAAGATTGTACGTTGAAACAGGTCCACTGTGTTTTTAGTTTGAACTTTGCACGTTAATAATAAGGTTCCAATGCTTGGATTGGGTGACAGGTTCATAGGTGTTCATTTCTCATTGTGTGAATAAATTAGAGCCAAGCACAGACCAATGATAACACTGTGTTATGAAGTATCAATTATAATTTAATACCATCCTATAAATCTGAGGTACAAAACAAACAAAATGAAATAAACAAAATCAGCAATGCTATCCTTTTTTTTTTTTTGCGGTATGCGGGCCTCTCACTGTTGTGGCCTCTCCCGTTGTGGAGCACAGGCTCAGCGGCCATGGCTCACGGGCCCAGCTGCTCCGCGGCATGTGGGATCTTCCCAGACCGGGGCACGAAGACGTGTCCCCTGCATCGGCAGGCGGACTCTCAAGCACTGCGCCACCAGGGAAGCCCCAGCAGTGCTATCCTTAATATCACATGGAAAAATCCAAACTGAGCAGGTGTGTTTTGAATACTTAGGACAATCTATTTACTGCTCTCTCTGGATAACAGTATGTTAAGTAACGAGGTGATCATGCGGTCAGAAAATTCTTCTAATTCAGATTCCTCCCACTGCGCCCTTAATCACAAATTGCAAGTTTGTCTTAGCTATGCTAAGTCTTCAGATCTTACATATCAATGTTGGAATGAGCTTGTCCAATTTAACATGTACACACGTGGGCACAAAACCTATTGGAACTTTTATTGGCATTGTATTGAATCTACAGATCGTTTCAGGAGACTCAACGTTTGTGTGATTATTTAATTTTCCAATTCGTGAACACTCTTTCACACCTCTTTTCATTCTGTCTCATCCTATTTTATCCTACCTCTCCATTTATTAAGTCAATTTCAATACGCTTCTGTGATATTTGTACTTTTCTGTATAGAGGCCCCTGCAAAATATATTAGATTTATTCCTCAGGAGCTGTATAGTTTGTGTTGCCATTATAAACGGTGTCTTTTCCTTTAAACTGTTCTTTCTAAATGTTTGTTACTTGTGTATAGATATGACGTTGACTTTTGCTCAGTTAACTGTCTTGCTAAATACTTCTCTCATTTCTAGTTACTTGCCCGTAGAGTCTTGCTTGTTTTATGCATACAAGCAAATCATTTTCAAAGAATCATTTTTTTATTTCCTCTTTTCAAATCTTCTGCTTTATTTTTTTTATCACACTGACTAGAATATTGCACTGACCAGAATATAAGATAATGTTAAAAGCAATAAAGCAGTGAAAGTAGGTATCTTTGGTCCTGAATTTTAAAAAGAATGCTACTTACAATTTTCCATTTAGAATAATGTGTGTACACTACCAGTTAAGAAAATTAGCCTGTGTTACAAGCTTCCTTTATATCATGAATGAGTGTTGAATTTTTTGGATGCTTTTTCTACATTGATTGAGATGATCTTATGATTCTCCATCTTTTAATTACTGTGGTCATTGAAAATGGCAGAATTTAAAAATGATTCCATATGTACATCCTTGGGGCAAGCTCAATTTGGTCATGATATAGTTATCTTTTTATACACTTTGTTTTTGTTTTTTTTCTTTTTTTTTTTTGCGGTACGCAGGCCTCTCACTGCTGTGGCCTCTCCCCTTGCAGAGCACAGGCTCCGGACGCACAGGCTCAGCGGCCATGGCTCACGGGCCCAGCCGCTCTGCGGCATGTGGGATCTTCCCGGACCGGGGCACGAACCCGTGTCCCCTGCATCGGCAGGTAGACTCCCAACCACTGCGCCACCAGGGAAGCCCTTTTTATACACTTTGAGTTTGGGGTTGTAAATATTTTCTATTAGAAAATTATACCTACTTTATACTTTATAGAAAATTATACCTACTATATACTTTATAGAAAATTATACCTACCTAATTAATATTTTTATCTCATCTCTGGTTTTGATATCAAGATTAAATCTGTCTTTTACAATGAATTGGGAATGGTGAATTATGAGATTCTAGTGATGTGATCTTTGAAAATGTGGTAGAACTCACTCATACGATCACCTAGAATGGATGTTTTATTTGCAGATGTTTTGAAATAGTTACAGGACTATTAGGAGTCTACTGCTTCTTGAGACTGTTTTGAAAGTGCTTCTTTCTCAAAGATTTTGTCCACTTCATGCAAGATGGACACCCCCCCTCCTCCCTAAGGTTTGTGTATTTTTTTGGTCATTTAGAAATCAACTTCTGACACTATTGAATTGGTCTATTTTTTCATTATTATTTCTCTGCCACTATCTACTTCCTTTCTTTAGGTTTATTTTTATTTCTTTTAAGAGCTTAAAGTTGGACATTTATCTCATCGATTTTTAGCTTTTGTCCTTTTCTAATATAATCATTTAAAATGACAAGTTTCCACTGAAGCTCCTTTCCACTTTTGCTGATGGATGCCACAAGTTTTTGTATGTAATTTTTTCATTTTCTTTAGTTCTAAGTGTCTTTAAAATTTCCACCAAGGGGCTTCCCTGGTGACACAGTGGTTGAGAGTCCACCTGCCGATGCAGGGGACACGGGCTCGTGCCCCACTCCGGGAGGATCCCACGTGCCACGGAGCGGCTGGGCCCGTGAGCCATGGCCACTGAGCCTGCGCGTTCGGAGCCTGTGCTCCTCAACGGGAGAGGCCACGACAGTGAGGGGCCTGCGTACCGCGCAAAAAAAAAAAAATTTCCATCAAGATTTCCTCTTTGACCCATGACTTACTTTTAAATGCATTTTTAAATTTCTAAATATATGAAGATTTATTGATTGATTTATCATAACTTTTAACTTAATTGCTCTGAGGTTAGAGAATATGGTGTATATGACCCTATTCTGTCAAATTTATTAAACATTGATTTATGGACTAGTATAGTACCAGTTTGGTTTTAACTCAGAAGACGTGTAGTCTCTATTTGTTCAACAAATGTAAAAGATCAAATATACAAAAGTACGTTCTGTATTTGTATGTTAGATGAAACTTGACAACTGTGCTGCTCAGAATTCCCATATATTTGCTGATTTTTTCTCTGCTTTATTTATCAATAGCTGATAAGATTGCATTTGAGTTTCCTACTATAATAGTATTGTTGAACATTTCTCCCTGTACTTTTATCACGAATTCCTCTTATCACAGTTTGAGGCTGTATCATTAGCTATTGTTACAATTTTTCTATCTTCATGGTATGTTGAAACTTTTATCATTAAGCAGCAGATGCCTTTGCCTTAGAATTGACAAATAGTAATTACAAGCAATGTTTTATGGGCCTGGGGTCTATTTGACTGAGAGACCTTTTTCTATCCTTCATTTTCAATTTTTCTGTGCTTATACTTCAGGTATCTCCTATAGGCAGCATGTGGCCAGTTTTTAGATCGATCTGACAATCCTTGTACTTTAAATGGCAAAATTAGTCCACTTTTACCTACTGTGATTACTGACACATTTAAACTTCTTCCATCTTACCTTTTTGGTCCTTTTCTCCTGCTTTGTCTTTCTTATTTCTCTTTTTGGAACTTTTAAAAGTTGTTTGATTGTATGTTTATTTTTTCCTATTCTTTCTCCCTAATTGCTGTGAGTTTACACATTTAAATTTTTGTTCTTTTAGTGATTATCTGTGAAATATTAACAGTCTACTTAAGAGGATAAATTCTAAATTAAACAGTTTGGACCCCTCTCTCAAGGAAAACAAAACCTTAAGACAACTTTAATCATAATACTGTCATTGTCCAATATTTTCAGTCTTTTTTTAATTCCCACTATTCATTATTTCATAGAGGTCTTTTTTGTTTGCACTTAGAATTCATGTTTGCCATATTGTGCTATATGTATACATTTCTCCATGCATAAGAAATCATCCTCTGGGATCATTTTTCTACTTTATAAAGTATGTTATTTAGAGGATGTCTCCAGGTGATATATTCCAACAGGTCTTTTTCCTTTATTTTGTGTTAAAATTTCTCAATCCTCATTCTTGAAATGTTGTTTTGCTGGATACAAAGTCTAGTCTGACATTTATTTTCAATCCATATTTAAGGATATTGTTCCACCATCTTCCGGCTTCTTCGTTGCTGCTGAGAAGATCCTTTCATTCTAATTGTCTTTTTTGTGTTTCTTTTTGTTTGTGATTTATTATTTCTCTCTGGCCATTTTAAAGAATGCTTGGCTTTGGCATTCTGCAGTTTCACTACTCTGTGTCTAGACATGGATTTCTTTTTCTCTTTGAAATGCATCATGTCCCCCAGATCTGTGGGTACATGATGTTCTTGGAATATCACAGCCATTACCTTTTAAAATCCATTTCATCTGCTTTCTCTCAATTATTTGTACCTAAAATTTGATATAGGTTATTGTTCCTCATTTTACCTTCCATGTCTTTTTTTTTTTTTTTTTGCGGTACGCGGGCCTCTCACTGTTGTGGCCTCTCCCGTTGTGGAACACAGGCTCTGGACGCGCAGGCTCAGCGGCCATGGCTCACGGGTGCAGCCGCTCTGCAGCATGTGGGATCCTCCCGGACCAGGGCACAAATCCGTGTCCCCTGCGTCGGCAGGCGGACTCTCAACCACTTTGCCATGGGAAGCCCCTCTTCCATGTCTTTTAATCCTTATTTAATGATTTCTAACTCCTTATCTCTCATGGAGAACTACCAGTAAATCACTCAGGTGATTCCTCCTGCTCACTAATGCTCTTTCAGCAGTGTCTGTCATGCCATTTTCCTGTATTAAATTTTTGCTGTCAGCAACTGTATTTCTCACTTCTTAATGTTCTGCTTTTTAAAAAAAATCTGTCTGCATTCCTGAAATTTTCATGCTGTATATTCATCTTTTTACTTATATTCTTTATTTCTTTGAGCATTTAGTACAGAGCCTCTTAGCATGCACTACCTAAACATTTCCACATCTGTAGATCTTCAGGGTATGAAGTTGTTGTTTTGTGTATGATTGCCTCTGTTGTGAGTTTATCGCTCCCCACTGCTCTTTGTTCTGTCCCAACACATGCCGTCGGTTACAAATTGTTCTGGTTTCTTCAGATGGAAAACATTTTTCAAAAAACTCCTCAACTTTAAAAACTTACTCAGAAGATTCCAGCAAGTAGGTGTGGAGTATTTATGACACCAAGAGTATACCAGGGCAATTCAGTACCCACACGCCTCTTGAAATCACTTGGGTAGCCCTATTGCTGATGGGTTGCCTGTCCTCAGTACCTAGGAAAGACAGAAGATTAAGTCATATACACTGCACCCATCAAGGCATAGCTGATGTAACACACATGGGTTAAAGAGGAGGGAAGAGTTGCTTAAGAAATCTATTCTCAGTTAACAAATCGTAATGGCCATTCGCAAAACATTTTAGTTAACTGTCGTTAAAGACAAAATTACTCGGGCACCTGTGAAAACAGTAAGGAAGATTTTATCCAGGACTGTTGTGTTGGGGGCCAAGACTATTGCAATAGGGAGAAATACTGAGTTCAGTTTCAAATGCAGCAAAGACAGCTGGTGATCTACAGCCAATGAGCAGAGGGAAGGGGTTAGTGGGTGGACAATCACTAACAGGAGACATCAAGGGTGGGGGAATTCTTGCCAATCCTTCTTACTCGAGGGTGGGGAGATTCTCAATGAACTGACTTAGCAGAATTTTTGCTACGACTTGGCTCTGCAGGCCCAGCAAGATCGGGGCTGAGGTTAAGACCTAGTCATGAAGAGGACCCAGAGGAGCTTGGCTGAAATCTGGTCAAGAAAAGAATCTTTGTCACTGGGCTTGCATTTGAGAAATATAATTCTTCCCACCCTAAAAAGGTAGCTTCCAATAGAAGTGTTTATAATGGTTATAGTCTAGGTGATGGCTGGGCATTTCCCTACCAAGGTACAAGAAAGATTCTCTAATTGGTGGTTAAGGATGGTAGCTCTGACACCAAATGGCCTGGGTTCCAATTCTGATTCTGCCATTTTCCAATTCTGATTCTGCATTTCCCTACCAAGGTACAAGAAAGATTCTCTAATTGGTGGTTAAGGATGGTAGCTCTGACACCAAATGGCCTGGGTTCCAATTCTGATTCTGCCATTTACCAGCTGAATGACCTTGGAAAATGACTTAACCCGATTCTGCTTCAAGTTCCTCATCTGCAAAATGGGACGAGTAGTAACACCCACTTGCAGGGGGATTTTGAGAGTAAACAATTTAATGTATGTCAAGGGCCTGGAGCAGTGCTTGCTGCATAGTAGACCCTACGTGATTTTAGACAAGTTTAGCTTTTTAAGCTTCTGGTTGACTTCATTTATCAACCTTTAAGCTTCCTTCAAGCTTTTGGTCTAAATTCCTTCACCGGTTTCAGTGAAAACATCTAAGTCTGATCATATCTTAATTTTATAGCTTCTGCTGAATTGTCACAAAGCAGGCAACATGCTTCTGTAAAATCTTCATCTGACTTTTCTTTCTTCAAAACCAATACAGTTTCAAACTCTTTACCTCTTATTCTCTTTACCAGAGACGTTTAGGGACCAACTTTCATAACTGAGTATGCCTTAGGGATCTCGTCTTCCACCCCAAGTGGGGTTTTAAGGCATTTCTTCTTGGGAAAGAAATGCAGAGCTCTTCAAAAACAGACATTCTTCTGAATACAATGTGTCCTATCTTCTATTAGCTTGTACTATGTATGTCCATTACTCCTTCATTTTACGCAAGTGTTTTCATGTCCACTTACACGGTCTTCTGTCCTCGTCAGAGGCCCTGCAGCCCCTCTCCTTCCCGCCTGTGAGATGGAGCATCTCATGCTCACACTGCAGAGCCCGAGACCTGATGGGACTCAGCAGGAGTGGGCACAGTCCTTGGCGACACTCCCTGAAAAGGGAGAGGTGGCAGAGAGCAAGGGAAGTGAGTCAAACAGAAATCACAGGACACAGTGCCTTTAGCCAGTTAAAAGGTTATAAACAGCAAAACTTTGCAAGAGAAGTTACTGAGGTAAGATGTTAAGAGCACAGATTTTAAAGGTGAACATACCTGAGTGTGAATCTTGGTTCTGCCACCAAGACTTGCTGGGATGTGTCCAGCAAGCTCTGGCTACATCATTTCTCTATCAGTAATGACCATAAAATACTGTTGGACTAGAATGCTGGGATCTTTAGAGTGTGCAGTACACCCGTGTCTTGGGGAGATTTAAAAGGTTCCCCTGTCTTTATTTATGAGAATGTATATTTGAAAACTTCTTAACTCTTATGATACATGTGCATTTCAGTTACAGCTTTTTTCCCTTAGATAACGGTCTAAGAAATTTAGTATTGTTATCTCCTGCATTAGCCAGGGTTCTCCAAGAAAACAGAACTAACAGGGTGTGTGTGTGTATACATATGTGGAGAGAGAGAGAGAGAGAGAGAGAGAGAGAGAGAGAGAGAGAGAGGGAGGGAGGGAGGGAGGGAGGGAGGGAGGGATTTTAAGGGATTGACTCACACAATTATGGAGGCTGGCAAGTCCAAAGACTGTAGGAAAAGTTGGCAGGCTGGAAGCCCAGGGAAGAGCTGATGCTGCAGTTCAAGTCTGAAGGCTCTCTGCCAGCAGAATTTCCTCTTGCTGGGGGAGATCACTGTTTCGTTCTATTCAGGCCTTCAACTGATTGGACGAGGCCCACCTACATGATGGAGGGCAATCTGCTTTACTCAGAGTCCGCCAATTTAAATGTTAACCTCATCCAAATGACACCCTCACAGAAAAATACAGAATAATGCTTAACTGCATATCTGTGTTCTGTGACCAAGCCAAGCTGACATATAAAATTAACCATCACATCTCCTTCTTATAAGAAAGTAATATGGAAATATGCTCACCAAATCATAAAGTTGCCTCAAGCCAGAAACCAGGGATTCTAGACCCATTCTGTCTCATCAGCCGCTGGAGCCTGTTCATGGTCCTCTTAAATGGATCTCAGATCCATCCCTCATCATTGACGATGTCTTAGTTACACCTGTCATCACCTCTTACATGTATAAATGCAATATTGTTGACTTTTTAAACTGCAGATCTCTTCCCAGCTAGACTCACATCCGAGTAGAGAGAGCTGTTCCAGGAGACAACTGAGGGACAGAGATCATGTTTTGTTAAAGTCACCCTTCCCTCTTTCCATCTCTTTTCATCTTCTTCCTGCCACCTTCCCTTCTCTGTCTCAGCTCCCTCATTTAGATCAAGCTTGCAAGTTCCGACTATCTCTTCACTAAGCCCCCCAGAGGAAAACGCCCTACTTGGCTTCCTCTTCCAGCCCTACATGCATGAAAACAGTATTTGTAAATGATAATGAATAATGTTATCCCTTAGGGCCACGTGTGAGACCAACAGGTTAAAAATAAAAGCTGTCTTTTGTCACGTAACTAGCGGCTTTGTAAGTGTGATCTCTTTACTAAGATTTCAAGTGCCCAGAGGTCAAAGGCTACCATGTATTCCCCACCGTGCTCAGATTGGGGTCAGGCATTGATGAGTTGCCAGTAACCTTTTCCTAATTAAAGGAATAAGGGGAGACAGAATGGTAGGACACAGACCAGGGACTGTGATGCCAGATACACACACACACACCTGCTTGCTAATTCGGGTTCTATTTCTTAACTACTGGCTCTTGGGCAAGTAAATTCACTGATCTCAGCCTCATCTACAAAATCAGAACAACGATCCTGACACCCACCTGGCAGGGTAGGGAAGGACTGAGTACAGGGAGCCACATCTGGCCGTGTGGGCTGGGCACCAGATAACTTCACAGGGAGCCATTCACACGGGTGGTTGACGGGGGGAACTCTGCCTGCCACTGTAATCTGACACCCCTATTTGAACAAACTCTTCCATAGGATGCATTTGGGCCCTGCCCTGTTCACACCAGTCTCTGAGTAGATGTTAGCCCCTTTCCTCGCTCCTTCCTTCTATCAGACAGTGTCAATTGGTTGTAAATGATAATTTAGGGTAATACGTAAGGTTTCAGTCATGCAAAACGTGTGATCTCGGAAATCCAAACATGCATCTGAAAAACAGATAAAATATATTTTGTATGAATCTTCCCCAAAAGGCCTGCATTTTTTCATGCTGACCGTGAAAAGGTACCCATTAAAGAAAAGGAAGTTAATTCCACAAGCTGCTGAGCACCAGCCTACTGGAACCCATCTCTGTTCTGTGTCACGTTTCACTCCACTGCGCCGACATTGGTTTTCAAATAGACGTAAAAGAGAGAAAGGCTAGAAATGAGGAGAGTTCCATTGTGTGGGGGCCCACACTGCATTAGCTGCACCTGTTTTCTGAGTCTGCAACCCCTCCAGAGCTCATGCAGGGAGCTGGACCCTTTCTGCGTCTCAGGGAAGTAGCACAGGCAGCCGTGAGAAGTCCCCATCAAGGGTGGGACATCACCGATATGATGCCTGATATGTCTTACAACACACGGCTTCTGAACAAAATCAGACTCTGCTATATTAGAGAAGATGACCCAATGAATGTCAAGCAGTATGCAGCTTTATAAAGTATAAAATGCCTGAAATACTTGCTGACTCGGGGATCAATCATTATTGAATTGCTGTATTCTGAATTCCTTTTCAACCATTGTTTCTAATATAATCACAGTCTTAACTTACCAAAGGAAGAATAAAGAAAAGGTGTTCAAATGGAAAATAGGATGAGCAAAGTGAAGTAGAGGATACAGAAGTGGGAAACAGGTAGGACAGAATCAACTCTTTCTGCAAACCGCTCAGCCAGTGCAACCATGCAGATTCAATTAATTTGGTTATAGTTCAGGGGTTTATGGACAGAACCCTGCAAAAATCAATACGTAGGCCTTTTAAAGTTACTGGTTAGAAACTCAGTATCAGGAAAGAAGCAAGATAGGTGGCGGGGGAGAAGAGCGGAAAGGCCTACTGATAGCAGTGAGCGAATATAAGGGCCATCACAATAAAGGGTTTCCACATCTTGCATCTTAACGTGATAAAAATCTGATTCAAATGTAAAATATATTTTAAAAGGACCGGAACACTTAAGTATGCTATTGATATTTCTGATTCTCCACAGTATCACTTTTTTCACCACTACTAAAATTGACAACACCACGTCCGACATTAGTCCCAAGAAAGGGCGGAAATTCACCAAATCCTGTATAACAGGTCAGTAAGAGCCATTAAAGCCTTCTGGTTGCAGACTTACAGAGAATATCTAATGATTTCAAGCAAAAAAAAAAAAAAAAAAAGCATTTGTGGATCTACTATTTGAAGCCAGACTATTTATTTTCTTGTATTTTAGTTTTTAGGCTCTGCTGTGATTCAGACTGGCTCCTCTATCACGCAGAATTCAGAAAAACTCACATGTGCATTGTTGTTTTACAAAGGTAGTGAGGAAGCAGCATCAGTGGGGTGTGTGTCTGTGTTTGTATAGGAGAACCAGTGTTGTTATGTTTCTGTGATCTCTCTCTCTTTGTTTCTCTTAGAAGGAGAAAGGCCCGCGTACAGGTTCTGCAAACAGCAGACAGAGATACTGAACTAAGGGTGAAAGGAAATAAAGTCTGTGAGAGCGTTTTGAGGAGTACCACGGTGCTCTCCAAATGTAAGCAAGAAGTACTATTGTGTGGTTATGGTTATTACTGCCATCGTTTGTAAGGAACCAGAAGAAAGCAAACGTATGTCTTTTCTATTCCGAGAACAGTTGTTCAGGCCCATATTTTTCCAACATTTCGGTACACAGTTAATTTCGTTATAAAAAGGCATTTTTAATGAACAGTTCTGTTTAAATACAGGGCTTGATTCATTGGCTACTTTTCTAATAAGAAAGATAACTGAATAGTCCTGTTTGTGGCTATGAGAGCCATTTTCACGGACAGATCAGGCCCTGCTCCTGGTGTTGGGGCTTGAACACCTCTGTAGAAAACATAGGATGATCACACATGACTTTGTGAATTCCTGTAAACGAACTCAGTATACTATGTTACTCCATCAACTAATCACTTAATGACAAACCGAGGTAATAAGTCCCCCCAAATTCCCGGTACTTTGTACTTTATCCACAGATTAGCATTCAGGTGCTGTGACTGGTATGTACAAAGAGATCACGTGGACATTAACAACTATTCCGGGACAGTTGTTTACAACTGGGACCATCCCCCTCCACTCCACCCCAGCTTATGGGACACTGGCCATCTTTGGAGACATTTGTGATTGTCACAGCTACTGGGGGAGGTACCAGTGGCTGCGAGTGAGACCAAAGAATGCTAGCAACCACCCCTATACACACTACACGCAGGGCAGTCCACAGCACAGAGCAGTTTGGAGTAGCTGGTTCCAAGATGTCAGTAACGCCTCCAATGCCATTCAAAGTCTGGTTCCTGGATCAACTGCCCATCCTTCCAAACCAGGTCCATGACAAGATAAGCAGCTTGCACCAGAATGTAAACCAATGATGTCACAGAGCGGTCCAGCTGACACTGTTCACGCTAAGACTTTCTCGGTGAAGGAAACAATACATTGATTTACTTTCTGACTTAAGCTCCTTATCTCCTGGATGACTGGTGCTTTGAGTAGTGTTGCTTCTGGCCACACGTTCCCAATGACCCCTCCTGGTCATCTTTGTTCATTCCCATAAGCTGGCCCAAGATTTTTCAGGGATAAATAGTTTCCTGGACCCATGGGTAGGCCCCAGAGAAGTCTTCTCCACACTGAACTTTCCTTTCTGTACCACATCTAGGAACAAAGATCTCAGAGAGACTTAGACTTACCAAACCAGAGCTTACATTTTTCCATGGCTACTTCTCTTTCAAATAAGTTTTTATTTGTACGGCCTTTTACATGTTTGGTATGGTTTTTTGCATTTTGCAAGTGTCTAAATATATATTTTTTAAATCAGTTTCAATATAGAAAAGGCAATTTAAGAAAATTAAGTTTACTGTCTTTTAAGTCTTTCATGATTATTTCATAAATTTCCTGAATAGAATTCATGCTTTGTGTTCACCAGACTTTTCATATACTATGTATTTTTATATATTAAAAGGCATCTGATAAATATCTGCTAATATAAGTGATTACAAAATCATGGTTTTAAGTAGATCCCAAATGCAAAATTTTGTGGATGCCTCCATATATTAATTTTTTAAATAATTAAATCTCTGAGTCTTAGCACAAATGATATCCTACCAGCATTAAACATCAATGACCCATTACGTGAAAATATATCACTAAGCTACAAGAAGTTCAATGCTATTTAATTTTCAGTAGCCAAAATAAACCTTATCCAAAACACTATGTAATTTCAAACCATCATCTGAAATAGTCCAATAACACTAACATCAGATTTATACCAATAAAAGGCACCATTGGAAAATTAATACATTTTCCAAAAAATCTTAAAAGATCCCCAAGAATATACCTAAAACCAGAAAAGCCCTTGGAGATGCTAAAGGACAAATAAATCACAGTAAAATTTCCTCTAGAGGTTCAGTGCATCTGTCTCTCTCTGTGTGTGTGTGTGTGTGTGTGTGTGTGTGAACATGTTACTTGACTTTTTGTTCCAAAGATTGATTTACCAATTCATAACGAGAAGTGAATGTCATCAGTTGCTCAGCTGTGACAGCCTTTAAATTTATACAACCATAGTTTCAAGATTACAAATGTAAGCAACATGGCTGGAGTGTCATAGTAAGAATGTTTCTATCTACAAAAAGCTAATGTTTTCTATGCATCTATTCAAATGTTAGTTGGAAGGAAAGATTATATAGCCTATTAGCAACTGAGTAACTGCAGTTCGATTTTGCAGACACTTAAAGAAAATCTACTTCTCCATCATGATGCTTCATGACTTAAAGAAAAGTGGTTATTTTATTTTTGCTAAATCAACATTTACTAGTTTATACATCGTTATACCGTAATTGCAAAAATGAAAAAAATATATACAAAAGACAAGCCTTAAATTTTAAAACACTCATCTGTAAACATGGAAAAACAGTCACTTATCAAAGGACTCCCATATGTGTTTCTGCAGTCGACATGTCAGGTATACCAAGAGATACTTAGTGATGTATCAGAATCATCAGGGCTTAGGAATCAGATGATCATTCTGAGGAACATCATTCTTTACTGATGCTGCAGATTCTAAGTTTTAGAAATAAGAGACTCTCCTTTAAAAGATGAATTTCTACACAGTGAAGGCAATCGCATACGCAAAGTGTTTCAAAATTAGCAACTCAGTGAAAACACCCTCCAATTTGTCTTAAGTTGAAATTGTAACATCATCATAAACAAATAGCCGGAATTCTGTCCTTTGAAAGGCATCAAAAGGAGTTACCCTTCTGGGCTAATTTCTGTGTCATTGCTTAATAATATATACATTTAAACTATGGTTGAGCCCACTTTAGAAAAGAAACTACCACTCAAATTAGCCCCCTCTGCTTTCATAAAAAGGAGACATATTCAAAATGAATCAGGTCTGTCTGCATGCCTGAAACTCAGACCTAAGTATGAATTTTCAAAATACAGGCACAGTAGAAAAATATTTTAAGTCAGAAAAGTCCGCATTTCAATCTATGCCTTGCTATTTAGTTAGGTGACCTAGAACCAATTGCAATATTCCTTTGAATATTGAATACAATGTTCTCATTTGTAAGATGGAGAAAATGACACTTTCAGAAGAAGGTAGCTGAAACAATGTACATAATACACCTAGCCCAGTATCAGACACATTTTTTAAAAAAAAATCTGTCTTCTTTCCTGTCTGTATAGCTACCAGAACAATTTGCTACGAGGATTTCACAACTTCTAAGTAGACAGTGGGAATAGCAATACTTGACTCAGGAAGGGGATGGGAGCAGTTCGCCAAATCCATAGATTCAAGATATATTTGATGTCGCTTACAATTATTATAAATAAACAGAATGTGTCAAAAGGTTTTTTCCTCTGGAACACCAGAAGTGAAAAGTTCTGTCAAATCAATATAAATAAAAATTGCTGACCATTTTACTTTTTTTTATAAAACTGATTGGGGTTGTAGACAGTCCTATAGGATCTGAACAGCCTGACTCAGTGTGTCCTTCCTTTCAGGTAAAGAACCAAAACAGGATTTCACCTCTCACTGCTAGCCAATCTCATCTAGAATAATACCTCCACTTGTCCTACCTCTCATCTCTAAAGAAGTTACGTGTTTGCTTATTTTTATGCTTTTTCACTTTTAATTCGAATAACATGAGAATTGTCAAGCGCCATATGCTCTACACATTGCCTGTCACCATAGAAATGGCAGAAGCAAATAAATATTTCTCCTTCTTTGCGTCCCCACGTTCAGGCATTATGAAAATGCATCCAGTGACAGAGAGACGAGTGAAAAGGATGGTGCGATAGTTTGACAAATGGAAGCACAATTTTTTTTTAACACTCTGCCTTCCCTCATCAATCTTGTTTTTAAAAATCAATTTACTATTTTTATTATTTTTTAATTTTTATTTAGTTATTTATTTTTGGCTGTGTTGGGTCTTCATTGCTGCACGCGGGCTTTCTCTAGTTGCATCAAGTGGGGGCTACTCTTCATTGCGCTGTGCAGCCTTCACATTGCAGTGTCTTCTCTTGTTGTGAAGCACGGGCTCTAGGTGTGTGGGCTTCAGTAGTTGTGGCACACGGACTCAGTAGTTGTGGCTTGTGGGCTCTAGAGCGCAGGCTCAGTAGTTGGGTCATACAGGCCTAGCTCTGCAGCATGTGGGATCTTCCCGGGCCAGGGCTCGAACCTGTGTCCCTGCATTGGCAGGCGGATTCTTAACCACTGCACCACCAGGGAAGTCCCTGGAAGGACACTTCTAAATTGCTTTGCGAATTTAAAATGCTATGGCATCAATGTCACTTATACTAGTCCACAATCACATCTGAAAAGACTCTAAATCACATCTGAAAAGACCCTAAGCCCAGAGGGTCATGGATTTTTTTTTCACCATATCTTGCTTTAGCATCTGCTCCACAATGATAACCCTAGGAAACCACGTACTTGGAAGATGGGGCAAGAGTAGAGAGAAGCGGGGAGAAAATGAAAGAGGAAGAGAATACCTACAAAGCTATTAGTAGCCTCTGAAGCAGCTTCTCAGCATGAAAACCAAGAAGGAAGAAACAAACTCTCTCAAGTATTAAAATTACACTTTCTGCAGAAATAACAGCAACTTCGATATACAAAACAAGTTTTTCAAGTTTCGAAAGACATATGGAAACCATCCGTTGATTTCAATCCTCAGTTTTCCTCAGAATCGTAGAGAAAGACTATCATCAGGTGTCCACGGAGTTGGTAACAGCCAATGTCACAATTTGTGTCTGTATGTGACCTGGCAGGACAGAATCATTAAGGCTTGACAATTCTGGGACACATTGAACAATGGGTTGTCCTGCATTCTTTGTCAGCCCAAATGAATGCTGTGAGTACATAAACACACTAAATGACCGTCATTAGATTCATCCAAATCAATACTTTATTTGGTCTTGTAGATGGAGGTGCACCAAACAGCACTCACTGTACTTCCTGTTACCCCTAATCAGGAACTGCATATGCACTGCTGCCCCAGAGGTGGGATAATGAAGTCGTATTAAACCTTATTCCGAGACTGTACTGCCAGCATCATTAGGGCTTTGCTAAATAAGAGCAACATTTGTGTCACTAAGCAAATATCTGTGTTGCTTAGTAACACGAATATTGCAATGGCGGTGGCAGAGGGCTATTTTTCTTTCTCTGAAATCCTGACTCTCTAGTTCCTCTTCAGTCCTGCATCCATGAGAGTTGTGGTTAATGGGGTGGCTCCTTTCTGACAGTGCCATCAGCCTATCTTTTGTACACCCAGCAAGGTGCAAGGCAAATCTCATTTGTGTGTGAAACCTTTGTCTTAAATGGATTCAACTTTCTTATGTTTTCATCAGCTTCCCCACCAAAGTTGAAAGGAGCAGCATCACAACCCCACAGTCCAGGTTTAATTGTAGAGAAATCCCCTTAAAAGGGGAAATGCATTTCTGAAATGAAACTTGAATATGACCAGAAATAAATAGGCCTGATAGGTACATATGAGCAACAAATAGCAAAGGCAAGGTAGTACTGATACTCGAGCCCGTACTGCTCGCTACACGAGTGGCCAATCCAGAGATGAGGTGTCGGGGCAAGGAATAGCGACTTTATTAGGAAAGCCAGCAGACCAAGAAGATGGTGGACTAGTGTCCCAAAGAACCATCTTGCTTGGGTTTGGAACCTAGTTTATTTTATAGAACAAAGGGGGGAAGGGTAAGGAGGTAAAGTTTTAAAAGGTGGTAAGTTGTTGCAAATCTTTGCTGGTTCCAGTCAGACTCCAGAGGGGATGTGTTCATTTCTGCTTTCCTGCAGCCTGGTCAGGATGTTTCCTGGAGCTAAACAAAGTATTTCATCTTAATGTTCAGGGCCGGGAGGCAGAGTTCCCGGAGATGGGCCATTATGTATAATTTAAGCTAGAGGCAGCATCCCTTTAGTGATTAACTTGTAGCAGCAAAAGCAATAGAATACAAAGGTTAAAGTAAAAGAAACAGATCCAGTATGGAATCAGATTTGTTCTTCCCAACTACAATACCTCTCCTCAGATAAGTATTTACAAAACATTTATAAAGTTGGAAAAAAATTTTTTTTTAATTTTAAAAGCAGTCCCTCAAATACATCTCTTGATACCACTGAGACACCTCATTATAAAAGTTATCACTCCACCTTCACAAAAAAACTTGAGTGGGTCTCCATTTTCTCTCTCTCCCCCATCTCCACTCCACCCCTGTCTCATTCTCTCTGTCTCTGTCTCAGTCTCTCTCTCTCTCTCAGCAACATCTTGATGTAAATATACATGTGTGAATATACACAGGAAAATGCAAAAAAAAAAAAAGATATAAGATCAGAAAACAAAAATTCTTTTTATTGATGTATAGTTGATTTACAATACTGGTATGCAGCAAAATGATTGTTGTATATTTTTTCAGGTTATTTTCCATTACGTTATTTCAAAATATTGAATATAGTTTCCTGTGCTGCACAGTAAATCCTTGTTCCTTATCTACTCTGTGTAGTATGTATCTGTTAAACCCAAACTCCTAATTTGTCCCTCCCCTGCCTCCCCTTTGGTAACCATAAGTTTGTTTTCTATGTCTGTGAGTCTGTTTCTGTTTTGTGCATAGATTCATTTGTATTATTTTTTAGATTCTCCGTATAAGTGAGATCCTATAATATTTGTCTTTCTCTGCCTGACTTACTTTACTATGTTATTCTCTTAAGCCAATCGTCCTTCTGTTGATGGACACCTGGCTTGTTTCAATGTCTTGGCTACTGTAAACAGTGCTGCTATGAACGTTGGGGTGCATATATCTTTTCAAATTACAGTTTTCATCTTTTCCGGATATATGCCCAGGAGTGAGATTGGTGAATCAAATGGTAGCTCTATTTTTAGTTTTTTAAGGAACCTCCATACTGTTCTCCATAGTGGTTGTATCAACTTACATTCCTACCAACAGTGTAGGAGGGTTCCCTTTTCTCCACACCCTCTCCAGCATTTATTATTTGTAGACTTTTTGACAGCCATTCTGACTGGTGTGAGGTGATTAAAAAAATATATTTTTACCATAACTACAGTTGAACTCTAAAATTGGCTCTGGCCTTCTAGTCATCCAAGGCAAAAATGAAACATCATTGTGCTCTGAATAAACTTCATGCCAATTTCAGTGAATACAGAACTAAAAGTAAGGAGAAATTTAGCAAATATGTTGGGACGTCAACACGTGTGTTAATTTCCTATTGCTGCCATAAAAAATTACCATAAACTCAGTGGCTTAAAACAGCACAAATTTATGATCTTGCAGCTCCATAGGTTAGAAGTCTGACATGGGTCTCACTGGGCTAAAATCAGGTGTTGTCAGGGATCTGTGCCTTTCAGAGACTCCAGAGGAGTCCCTTTCTTGCCTTTACAACTTCTAGGGGCTGCTAGAGTCCTATCTCGTCGCCCGTCTTCAGAGTCAAGGGAGTTATATCTCTCTGGCCATCCTTCTGTAGTCACATGCCCCTCTCTCCACAGCCAGGAAGGATTTATCCTCTCTTAAAGATCCATGTGATTAGATCAGGCCCACCAGATAATCCAGCATAAATTCCCCTTCTCAATGTCCTTAATTTAATCGTGTTACCTCACATGTTCACAGTTGCTGGAATGAGCATGTGGACATTAGTCTGTCAACTACAGTATGACATAACTTTAAAAAACGCAGGACCTCAAATCCCATATCCAGGTGAGAACACTGCCCTCCAACAATTACTAGCAATGTGGCCTCGAGGAAATTACTTCACCTCATGAGCCTCAGTTTTCTCATCTGAGGAAATTGTGAACCTAAGATGTTGTTGTGGGAAACGGTTACATCAAATATTTAGCGCAGAGCTCAAGAAATCTACATCATGGGTATGACAGTTTTTGTTGCCTCTTATCCGTTCTTGATAAAAGCTAACAGGATAAAACTGAGTTTCATTCTAGGACCTAAGCTTACGTCATCTTAACACACTTGTTGCTGGTTATTTAATTTGACATCAAAGGAGAACTTTTAGAGTGCCTTGAAGAATGGATGGCTAATGTTTTGCATAGACACCTTCTCTTAAAAACACCCATTGCCTCAACCACAATTTTGGCAAAGGCTGAAGAGCAATCAATTAAGTTTCAGCTCCCTGGTACATGTCCAATGTATAGGTATTATGTTCTATTTATAATATAAAAGTCCATTTGCTTCAGCCGTCAAAGAGTGAAGTGGCAGGTTTAATATTCTTTTTGTGAAAAATCAGCAGCCTGACATAAATTTGCTTCCAGAGAAAGAATCATATTTCTTTTTTTTTTTTTTTTTTTTTTTTGCGGTACGCGGGCCTCTCACTGTTGTGGCCTCTCCCGTTGCAGAGCACAGGCTCCGGACATGCAGGCTCAGCGGCCATGGCTCACGGGCCCAGCCGCTCCGCGGCATGTGGGATCTTCCCGGACCGGGGCACGAACTCGCATCCCCTGCATCGGCAGGCGGACTCTCAACTACTGTGCCACCAGGGAAGCCCCTAGAATCATATTTCTTGAACCACAAAACGACCTGTGAACAGGGTCTGACATTTTCTCAGTAGAGCTCTAGGTCTGGCCAAATGCGAGAACAAGCAAGCATTTGAAACACTGAAGGGGTAGATTGGACGGTTAAGGTCCCACGTATCTCACCCCATGGAAGCTCTCTAGGACAGATGGTGCCCTCCTAATCTCCCTATCCGGCACGCTATTGGTCAAATCCACTTCCCGCCACTAAATCAATCACTTTCAATGCTAGTTAGACATGACTCTCAACTTGACCGTCTTCTTTCCCTAAACGTCCCCCACCTATGTTATCACTCCTTTATTTCAAGCCACTATTCTGTATTACGCAAGGTATCATTCGGAATCTATTTGAACCTAAGCAATAGAAAATCAAACCAATAGTGGTTTGAACTAAATACAGCTTATTTTCCTCATGTAACATAAAATCTGGAGGTGAGAAAGTTCAGGACTAGTGAGCCGTCAGGGATTAGCAGAGACCCTTCCCCTGCCAAGTCACCGAACTTCCTCTCCCCTACCCTTATTGGATGGCTTTTCTCTTCTTATCACAAGATGATAGTGACACCTAGAGGCATTCCAATCATATTTCAGGCATGAAGAAAGGTAATGGTAAAAGGTCAGGGGAAAGATGCTGAAGACACATGCTAGTCATCAGGGTACCTTTCAAGCAATGTTCCCAGGATCCTGATCTAGTGATTTTTGCATATACATCAGTGGTCAAGCAGTGTCCGTGGCAGTCTGGGAAGTGGGGTATGAATATCAGGGAACATTGCTGCTCTGGAAAATCAGGATTCTGTTGTTAGAAACTAGGAGTGCCTGCCGTACCTGGTCTACTGCTGTACTGTAGATTTCGAATCCTCCAACCTGACACCAGTGATCTGTGCTGTCTGTTTAGCCCTTTCCACTGCCATCGGATTGATCTCCCTAAAAAACAAAGCCAGGGCTTCCCTGGTGGCGCAGTGGTTAAGAATCCGTCTGCCAGGGAGGGAGACGCAAGAGGGAAGAGATATGGGAACATATGTGTATGTATAACTGATTCACTTTGTTATAAAGCAGAAACTAACACACCATTGTAAAGCAATTATACCCCAATAAATATGTTAAAAAAAAAAAAAAGAATCCGCCTGCCAATGCAGGGGACACAAGTTCGAGCCCTGGTCTGGGAAGATCCCACATGCCGCGGAGCAGCTAAGCTCGTGCGCCACAACTACTGAGCCTGCGCTCTAGAGCCCACAAGCCACACTACTGAAGCCTGTGGGCCACAACTACTGAAGCCCGTGTGCCTAGAGCCCGTGCTCCGCCCCAAGAGAAGCTACTGCATGTGAAGCCCGCGCACTGCAACGAAGAGTAGCCCCTGCTCACCACAACTAGAGAAAGCCCGCGCGCAGCAACGAAGACCCAGCAGCAAAAAATAAATTAATTTTTTAAAAAACATAATGGAAAAGAATATAAAAAAGAATGTATATATGTGTATAACTGAATCACTTTGCTGTACAGTAGCAATTAACACATCATAAACCAACTATACTTCAATTAACAAAAAATGAAAACAGACCCATAGGTACAGGGAACAAACAGGTGGTTGCCAGAAGGGAAGGAATGGTGAGCAAAATGGTGAAAAGGACTGAGAGGTCCAACCTCCAGTTATAGAATAAATAAGCACGGGGACGTAATATACAGCACAAGGAATATGGTCAGTAATGTAGTAACTTTGTATGGGGACAGATGGTTACTAGACCTATGGTAGTGATCATTTCATAACATATGCAAACGTCAAATCACTTTCACTGATGAATAAGAAGCATCAGTTTCCTCATAAGTGAAAAAAAGATTTATTCACTCATCCTACTAATACTTATTGTGTTTCTACTATGTGCCACACAATATGTTAAGCATGCAGATACAGCAAGGAACAAGAGAGATCAAAAGCTTACTGTAACAGAGCTTATACATGTGTAGGGATAATAATCGCACCCACATCATAGGAGTATTATGAGGATTAAATGACAAATTCAGGAAATACCCCTAGAACACTACCTGGCACAGGTAGAACTTCAATTATGATTATGATGATTATATCAGAATATTATATCCTGATCAAAGCACATGATCAAAGTAGGGTAATGAAGTGAATAGGAAAGTTCTTGACACCCAGGGATAAAAATAATGGAAGCTTATCTTGATTCATCTAATTTAATACATATTTATTGAAAGCCTATTATATGCCAAGTACGTTCTAGGAGCTTGAGTTTACAGAGGTGATCAAGAAAGAAAAAATGTAAAGGTAACGTAAAATGTTGGTTATCTGGTGTAGAAAGTCCCTATTCTATCTGTAATAGCCCCTGCTTCTGTGAGCTTAATTGACATGTCAAGCAAAGATCAAATGTAACGTAAAATCTGGCCGTCATCGTCATCTTCATCAAAGATAACTTTTTAGGATCTCTGTGAACATCCATTTGGTGCAATCATTGTCTCAGAGAGAGAAACTTTTGGTAAACAAGGATTAGTTATTTTGTCCAAGGAGAAAGAAATGCCATTGACAGATTAAAAACCTGATATCCCCTGGAAAATTACCAAACAAAAAAAATGAGGTTAAAAGTAAGTCAATCAAAGAATACGTACGTTTCCTAATAGTAAAGTTTTTTTTATCTCTTGGGCACCATTCTCTGTCACTGCAACTTATGACTTTTGACCCAAACTCCCCCTGTTCCATAGTAAAACCTGGCCAAGCTGCTGTTTTAGGCAACAACTTGTAGTAATCCACAGATCTCTTCCATCTCAATTTGTCTGCAAAAGTCCCACAGTTGAAACCACGCAGCTACTGTCCACCATCCTAGTCCTATCTTTTCAAGAGCTGCCCAATCTAAAGGAAGGGATATTATTCACAAACTAGAGAATAAATCTAGGAAATAATCATAGAAAATGTTCCACCTCACTAATAAACAAATGAATTCAAATTAAAACCATGAGGCATGATTTTTACCTAATAAATTAGCACAAACAAATCATGTTTTTGTAAAGACAATCCCCAGTACCATCAAGGAAGCAGTTAAACGGGTAATCTCATCTTGCTGATGTCAGTGTTAATTGGCCGTTAGGGTAGAAATCTGACAATTGTATCACATGCTATTAACTTTTCCATACTTTTTGATCCACTAACTCACTTTGTTGGAATCTATCCTAATTTTGAACAAAAGCATATGCATGAGGATGTTAGTCACACCATTATGTAGATTAATAAGATGAGAAATGATTTAAATGTCAAACAATGAGAGAACTGCTAATAAATTATGGCATATTATTCAACCACTAAAACATGAAAAAATTTTAATATAGTTTTTATAATCTATTTCACTTATACTACACTTCATTCCAAAAAGTATCTGTGGTAGGGATATGATGTTAAATGGTTTTTTAAGTGCCTAATACATCATTATATATGAAACATATTTTTAAACATGTACTGGAAGAAAATGTAGCAAATATTAAATAAATCAGTGAGATTGTGGATGACTTTTTCTTCGCTATTTTCCATTTTTTTGGAAAATTCTTATGTAAATTTTTAAAGAAAATATGCATTTATAAAAGTAATTCCAATAAAAATTACTTTAAAATTAATTATTAAACTTGATACAGTACACTCTGCATACAGATTTGCAAGGCATAACAGAGCTCGGAAGTATTAGGACTCACTGTGAAACCTCAGGACCTACATGCCATCATCAGGACAGGAAGTCCAGACTCATTCATTTTCAAGATCCCATCATAGCATTTTTCTAGATTCCACATATATGTGTTAATATACAATATTTTTTTCTCTTTCTGACTTACTTCACTCTGTATGACAGTCTCTAGGTCCATCCATATCTCTACAGATGACTCAATTTCATTCCTTTTTATGGCTGAGTAGTATTCCATTGTATATATGTACCACATCTTCTTTATCCATTCCTTTGTTGATGGACATTTAAGTTGCTTCCATGTCGTGGCTATTGTAAACAGTGCTGCAATGAACACTGGGGTGCATGTGTCTTTTTGGATTATAGTTTTCTCTGGGTATATGCCCAGGAGTGGGATTGCTGGGTCATGTGGTAGTCCTATTTTTACTTTTTTTTTTTTTTTTTTAAAGAAGATGTTGGGGGTAGGAGTTTATTTATTTACTTTCCCGTGTTGGGTCTTCGTTTCTGTGCGAGGGCTTTCTCTAGTTGTGGCAAGCGGGGGCCACTCTTCATCGTGGTGTGCGGGCCTCTCACTATCGCGGCCTCTCTTGTTGCGGAGCACAGGCTCCAGACGCGCAGGCTCAGTAGTTGTGGCTCATGGGCCTAGCTGCTCCGCGGCATGTGGGATCCTCCCAGACCAGGGCTCGAACCTGTGTCCCCTGCATTAGCAGGCAGATTCTCAACCACTGTGCCACCAGGGAAGCCTCTATTTTTACCTTTTTAAGGAACCTCCATACTGTTCTCCATAGTGGCTGTATCAATTTACATTCCCACCAACAGTGCAAGAGGGTTCACTTTTCTCCACACCCCCTTCAGCATTTACTGTTTGTAGATTTTTTGATGATGGCCATTCTGACCAGTGTGAGGTGATACCTCATTGTAGTTTTGATTTTCATTTCTTTAATAATTAGTGATGTTGAGCATCTTTTCCTGTGTTTTTTGGCCATCTGTATGATCTTATTTGCAAAGCAGAAATAGAGACACAGACACAGAGAACAAACGTATGGATACCAAGGGGGGAGGGTGGTGTGGGATGAACTGGAAGATTGGGATTGACATATATAGACTATTGATTCTATGTATAAAATACATAACTAATGAGAACCTACTGTATAGCACAGAGAACTCTACTCAGTGCTCTGTGGTGATGTAAATGGGAAGGAAATCCAAAAAAGAGGGGATAAATGTATACGTACAGCTGATTCACTTTTCCGTACAGTAGAAACTAACACAACATTTTAAAGCAACTGTATTCTAATAAAAATTAATTAAAAAAATTAAAGTCCCATCATAGGACAGGAAGTGAGGGGGCAAAGCTGATACAGAGTAATAACTGTCACTGCCTGTTTGTCTGCTTGGTTAGATCTGTTTAATTTTTTAGCCCATCAAAGAAAACTCTTGGAAAATTAGAGGATTTGTTAAGAACTTATTCTAATCACTACGTCAGAACAATTCTAGGTAAATTTTCTAAAATGAGTGCATTTACACCAAGCTTGAAATTAAACACAACAAATCTCAAAAACTTTCAGAGCACTCAGAATCCAAGAACAATTGATTTTAGATCTGCCATCTAAGCAAGGCTCTTTGCAGAACAAAAATTTTTCAGTTCACAGGGTTTTAAAATACGTTCAGAAGTCTCTTTAGGTCCCGCTGAGAAACAACAAAGCAGCCACACATTATAGACTTTAGCTGTATCAATCAATCAATCAATCAATACTTGTTATAATAAGCCTTCCAATGGGGAAGAGGTTGGAGATAAGAGAGGGGAAAGTTATATAAGAGGGAAAAGACTATGAAAAAAACAGAGCAGTTCAAGAAATGAATAAAAATAAAATTTTTAAAAAACCTTGCAAGGATGGTTACACATTTTAATTTTTAGAGGCTAAACAAATGACAAAATGTCCCAATGGTTCCCCATCTTACTCATGACCAAAACCAAAGTCTTTATGGAACCTTCAAAGTCCTACTTGATCTAGACCCCATTTACTTTCTGGCCACATCGTGTAGATGTCTTCTCCTCCTCAGATTCACCTGCACGGGTCTTTTTTTACTGACACCCTCCTCGCCCATGTATTTTATTTGTTCACCGCCATATTGCTCGGGGACAAGTCAGAAAACCAGAAACCACACTAGATATTTCAGCAGAAGGAATTTCATATAAGAAATTAGTTAGCTCAAGGAGTGGAGGACTTAAGAAGCAAAAAAAGAACATCAAAGTAACCTAGATAATGGCTGGAAGAAGCTGTTGTTTTCTTCCCTCCCCCTTGGGCTGAGTAAAAATGAGAGTTGTTTAAGGTTATGTGAACCTAAACGAAGCTTGAAGGGGTGGCCCTGTGGAGCCTGTACCCAGACCTCAGGGGAGCAGATGCCTCCTGGCTGCTTCTGGTACCTCTGAGGTCATTATGAGGCTGCTTCTGGAGGTACTGGTATAACTGGAACCAAGCACTGCTGGGTCAAAGTGTCAGTGCTGGGCAATCCTGACAGAACTGTCAAGAAAGAGGAAGAAAGAATTCCCTCTTCCCCTCTGTGTTCCAACCTTGCTCTCATATCCTTTATTGACAAAACCTTCCTGAAAGCCAGCTGAAGATAAAAAATATACCTGTGTGATGTAATTTACAGAGTTACAGTCCAGCACGACATAGAAGCATATATTTGGATCTGAGAGAGAACAGCTTAGCCACCCTACTCCAAAATTTTGGCTTAAACACCCTGCTACATATATTTGAACTTATATATAAGAACAAGTGAAAACACTCCCACTCTCTCTCCAGTAAGAGGAGACTGAAGTCCTAACAATAATTATTTGTATAAATCAGACAAATCTCATCTAAATATTCTGTAACCTAAAGAGTAAATTGAAATTTAACTAACAATAATTCTATATAAACAATATGGGGAAATAAAGGAGAAAATAAATTTGTTAAGATATATAAAACTATACACACACGCACATACATACAACAAGGAAAGAAGAAAATCTGACTAATAGATTTCTCAATTCTCTAGTTTGTCACAAAGCTTTTGAGATATGGAAGTTCTTTCTTATACCACCCGTTACATGTTCTCTTTGCCTTCATGTTTAACTGGTTAAGGTCCTTTTAGTTTTTTAGCTAATGGGATGATTCAAAATTTTATTCCTGAAGGGTAAGAATCTTGAATGGACCTCATCTTTTTTTTTTTTTTTAACATCATTATTGGAGTATAATTGCTTTACAATGTTGTGTTAGTTTCTGCTGTATAACAAAGTGAATCAGCTATGTGTATACATATATCCCCACATCCCCTCCCTCTTGCGTCTCCCTCCCACCCTCCCTAACCCACCCCTCTAGCCTCACCTTTTTTATTTTTTTGCGGTACGCGGGCCTCTCACTGTCGTGGCCTCTCCCGTTGCAGAGCACAGGCTCCGGACGCGCAGGCCCAGCGGCCATGGCTCACGGGCCCAGCCGCTCCGCGGCACGTGGGATCCTCCCGGACTGGGGCACGAACCCGCGTCCCCTGCATCAGCAGGCGGACTCTCAACCACTGCATCACCAGGGAAGCCCCCTCATCTTCTTTTTAGTAGTTCTGGTTCTCCTTAAATTTTACCATTGAACATGAAGTACTATGACCACATAGAATGGCCTGTATTCCCTATCTCCAGTATGTGGCAGCAATACGATTTTCCCTGGGGATCCGGAGTAATCACTCCAGCCCGTAGAATAACCCCCTCCTTTGTCTGCTAGATCTTTGGCAAGAGAAGACCAAGGTGGCCAAGTGTAACCTCAATTTCTTACTGAATAGAATCATCACCATGTCTTCCAGTAAAAACATTCCTCCATTGGGAACCAAGACCTTCAAATTGAGCCAGCCCAAAGGTGTAGGGCTGGAGAAGTAAAAAACTGGCAACCAGGTAATAAGAGAGGAGCCCCTCCCAGTAAACCACCTTGAATTTCTGGAGCCATGTATTCTGGCTGTGTGAGAGGTGTCCAGTATATATTTTGGTGACTTGCTACATAGACCACACCCTCTAATGTAGGACCGCAACACTTCTGGGTGTTGTCACCCAACTGGCTCCATAACTGAGTCTTTTATAAGACATTGTTCTCTTCCTTATGGATCTTGGCATACAAACCATCCCAGTTAATTCCATTGCCATGTGTCCATCTAGGATGGCAAACTATCCCAGTGTGCCCAGGGTTGTCTTGGTTTTAACAACAAAAAGTCTCACATTACCAGAAACCACTTAGTCTGGGGCAAACCAGGATGGCTGGTCCCCTTACCATTACTATACTTCTTTTGCTATAAAAGAAAATTTTCTTCCAATATTTGCAGAATTCCATGATAATTATTAGGACATTCTCTAAGTACAAGGATGATGGGGCTGCCAGAAGCATTGTAGGAAGGAAAGAAAATTCTAGTTTCATGTATATTCCAGTGAAGAAAAGTCATTTTCTGCCCTGTAACAGAAAGGTCCAATGTAATCAGCCTTCCATCCCCCTATTTACTGAATTACTGAAGGCTTCCTTTGGTTAGATTTTTAAATGGGATATAAAGAGTTTCAAACTCATGCCCATTCTAAGAAGTCCATCCACGTATCTTTACCCTGGACCTTGTTACCAATATTCTATTCCAACTCTTCCAAGGTTATCCAGGCAAACCACGAGCTACCGTCCATAAATCAGTGTATGGCCACACCTTTGGCCATCTATCAGTCCAGATAAAGTGAAAACAAAATATACTACTCAAGCTCTGCTAACTGATTGGATTTTCCTTTACCACCATTTTTCTAGGAAACTATTTTTTGGAGGCTTTAATGCTGTATTAGTCCACTTCTAGTTGGTTTTAGTATATAATGCAGAACCATCTGCAGACATGTGTCTATGTCAGTTCCAGTAAGAGCTCTGGGTACCCCCTGTTGCAATTGACTTGTTATTTATAGAGCTGTTTTTGCTCGATGATTGCTTATTGCATATGTGTATATGCATGCCAAACTTACGGCTTCTGTGGGTCAAATAATTCCCAGTTTATCATGATCAGCTCAGGTCATGTGGTCATTTGATGTCCCACTGTCCAGCCTTCAGTGTTTAACAAGGCTCAGTAGCAAGTCAGGAGTTATTTCTCAAAACTTAATGGTTATATTCAGGGAAGGGTATGGCCTCCTCCATGGAATGCGCTGGGATTCTTCTGCTGAGGCCGGACTTTCCAAACAGCATCGGCTCTGCTGGGTCATAAGGCCCCGAGCAAAAGAGAAAGGACAGCTTACCCTGCAGCCCAGACGTATTGTACAACCTTTATCTCCCCCCGTGGTTCCACTCAAAACTGGCAACTGTACAGGTTACTCATAACATGGGTCAGAACATCATATTCCGATATAGTACATGTGGCTTACACACAACTATATATAAAATAGATAAGTAATAAGGACCTACTGTACAGCACAGGAAGCTACTCAGTACTCTGTAATGACCTATATGGGAAAAGAATCGAAAGAAGTGTGGATATACATATATGTATAACTGCTTCCCTTTGCTGTACACCTGAAGCTGACACAACATTGTAAATCAACTATACTCCAGGAAAAATTAATTTAAAAAAAATCCAAAGAGGCCCACGACGCATTATGCTTTGTTTTTAGTGACAGACATGTAAGATGCTTTAACTTATCTTTCACTGTAGAAAGATAGTCTGACATACTGCAAATCACCAGAGTCCCCCTGGAAACTGTACTAAGAAGATGCCCTTGGATTATGTGGCCTTTGTCTCCCACCCTCTGGCCTACGTGTGTTTCACTACGATATAAAGTAATTTCTGGGTTCCGGCTCCACAGAAAAATAGTATATGATGTTATCAATTTAGTGGGCCAATGTGATATTCAGCATAATGTTAAGATGATCAAGATGGGTCTAAAATAAATTACAGCGGAGAGTAAAATGGTGAGGATGGGCTCTCGTCTTCATCAGGGGAAAGCAAACTGCTTTTGGAGGTCCTTGCAAATTTACAGGGAAAAATATTTGCCAGAGAAATCACGATGTATCAGGGGCCAGAGACTGTGTCGATATGATTAAGTTTATAATACTCCACGGTATTTTCCAACATCCAACTACCTTTGCACAGGCAGAACAGGCCGGTTAAATGGGAACGAGATAGGACTCACCACTTCACCTCTCATAACTTGAATGTGGCCTCACCTCTGCTGTAACAGAAGGGAAATGGTATTGCTCTTGGACTATAGCTCACAGGTTTCCACTCAGCCATTCCTATGGTTATGACCTTCCTCTCACAGGTCTGAGGGTCAATATGGAGATTCTGCCAGTTGCCTATTTCAATTACGCAAGTCTGAAAGCGTGTGTCTGCAGACCTTCTGAACTGTTAAACAGACATAGATTTAATTCCATTTATCCTCTGACCTCTATAAGGACCCACATGGATTGATGGCCACAGTGCCATTTTGGGTCCCACTTCCAAGTCAGTGAGTGGGTATCCATAAAAGCCCTGGTAAATTCCTTCTCCTAAGTGTGTTGTCGTCATAATAAATGGCTGCAAGTCCATTTTAGGAAAGCCTTGGAGAACGTCTTGCAGTGGGTACTTATGGCAACATTGCATAGGTCTGTCTCGAGGGGAACTGGAGTCCCATCAAATCAAGGAGATACAGGTCAGTGTGCTGAGTTAGGCCTAGAAAACGGGTAAGAGACTGAAAATCTCCATTGTGATGATTTATGTCAGGATTTGGGCTACTAGATCCAGAGGATTTTCTGCAATATGAATAAAGTAATAATATTCAGATTATCTGTGATGGGCTTGCTCATGTATTTCATCCTGAAGGATAATTAGTTACTTCTCAAAATGCCTGGGTATCGAAACAGTCTGATTTCCACTTCACCCCTTGTGACCACGATGGCCATCGCCTCACCTGATCTCTGGTGGTTAAGGACTGACACAAGCTCAGCCATTCCAGGATCCAACCATCCATATTGATATCAAGAAGCCAACCTCAAAGGTACCATTTCAAAGCACAAAAGGATTTTTTTTAATGTGTGTGTGTGTGTGTGTCTATGCATACTTGAGATCATAACAAACACACACTTTTGTATGTTTCCGGCAACATGTACTAAGAGGACTTGTCCCATGCCATTCCGTATTGTGATAGCATGTTATTTAATTTTAGTTAATGATCAATCATCTTTCCATACCAAAGACTGAAAGAGTACTTGGAGGTAATTATTGAAGTAACCAGGTTTGAAAGGATATGGGAAGAAATTAGATTTAGAGCCTTGAAAGAATTAGCCTTGAATGAGAGGAAGAACATCTTTTTCTCTGAAACAACAAGGAAGCTGGGTCGAAGGAATGGCAAGAAAAACTAGAATGTAAAGACAGTAGACAGTAAAGTTTCTCTATTAATTAAAAAAAAGAAAAAAGAAAAAAGGATGTGGTCAGAGGATTTGGACAGGTGTTACAGAGCAGGTTTACCCGTGTCCTCACTGCTGTGGGGAATGAGGAAACACACAGAAATAGACCCATTTGCTGCACCAAAGCGTAGCGGCGTTTATAACTGGGTGGGATTGGAGAGATTAAAGGTGACTGTTATTTTTCCAAAATTTCTAAATACACATTAATTATTTTTAAAATCAGAAAAATATACCATAAAAATGTAGGGACAAAAAGAGAGAATCATCTTACCAGTAATGTGTGGGTGGATCCCCCTGGTAAGTGAAGAGTTACAGAAGCTGGTTAGGGTCAACTGTCTTAGCCTGAGAAAGAAATTACTGGGCGAGACATACTGTGCCCTAAGCCAAGGTAGTGGTAGTCACGATGGAAAGCGGGGGATGAATATTTAGGAGGTAGATGCAAAAGGAAGATGCCTGGTTGACATAGTGAGAGGGGATTGGAGCAGAGACAAGAGAAGGAGAGGTCTCTGACCTGAGCACCCGGTTGGATAACCAGACCTGTCACCAACACCAAGAGATAAGATTAAAAAAAAGGCAGTTTCAAGCATGGGAGACTCAAGTATCTGGGAGATTTCAATGTGGAAATCATCAGTACTCGATTTGAGAAATGCAGAGAGTGTGGAGAGTTGAAAGTTCATGGGCTTTGGACGAAGACATTCCTGGGTTTAAATCCTATTGCTGCCACTTACTAACCGTGGGCCAAATATTTCTCTCAGCTTCCATTTCTCATCAATAAAATGAGGATAAATAATAACTAATAAGAATATTTGCCTGAGCCGTTGTTTGTGTGGTAAGGGAAATAACACATGTAAGCTGTAAGCAAGTGCTTAGTAAACCTGTAATAAATATATTGATGTTATTCATCATTATTATTATTGCTTGCTATGTGAGGATGGGCAGATGGATCAATTTCTCAAAACCTCAGGTTTTTAATAAACTGGAGATAATAAAATGTACCACACAATTGAACTGAGCCCTAAATGAGCTATCGTCTAATCCAAAATCCTGCTCCACAGTAGTCGTCATGCCAAGGATGCCAATTTGTTTGCATCCTTTATCGTTATTACTGTTGTGATCTATTCAAATTCATTAGTCACCAAAGTACAAAAACGAAACATTAAAATATTCTTGTTCACCAAGTTCACTGAACTTTTTCATATTTTAATTGGATATATTCCCTCTTTACCTTGCGTAAGAAGTAAATGGCTTTTATCTCAGCTTTTAGAAGGGTGTTTGCTTTTTATTAATTTATTTAAAAATTCTCTAATTAGTTTGTTTATAAGACTAGTTAATTTGTGTGATTCTTGTCTACTTAATCTTTTAAATTTTTATGCTGTTTTTTCAGGCACACAGATGGATTTTTTTAAATATTTAATCCTGCCTACCAATGTTTTCCTTTGTGATCGGACTATTTTTATGCTTAGAGCATCCTTGCCCACATCAACATACAATAGTCTATTAACTTTTTATAGTAATTTTCATTTTATACTAATTATAATTTGTTAGCTAGAGTATTTAAACCATGGAAAATTTAGTTCGTTACATTATGTGACGTGAAATTTTATTTGCTGCAGATTTTTCCAACTAACTGATTTTCTCAGTACCATTTGTTTTGTGTTTTTCCAATATCCATCCCTTTTCCCATTTATTTGTGATGCTTCTTTTATTAAATACTAACTTTCTATACTATGATATGTTTCTAAGCATTCAACTTGGTTTTGGCAATTATAAAATGCCACACTGTATTTTAAATTACTACATTTTAAGTGGCTGGGAAGTCAAATCCCATGTCCCTAATCTCCCCTAAAATCCTTCCTTTAAAAATTTTACTTAGTCTTCAGTGTATTTATTTTGAAATTAATTTTTCAACTCTTTCACTGAGTTCTAATACCCAATTCCCAATTAAATATAGGATGGCTTTATAACTTTTTTTTCCTTTTTTTTTTTTGCGGTACGTGGGCCTCTCACTGTTGTGGCCTCTCCCGCTGCGGAGCACAGGCTCCGGACGCGCAGGCTCAGCGGCCATGGCTCATGGGCCCAGCCGCTCCGCGGCATGTGGGATCTTCTCAGACCGGGGCACGAACCGGGGAAGCCCGGCTTTATAACTTTTAATGTGGGAAGAATTAGCATCTTAATATTATTCAATCTTTCCTTTCATGAACATGATAGATTTTTTTCACATCTTCTATAATTCTCACAATATTTCAGAGGTTTACTTTATGTAGATCCCAAACCTTTTACTTAGGGTTATTCCTTGGTATATGTTTGTCATTTTGTGAGTAAGATCTTTTCTTTACCAGCTATAACCGTAAATGATTATCGCTGGCCTTACAAAGAAAATCTTTTGATTTCCTTCTTGATCAATGTATGGAAGTTATGTCTATATTACAGAATAGTCTAGGTGGTGTTCCCTGATTCATGTGCATCTTGATAATTTCGACATCTTTAAAAAGTCATAACAAGAGTTGGAATTTTAAATCTGCCTCAGGTCTTCAGAGTTTTGGTTACAGAATGCTGTGAAATAATACTTGCACGTATTCATCTCAGTTTGCTCAAGAACATAGCCCTTCAACCAGATTCTGCTGCAAAACATACATACTTTTCAAGGAAAACATGTGGGTCAACACCCAAGATGTTATTTGTTAAGGTTCCCAAATGAAGTCTTCAGTCTAAGCAAAAATCCCCTCTTTCATTTCTAATCCGTCCAACCTCCCCTTTGCTCAATACATCGGAAGGCAGGCACCCTGCCTGCCACCTCAGGTAACGCCACATAACTGTCCAGAAGTGGCTGGCAGGTCCTGACAGAGCTGTCGTAACACTCCCAGGAGCCAACTCCTGCACTGACATCACCAGCCCCTGGAATGTGCAGGACATGCTCCCACATCACAGTGCTTTCACTTCGCCCTTTGCTTCACCCTTGCAAATCTGTAACTCCTCATTTTACATTCCTTTACATTCTCCCACTTAAAATCTAATTGTGTTAAACATTTTTTGGGGCTCCCCTTGTGGCGCGGTGGTTGAGAGTCCGCCTGCCGATGCAGGGGACGCGGGTTCGTGCCCCGGTCTGGGAAGATCCCACGTGCCGCGGAGCGGCTGGGCCCGTGAGCCATGGCCGCTGAGCCAGCGCGTCCGGAGCCTGTGCTCCGCAACGGGAGAGGCCACAGCAGGGAGAGGCCGGCATAACGCAAAAAAACCCCAAAAAACAAACATTTTCTCTATATACATTAAGTACCACAGTAGATGGTATCATAATTTTTCCTTTTAACTTTCAAACTTTGTTTTTGTTTTTTTTTTTGGCCGTGCCGCACTGGCATGTGGGATCTTAGTTCCCTGAGCAGGGATCGAACCTGCACCCCGTGCAGTGGAAATGTGGAGTCTTAACCACTGGACCGCCAAGGAAGTCCCCTCAAACATAATTTTGAAAACTCAAAAAGGGAAGTCCATTGTCCTTACGCATGCTTCTGCTCTTTGCTTTGTCTGTTTTCTTTCGTGATGCCCCAGGATTCCATCTGTTAGCATTTCCTTTCTGTTTAGGGAACTCCCTTTGGACATTCTTTTAGGGTAGGTCAGCTGGCAACAAATTCGCTTAGTTGACTCTTGAGCTGAAATGTTATCTAAATAATCCAGTATCTAGGAATATATCTCCATAAAGAAAGAGTCCCCTTCAAATACAAACCTTTTGTGTGGGCTGTGATAAAGGAAACAGTTAAGTGGTGCTATCTGAAATGGTAGCTTCCGACGTCAGAACTTAAACTGCCTAGTTCTTTAGAAACATCGTGAATAAGGAAGGCTCTCAATGAGGAATACTTGGTCTGCTGGCCGTAGGCTGTAATGCCCACTGTCACATACTAGGCTTTGGTAACCTGATTTTATACCAGGGTTTGACTTTTTATCCACGTACAAGCGATAGAAATATAATTAGCATAGTACTTCACGGAGAATAAAACAGGAGGGTAAGAAAACATTACTTACCCACTTTTCAAAGGCTGTTGAGACTTCGGTCTTTCAAGTAGTAATGAAATCATAAACAAAATGAATTGTGATTTTTTTTTTCTTTTTTGGCTGTGTTGGGTCTTCGTTGCTGCGCGTGGGCTTTCTCTAGGTGTGGCGAGCGGGGGCTACTCTTCGTTGCGGTGCACGGGCTCTAGACGCACGGGCTTCAGTAGTTGTAGCATGCGGGCTCAGTAGTTGTGGCTCACGAGCTCTGGAGCAGGAGTCCCCAACCCCTGTACTGGTCCGTGGCCTGTTAGGAACTGGGCAGCACAGCAGGAGGTGAGCAGAGGGAGGTGAGCGAAGTTTCATCTACCGCTGCCCATCGCTCTCATTACTGCTTGAACCATTCCCCCAACCCCGCCCCGGTCCGTAGGAAAATCGTCTTCCATGAAACCGGTCCCTGGTGCCAAAAAGGGTGGGGACCACTGCTATAGAGAGCAGGCTCGGTAGTTGTGGCATGCGGGCTTCAGTAGTTGTGGCTCATGGGCTCTAGAGCGCAGGCTCAGTACTTGTGGCACACGGGCTTAGTTGTTCCACGGCATGTGGGATCTTCCCGGACCAGGGCTCGAGCCCGTGTCCCCTGCATTGGCAGGCGGATTCTTAACCACCGCACCACCAGGGAAGTCCCATGAATTGTAATTTTAAGTGTAGGTGTTTAGGTCAAGGCCAAATGGAGTTGAGGCTTATTTTATATTAGTTGAGGCTAATATAAAATTAAATGCTTATATGAAGGGACTGGGCAATTACGGCCTTAAGTAGCACTAGGGAAAAAATCAACACATCCTAGTTGAAGAAAATATTAATCTTAAAGATAGTAGCAACGATTTCACAATTTTTCTGTCATTGTGTCAGATGCTGAAAAGCACTAAATGAATCGAGACGCAGGCATTCCTTAGAATCCTTGCATCCTTCCGGAACCACAAAGAAGCCAGTGACAAATTTAGGACGGGATGCCACAGGCAGAGGTGATGTGCCTGAGCCTTTTGAAGTCATAAAAACTGCATAGGCTGGACCCTCACTTTCAGACTTCACAGCACATCCCTACCCAACTGACAGCCGCTGGTCACATCCATGGGATACAAAGGCCAGCGCTCTGTTTGATGCACTGGCTGGGATGTCTAGTGTTTCTTAATGACTGCAGAAAGCAGGTGGAGCAAGGAATACCACGTCCGCTAGTCTGGGAAGCTCTGTCTACTGATTTTGCTAACAGCTGTCTGTTCGGCTGGTTCAATTATTCTGCTGGAGTATCACTGGTAAGGTACAAAGTCATATGTGCTTATAGTTGTCATGACCCTGCAAGAGCTCTTTCATTAAAAAAAAAGAAAGAAGGAAAGAAAACAACGTGGAAAACTAGTATTATTAGATTAATGGGCTGTGTGGTAGCCCTCAGAGGAACAAGTAATTATGTTACGTAAGCCATAGCAACACAACCTTTTTTTAAAAAAAGAAAAAAAGCCCACAAGTGAGAACTTGCCAAAAACCCTACTGTGAATGATGCAAATAATGCAGCAATTTTTGACAAGCTTGTTTAATAGATGCTTGCTAAAAAAACTAATATATATTAATCATTCTCTGCCTCATTGAGTAAACAACTAATTATCAGGATATACAAGAAGCCTGAATGCTAGTAGGGTTTTTTTAAATAAAACTGATGTTATTATAAAAGTAATATAACGGAAAAAGAGAATAAAAATGAGGAGTGATTAAAAATATCCATCATGCTAAAACAGTATGGTTAACATGTGAGCTTCCTTCCTTTTTTTCCCCAAAGCATTGTACATTCAATCTTGCACTGTAAATTTACTTCACATTAAAAAAGTAAATATTATCCCACGTAGATACACGGCCCCCGTAGTCATTATTTTTCATGGCTATGATGTCCGTACAGTCAAAGTAACATGATTCTCTTAACCATTCTTTCCTTTTGTATTTAAATTGTTTACAGTTTTTACAATCATGTTTGCAGAATGTTTAATGCAGTAGTTCATGAATATAATTTCTTCCACATGTTGAATGACTTGATTCAGAAATCTTCCTAGAAGTGAAATGACTGTGTTCAGTATTATGAAGTTTTTTAAGAATTTGGATACACTGCATATTTTTCAATATTTTTCGGATTATAAAACTATGTTTTCGTGCTCATTTTTTCATGAAAAGTTCATTTTTTCTGAACTATGGAAGGGAAAAAAATACCTGCAATCTCCTAACCCACAAATTACACAATTTTAATATTTTGGCACGTATCGTTCCAGTTTTTTTCTGCAAATATATCTTTTTTCCCAAAATTAGGATGATAAAGTATACTCAGTTTGGTCATCTCCATTCTATAATCTTCATTATTATGAATATTTCTAATGTAATCACAAGGATCACAAATTTTAAACTTAAATTTAATCACTGTTTCTACATACGAGTACAGTAAGTCTATTCACTCCCTTATTGCTGGGTATTTAGGTTATATTTAGGTTATATTGAAGTATTTTCAATTATATAAAATTATGTAATAAACATTTTCTCACATAAATCTTTGACAATGTCACTTGAGGAAAAGATATTAGGATTCTTCAACTGGAGTATCATTATTTTAAGACTATTGATATGTTTATCAATTTGTTGTTCAAAACCGTTCCTTCTGAGATGAAACACTTAATTTGACACACACACACAAAATGTTCTACCACTACTTGGCCTTTCTCAAGTCTTAATAATTACTCTTTGGAAATGCAATGAGTCTATTACAGAATAAATCACAACCGTATCAAAATTTTCCATCAAAATAAAATCTCTGCATCAGTTTGCTAAGGCAGTTCAGTGCCTGGAGTAGGTAAATGAAAATACTGCAAGATTTAGTTTGAGCCATAATTTTTTGAAAAGAACTGTGCTTTAAATCAGGAAAAAAAAAAAAAAGAGTTCTGGAGGATCTAATGACGTCCTTACCTATGAAATGAAAATGGGCAGTTCTCCAAGGCCAACGAGAAGAGAGAGACGAGACAGAATTGGGGGGAAAGCAGGAGAGATTTGGACTGAATTTAGAAAGACTTATTACGTGAGCACACTGGAATCTTACACCGAAAAAGGGAAAAAAATAGCATTTAAGATGAAGGTATAAAACTCTAAAATTTGAGAGATGAATCAATAGCTGGGGAAGATGTTTCAGAATTTAAGGCTTTTAACCAAATTTCTTCCATACTCTGGCTATTTTAACTCTGACAGTCATTAGCAGTAACTATAAATTTTCACTTTCTATCACACACACACACGAGAGAACGTAGAATAGATCTTTGACCTTGGTGCCTGAAGGACTATTTACACATCATGGGTATCAACAGCATCTCCTATCTTAACTTTAAAATGCAAACTTGACCTGTTTTTCTAGATGAATGGTTTTAAAGAGTGTTGCATTTATACTTCTTTAGCTGACTAATAACAGTAGCCCACCGTTCCACAATTTAGGATAGAATTGTAGATTCTACCGTGGCTCTCACAACAGAAACTGAAGAAGCCCTGTGCCCAACACAAAAATAATGAAACAGCTCAAAGCTCTTTTAACGGGAAAGGGGAGGGATTGGCGAGAAAGGGGTAGGTTTTTTGTGGCCCCTACGCTCCTGTGTATAACCCTCGTGGCGTCACAGAACAGTCAAAACTACCATAATCACTAGCATTTTCAGTCTGCACTTTGCAGGTCTCCTGAGATTACACTGGGAATTTCATTTCAGTTGAGCTGAGTTGACTTTGGTAAACTATTTTTACCAGGTATCCTTCATCTTCTGTTAATTCCTCTGTGACATATTTTTCCTGTGCCTTGCATTAACCACTTTCACTGTATTTTCTTCAATATTCCGATTTTTGAGCTTAAACCACTAAGTCATATTTAATTCATTCTTAACTAGGGTGAGATACAGCATGTATAAATCTCTCTTCTGTTGGGTACCAATGAGAAAGCAAGACTTCATGAATTAGATCCTCAGTGTAAGCATTTATTTTCTTACCTATCAATGATTATTAAGCCACGTACACCTCTATAAAAATGAAGAGATAATAATAAAATAAGACAGTCATCCCCCCCCCACACTAAGAATTCTGGTAGCTCAGCTAAGCAAGTACTTCTGAATTAAGTTTTTATGTCCAAATAATTCCCGAGTTTATTTACAAAGTTGTGGAAATGTACACTGACAAAGTGGACTGGAACAGAAACTATATCAAAAGTTCACAATCAAACTAAAAGTTCTAATATGCTTCAGTTGTGAAAGCTTCTGTAAATATGCAAATTTAAAAAATAATCATAGGACAATATTACTTGAAGCACTGCTGGTTTTTCTATGCAGGTATAAGAAATAAGATGAATCTACAGTTGTTACCAGAGTTACCAGAGTTTCTTTTATGCCGATTATAAAGTTTCAGTGATGAGGCTATATGATTCTTGAGGAATTTATGCCTTCTTTAGAAGAAAGACATATTTGTATACTTTCTGTAGGAACTAAGACATAAAGTTGACTTTTCTGTTTCCAAGTCTTTTGCATTAAAAACTAATTTGCAAAATCTTGAGAGATAGGTTCATTCTCATCTGGATATAACAGGATACCGTACTTTATAAAACGGACCAACTTTCATTTTAGAACTATATTTCGGAAGTATTTTTTAAAGATTAAATTGATCTTTGTTGAGTTATTCCTGGAGTACAGGAGTATGTATTATCTTTGGGGGTTTTTTTGTTGTTTTTTTTTTAGCAAAAATCTTGAAGAGGTTCCAATTTCATCCTTTTTTACAATTAATTTTTACTTGATCCTATGACCACATAAAAAATTATAAATATTAATTTTAGTGCTACTATTGATTCAACCTCTAGTGTGTGTTGGGCGTTGGTACACTTTACCCACGTAGTAGCTTAATGCATAGTCTGATAGGCTGCTCTTCACACAGAGAAGAAAAGTTACCATTTTCCTTGGCCTTGAGGTTTTGCAAGCACTTCCTACTCTGAAACAGAATATTCATGTCCCTGCTCCCTACTTCACTGCTCCTTCCTTTAACAATCTATGTTTTAATAAAATTTAAATTCAGAAGTTAACGTATTATGATGCTACCCAGGCTTTAAAATGTTTCCACGTGGGTGCTAGGATTTGGCAGCAGCCCTGAGAGGTTAAGACAGATGGGAGGATCCCCACTTTACTGGCAAGGAACTGGGGCTCAAAGAGATTCTGAGACTTACCTAAAGTCACACAACTGGGAAACACTAAACTCAGAACCTGAATTCTCCAAACTCCAACCTCTAAGCTCCATTCACCCACAAAGTAGAAACATGAGTTTATTTACCATCAACTTTCAGAATTATGCAAACTACATGCAAATCAGGACATCCATGAACTAATTAGAAAGTATCAGGTAACGTGCCACAGAGCATATGAGGAACATTACATAAATATTAATTCTGGGGATATTTCCTACACAAACTGAACACACACGTGGTCTGCCTCCTCACACTGAAACTAAGTGTTGAGATGATACACCCGTCGTATTTTTTGGCTTCTCATTGTCTTTTATATAATTTTTGATAAATCATAAAAACAGAAAAAGGTGCAGAGCCTAATTAGGACAAATGCATATATCCCTAGCATTGTAGTCGTTGACAATGGCAAAGATTATGTCATGCTTACATAGATGTTTTTAGATGAACAAATAAACATTACGTATAAAGCTGAAATATCATTTGATTCCCTCTTACCCACAACTTCTGTTTCCTTCCTTCTCCCTCAAGAGTTAATATCGTAAATGTGGTATGTGCTTCTGGTCTATCTTTATGTTTGCACACACATACACACGCATACACATCTATAGATCCATGAAGAATATAGGACAGAGGGTTGTAGAATATGTTTAAATTTTACATAAATGTTGCTACACTGCACTTACTATCATATGTTTTCTTTTTATTCAACATCACAATCGAGGGCTATCCATGTTCCTAAATATCAAAATATATTCCCGTATTAGCATGTAAAATGCAATACACTGTAATAAGCCATTCCCTCACTGATGGGTATTTAAGCTTTTCCCATTTTCTAATCTCCATATAACCAGTTCATCAGGGAGGCTCAACTCATCGCAGTAAAATCAAGTGTCAGTAATGTAGCCATTGACCTTCATCCGTTCTCCTATTGACCTTGTTGCCCTATAGCCGCAGGAGGAGAAATGGGGCAGAGTGTAAAAGCAGACTGTCCCTGGACTTCCCCACTAGCCTAGATTCAGACAGAAACTTCTCCGGTGCAGGTAGTAGGGGAGCTGTGGCAGAAACGACCTGTGTCACTAACAGTTAGTTCTCCTCTGCTGTGGGGTACATGGAGGGTGAAACCCCCAGACCTCTTCAGAGGAGGCATGGCCAAGTGATTGTTCTAGATGGTGAAGTGGAAGCCGTGAAATTCTTCATACTGGAAGGAATGGACCACTTCGGCTTGTTACCTGTTGGATCCATGTAAACAGTCTGGCTCCTTGGGACATAATGGTCCCTTGAAAGAGCCACCATATATCCTTGCTGATGTCAAGCTGGTTGTTTTATGGCCTTTTTTACAGCAGGTGCGTCTCTTGTCCCTCAGGAAAGACTGTAATCAAAAATCTCATCCACCCTCGGGGTCTCCTCCCAACGCTGGCAAGTGGAGGGGGGATGTTGGGCACCTTCTTGGCCTCATGGGCCCTGTTGTGCCGTCTCTTCCCAAAGCGCTGACCAGGAGTGTCCGGCTCTGAAGGGCAGTGCTAGCTCCTCTGTCTCTCAGGCACCGTAACCTGTGGGAGTGAGTTTCCTGGGATCTCACAGAGAGAATGAAGAGCTTCTCTTCACAGATCCTGCGCTCTCTGAATCGTATAAAGTCTGTCTCACCTCTCAAGGCTCTTCTTGTATCAGCTTGGAGGGTGGTGAGGGGAGAGGCCCAGTTATGGAAACTGGAATCTCTCAGTCCACCTGTAGGAAGGCTCTGAACCCAAGTTCAGTGGTTCCCAGACTTTAACGCGGGCTGTTCGCTCACGTGCACCAGACAGCTAGGGGATCTGTGAAGGTGTGTCCTTGTGTGGACATGGGGGAGTGCCCCTAGAATATACCTAGAAGTAAGAGTCTTGGGTCATAGGGTTACCTGATGGTAATCATTAGTACATTATTTGCAACATTCTCCCAGAAAACTACCCCAAAACAAGTCTCTCTGGCCCTTCTGCTTCTGCCCTCCCACCTAAACCCTGGGATGCTGGGTCAGCTGTGAGGACCCTTGGCCGAGGAGTTGTTGTCTCCTCTTGGGAGCACCGATACCCTGCTTCCCTGCGACGTCCCCAGAAGTCACCTGCCTCGAACACTCCACCATCAGCAAAAGAGGCAGAGGGTCAGGGACACAGGCCACTCCTGGACGGTGTGACCGCTCTCCGCCGGGGTGGTGTGTCCCCCTCGCCTAGTCCCACTGTGGGTCCTGAGTGGGGAGGGCAGGAAGGGCTGCCCTACCTCTGTAGGGGGCCCCTGATGGTCGGTGGTGTCAGGGGAGCCCACAGAAGTGGGAAAATAAACCAAGTGACCCAGACAGGTCCCTAAGGGCAGTGACCAACATCACGGGTCAGTGTAAAAGACAGGAAAGATGTAAGAAGGAGGCTCAAAACAGGCGTGGGCCAAGAAGGAAGAGAAACAGGGGGGCGGCTCCCTGGTTGGGGGCTTCGCTGCGTGGGGCGGAGCCAACAGGCTCTAAGGCCAAACCCTGGAGGGAGGGGGATGGTACGTGGGCCTGGGCAGCAAGTGAAGAGGCAGCACGATAAAACAGTTAGAGCATGTACCCCTCTGCAGCCTGTTCCCACACACACCTGCCTGCTTTTCAGAAAGGAGAAATGAGGTGACACTACAGCTAGATCTCTTATTCAATCTCAGAAATTATCCTGTCGACCTTGACTCTGAATCAAAGGAAGCTTCCCGGTGGGCTTGTACTTCGATCCTACACATTCACTTTCACAGGCGGGAGGAGAATTTTACTGTAAAACACCATTCAGGAACCATCCTCGAGCTGAACACCGCCGGTCTTCTATTCACACTCGGAGTCCGGAACACTGAAGACTGTGTGTTATTGGGGATAAGCTAATGGAGAGAAGGCCATCCTGTTTTCAAGGATTGTCTGACGTCTGTACGCGCTCCCACTGTTCCCATTTCTCAGAAAACACCTGGGGTTTTCAATCTGCTCAAGCTAACGGTGTCAGGTGTACAGTGGCGTACCTTTAATGCAAGCACGGGAGCAGAGGCTGTCAATTCTGCCAGATCGACGAGGGAGAAAGAGTCACTGATCTTGTCTTCTTTGCCCATAAAAAAAAAAGAAATCCTCCCTGCCCTTGAGTCATTTATGTAATTTTTTAAAATCTACTTTCCATACAGAAGAGTAAAATTGGAGCATTCTTATTTTGTTGATCTACTTTTCAATAGCCCAGAAAAGCTGATCTGAGTCAATGGTACGTCTCACTCGGGTGCAGAAGCACGTGAGAGAAAAGGCCAGTCCAGGGAGTTGACAGATTCCAGTCTTCAGCTCTAAGGGGCCTGAGCTGCATAAATGTTCTTCCATTAATGAAACTGGTTTCATGCCACTTCATTTAGCTTTTCTTCAAAGAGCTGTTAAATAACTACCAGTGAAGAGGGAACCAAAACATAATAGTAATAACCACGCCGAAGAAAAATGACTGTCAAACTTTTTTAAAAAAATGGTGATCTGAAAAGACGCGATTTTGCCACCAGCATGTTCCCAGCCCACTTCCTCGCCTTTCTCATCTGCTTCATCCCTGTCTCCCGCCCTACATGCCCCATTATTAGCTCTTTTGGGTTGATTCATATTATGGAATTTTCCCCTACACGACAATCTGAATATATCTTGTGACATTAATTACGGCTATGCAGTTATATGGAAGCATACATGTATTGCTGATCGTACCACCGTTAGCTCTTGAGGCAGAAGAAAAACCAGATTGATGAAAATTATCCTTCAAAAAGCAGACTCAGACCAAAAAACTCCATGAAAGTTGCAGGCATTTGTGCTTTCCTTCTAGTATTTGGAGGGTTCCAAGATCAGAAAAACAAGTTTTCCCAGTAAGAAAGAGAAATATTTAGCAAAACGCATTAAAAGAGTTTCACAATTTAATATTTCCTCTTTGCTTACATAAAAAAAACTCTCAAATCTGCCAAGGACGTAATTGCTACTGAAAAATGATTAGCACCTGGTTTCCTCAGGTAGCTCACTGATCAGTCACCATCTACCAGGCACAGAGCCCGTGGTCCGTACACACTGGGAGACAGAGGGGCGATGCAAAGAAGGAAGAAAAAGACATGGGAGCTGAGTGACAAAGTCTAAGGACAGGAAAGATGTACATATGTCATAAACTAAAAAAAAATAAAAGAACCAAAGCAGTCGCGCTGGTAAAATTCACGTGCATAAGTAATCAAGGAATGTGAATAAGGGATCTAGGAAGCCTAAGACGTGGAATATTCAGCTCTACTTGGTGTTTGCTTATATGAGAAGTCCCTGTTTATATTAATTTTCTCACTGATGATCAAAAGAGGACTTGAAGCAATTTAACTTTCTATCTCTTTCAGATATTTAAACGCCTTCAGTCACAGACTAGAGTGAAGGACACCGGTTTGAAAACCATTGCACTGTACCTGATTTTACAAATTCCAGTTTTTCCATTGAAGTTTCTTAAAATAGTTACGTAAGAGTAAACAGACAAAGAATTACCTTGTAAATATCTCTCTGAGGCTTCACACATTCATCATCTTCAGATGCCCAAAGTGAGGGAACTTCGTCTTTCAAGCTTAGAGACTCACCAGGATTTGATAAATGCCTTTCATGAGAATGGTGATCTCGCCAGACTTCTAGAATCAGAGAACCAGCTGGGCATAAATAAGAGGCTTAGTTTTCCTACAAAACCTAATGTACGTGAACCCTTTTGTAGAGCCCTAGAATTTAAATGAAGACCTGAAAGCTGTGATTCGTATTTCAGTATTTTAAAAATGAGCTCCACTAACTGAAAATAGAAACGACTAATAAACAAATCAGGAATGTTCCACGTTGCTAATAATCAAAGAAAAGCAATTTCAAACAAGATACTAATTTTTCCTAACAAATTGAAGGAAAATAATTTATTTTACAAGGTGAGAAAGTCAATTATTAAAACAGTTTTGAAAAACCATTTGGAAATATATATTAAAGTTGGGGGGTATGAATTTGTGTAATAATTTTCACGCTAGAAATCTGTCTTAAGGAAATTATCAGCCAAAACCAGTTATATAGTAATGTTCATCGTTCAGTTACTTTTAATAACAAATTATATTGTAAAAATTGAATGAGAGGGCTTCCCTGGTGGCGCAGTGGTTGAGAGTCCGCCTGCCGATGCAGGGGACACGGGTTCGTGCCCCAGTCCGGGAAGATCCCACATGCTGCGGAGCGGCTGGGCCCGTGAGCCATGGTCGCTGAGCCTGCGCGTCCGGAGCCTGTGCTCCGCAACGGGAGAGGCCACAACAGTGAGAGGCCCGCGTACAGCAAAAAAAAAAAAAAAAAAAAAAAAATTGAATGAGAGAATAGTGAACTAAATATTATTTAATACTATAAAACATAATAAACAACTCAAAATGATCCTTTAAAAAATCATTATTAAAACAGGTAAATGCTCAGTTCTGGACTCAAAAAGCATACCTTGTGTACGGTTTGTATATGTGTACCCTGGAAAGAAATAAACGAAAATGGTGACGTTGGTTCTTTCTGGAAAACAGGACCAAATGTGATTTTCTTCTGCTATTTGCCTCTTCCTATTTTCCAAATTATCTGTATCCCCTTTGTAATAATAAGGTCACATTAAAAAGTAAACAAAGATAGTCTGTCTTTTATAGACTACTGAAGGTTAACGCAGCAAAACCTGCACGTGTTGTCTTGATATAAGTTTACTTTCTAAGGAAGAATTATTGGCAATTTTAGGAAGGACTTTGTGAGCACAATTTTCATTCATCAAATAATATATACATTCTAGAAAAAGTTGATCCTTGGTGTTGGACTGCAGGCCTCAGGCCTTGTCGTTGCCTGGTCTTGGCCAAGACCAAAGAAAGGGCCCTGAGACAGTGACAGACACATCAAGGGTTTAATTGACGGGAATCTTACCTGTCAGAGACAGAGGTCTGGAGCAACACCCCACTGTGCACTGCGGAAGGCGGGCAGATGTAATCTTCTCTACTGGGGGAGAAGGAAGCTGCCATTTATACGGGAATCAGTTACCACGGAAACCAGCAGCCGCAGCAGGTCCCTCCCAGCCCCTCAGGTTAACAACCATCACGAGGGCAGATGTTTCCCTTTAATAAACTAACAGGTGGAGCCGTTCTGGCCTAAGGATTAGAAGGCTCACTAGCTGGGCACTGGGCAAGCACGGTCATGTGAGTAGGTGTAGGTGAGGCAGCCACTAGTCAAGCAAGGGACGTCCAGAGAGCAAGGGAAGAGCCGTCTTGAGTGGCCTGACCATGCACTTGGGAAACAAGTTACCATTCTCTGGGACAGTAGCACACCAACAATCCAGGAATGAGTTACCCCCGGGGTTCCCTCGAGTGCTGATTTATGGTGGTAGCAGCTGGGTTTTCATCATCTAGTGGTCCACTCTGTTTCAGGTGTGTGTGCTAACAGGGCACTTAAGAAGAAAGTGAAACCAGCCATACAGATAGAAATAAATTTATATTACACAGAGTATGCAGAAAAATCAATTATAGTGACTTACAGAAAATTAACGTTCCCAACATATAGAACAAGCTGTACAAATACTTCTAAAACTTGACTTTTTTTTTAGTACATTGTTTTCTGGGTTAAAAAAAATTTTTTTTTGATGTATTCATTTATTTATTTTTGCCACAGCTTTGTGGCATGTGGGATCATAGTTCCCCAAACAGGGGTCAAACCTGGGCCCACAGCAATGGAAGCGTGGAGTCTTAACCGCTGGACCACCAGGGAATTCCCAAACTTGACTTTTTTTAAGTGGTATTTCGGAAGAGAAGAATTCAGTTCCATGTTTATATTGTCCTTCAAGATCTGAAAGAAAGGAAGTTATTGGAAGAAAATTGCTATTTGCGTCCAAACCCTAGGACCCAGCTGAGTCCTTCTTTAGCAAATAGCTCTCTGAGATGAGTAAACACTTTTAGAGCACACGGTTCTAGGTATTCTGTCCCAAAATGATTTCTTAAATTATTCCCCATACACTGAAGGAGTCCAGTCATTTGCTCATTAACTGTTCTAAAATTAACTCGGTATTATCAAGTCTGATTACAATGTGAAATACGAGTAGCACCACAAAAATAGGCGGATGATAAAACTTTGCGTATTTCTAATACAGCCTTTGTGTGAGTTGGGTGTTGACAGCTTCGCATTCACACTTATCTGCTGCAAGAGATGTTTCCATCTTAGCTGCTCTGCCCCCACCCCTACACCTCCACTGAGAATATGGGATGCTTCTAGACATCCCTCCATGCTTACCCAAAACATCTCAAGCAAAGACGTGAGGGTGATCAACAGACCAGACTCAGACTTTCCCAACAAATGCATATTTGCCTCCCCAAAACAAAAACAAAGTACAAAAAATGACTGTGTGGAAAAGAAAAAAGGCACCACGTTTCAGAGGCATATTTTAGAGTCCTGTTTCAGTGACAACCTCAGAGGGAAAAGAAAGGAAAATCACTCAGGGAGATAGTAACAAGCAGTGTTCAAATGTGACAAGATGGCAGATACGGACGGTCAGAATGAAGGACCAGAAGAGCTTGTCAAAAAGTCAGGGCAGGGCTTCCCTGGCGGCGCAGTGGTTGAGAGTCCGCCTGCCTGATGCAGGGGACACGGGCTCGTGCCCCGGTCCGGGAAGATCCCACGTGCCGTGGAGCGGCTGGGCCTGTGAGCCACGGCCGCTGAGCCTGCGCGTCCGGAGCCTGTGCTCCGCAGCGGGAGAGGCCACAGCAGTGAGAGGCCCGTGTACCGAAAAAAAAAAAAAAAAAAAAAGTCAGGGCAGATGGAATGGCAGAGATTTTGAAAAAGGAAGACAGTTCCTCTTCCTACGCCTCTGTTGCCTCTCCTCCGCCCACCTCTGCTCCTTACTCAGCTTCTTAAACATTTCCTTGGCTTGAGCAGATTGTTTTCACTGCCTGAGCTTATTTTAACATGTACGGTTGTAAAGGAATTTTCAGGTTTTAGGCAAAAAGAAAGTATTCATTCCCAGGTGAAATTTTTGGATATTTTATAGACAATCCCTCCTGCCCTGAAAACTGTATTTGAGGTATTTTATGCATTCCATGTCCGTGTTGTAAAAAATGTTTTTTAAAAAAGCCCTTTCTCCTTTGTGGCTCCCTGAAAAAGTACTCTGTACTTTACATTAAATTTGCTTAACAGGTTTTGCTGTCTCTATGGATGCCTTCAATAGCTCTAACAGAATGGGGGAAAAAAAGAAAAGAAAAGAAAAGGAGATTTGAGGGAAGAACTTGAACAAAACAGGATTGAGAATATTTATTTTAAAAGTTCAGATAATGCAACATGCCTTAAAAATCCCAAGCTCAGATCCTAATTAAAAAGGACCACGTAGAAGCATATTAAAGACTTTTCTAGATGTGTAAAGGCAGCCAAAGCAGAACACCTTCACTTGCCCTTCTAACTTCTACAGTTGTAAAGGCTCAAAAAAAAATTTTTTAATACAATTGTTGCTGGTCTAGAGTAGCAATCTTGCTGTCAAGGAAAAGGATAAATGCCTTCCACCCAAGGATCCGGTTACAGCTCAGAGACCCCACTAGGAAGAGAATGGTGCCAACGAACGATTGCAGGAGGCAACCTGCATTTTCAAAGTCCATAAATAATGCAGCAAGAGAGCATATTTGGAGAAGGAATTCATCGGCCGTGGCTTCATCCATATGCAGTGGTGGGAATGTCATTCTGACTATTTTGCCGATGGGGCATTCATACTCTCCTTGAGGATTTACATACTGATGAGGCTGAGGGAACCCAGAACTGTGTTCCCAGGCGTTGCTTTTCAAACCTCATACAGGTTGCATATAGGTTCTCGAAACATCGTCAATAAATCAGAGCTAAAGAATCTGGAAGCCATGTAAAACTTGTCCACAGAGAGCAAAACTGGGCTGCCTCTCAACTTATGATTTGTGTCAGATCAACCAAAGTGTGTCAGCAACAACCAAAATGATGCAATTTATCTGTTGGAATAAGAATGCATTGGGCCTGACACTTGCCAGGATACTCCATATAAACTGATGGAAAATGAATGCAAAGATATCACTGAGGCCAGATGCTTTCACAAAGCACCCCTGTTTGATACACCCGGGTGCACGAGGAAGGGGTATAAAAGGCAAGCTTTACAGAAGTGAAAAGCCATGTCCACAATATCCAAACCTCAGCTATTCTTGCAAGTGCCTTCTCAAATGTCCAAGCCAAGCACCTTCCTCCCCCGTTCCCCGCCCGCACTTAGCCTTACATATCAACTACTCTACTGTCATGTCATCTTTCTCCTTCCTAATTAATAAAAAATCTGGTGTCTCAAAACTATTGCTAAGTTATCTAAAGTAGTTTAAAGTTCTAGAAAAACTAGACACATAGCATTCCCATAAAAAACAGAGGAAAGAAATTCTATGTTTATTTCTTGGGAATACCCAAGAACTGAATCATTTTAACAGAATGTAATGAAGTATCAACAGAGTAGTATTCACGCATTTAACACATGTCCCCATCCTTTCTTTCTCTTTTTGGAAGATAGGTGTTCAATGTACGAGAAAGGATCATTCTTTTTAGAGTTAAAAGAATTGGATTCACATACACACACCACTGTATATAAGATAGATAACCAGCAAGGATGTACTGTATAGCACAGGGAACGCTCCTCAATAGGCTGTGATAACCTATATGAGAAAAGAATCTGAAAAAGGATGAATATATATGTATAAAAATAACCGAATCACTTTGCTGTACACCTGAAAGTAACACAACCTTGTAAAATAAAATTTAAAAAAGCAAACAAACAAAAAAAGAATTGTTAAAAATTAAAAATTCCTTTTTTGAGTTAAAGGTCTTTCCTACTATTTCATTCATTTATTCAATAAATAGCTTTTTATATGTATAAAGTGCAGTATTAGACTAGGAAGTACCTAGAAATGAGAGAAGCGTGGACTGCCCTGAGGCAACTCACAACTAACCAGCAGGGAGAGGCAGACAATTACAATCAGGCAAACTAGGATGGAATGAAATAAGTAGAGCAAGAAAAAAACACGTCAAGAACCACGGAGTTCTTAAAGGAACCACAGGCTCCTTCAAGGGGCAGCATTTTTTTCTGGGCCACAAAACACGTAGTTCAGCAAAAGCACAGGGCAGGTGTCTTAGTCTGTTCAGGCTGCTGTAGCAGAAGTACCATAGACTGGGAGCTTAAACAATATTTATTTTTCACAGTTTTGGAGGGTGAGAGTCAAGATCAAGGTGACAGCAGAGTCCGTGTCTGGTGAGAGCCTGCTTCCTGGTTCACAGATGGCTGTCTTGTCACTGTGTCCTCACGTGCAGACTCCAGCCCTCTCAAGTCTCTTTAATAAAGGCATGAATCCCATTCATGAGGGCTCCGCCTCATGACCTCCCAAAGGCCCCATTTCCAAATATCACATTGCGGATTGGCTTTCAACATATAAATTTGGGGAGGGACACAAACATTTAGCCTACAGCAGTAGGTGAACGCAGGCAAGGGGTCAGTCAGTACTATCATTTGGTGGGAGGATGGGCTCCAGGAAAGGCAGAAGGGTTGGATAAAACTAGAGCCATTGGTTGGGCTCATTTACTGGACAGCTGACTAAAGAGTTTATATTCAGTGACATAATAGGGGTGCCGGAATTAGCTAATGAAAACACAGGACAACCAGTTCAATTTGAATTTCAGGGAAACCTTTTTTTTTTTTTTAACTGTAGGTAGGTCCCATGCAACTATGAAGTTCAACTGTAACTGAGAATCCTCGAGTTTATCTGACAACCCTATAACGTAGGCAATGGGGAGCCACTGAAGGTTGTAGAGTAGGAGAGTAGCAAACACAAACAAGGCAGTGATTTAGAAACACTGTTGTGAAACCAGCAATGCATGGCTCTCAGGTAAGAGGATACTTCAGGAAAGAAGAAAAGCAGTTTGAACTCGAGTGGTAGCGGTGAAATCAGAGAAGAGGGGAAGTTTTGAAAGAAGAGTCAACAGGACCTGGCAACTAAGGAATGTAGGGTGCAAGGGAGAGGATGAACTCAGAAGCACCAGTGGTATTTAAGCCCGGGTGGCTGGAAGGTGAAGGAGCCACTGGCAGAAAGGCATCAGGAAATAAAGAAACATGAGAGGAAACATAATAAGCTCCGTTGGTGACATTTTGAGTTGGAGGAGCTGGAAAACACTTGAAAGACAGATGTCCAGGGTCTTGGTAGAAGTGTCAGAGCAAGAGACAGAGATCTGAGAGTTACCCGCTTAAAGATGAGAGAGCTCAAGGTCCTTTTTGCTTTCTGTCTTTTTTTTTTTTTTTTTTTTTTTTTGCGTTATGCCGGCCTCTCACTGTTGTGGCCTCTCCCGTTGCGGAGCACAGGCTCCAGACGCGCAGGCTCAGCGGCCATGGCTCACGGGCCCAGCCGATCCGCGGCATGTGGGATCTTCCGGGACCGGGGCACGAACCCGTGTCCCCTGCATCGGCAGGCAGACTCTCAACCACTGCGCCACCAGGGAAGCCCTGCTTTCTGTCTTTATATTTAGCTTCTTGACATGATGCTGATCCGTCTTAGGAAAAAAGAGGGTTACACCACAATCTGTCCTTGTATTTCTTTTTCTTTTAAATTTTATTGGCGTATAGTTGATTTACACTGTTGGGTTAACTTCTGCTATACAGCAAAGTGACTCAGTTATATATATATTCTTTTCCATATTCTTTTCCATTATGGTTTTTCACAGGATATTGAATGCAGTTCCCTGTGCTACACAGTATGACCATGTTGTTTATCCATTCTGTATATAATAGTTTGCATCTGCTAATCCCGAACTTCTAATCCTTCCCTCCCCACCCCCTGTCCTTGTATTTCTTATAATAAAATAGCATTGCTGTTATTTTCCAGGTCACTATTATAGTGAGCAATGTTATGTAAGAAGGAATACTGAGCTTTGGGGTTAGACCAATAGAGATTCAAATCCCAGCTTTCTCCCCCAGACTGTGTGACTTCCTACACCATTACTTAGCTTCTCTGACCCTTAGTTTTCTTACTTGCATAACGTGTACTCATAAATTTTAATAAGGAGTAAATGAGCTTTTATAGACAAAAGACTTAGCCTAGTACCTGCCACATGTAACTGCTCAATAAACAGCAAACTACCTGCACATATGAGTAGCTCAATGAACGACAGCTATTGCTCTTATTCTTTTATTGTTGAGGTTTTTGTTTCAATTATCAACAGTAATCAATAAAAACCTAAGTGTACTTCAGTGTTCAGACTGCTCTATCAGGTAAAGAACTACTTATATTTGATACACTGTACTTACAAAATTACCCCACTAAAAATGTTAATTGTACACATAGACCAAACAACTCGTACAAAAGGAGAAGTGGCCAAATCAGTAAATTTTTCACTTACCTAATTGCAAATAATTTTTTAAGTGACTTTTAAACTGAATAGACCACTGAAGATGTAACAGATAGTTTCCATGAATAAAGCCCCTGTCATTTCCAAAGGAACCTAAGTAGGACTATTGATCTGGTTGTAATTACTAGTGTACAGGGCAATTTTTGGCACTAAATCATATCATCACACTTAACAAGATTAAGATTTTTACCTTGCCATGGACAATTGTCTAATTACACAAACTCCGATGTTCTGAAATGACTCTAAGTGTATATACAATATTGGCATTGACAGAAGAGACGGAACAGTATTTTGCTGAGTGTCTTGTATTTTTAATAAAATTCTGCAAAGCTTAGCTGTCAAATCAGACCAAAGGGGAAAGCTCGTAGGAGCTTCACAGGAAGAGGCCGTTTTGAAAACCCAGATATATGCATTTCTGAAAGAAACTAAAATGGCCTGAAAGGTTAGTTGAATTGAGCAACTGTGCACGATTTATTTCCAAACGTATTAAATTTCTTCAAAACCATGACATAATCACCTGGCATGAACTCTGTTTACCAAGTGAAAATTTTGCCCAAGATAATCTAGTGAAAACAACAAATAACAGAGGTTTTCCTCATTGAGAAGTTCAGTAACATGAAACTGGAGTGAGAAAGCTTTTTTTTTTTTTTGGTACGCGGGCCTCTCACTGTTGTGGCCTCTCCCGTTGCGGAGCACAGGCTCCGGACGCGCAGGCTCAGCGGCCATGGCTCACGGGCCCAGCCGCTCCGCGGCATGTGGGATGTGGGATCCTCCCGGACCAGGGCACGAACCCGCGTCCCCTGCATCGGCAGGCGGACTCCCAACCACTGCGCCACCAGGGAAGCCCAGCTACTCTTTTTTAAGTGGAGCTCAGTACAGAGGATAAAGCAAGTTACTGGGGATATTGTCACGAAGTCTTCCGCACGGGGCACCTTCATCAGTAGGACTAATATTAAGCATACTTTAGTCCACTTTGAACCCTTCTCCGTGCCTTTCTTTCTCTCATATTGGTAATTGACTTCCACAGAAGTCTGTTTTCCTCTGTGATGATTTGTAAATTGCTGTTTTCTCTTTCACCAAGTACTTTGAATCATCATTTTCTTGGAGGAATCAACATTTTTCTGGCCATGTTCAAAGAGTGGCCCTTAGACCACCGGCATCAGAAACTCTTGGCATGTTTGTTAAAAAGATAGATTTCTGGGCCCTTCCCAGATCTACTGTGTACAGATTTCTACAGGATGAGTTCAGAATCGCTGAGTGAATTTTAAGCACCCTAAAGTTTAATCATCAATATTCTATAGGCTAAGAGACAGGAAGAGCGGATTCGAATGCTTTCGGCAAAAATCACTTCATACTTAAGTGGAATCAGCAAATTCAGCACCATGTATGCAGAAATCTGGAGTCTTTGAAATGTAAATACCTGGGAATATAACTCTCTCTACCCTAGCACCTTTGGAACTCATGCATGTGTCTATCTAGCGATGTGACCATTTCGCTTTGGGGGTGATAAGAGAAGTTTTTAAAAATTAGCTACAAAACTCTTCCAAAATATAGCAGAGGGAGGAACACTCCCAAACTCCTTCTACGAGGCCACCATCACCTTGATACCAAAACCAGACAAGGATGTCACAAAGAAAGAAAACTACAGGCCAATATCACTGATGAACATAGATGCAAAAATCCTCAACAAAATATTAGCAAACAGAATCCAACAGCACATTAAAAGGATCATACACCATGATCAAGTGGGGTTTATTCCAGGAATGCAAGGATTCTTCAATATACGCAAATCAATCAATGTGATAAACCATATTAACAAATTGAAGGAGAAAAACCATATGATCATCTCAATAGATGCAGAGAAAGCTTTTGACAAAATTCAACACCCATTTATGATAAAAACCCTGCAGAAAGTAGGCATAGAGGGAACTTTCCTCAACATAATAAAGGCCATATATGACAAGCCCACAGCAAACGTCATCCTCAATGGTGAAAAACTGAAAGCATTTCCACTAAGATCAGGAACAAGACAAGGTTGCCCACTCTCACCACTCTTATTCAACATAGTTTTGGAAGTTTTAGCCACAGCAATCAGAGAAGAAAAGGAAATAAAAGGAATCCAAATCGGAAAAGAAGAAGTAAAGCTGTCACTGTTTGCAGATGACATGATCCTATACATAGAGAACCCTAAAGATGCTACCAGAAAACTACTAGAGCTAATCAATGAATTTGGTAAAGTGGCAGGATACAAAATTAATGCACAGAAATCTCTGGCATTCCTATACACTAATGATGAAAAATCTGAAAGTGAAATCAAGAAAACACTCCCATTTACCATTGCAACAAAAAGAATAAAATATCTAGGAATAAACCTACCTAAGGAGACAAAAGACCTGTATGCAGAAAATTATAAGACACTGATGAAAGAAATTAAAGATGATACAAATAGATGGAGAGATATACCATGTTCTTGGATTGGAAGAATGAACATTGTGAAAATGACTCTACTACCCAAAGCAATCTACAGATTCAATGCAATCCCTATCAAACTACCACTGGCATTTTTCACAGAACTAGAACAAAAAATTTCACAATTTGTATGGAAACACAAAAGACCCCGAATAGCCAAAGCAATCTTGAGAACGAAAGAAGGAACTGGAGGAATCAGGCTCCCTGACTTCAGACTACACTACAAAGCAACAGTTATCAAGACGGTATGGTACTGGCACAAAAACAGAAAGATAGATCAATGGAACAGGATAGAAAGCCCAGAGATAAACCCATGCACATATGGACACCTTATCTTTGATAAAGGTGGCAGTAATGTACAGTGGAGAAAGGACAGCCTCTTCAATAAGTGGTGCTGGGAAAACTGGACAGGTACATGTAAAAGTGTGAGATTAGATCACTCCCTAACACCATACACAAAAATAAGCTCAAAATGGATTAAAGACCTAAATGTAAGGCCAGAAACTATCAAACTCTTAGAGGAAAACATAGGCAGAACACTCTATGACATAAATCACAGCAAGATCCTTTCTGACCCACCTCCTAGAGTAATGGAAATAAAAACAAAAATAAACAGATGGGACCTAATGAAACTTAAAAGCTTTTGCACAGCAAAGGAAACCATAAACAAGACCAAAAGACAACCCTCAGAATGGGAGAAAATATTTGCAAATGAAGCAACCGACAAAGGATTAATCTCCAAAATTTACAAGCAGCTCATGCAGCTCAATAACAAGAAAACAAACAACCCAATCCAAAAATGGGCAGAAGACCTAAATAGACATTTCTCCAAAGAAGCTATACAGACTGCCAACGAACACATGAAAGAATGCTCAACATCATTAATCATTAGAGAAATGCAAATCAAAACTACAATGAGATATTATCTCACACCAGTCAGAATGGCCATCATCAAAAAATCTAGAAACAATAAATGCTGGAGAGGGTGTGGAGAAAAGGGAACACTCTTGCACTGCTGGTGGGAATGTGAATTGGTTCAGCCACTATGGAGAACAGTATGGAGGTTCCTTAAAAAACTACAAATAGAACTACCATATGACCCAGCAATCCCACTACTGGGCATATACCCTGAGAAAACCAAAATTCAAAAAGAGTCATGTACCAAAATGTTCATTGCAGCTCTATTTACAATAGGTCTGAGATGGAAACAACCTAAGTGTCCATCATTGGATGAATGGATAAAGAAGATGTGGCACATATATACAATGGAATATTACTCAGCCATAAAAAGAAATGAAATTGAGCTATTTGTAATGAGGTGGATAGACCTAGAGTCTGTCATACGGAGTGAAGTAAGTCAGAAAGAAAAAGACAAATACCGTATGCTAACACATATATATGGAATTTAAGAAAAAAAATGTCATGAAGAACCTAGGGGTAAAGCAGAAATAAAGATGCAGACCTCCTAGAGAACGGACTTGAGGTTATGGGGAGGGGGAAGGGTGAGCTGTGACAGGGCGAGAGAGAGTCATGGGCATATACACACTAACAAACGTAGTAAGGTAGATAGCTAGTGGGAAGCAGCCGCATGGCACAGGGATATTGGCTCGGTGCTTTGTGACAGCCTGGAGGGGTGGGATAGGGAGGGTGGGAGGGAGGGAGACACAGGAGGGAAGACATATGGGGACATATGTTTATGTATGACTGATTCACTTTGTTATGGGGCAGAAACTAGCACACCATTGTAAAGCAATTATACCCCAATAAAGATGTTAAAAAAAAAAAAATTAGCTACAGATCTACTTCCCATGGTATGTGAGATGTTTCTAGAAGTGAGAGCAAACAGTCTCCAACTTTATAGCATATAAGGCTCAGGAGGCTGGGGCTTTTTATAGGAACACTGAGAAATTCAAGAAACGGTTATTTCCTGTAGTTTCATTGGCCTATTTCTCTCTTCTTACGCCAAAACCACTGACTTGATTACTATAGTTTTACAGCACGTCTTGAAACTAGGTAGCACAAATCTTCCACCTTGGTTCTTCGTCAAGATTGTCTTTTCTGCTTTGGATTCTTTGCCTTTCCATATAAACTTTAGAATGAGTTTACATTTCCTGTGGTAGGCTGGGTAAAGGCCCTCAAAGACATTCAGGTCCTAATGCCTGGAACCTGGGAATGTTACCTTACACGGCGAAAGAGACTTTGCCACTGTGATCAACCTAAGGATCTTGCCTGGAGAGATGATGGTGGATTATCCAAGTGGGACATAAATATAATAACACGTGTTCTTTTTTTTTTTTAATGAGGAGTTAGGAGCTCTGGTTTTCTGTTCTGCTCTGTTGTTCCTCTAACACCTGTATTTTATTAGGTAGTTTGTTCTCTTGTATGCTTTTATTTTAGATGAATAACACATGTTCTTAAAAGAGGGCAGTAGAGGGCTATTTGACTACAGAAAATGGAAAAGGCAATGTGACAACAGGACAGAGATTGGAAGATACGGCCACAAGCCAAGGAAAGCTGGGAGCCAACAGGAGCTGCGCAGAGCAAGGATCAGGCCATCCCCCGGCACCTGCCGAAGGAACTGGCCCTGTCAACATCCATCTTGATTTCAGTCCTATTACATTCGTTTCAGACTTCTGGCCTCTAGAACTAGAAGATAATAAACTGTGTTATTTTAAACCGTTAAGTTTGTGGTAATTTGTTACAGCAGCAATAGGAATATAATGCATGTTCTACTTTTTAAAGAACCCTATTGGAGCTTTGATTGAGATTGTGTTGAATCTGTAGTTCAATCAGGGGATAATTGATTCTTTTTTTTTAAGGTTATACTCCATTTATATTGCCTCTATTGCCTATGTGAGCTTATGGGATACCTAATAGTCTGTACCCCTTACTCCCCTGCCCCTGTATTGCCCCTCCCCTCTTCTCTCTCCCCACTGGTAACCACTAGTTTATTCTATCTGTGAGTCTGCTTTTTTGTTATATTCACTAGTTTGCTGCATTTTTTAGATTCCACGTATAAATTGAATCCTTCAGTATTTATCTTTCTCTGTCTGACTGATTTCACTTAGCATAATACCCACCAGGTCCATCATGTTCTCTCAGATGACAAGATTTCATCCTCTTTTATGGCTGAATCGTATTCCATTGTATATATGCACCATGTCTTCTTTATCCATTCATCTATTGATGGACACTTAGGTTGCTTCCATATCTTGGCAATTGTAAATGATGCTGCTATGAATATTGGGGTGCACATATCTTTTCAAATTAGAGTTTTTAAACAATAGTAAGTCTTCCGATCCTTGAATGTAGCATCTCCACTTATTTAAATCCTCTTCAGTTTTTCTGAGCAATGTTCCATAGTTTTTAGTACATAAGTCCTGCACATCTTTCACTAAATTTATTTCTAAGTATCTGGTGGTTTTGATGCTATTGTAAATAGAATTTCATTATCTTATTTTCTAGTCTTTTTTCTCATCTATAAAAATACAATAGATTTTTCTATTGACCTCATGTACTCAGATTCCAGATCTTCTCTTTTAATGAAACTCAATGAAGACACAAATTAAAGATTAAAAGGCTGCAAAGAATTTCCTCCCCTAGGTAACTGGAAATTCACACATAATTCTAGTTCCCTGGAGATTCTACATTTATTTGACCATCTCTTTTAAATCTATCCATCTGAAATCTTTTTATGTCAGTCTCTAATTCAGATCTTATTGAGACAGAGCTGAACAGCATATCAGCAGTTCTGAGGAGAGGTCTTTAGCGGCCAGAAGGCTGATGTAGCAGGTTCGATTCAGATGATGATTATGTTTCGAGAGTGATGCAAGGGATTTGAGATGTTTAAGAAGAGATGGCTTCTCAGCACTAAGGCATCCTTTGGCTAATCACCACTAATTTGTAACTGTCAATTACCCTGCATCTTGGGCTCTGTCCTGGGAAATGCTTGTGACATTTTTTTTTCCAGTTCATGCACAACAAGCCCTTCAAAAAGTCAGCGTGTCTCATCATTGTACTTTTTCCTCTGAAATCATAATAATGGGGAAGTACACTCTGCTTTCTCATTAAGCACACACTTTCCTTCAATTTCCAAAGTTGGAAGGTTGCTTTTTTTCTTCCTTCTGATTTGTACTCTTTCTGGTGACAATTTAATGAATGAACTAGCATGAAGGCTAATCTTAACTCACAAAAACTGGGGTAGGTGTACTTAGTCCCAGATGTTGAGCCCTCTGAAAACAGTTTTTATTTTTTCCTTTTTCTTTTGGGATGCTGGGGGGATGAAGGAAAGTAGGGAGGGAGGGAGGAGACAGATCCTACAAATAATGCAGTCCCCATCGCAAACGTCTATGCTTGTAGCGTGAGGACTTTCCCTCTTTTACGCATACCTGTTGAATTGATGACACCTGTCCTATGAAAAAGACAGGAAAGTAGAGGTTTGAGGATACTTAATTCCCTGACAGATTCAAAATTACACATCTACGAAGTCACAAGAGTGTTTCCAGCAGAGTTTCAGAGGTGCTGGGTCATAGACCAATAGAAATCAGTTCCCCAAACTCACGTGAATTATTCACAGTCCCACCGCTAGTCCATATCCGACTCTCTTCAAGAGGATAAGTCATTCTTTTCTCAAAGGGAAGTTCAGTATTTCATATATACCTATTATTACTGGTCAATACTTATGCATATATGTGTACACCTGAGTGTTTGCCCTGTCAATATTTCTCACGAGAGATTACAAAAGTATCTTTTAAAAAAATTCCTATTTATTAAGGCAAGATGCGTCAAAAAATAAGGGTAGAATTAAGAGAGGGCTATGGTCAAGTAAACGGGCCTCTGGGGGTATATCATTTCACCTTTATGTTAGGTGCTGGAATTTATCAGGGGCCAGAGGAGCAAACACATCCCAAAGTTGCAGGCCTGAGAGAGGAAGTAGTATTCAGTATTTCAAAAGTGATAGATTACATATTTCAAGTGTATCAAATATTTGAATATATATGAATTTGAAAATATTATATTTTTAAACATGCATATGAACAAATGCATGCCCATGATCAAATTTCAAGAGGGAAAGAAGTTTATACGGTGAAAATAAGTTTCTTTCCCTATACTGTCACCCAATCCCTCAGTTTCTCTCTCTGAAGGCCACCACCGTTGTTAGTTTCTTCTGTTCTACCCAACATTAAAGAGTCTTCAGAAAAAATGAATCCCTCAAGAATGCTACGTATCTATCTGCAGCCACACAGACTGTTCGAGATACACATTTCATGGCATTTTCTGTGAATTAAGCTGATCGGTAGGGCTGTATGGCAAGATTCATGGCCCACTGTGTCTGCTGCCCCTCAGAGAGATGGGGAAGGGTCGTGATGGGTCGACCCACCAGTATTATTATATTAAGTAATATTACAAAGCTAATTGTCTAGAAAGTTTTTGTAAAAACGTGCTGATACAGATGTCACACTTGTTTCCCTTTATTCTCAGCTGTAATTCAGATATGATTTTAATATTCATTTAGCTTTTTTTTTTTTTTTTTGCGGTACACGGGCCTCTCACTGTTGTGGCCTCTCCCGTTGCGGAGCACAGGCTCCGGACGCGCAGGCTCAGTGGCCCTGGCTCACGGGCCCAGCCGCTCCGCGGCATGTGGGATCCTCCCGGACCGGGGCACGAACCCATGTCCCCTGCCTGGGCAGGCGGACTCTCAACCACTGTGCCACCAGGGAAGCCCCTAGCTTTCATTTTAATAGTCTGAATTAATTGACTAAACCCATACCCTGCTGGAAACTCAGACTTACTCCTTCTTCCAAACCCCTACTTCACAGATCTGCCTTCATTAAAAACTCTGTCAACCGTCACCCTTATCAGTTCATTTAGTGCTAGGCTGGTAGACTGCACTCAGTTGCTAGGTTGCTTGTACGGTGCCGGGGCTGCCCCTGTGGCTGCTCTTCTGTTGCCATAAAGAGGGGCAGGCAGACCTGCCCACCCGCTGGGCTTTGCGTTCAGCCTTTCTTGTCTCATTTGCTGAACTCATCACTGATGGAAATAAAACTTATTTTTCTCCATTGAGTGCTTCCAGGTGTCCCCTTACCTGTCTTCCTCCTGACAAATGGCCTATTCTTTGAAGCTGTGACTAGTGATCATTAGCTGTCCTGGGGGGACAGAGCTGTCGTGCAGTAAGAAGTCATCCATCCTCTGGGGTGAGCAGTGTTGGTGCTCCACAACGCACAGCCCAAGGGGCGGATGCATCGGTGGAGCCCAGACGTCTCAGCGGCCACGTCAAGCAGACCAGCTGGGCCTCTTTCAAACACAGAGGGACCTCAAAACTCAATTGAACAGTATGTCCCATGCTTAAAGGCAACAAGCCAGAGAACTAACAGAAATAAGGCGTTGAGGCTTACACAGCTGTGGTGCTTGGTTGGTACGAGTGACATAATATTGCAATTATCCACACTGGCGTCATGAATAACAATTTTAAAGCGTCGAGATGGCTAAAGAGACGTCTCCAGGCCTCAGTATTTTTAGTAACTCCAAACCATTACGTTGCAAGACAATTCAACCAGCCAAATCTCATTTGCCTTATTTTTTAAACTGAACTAACTGGTTGCTTGAAAATTTTAAACCTGCAAATTGCTATTTTTAAAATGACTTCAATGCATGGAATCTTTGTAGGGGAAGAGAACTAATTTTTCCTCTACCCTTCTAGGTTCTTGGTCGAGACACTCCCTATAACAAAATAGATGAACAGGAGAAAAATTAATTTAATTTTGTGTGTAGGGGGGCCCCAAAGACATGAAACCCAAAGAAGTGACCAAAGCAGACAGCTTTTATGCCTTCTAGATAAAGAAACAATAAATTTGTGAAGAATTTACAAGACAAAGAAGTGTGAGTTTGGGGTAGGAAATTAGTGAAGAAGAAACAAGGTTCGTTTATATAGTCTTCTCTGCCCTGAGTTTCCTATCTCTGGTGATAAGAATGTCTCTCCACTTCCTGGTCCAGGGAGGATACTTTCCACGTGGAAGATTTATTCCCTGCTTTCAGGGGGAAAAAGGAGAGTCGGAGTGTCCTTCTTGTACTGGCTGTTTCTTAAGTAACTTTAATTCAAAATAATATTCCAAAGTGGCATATTTTGGGGTGGCCTGCCCTGAACGCCACCATCTTCATGTGGGTTATAATAGGAGAGAGAAAAACATAAGATGGTGAAACTTTCTTGTCCAAGTTTTTACCCGGATTTAACCAAAAACGTAAAAGTTCCTAACTTCATTTATCTCTCCTTTTCAGTAGACTAAAATACTTTCAGCAAGGAGACCAAAAGAAAATCTTGAAGGCAATTCTGAAAAGAAATGACAACCTCTAAGGATGAAAAGGCATATTATTTCAGTTAAAAAGAAAGATTCTGGTATTTAAGGTTTGATGTTTCTTTTCTCAGAACTTCACTACCTAGCAGCTTAAAAAAAAGAAAATCCAAGAATAAACCTGAACCTTCCTTCCATGACAACCCTCAAAACTGTTTGATTAACGGCGCACGCTGTCATAAGGTGCTGCCTAATTATGCACCCATGTTTCACTCATTATGTAATGAAGGAATGGCCTGGCACATTCATTTGAGAACAGAGAAATGAATGCCCTTTAATAAGATATAAGTCTCCCACATTTCCTTCCCTCCTTCCCCAAGTAAGCTTCAAAACGTGCTTGCTTTAGCTCCGCGATGGGGGAGAATTCCCTGTAAATCCTCTCCTGCAGGAGGACATTGTTTACTGCTACAAATGACCACGCCAAAGATTGTTTGAATTAGCTTTAAGAAAACCGTTCTCCACTGTCACAACTGCTGTCAGTAAATGTCAGTAATTGTAACTCTTTACAGATGGGCTTTCGGCAGCTTTAACCCGCTGTGGACTACGAGTCTGTCTATTGCAAGCATTCAAAAAAAAAAAATGCACTTACGCGGGCCTCTCACTGTTGTGGCCTCTCCCGTTGCGGAGCACAGGCTCCGGACGCGCAGGCTCAGCGGCCATGGCTCACGGGCCCAGCCACTCCGCGGCAGGGTCTTCCCGGACCGGCGCACGAACCCGCGTCCCCTGCATCGACAGGCGGACTCTCAACCACTGCGCCACCAGGGAAGCCCCTGCACTTGACTTTTTACAGTTCTGGTAACAGAGACCTGTGGGGTTTTTCTTAGATTGGTTGCCTAGTCTTATACTAACAAGAACGGGACATTTGAGTGGCGTAGTAATGAGCCCAGAGACCGCACTCCAGCCACACACAACCTGCCAGACTGTCCCCTGCCACCACTGAAAGCCTCGAACACACGTGCGTTCCATCCACACCCCACATGGGCAGAAACTCCGCCTCTGTCAATCATCAGGCTGGCAGTGCCCAGGCGGCGATGTGTGTGCCAGTTCAGACGCCCCAGGTGATGGGAGGGAAAGGCTGTTTCCTGACAAGCACAAAGAAAGGTGTTGTCAGTACACACAGGTCACCATGTTCTTGGGCTTGACGTCTTTGCCTTGATTTACCGGCCTTTAAAATATAGGGCCATTTGGTGCTGTAGTTCTTAAATTCATTGCTGTATTCATCCACTGCACAAATACCTTCTGTGTACCTAGTATGTTCTAGGTGCTCTGGGTATACACAGCAGTGAAGAAAACAAAAGTTTGTGTGTCCTCATGGAGCTCGTATTCCAGGAGGGAAAGCAGACAGTTGTGTGCGTATGTGTCTGTGTCTAAGTGCGTGTGATAGTGATAAGGGCTCAGGAGAGCAATTAAGCAGCAAGAAGGGTAAACAAGAAGCACCAGGGCCCAGGACCAGGTCAGGGGTGGGCAGGAGAGGCATGTGCTCTTTTACAGACTAGTCTTTGCAGGCAGCAGTGGGAGGGAACAGCCCAGTGCCACTCTCCTATGTCACACACACGTTGTCCAGTTGGGGTGGAGGCCGTCACCTTCCCCCTAAAATTTTTTTTTTTTTTTTGCGGTACGCGGGCCTCTCACCGTCGTGGCCTCTCCCGTTGCGGAGCACAGGCTCCGGACGCACAGGCTCAGCGGCCATGGCTCACGGGCCCAGCCGCTCCGCGGCATGTGGGATCTTCCCGGACCGGGGCACGAACCCGCGTCCCCTGCATCGGCAGGCGGACTCTCCACCACTGCGCCACCAGGGAAGCCCTACCCCTAGATTTTTATACTGTTGCTGGGTCCCTAGACCGCTACAAATCGCCGCCAATTTAAACAGGCCAGGGTGACGTCACAAGTCACATTCAGAAATATTGTGCACGTTGTCACTTCATTCTGCTCACAAAACCCAAATTCCTCAGGGTTCTGCTGCTCCGTGACACCTGGTTACTCCAGCTCTATTTAATTGTGAATTCTCCCCCTCTAAACACAAACAGATAGACATTTTATTATTGCTAACAGTATAACTGTTACGATTTCTCCTTTTTTTCTGCTCATAGTTTTATAAAAATCAAGGTCATAGGTGTAATTCCCTGTTCAGCTTTTGTTACACCGTATTATTTTCACGTTTGTAAATTCTATTTTAATGGTGGTATAACGTACACAAAATAAAATAAAATAAAAAATAAACACAGAATTTAGAGGCTCAACCACCCGGTTAGCCAAGATTTACCCTGAGCACATCGTGGCTACCTGGGGCTTATTCCACCTCCAAACTTCAATCGCATGTGCCGAGATTGTAAGGATGACATCTTATTATTCTGTCTTCACAGGACATTTATGGCAGGTGGAATAAATAAGTCTGTGTCGTGGGGTAGATGCCACCGGGCCACCTATCTTTCGGTGCACATTTGAATGTACTTGGCAGTTTGTTTAAATTGAGTAAATGACTCCTAATACAGAGAGGATGTCTCTGTTAAATAAGTAATGTCTAGATGCTAACGATCAATCCTGCATTCAGAATGCAGTGAGATGAATCTATCCGTGGCCACTGCCACTTACTGTTGGAAGCAATTTATATAAGTCTAACTGGTATTCACGCAAAGCCTTTTTCCAAGCTCTTCTGCTACCTAGTTACAAAGTGGCTTTATGCTTATTATTGTTCTGACAATAAACAGTGGGACAATGTAAAGCAGTAAACGATGCTGTCATTATCGCAACCCACAACTGAATTTGGCGTGATGTACAGTCCCCGGAACTGCCTGTGTGGCTATCACTGCTGGAACGTGGTAATTATGGGTTATAAGGCTTAGGAACAGACAGACCCACTTGTAAGTAGAGGCATTAAATGCAAGCGCTCCGCTGGAGGAAAAAAAAATCAATATCTCACGTCTTAGGAAGTCCTGACTTATTTTCAAATAATTTCTAGGTTTTGCTGCCTCCCTATCAAATCATAGACAGGAAATAAAGCTAGAAAGCAGAAGAAAGGAAAAGGAAAGGAATTATCCTATGAATTTACTGAGTACCTACCACAAATCGGACACAATGGGGAGTAAGTTTTCTCGTCGCATCCTTCACACAATAATACAGGCTCTATAGTAGGGTCACGATGGACCACAGTTCAACTTGAGACTGAGACACAGACCCATCATGTGATATATCTAAGGTCAAACAGGTCATGGGGGAAAAATAGAGCGTGTGTTCAATAAAGTGCAACTAATTTTATTTTTCACTGTTGTTACCAACTCCCCAAATTGTTCTCTGATTTTCTAACCTTTGAGCATTTAGAATAGGATGAATAAACATTATGAATCACATGATTTGCATATAATTTGCCCTGCCCATAAAGACTATACACTCTATTCCCAGATATTTGGGGAGGACAGTTTTCTTTTTATTCCTCTTTGAATTAGGATTTCTCAATTTTCTCTTCCACTCATACCCCCATCCACCGTAAGAAAAATGCATAGTATAAATACACAATGTATAACAGGAGAACTGGAAACCAAGGAAGCATGATGGGACAGCACGGAAATAAACCTACATTTGTCAGATTACTAGCAGTGGTTCACATTTGGGGGCACTCATGTAGAAAACGCCAAAAGCATCAGAGGAAATCAAGTGCAACAGAGCACAGATGAACTTGCAGGCACCTTAGGAATAGGTAATCTTGCCTTACGTTTCGTCTTTATTCCTCTGTTGTACGTTTATTTTTCTTTCCTGTCTGCCCAAGGCCACAACCTTTTACAAACATCCCTTGATCGAATTTAATGTTTTTCTCAGATTAATCTGTCAAATTCCTGTCAACAATATATAGAGAGTCAAACCGCTGAAAGCAGATGGTCTTTAAAAAAGATGTCTGAATAATGAATGCTAACAGGGCCTTAACAAGCCAGTTCTGTTTCACCCTGTTTAGTTAGCCGATGCAGCACAACGCTCAACACTTGTCTTTCAAGCTACAAGTATCAGGAAAAATACCAGACCTCTGGCAACAGCTGCCGGTGTTCCTATCTTGGGGCATATATTCACCAATCTCCGGGGTTATTTCCTAGTACAGAGTCTCTTTCCTTGCTACACGGCAGAAACAGAGCAGCAAGAAGACCAGGATACTCCCCAAACTCTGACACTAAAAAAAAAAAATCAGTTCTTTAACTTGATGTTTTAAAACTCCTGGCCTTGCTTTCTGTGACCACCTAACAAATGATCACAAGCTGAGCGGCCTAGACCAACACACATTCATCACATCACAGTTTCCAGGAGTCCAGCTGCATCTTGCCTGGGTCCTATGCTCAGGGTCTCCCAAGGCTGCCATCAAGGTATCAGGCAGGCTAAATTCAGACTTGGAAGGTGACTGGGGACGGATGGGCTTCCAAGCTCATTCCAGTAGTTGGCAGCACGCACTGCCTTCCAGCTGCAGGACTTAGGGCTCCAGCTTCTTCTGCCCACCAGCTGGAGGCAATGACTGCTCTAGAGGTGACTGAAAGGTGCCCGCCATCTGGGCTTCCTCAATGTGGTTATTCACTCCATCAAGCCAGCCAGGAGCATCTCTCTCAAGTCTACTAAGATGAAATCTCATATAAAGCAGCCTAACCACAGCCGTGACAACCCATCCCTCAGAAGCTAAAACCTGGCTGGCTCTGACATAGTCTAGGGGTTACAAACAAATCCCAGGTTGCACCCACGTTCAAAGGGAGGGGATACCACAAAGGTGTGAACATCACGAAGGGAGAATTGTTGGGGGAAGTGTCACCCTAGGGTCTGTCCATCCTCAAGTGTTGGTTTTAAGACCAAGAAATCCTAGATTTAGGAAGGAAAGGAACCTTTGGTTCACAGATGGATATTCTATGGGTGCAGATCCAGGCACCATGTGGAGGTCATGGAGGACCGTCCCTCTGGTGCCGGGTAGCAAAATGGAATGACCACCATGTTTCTGCTTAGCAAAATGCATTGATGGTAACACCAACCTTCAGCAAAGAGAAACTTGGCCTTCAACGTGGTGCAGTTATATTTTGGAAAACATATTAGTATATCCTCTTAGGTTTCTGAACTCAAATTATCACCTACTTCTTTATCAAAAAGCCATGACTCCATCAAGCCATTTAAAACAAAATCTAGGGCTTCCCTGGTGGCACAGTGGTTGAGAGTCCGCCTGCCGATGCAGCGGACACGGGTTCGTGCCCCGGTCCGGGAAGATCCCACGTGCCGCGGAGCGGCTGGGCCTGTGAGCCATGGCCGCTGAGCCTGCGCTTCCGGAGCCTGTGCTCCGCAACGGGAGAGGCCACAACAGTGAGAGGCCCCCGTACCGCAAAAAAAAAAAAAAAAAATCTAGGTCAGTCATGGATGCCATGATTCTCTCTGAGAAACATGCAAAGTTTAGGGATAATTAGAACTATACAACTATACTTGCTGTAATTGTGTGTATTTGGTCATCTAAGTAAAAAATAATAATTTTCCCACCGTTGCTCACCTTTTATTTATCGTCATCACTTGAGTCAATAAACCATCCAAATATGGTTACAATTTCTGGTTATATTCCAAAATCCTTGCCTTCCAGATCACGTTTTAAATACTTTCCCAAGAATCAGAGGAAGGGACTTTTGGAAGATGAAATTCTGAGCCTAACTGACATGGAACTATGCGTTTCAACCCTCTTATTAAATTATACCTGGGTAATAAGAATCAGATTTTAGATAAAACAGCTGCATATTCCCTTCATAAGGGATAAATTGAAAGTCTTTGTCTTATCATCACATTTGAGGGTCATTTTAATAAGCAAGAACCTGACTGACCAATTGTTTTCAAAAAGAATAGCATATTATCAATCAGGTTCATCCCCAGATCATTTTTGCACTCTGCCATCAGAGGGATGGCGTTAAGGGGCTCCTGGGTATCCACATATTTTTATTTTAAATATGCTGCAGCTTGACTGTCTTCCCCCGCTTAATACAGGCAAATGATACGACCGATAAGGAATTAATATCCAACATACATAAACAGCTCATACAATGCAACGTTAAAAACAAACAACCCGATTAAAAAATGGGCAGAAGAACTGAACAGAATTTTTCCAAAGTGGAAATTCAGATGGCCAACAGGCACATGAAAAGGTGCTCAACATCACTAATCATCGGGGAAATGCAAATCAAAAGCACAACAAGGTATCATCGCACACCTGTCAGAATGGCCATCAGCAAAAAGAGCACAAATAACAAATGTCGGCGAGGATATGGAGAAGAGGGAACCGTTGTGCACTGTTGGTGGGAATGTAAATTGGTGCAGCTATTGTGGAAACGGAGGTTTCTCAAAAAACTAAAAATAGAACTACCATATAACACAGCAATTCCATTCCTGGGTATATATCCAAAAAACCAAAGATACTAATTCAAAAAGATACATGCACCCCAATGTTCAGAGCAGCATTACTTACAATAGCCAAGATATGGAAGCAACCTAAATGTCCATCGACAGATGAATGGATAAAGAAGATGTTTTATGTATGCATGTGTACACGGACACACACACACACACACACACACACACTGGAATACTCCTCAGCCATTAAAAAGAATAAAATTTTGCCATTTGCAGGAACATGAATGGACTTGGAGGGTATTATGCTAAGTGAAAGAAGTCAGACAAAGACAAATACTGTACATCACCTATATGTGGAATCTAAAAACTACAACAAACTAGTGAATATAACCAAAAAAAGATGGAGATACAGAGAACAAACTAGTGGTTATCAGCAGGGAGAGGGAAGGGGGTAGGCAATATAGGGAGAGGGGATTAAATGAGGTACAAACTATTAGGTATAAAATAAATAAGCTACAAGGATATATTGTACAACATGGGGAATATAGCCAATATTTTATAATAACAATAAATGCAGTATAAACGTTAAAAATTGTATAAATTAAAAATTTTTTAATAAAAATATCAAACAGCAACCATGCTGAGACAGGTAACGTCTTCCCCTGAAAGCCTTTGAGACTAAGACCTCCTTGTCCATACATGAAGGACCCTGCAGATTTCTGGGTCTTCATGTGAATTCTCATTGAACACTGGAACATATCTAAAGCTGTTTGCTTAAGTAAATCCAGTCCTTCTATCCCTTCCGCTTGCTGTCTAAACATGGGTTGATTCTCCATTGAGACAACAATACCAAAACAGAGTCTTGAATTTTCAGTATAAATTATCCGTATTTCTAGATAGAGTGGTGTACATAGTGTCTAGGTCTTTTTTTATTTCCTTGGTCTTATTTTCAACTATCACAATACTTGCATTCAGACACCTGCCTGTACCTTCAGCTTCAAGCCACCTTATCCAAAAATTAATTGAGCCAATTGATATCTGACAGGCAGAGTTTAGGAAACATACTCTTCTGATATTTTTCCTCAAAAGATTCCCATGTACCAAATCAAGAAAGAGCTAGGGCTTTATTGTCAGGTAGATCTGGGTTCAAATCCCAGCTGCCTCTTTGGGTCAGTTAATCTACTTCTTTGCTCCCAGTTTTTTCACCTGTTAAAGAAGGGATAATAATAATCTACCTTGCAAAATGTTCAAAGGATATAGATTAATGTTTGCAAAGCAATATCTCTTAAGAGCACCAAAAAATGGCAACAGGGTTTCTTTCCCCCACTGTGTCCACGTAGCTGGACTCTCATTACTTTAGTGGAGATAAAATCACAGAACCATGATTAAATAGTATGCCCTCAGGTTTTACTGAGGTCAGAAATGGGACAAACTATAAGAAGAATGCTTCTGCATAAGTTTTGGTAAAACTACCCTTGAAAGCCACTACATATAAAAGTGTATGTAGACCTTGGAAGACCCTAGTAATTTTCCTTGGAGTCCGGTCATGAAAAATGATCACCTCCCGTGATGCATTTCTGCTCTCTTTTATTACAGGGAGATCTATAAAGCTCACCCTATTTCCCCTTGTGGGCTGCTTCATCCAGACCAAGTGTTTTCTTTACCGAGTCAGCTTCATGCCTTCACCACATCCCACCATCAGGTGCCAAAAGAAGGTGGAATCGTCTGAAACGTATCCCTTCACAATCATCTGTTTACTTAGCAGTTCTAAGTCCTGTTTAGCATGTTAGAGAGGATTTGTTTCATAATCACTTGAGAAATGAACAGACTATTGAGAATTAGATTTGGTACCTAAGTATCTACTTATCATGAATCTTCATATCCTCTGACGTAGAAGAATTACTGCTGAAACGTTGAAGGTTACTGAAATTGTGGTAAATCAGATCACTAGAGGGCTTTGCAAGGTCTACTATTGCCTTATTAATGAAAGTTTTAAAAATTTCAGTAATAAACCTGCCTCAATAACTTTTTTAGTATTTTCTTTTTTTTTTCCGGTACGCGGGCCTCTCACTGTTGTGGCCTCTCCCGTTGCGGAGCACAGGCTCTGGACGCGCAGGCTCAGAGGCCATGGCTCACAGGCCCAGCCACTCCGCGGCATGTGGGATCCTCCCGGACCGGGGCACGAACCCGTGTCCCCTGCATCGGCAGGCGGACTCTCAACCACTGCGCCACCAGGGAAGCCCAGTATTTTCTTTTAAGCAATATAAACTTATTTTTACTTTTAAAATTTTATGCATGGGACAATCAATAACATTGATGGATTTTCAGCTGTATGTTTGATTCCATCATTAGCAGAGTTGAACAGAAGATAAAAATTTCAGTACATTACTCCATCAGGGATGTATTCTAGATTTTGTTAATAGTTAATACTTCTTTTCAAACAGAACATTCAGTCTGACATTTTTCCTTATCAATATTCTTAAATTTAATATAAGATAGCATAACATCATTTTAATAGCTCTTAATAAAGTATCAAAACAGTGATTCTCATTAAAAGCAGAAGGGTATCAGGAATCTTTTCCAAACCACACATGCCAGTAAGCACTACTATATGAGTCTCCGCCTGCTGCCATAACAAATTACCATAGGCTTCGTGGCTTAAAACAGCACAGATTTATGATCTTACAGTTCTGGTGATCAGAAGTCCAAGCTGAATCAGCTGGGCTATGTTCCTTCTGGAGGTTTTAGGAGAGAATCCGTTTACTTGACTTTTCGAGCTTGTGGAAGCCTCCTGCATCCCCCACTCATGGCCCCGTCCTCCATCTTCACAACCAGGTGTGTGGCATCTTCAAATTTCTCTCTCTGACTCTCCTGCTTCTCTCTTTCCTTTATAAGGATCCCGTGATTACACTGAACCCACCTGGATAATCCAGGATAACCTGAAGCCGCTTAAGTTAATCACATCAGCAAACTCCCTTTTGCCGTGGAAGGTAACATATTCAGAGACTCTGGCAACTGGAATGTGAACATTTTGGGGCAAACCATTTTTGTGTCTGCCACGAAATGGACTTACCTAAGAACCATGTAAGAATGCATGAAGGGGCTGTGTGGTTGGAAAAATTTCCAGGGAATTCTAAAATTTACCACCTTTTCCCACACATCTATCTCCCCATTGAGAACCACTGGGATAGAAATTATGTTTAGAATGTATTGATTCACAATTTAGAGGAAGTGCTTGCTTGCTTCTCATAAAAGTAAAAGTGATCTTTGCTAGAGGAAGCTTCCAGAAACAGAATTGGGGATGCTACCCCTACCCATCTACTGCCTATGCCCATCACATTCCTTCTGAACCCTAGCACCAATCCAAAAGAAATCATCCTAAAAACAAGACAAGCTGAGGTGATTACCTACTGGGCAGATTTATAACTTTCTTGCTAATGCCAGTACATCTCCATGAGCACATAATTAGTACATGTCTTCACTGTCGAGTAAATGGTAAAACAAGAAACAAAACCCAATGGAAAATGGAGGGTCTTAACCCCAGTGTGTTCTGAAAGCTCTATGATTCTTAGCCTTTCCCTAATGTAAAGAATAGAAACTGATGGAATAAAGTACAAGAGCTCTGAAAGCTGGTGAATGAGATAATAACAGAAAGACATAACAAGGTTATAATAATTGGCTTGAAAAAATATACACAAAAATCAGCTGGGTCAGAAAGAGCTTTGCAAGACAATTCAACACTTCAGCATACCTTAGACTTTTCAAAGTATTTCAGTAGTATTCATTAACTTATTTAAACTAGATTTATTCGGCCAAAAGAAGGGAAAGCAAAACAGAAAAGAATGAGTTTCTATTATATGCAAAGGAAATCATCAATATAAAAGAGAAAAGGGTAATATTTCAAAAGTTGGAAATTCTGGAAGCCTATGTGATTGGAGTTTTGATAACGGAATCAATAGCCAAGAGACCTACTGCAGGGATTCTAATGAGTAAACAGCTCTCTTAATGGGGTAGTTTGAGTACAGTTCTACTCTGAGTATAGAAATTTGCATTCTTTGATCTCTAAAGAGAGTAAATTAACCGATCATTGTTGGCGGCAGTAATGTAGTAATAGTTGGCTGAGTATGAAGTCACCCAAAAGCAAACACAAGAGGAAGTGAAATTATGTCTTTAAATGATGAACATAAACCTACTAATTAGGAATTCTATTCATTTATGCCTATTTATTGACTGCCTAGCTATGTAGCAGGGATTATTCTACACTGCAGTAAAGGAAAACAAAGTCCCTGCTCTGATGAAACTCAGATCCTATTGGAGAAAGAATAACCACAAAGAAAAATGTGTGTTATGTCATATGGTCCTAAGAGTTAATATGAAAAATAAAGTACACAGAGAACAGACAGTGATAGGAAAGAGGGCGCCTCTTTAAGGGTGAACTCATGTGAGTGCTACATTAAAAAAAAAAAAAAAAGAATTCTAAACAGTTTTCCAGAGAGAAATGTATGCAGAAGACATTAATCATCACTGCTCATCTGTTTAGTTAAGACATGACTTTTACTCTCTGGAGCTTATGTTGACTGTATGTGGGTTTTTGTTGGTGTTTCTTATCATTTGTTTCCTTTCCAGTTGAGGAAACTTTAGGCCTTCAGAAATTAGTTCCAACCCATTAAGATTAAAGGTGATCAATGGTCTTGCTTCTGAAGGATGTCAGAATCATTTAAGGGAAACCTCCTTCCATTGCACAGTTAACAGTTTCATAGTTGATTGGAAAGGGGGAATCGCATGCCTGCATTCTCTAGAAAGAAAAAGCCAATGACTCCGAAATAGGGCAAACCAGAGACATTAGTGGGGGGAGGGGGGGAAACTGAGCTTCAATTCGCTCTAATCAGCTGGCTGTCTGCCAGCCATGGCCACTAAGCTCCTTTAAGAAACCTCAGAATACATAAATCCTTTACAACTGGGAAGCTCAAAGTATTTCTCAAAAGTGAATATTTCTCTCTTGTCTGTATTTACAGCACTCTAGGTAGAGGTTTGCAAAATGTGAAGTTTTGGTCAAATTTCACATAGGACATAAGGGTCACCCTTCACTTTGTGGTCCAATGGGGACAATATTTTTCTTCCCTCCTATTTTAGGAACATGGTTAATCCATTAAGGTATCACGTCATGAAAGAAAAAGGATTTTCTTGCCTCTGATTTATAAGATTATTTAACATAATAAATATTTGTCTGAGATTATTTTGTTCCTGTTTTGCATTTTATTTGGTTTTGATTCAAACTTAATTAGTAACGTTTTCTATCCACAAGTTCTCAATCTTTCACTCTAAAGGCATCAATTCTTTCCAAAACTCTCACAGGCGTGTCCCTAACCTCAGTGACAGGTTCAGCAAGAAGCAAACTTAAAAGAGGTCCTTTTGTAAGGTGTTGTAGAAAGGCATATTCTTCTGGGATGTGCATAGTCTCTTAATGTGGCAAAGAAAAATCTGCATATTTAATCTGCCAAGAATATAAATGAAAAGTAATGAAGGTTCAAAATTTCACAGGGGTGATTTCTATTCTCATACTGGCTGAATTCATGTGCATAAAGAGAATAAGCCCTTGCAAGTTTCTCTGATTCATCAAAAACCAAATTAGGTACAGTTTCAAACATTCTCCTGAGAAGTTTTATTTTCTTCTTTCACGGTCAGTTATCTCTCAGTCATTCCCACCTCCCCCTCCACAAGGACCTTCTATTCCAGGCTGCTGTTGAGGTTTCCACCACTGTTACTGCAGTTCAGCCTATATTCCAGGGAAAGTAAATAACAGAACAAAGAGAAGGAAAAAATAAATTTCCAGGAAACGATGTCAAATTACCCTGCTAATTAGCCAGGTCCATGAGAGTGGTAGGAAGAAGTGCAGATTTTAAGACATAAGGCTCTCGTTCAAAACATGATCAGACTACGACATATAAAATAGATAACCAACAAGGACCTACTATACAACACAATGAACTCCGCTCAGTGTTCTGTGATAACCTAAATGGGAAAAGAATTTGAAAAAGAATACATAAATGTGTAACTGAATCACTTAGCTATACACCTGAAACTAACACGACATTGCAAATCAACTATAGTCCAATATAAAACAAAAATTAACAAAAACATGATCAGATTAGTTTGAAATTAGAGCTCATCTCTGGAAACTAACACCACAATTGACTAATGTTCCTCTTTTTCCCATTGTTATTAGCCGCTTTCAGATAGATTAGCTGTTCTTAGCCAGGGGCAATTTTGCCCTGAAGGAGACATTTGACAATGTGTGGAGACAGTTTTGGTTAACTCGAGGGTACTACTGACATCTAGCCAGTGATGTTGCTAAGCATTCACAACATCCCCCATGACGAAGGATTATTGAGCCCTGAAATAGATCACCTCAAAAAGCAGTCATTCGGTCTTGTGCTTTAAAGCAAAACTTCCCGCTACCTGGGCCTTCCTTCATGGAGGCAATGTGATGTAATATGAAGTCTTAAGTTACTAGATAGAGTTTGCGGGAAGCCGAAATCACCAGGGAGATAAGTGGGAAGAGAGGGCCAAGGAGAGGTCCCTGGGGAACCCCAGCATTTGCAGGATGAAGAGCAGAGGAGTCTATCTGGAAACTGAGATGTGATCTAAAACATAGAATCATGAGAGGCGAGGAAGAACTTCCAGAAGAAGAGGTCAGGTTCAGTGAGGCAAGGACTTGAAAATGTGTGTGTGTGCTTTGACAAGTGGAGATCTTTGTAACAGGAGTTTCCAAACAGAGGTAGAGGCTGAAGCCAGATCTCAGTGCTTCAAGGAGTAAAGAGCAACTCTTCCGTGATTCTGGAGATGATGGAAAGTAGAACATTTTGTATTAGCTAGGGAGAAATTCAGATTTTAAAGGAATACTTTTATTAGTTTATCTAGTACAGTAAGTCTCGAGTTCAGTTCCGAGAGTGTGTTTGTAAGTCCAATTTGTTCGTAAGTGCAACAAAGTTAGCCTAGGTACCACGCTAACACAATCAGCCCTAGAGTATTGCACTGTCATAGGTTTATAATACTTTTTGCCTCGCTCCACTCTCTCAATTATCTTCACTTTTGTTTCCATCATTATCACTTGGCGCTTCCTAGCAGTACCAGCTACATCACCGCTGTTTTATGCTTGCTTCTGGACATCCTAGACTTGAAATAAAGATACTCTACTCTATACGGTACTGTACAGTAAAGTACACGAAAGCACAACTACTTGTAGAGGATGCACACACATGACAATGAACGCCGGACACGTGAACTAACTTACGTTATTAGACATGCGAACGCATGTTCGCATCTTTGAAAGTTCACAACTTGAAGGTTCGTATATAGGGGACTTACTGTATAGTAGTAGAGAGACTCAAAAATGTCTATAGCTAAAGAGAAGATGCCAACTGAGGAAAAAAATTGAATGTGTGAGAGAGAGTTGATAACAAATGGAACAACATCACAAAGGGGTCATCAAGGGATGAGGTCTAGGGTGCAAGCAAAGAGGTTGGTCCTCAAGAGCACAAAACACATCCTCTGAGACTAGATAAGCCGGGGTGTAGACAGCAATCATTTTGTGAATAGGGAAAGGGTACATTTACTCATTCAATATTTATTATCTAGGATATGCCCAAGTACTGTGCTAAGTATATAAAAATGAACAAAACATGGTCCCTGACCTCAAGGAGAGCAATTTAGTGAGAAGCTAAAGTCAACTCTAACCTTCACTGAAAACTAGAAGTCAACATCTTTGACTGGTACAGTGGGGAGTGGTATCTGAACGGAAGCTTGAAGGGACAGGTAAAGGTGATTCATCAAAGGGCACTGGACAAGGCGCTCACCAACATGTGAGAGGGCTGACGTTTAGTCCCAAGCGTCCAGCTGTGATTGGAGCATTTCATATTTGTTGTGGTGCCCATAGGCACAGATACTGCATTTTATTCAACGTGAACTCTGACACCTCCGTTTAGGCAGAACAGAGCACAGAGGAGTGTGATCCAGAGAAGAGGTCTGGCCAAATGTGTTCCGAGGGAATGTGGGGTCAGGGGAATCAACAATGTGGGTTCAGATGTTGAAGCATGGAATTCACACGGGACAGAAAAGGAATAGGTACCAGGAGAAAACCGTTGGGTTTGAAGAAAGTGGAGAACATGATGGCATAAAAGCAGAAGGTCAAGACACAGGAAGAAGCAGGTGATAGGAAACCCTGATCTGAGATTCAGACACTAGAGTTATTATTCCTGTGTCATGGGGTAGTTTAGAGTGAGGGCCAAACACAAGATGGGGTCCTGAGAATAGGAGACTGAAGTATGGTGAAATTAAGTGCTACTGAAGTCAAGGGGACAAAGCTGTAAGATGAACTATGTAGACAGGTTTTGGAATTGTTCTGGTCCCAATATCCTCAGTTGGGAGCAGCCAGTAAACTGATGGGAAAAAAAACCAAACAAACAATGATGGATAGAGCATAGCACAGCTGAGTATCAATGCCAATGAGTTGGTCAGTTTGGTTTACAACATGCTATGGACTGAATGCTTGTGTTCTCCCAAAATTCATGTGTTGAAGCCCTAACCTGAATGTGATGATATTAGTAGGTGGGGATTTGGGAGGTAATTAGGTAGGTTTAGATTAGTTCGTATGTGTGGGACTCTTATTATAGGATTAGTGTCCTTATAAGAAGAGGAAGAGAGACAAGTTTTCTCTCTCCCTCTCTCTGTCTCTCTCCATTGTAAGGACATAGTGAGAAGGTAGCTCACTATCGTGGAGGAGCAGTTGGTCTTGAATCGAGTAGCCAACATCCTCATCAACCTGTATGGGACGAGGGCCGTGCTATCACGGGCTAGCCACTCTATCCACGTGGGGCTCCGGAACCATGACCATGAGGTCCTGTTGGCCAACATCTTCTGCACGGAATCTTACTACCAGAATCTCTTCACCCTGTCTCAGCTGGACAAGGATTCTCCAGAATATAGCAATGAACTGATCAAGAAAGTGTCCCAGCAGGTCCTGGAGAAGCGAGCCGACTGGACGTCCTGAAGCAGAGGGACAGCATCCCTGCTGCTGTGTCCGCCCCAGACACACTCACGCCTTCCAGAAGGTAGAGAACTTGCTGTATTACAAGTTGACCATTTCTCTCAGTTTTCTACCTGATGGGCTTTCTCCAGGCCCCCGTGGGCACTGCTGCCTGACACAATCCCAGGCTCTGAGCAGACATGGGGAGAGCGCAGAGCTGCTGAGACTCTCCTGATTAGGAGGCTTCCAGGTGGAAGCTGGCCTGGGGTAATGGGGACGGGTCTCAGCAGGGTGGCCATTTCTGCCAGACCACACACTCTCCAAGAAACAGCTTGAAAACTGAAAAAAAAAAAAAAAAAAACCCTCAACAAGAATGAGTCAGCACCTTTATCTTGAACTTCTCAGCCTCCAGAACTATGAGAAATAAATTCTTATTGTTTAAGCCACCAAGCTAAGACATGACTAGAAGACTAATCACCTGAAAGCATTAAAAAGGCTGCTTCCGTCTTGGTCCTCAAAGATATGACATGTGGAAGATCTGAGTGATTTCTTCAAAGGAAGTCTTCCAGGGTGGTTGTGAGTTGTGTGCTCTGAAAGAGAGAGAGAGGAGACAGAGAAAGGGAGAGAGGACAGAGATGTTTCTTGTAAAACTGAGACTACAGAGATATGTTGGTGACAGAGCAAGGGTTATGCGGGATACAGCCGTAAGAGGAGGAGAAAACAGATCAATACATGAAGTAAGCCGCTGAGGGATGGAGAGAGAGTAGGTACAATATATTTGGGTATATACATAATGCTCATTGACCGCACTGATGATACATGAATGCGAAGTATATGGAATTGACTGGGCTCAAATATCCTCACTCGGGCACAAGTTGTTCTGGTACCAGAGCTTGCCTGAGGGCCGGACAATAACTTCCTTGGTCTCAGAGATGTGCAGAGGGTACCCCAGGCTGACAGTGGTGAAATGAGTACTCTTCTCCAGACAGAGCTGTTTCAGTCCTTAGAGCATGATGAGGACGGTATTCTAGAAGAGGGACTATCTCAGACTCTCCAATCTAACACCGAGGTACCTAGATAATAGAGTGAGACTAAAATCCCAGTCCTACGACTAGTTATATGATTATACACAAGTTTCCTGTTCTCTCTGGACCTTGTTAACTTTGCTACAAATGATGGAGACAGCTCCTTTCATAAGCAAAAGTTCTCTGACTCCGTATATGTGCTGATTGTTTCTTCAAATTGTTACCCCTCACCTTTTTGTCTACAGTACTACAAGAAGAATGCTGCTTAGAACTCATGGCTGGTTCCCTATTATGCACCAGATAAATTCTTTAATGAACTTGGCATTCAGCATCTACCACCACCTTGCCCTTGACTGCATTTCAGACTAATGCCTAATGAACAAGGGGCCCACCCTAGAAACACTACTAATCATTTTTTTAAATTTTTATTTTATACTGGAGTATAGTTGATTTACAATGTTGTGTTAGTTTCAGGGGTACAGCAAAATGAATCAGTCATATATATATATATATATATATATATATATATATCACCATTCTTTTTCAGATTATTTTCCCAAATAGGTTATTACAGAATATTGAGTAGAGTTCCCTGTGCTATACAGTAGGTCACTGTTGTTTATTTTATATATAGCAGTGTATATATGTTAATCCCAAATTCCTAATTTATCCCGCTCCACTACCTTTCCCCTTTGGTAACCGTAAATTTGTTTTCTATGTCTATGAGTCTATTTCTGTTTTGTAAATAAGTTCATTTGTATCATTTTCTTAGATTCCACATATAAGTGATGTCATATGATACTCGTCTTTCTCTGTCACTCTTCCTTCAAATCACAATGTCTTTCCACATCTTTTTTTTTTTTTGCGGTACGCGGGCCTCTCACTGCTGTGGCCTCTCCCGTTGCGGAGCACAGGCTCCGGACGCGCAGGCCCAGCGGCCATGGCTCACGGGCCCAGCCGCTCCGCGGCATGTGGGATCTTCCCGGACCGGGGCACGAACCCGTGTCCCCTGCATCGGCAGGTGGACTCTCAACCACTGCACCACCAGGCAAGCCCTCCACATCTTAACTACAACAAAAGAGAAAAAAAGATTTGCCTCTCATACGGAGAAGGGGCTACTATAATTCAATTTTACTTCCATTAAAAATCATCCTCTAAGTCTAAACATTATGCTAAGTACTTACGGACTAGTTGGTAGTGATGGATGTGTAAACCAGCAATTACACCGTAAATGTAAATCACCCAACGACTGTAAACCAACAAATATGGCAGGAGCAGTTCTTAAGCAGAGGTAAGTGGAGCAGAGAAGAGATACAGAATTACTTCTCTGTTCCTTTCGAAACACTATATTAAAATGCAGGAACTGGAGACGTGCTACTCATCATATGTTGGAGAAATACGAGTTTAGCCAAGAAAAGCGTTTTCAGCAATAAGGAAATTTGGGAGGACTCTTCTAGCTTTTAGATAGGATGCTGCCGGATTCATGAATCACTGAACAAAGTCAATTAGATAAAAAATAATAAGGAGCCTTGTTTCAATATTTTGTCCTTAGATTGTTTTATCCTGTCTCAGTGTACGGGAAAGGATACTGACTTTGATGTGGACTACAGTTGGGCCAGTTGTTTATCCTCTATAAGCCCTCGTTTCCTAATCTGTAAAATTAATCTAAATTTTAGGGCAACCCAGCTACACTTCCTGCTTTTGGGTTCCATGAAATACGCCTTTTGCTTGAACTAGTTTAAGTCTCTGTTCCTTTTCCAAAAAAAACGTTAATATCTGTTTGTGACCCTAAAGTTTATTCAAAATTCATTGTCGGAGAAGGCTGCCCAACAGAACTTCTGGGCATCTTTCTGAACGCGTTATTTCATATAACATGGCCACAAGTAGTCGAATTCAATACTTCATGATTTGCCTTTTCGTCCCCATTCAGATTTGGCTCTAGACTTACATAAAAAGGCACTTTGGATTCTGCTACACTACTATCTACTCTTGACATTTTACTAAGAGTTCGTTTTTGTTAGAAACCATGACAAGCTCCTGTCCATGTGATTTGGTCGAAAGATCCCAGCAGCAAATGGTACAAGTCCCAGGCGCTAGGACTGGTGGTGTTTATCATGGTGGTGCCTCTCCCAGAACAACTTGACAATATCAGAACCACCTGAGACATTTCATTATGCTTCTAGTGACGACTTTTAGTTAGATTTCACGAGAATTCACCAGAACCATATGGTGGAAAAAGAAACTATTTCTTAGTACAAAATGAGCATAAATAAATGAAGGGTATTTCTATGGCCAGTGGTACAACGTAGCGCCGGATTTTCAAAAGAAATCCCCTTAGAGTTTAACAGACTATGATAGAAATTCATTTATGCATATATAATCAATTTAAATATATATATTTTAAGCATATAGAATTATATGTGTGTAAATATATAGTAGAAATTCATTCATACATAGAAATATATTACACATTAAATGTATACAATATATACACACTTATGTATATATAATTCCATACGGTTAAAATATCCCAGAAATATATATAAACTAGTAAAAGGGGTTATTTCTGGTAAGGAATAATAGAGTACTGAGGGTATGAGATGGGGTTTATTTTTCAAAATATACCCTTTTGTATTAAACATTTTGCCTATGCGTGTATTACCCAGCCCCCCCAAATATCAATATGCAAATGAAAACATTTAAGAAATTATAGTCACTAAAGGGAAAAATAAGAGAAGATGCAGATTACAGTTTGTTTTAGTGTTTTTGGTTTCCTCTGGTTTCACATAATTTCATAGTTTGGTATTTTTTTGCAAGGATCTACCCAAGCAGGGGTTGTTATTTGGTTGGTTGGTTGGTTGGTCGGTTGTTTCATTTCGGGGTGTGTTTCTATAATAAAGGACCTTCTCAGGATGGCTTATGTCCTGGCTTGGTTATTACTTCCTTCCCAAAACTTGGCCTTCCCTTTCCCCTCTTCATCTCTGTAAATCTTACTCATCCAAATTCCAGGATCCTGCCTTTCAGAATCTTTATACCATCTATACCAAACACCTTCAATAAATAAGCCCTATTCTGACATTACTCATCTTCCCATCTGAAATGTTACTATGTCCTGCTGAAATTGTAAGCTACGCAACTCTGAGGGCTGTGCCCTGTGCCCCCAACATTCACTGTATCGCTGCCTTGCACCACCTTTGTGTTACATTTTATTTGTTCATGGATCGTTCAAAGAGCGGCATGGCGTCTCTAGCGCTGCCCTTAACTTGTTAATTTTTAGTTGTATTAATGAATGTTTAACAGCTTATCATTTGTCCTAGTTTATTCTCATCTTCATGCAATAGGCAGAAAGAGTAGTCTCAGATTCGAAACCAGGGATGTGGTCTAACACAAATTTTGAGAGACAGGCAGAATTTGCAGGCTAAATGATCCTTATAAAGTCACTGGGGAAAAACAAATCTCTCCCGGGAGTGGAGCCTTGGTAACTCTAACAACGCAGGGCTTGTCTGTCCACTGAGAGAGGGAAAAATCAACGTCCTGTCCGGCACCATCTGCAGCACACTGACTGATTGCGGTCCCTCCATGGGTGAACTTCATCAAGTGTTGAAAATAACCCTGGGACCATGGAGACACATCATTAGTAGGGAAAATATATAACGTTGCCGGAGCTCAAGGAGATACAGCCCATTTCAATGAAGATAAACAGGGCCAAACAAAAGAATTACAGTAGAAAAATATGTGGCCGGCCTATCAGTAGAGAAGACTGCTGCCCTTTATCATTACTTGTCACACAAGCGACAGACTATAAAACTCCACAATTCTGTCCTCGTTAATTTCTGAGCCAACCTGTGCCTTGGCAGACACTTGGCAGGTTCCAGACATACGATTTATTGCCTCATTTAATCAAGACTGGGTAGGAAACAGTGATTTTTTCGAATAAATTACAAATGAGGCACCTTTCATCTCTTCTTAGGGACTGAGTGATAGATACACATATGTATCTATGTATGTACATGTGTGTGTACATATATGTACAAAACTCCCAAGATACACCGTTTATTTATTTCTTGGTAAGAAATTTAAACAATTTCTATTCCTTCTGCCTGCGTGAGAAAAAGAATTATATGCAATACTGTAGAATACAAATGCAGTCATCTGGTGTTTCTCACTTTTCCTTGTTATGGAAACCGAGCAGATTCCAGTACTAATAAATGACCCTGCCCTGGAGGTTGGTGGCCATCTAAAGGCCATGTCATTTCATTTGACTTCCCAGTTTGCAAATATACCTTACATTGTCCTCGGAATATCTTCTAAAATTTGGGGGAGCTCTGGCTCAACAAGGAAGGGGAACCATGTACCCAGCAAATAAGCAAACTATCCTGGAACAAATATTACCCATTTTAAAATGACTCCTTGGCACACTGATTAAGTCGAAATGAAGTGCAGGTAGTAAATGCTAGGTTGTTGTCTTGCCTAGGGAGAAAAAGCGCTTTCTAGAGTTCGGTGGTAAATAGGCAATTCATTTTGACATAAGGAGGGAAAGTGATGTTTACAGCCAGAGGTCACAGAAAGCAAAGATGGAAAAGACCTGTTGGATCATTTCCCCCATTCCCTGGAGAGGATTGCCACATGAAACTTTACAGTGCTTGGTCCAGTTTAGCTTTCAATTACTCAAGCAAGGGCCTCTCACCACTTCAGACTTTTTCCAGGAACCAGATCTTTACTCATGACCCCCGCCTTCTTGGCTCTATCAGAAAAGTAGGAATCTTAGAACTCACCCTGCAGGTGCACCCAGAGTACTTCCTGCTCACAATCAGACCTGTAAGCCTCTGAACCCACTTTCTCTTCTGTCAGTGAATTTCAAAATTATTTCCTTGGTAACAACTCCCTCTGTCCTTTCCTACTCTACCTTCTCAGCCAGTGTTCACATCACATCCCTTTTACCCTGAGTCTTTATCTTAGCAGAGGAATCCCTCTGAAAAAAAAAAATTCCTGTTTCAAAGGGTAAAAGAGCATGGGCTCTAGCACAATGCTACGCTTACGCATCCCATGACCATCTTGAAAGAATGAACAAAAGGCGTGGATTTAGAGAGAATGGGAGAAGATGAAGTTGTCTAGAGATGCAAATCTAGACAATTCCCTCCCCAAATCCTGCTGAAACGTGGAGCTGATGAGCGAGCAGAAGCTGGAGGAGGGTGTGGGTCAAAGAAGGTTTGCTTTTTAGGAAAAGGGATATTCAGTGTTTTGGCTTCGAGATGGAATGACTCAGTAGAGGACCAAACATGAAGACGCAAGGAAGAGACGGGACCGCTACAGGAGCCATGTCTGTGGGCAGATGAGGAAGGTGGGATCAAGGGCACAAGCGGAGAGGGTGGTCTGATAGGAGTGCACGGACAGTTCATTCCCTTCATCGGCAGACAAGGCGGGGTGCTGACGGTTTGGCCATTTGATGGTGAGAGGTGGCCTCAGTTCTCCTTCAATAAAGAAGAGAATGAATTTTACGGCCATTCAAGTCCCCTTGCCCCCTCCAAGCTCCTTGGCTTCCATAGCCAATGAAGACAGAGTTTCAACCTTTTCTAATTAGATATTTTATACAGCCTTTCACCTCAACAGCCTCCTACCCTATGATGCACTGGTTTCAGCTCTTGGGATCTCTCTTAAGGAAAATTGTAGATTCAGAAAACACTTAGTCACAAAATATTCATTATATATTATATATAATAGTCATAGCTGTAATCATGTAAACAACCTAAATCAACAATAAGGAAAAATTACTCCACATTTGAAATAATATTTCAAGGTAATGACATGGAAAATTTCAACCTTAGTTTTAAAAGAACATGTGGGCTCTAAATAGAAGCATAAAAGGTAAAGGAAAATGTAAGCAATGATTGGCTTTTTTCTCAGCTTTATTGCGGTATAATTGACAAATAAAATTGTAAGATATTTAAAGTGTAAAACATGATGATTTGATGAACGTACATGTCAACTTAAACACATCATCATCGTATATATATATACGGTGAGAACATTTAAGTTCTACCTTCTTAGCAATTTCAATCACACAACGCACTGTTACCAATTACGGTCACCATGTTCTACGTTAGATCCTCAGACCGCATTCAGCCTATAACTAAGGTTTCTACCCTTTTACCAACCCCTCCCTATTCCCCGGCCCTGGCAACCACTTTTCTACTGTTTCTATGAATTTGACTTTTTTTTTAAATTTCACATATAAGTGATACCACCCAGTAGTTTTCTTTCTCTGTCTGACTTATTCAGTGATTGACTTTTAGTGGTATAATTCTTATTGATTTTTTTCCTCTTCTTTCCACTTTCCTAAACTTTCCAGGTCTTCTATAATAATTATATATATATATTACTATAAATACTTAATTCACTACATTAAATTCCCTATACTTAAAAGATTCCTAATGGATACATTTGGGTTCAAGTTTTTCTTTTCCTCCTGACATGTAATCACTGACATTTATTGAGTACTTAAAATATTTCAGACTCCCTTTACTGTATGATCTTGGGCAAATTTCTTAACCTTTCTGACCCTCATTTTCCTCCTTTGCAAATGAGTATCATTTTTCTCATCTGTAAAATGAGGATGTAATAAATTAGCACATGAATATATCTCAGAAATTACAAGCACTCAATAAATATAGATATTATTATTATTTCTATATATTACTTTGTCATATTTTGCTACTTATTCTATTGGTTCTTTTCATTCAAGGACATGAGACACATTTTTGGTCCTCTTTGTATTTTCTTTTTTCAATTTTGAGCCAAGACAATATCTTCTATGGTCCCTCTCCTTTTCACTCTTTAATAGTATTATCAAGAAATGGAGCAATGCCTTGGGAGGACGTACCTTTAGCAAGTCAATTTTCCTCAACAAGGGCAGACAGCTCATTTCCTGCATCTCTCCTCCTATATTGCAGTACAAGAATATTGTGAGGCACTGGGAGTTTCGGTAGCCTTGGGAACAGGACCAATTTCCAGATATTTAATTTAGCTCTCGCCTCATCTAAATTGAAATTTTGACATAGCATTTTTCTCACACGAACTGTTTAGAGGGATTCTTTCCAATTTGTCTTTATTTATTGTGAAGTCAAGCCAAACCCCAGAGGTTTTTATGGCAGTTATTGGGTGACAGTATTCAATCACTCACACAAATGCTAATTTGAGATTACTGGTCCCTATAACCCTACCCATATAACATTCCCACCCAGTAATTCCAATAGATGCTCCAGAGAAACGAAAGAAAAACAAAATGGCTTGTAGCACGTATGTGTGAAAGACACTAGGTTTGCTTCAACTCCAGAGAAATGCAGAATTGAAAGTACTTGCAAAAGGGCAGAGATTCTGTTTCTCCCATTTGATATCTGTGCTGGTGTATGGCATCTTATAGTTTGTCTTTGTTTTTTGTTCTGCCTGAATTTTATGCTTTTTCACTTGCTGAAGATCAATTTCTCCCTTTCTCAGGCATCCCAGCTTTGGTTTTTTATAACTTTGAGTTTTCAAAAAATTCCGTAAATGAATTTTCAAATCCCAAAGCTGGAGGAGGGTGCGGGTCAAAGAAGGTTTGCTTTTTAGGAAAAGGGATATTGCAGTGTTTCGGGTTTGCTTTTTAAGAAAAAAATGACTGGATCCAAATGGTGTGGATATAAAGGTGATCTTGTGTAGCTTGCTGGTTTGATACAAGCAGCATTTGATTTCACTGGGAGGCTGTGATGTCACCCTGTTACTAGCCTTGTTGATGGGCTCATATGACCTTGGAATTGTTTATGTCCAGAGTTTGTATTTCTTGACTTGATTTTGTCTTAGGAAAACAAGTTACAGAAAAACATTATTTTGATGGGAAAAACTCACTTAGTCCCAATTTTTAAGATGGTCGCTAGGAGTCAAACCAGCTCACAAAACACTGCTTATTCCAAGGTATGAATGTGTGTGAAGGTACAAATAAATCAATAGGTAGCAGTAGCATTAATGTTGGAATACAAAAACAATCAGCTTAAAATCACATAACCTGGCGTCCAGCACAATATATTAAGAAGTTGTTGAAGTAGTTGGAAAAGTGTGAAATTTATGAATAAGGACTTTTATCCTTAAGGGCTTTAGAGGAGAAAAAGCATAAATATACTGGTCCTTTTGATGTTTTTTTCTTGGTTAAATTTATTTTTTAAAGCCTCTTATGTCTCAAGACAAATTATCTTATAAAATGTGCATTTCTGACAGGCTTACACATTAAAGGAATCATTGAAAGATAAGTAGTGACTTCTCTGGGAAGAATGAGAAGATAGATATATTGGTAAATATGAGGAGATTAACTAAGATAATTAAGTACAAAGTATAGAACTGATAATTCAGGCTGAGAGAGGGCAGGGCTCTGGGGGTCTGTGATGGAGCCTGCAGGCCTCATGCCTGAGGCTGGAAGAGGCAGGCATAGTGCAGAGAGGAACTGGCATAGACGCCTGTAATCAGATGTTGTTTACTCTAAACCACAAGGAGTGTTTAGACTGGGAACTAGGATGTTTTCAAATAAGGTGTTCTTGATCAGTCTATATTACAGTGAGAAAAAAAGAAACATGTGCTGGAGGCTTTTCTTGAACAATTTTAGTCCTGAAACTGGCATCTGTGCTCCGTTCTTAATTTGAGAGCTGGTGTATTCTACATTGGAAGTATTTGTCATTGTCGGTACTCAGATTTTTCTTTCTTTATAGAATATTTGATATTCGGTGAATTAGGAAGAGTCACTGGGGAATTTTCTGGTCATTCTCAAGACTTCGGCTAGAGTTCTCCTCCACATTCAACTAAAACAGGATTTATTTAAATATACATTTTACCAAAAAGATCACAAGGGCTTTAAAATTGAATAAGTACCCTGTGCATTGCTGGTGGGAATGGAAAATGGTGCAATTGCTCTGGAAGACAGTGTGGTGATTCCTCAAAAAATTGAAAATAGAATTACCGCATGCTCTAGCAATTCCATTTTGGGTGTATATATCCAAAAGAATTGAAAGCAGGGTCTTGTAAAGACATTTGTACACCTATATCCATAGCTGCATTATTCACTATAGCCAGAAGACAGAAACAACCCAAATGCCAATTAACGAATGGATAAAGAGAATGGGATCTATACATACAATGGAATATTATTCATCTTTAAAAAGGAGGGAAACTCTGACACAGGCTACAACATGGGTGAACCTTGAGAACATTATGCTGAGTGAAATAAGCCAATAATAAAAATGACAAATACTGTATAATTCCACTTACATGAGGTCCTAGAGCAGTCACACTCATAGAAACAGAAAGTAGAATGGTGGTTTCCAAGGGCTGGGGAGAGGAGGAAATGGGACTTATTTAACGGTTATAAGAGTTTTAGTTTGCAAGATCAAACAGTCTGTAGCACAACTGCACAACCATTTTGATTATATAATACTTAACACTACTGACTCAGCTGTATACTAAAAATAGTTAAAATGGTAAATTTTATGTTATGTGCATTTCACCACAATTTAAAAAAAAACTAAATAGGTGAAAGGAAGAGGTGATCTAGATGAGCTTAGAGATTATTTTCTCCTATGTCAACACTGATAATTCAACTGATATTTATATAGGGTTTTTATTTAAAAGAGTGCATTATGTGTAATGTTTTTCTAGAATTAAACTATTCTCTAATATTTACAGACTAAAGCCTAACACTACTTTGGCAAAATTCTTAAATATTTACAGGGTCAAATAGTATAACACTGAACCAATGACTTTTCGTAATATTGATGGTAAGACTTCTACATTTGTGCATTTAGACTAAATTATCATGTATGTGGTGCAAATGAAAACTTATAAACTATATGACCTATTCCTTGCAATACACAGGATGTTTAAAATAAAACTACTGAATTATTAAAAAGTAGAAATGTTTCTACAGAAATGTTTCCATTGTATTAAAATGGATCAATCTGTGGTGAGTTCAAAATACTCAGCAAAAATATTTCAAAGAAAAGACCTCTGAGTTGGTTTTTTTTTTGTTTTTTTTTTTTGCGGTACGCAGGCCTCTCACTGTTGTGGCCTCTCCTGCTGCGGAGCACAGGCTCCGGACGCGCAGGCTCAGTGGTCATGGCTCATGGGCCCAGCCGCTCCGTGGCACGTGGGATCTTCCCGGACCGGGGCACGAACCCGTGTCCCCTGCATCGGCAGGCGGACTCTCAACCACTGCGCCACCAGGGAAGCCCTCTTAAGTGTCTTTTAATCTTTAGGATTCTCTTTCCGTTTCTTTTTTCTTCTTCTTCTAATTTATTTGTTGAAGACATCAAGCCATTCGCCCTGGAGAAATCTCTATAGTTTAGATTTTGCTGATTATCTCCCAGATGTGCCATTTCACGTATTCATCAATCCTTTATTTCCTATAAGTTGGTAGTTAGTTCTATAGGCATGACCGAATTCAGATTCAGCACTTTGCTAAGAATGCTTCATAGGCAGTGATGTGTTCCCTCATCAGGAAGCACAGAACAGGTGATCTGGCTCCTTTTGTGATGTTAGCTTGATCCATTAGCTCATTAGGGGTTGTAAAGGGTGACATTCTCTCTCTTCTTTTTTTTAATATTAGCTGGAATATATATGTTGTCTATTTATTTAAGTTTAGTGTCCCAGCTATTTCCCAAATGACTCAAGACGCTTTGTACATTAAAAGAATAGAAAATAAGACATTTGGAAACGGAACTCAGTTGAAATCATAATAGAAGCAATTAGATACAGTTCCAGCAATTCTAATACTTTCTTGGTTGAATTTTTTGTGCTCTAGAGATAATATGAAATGCTTATATTTGAATGCTATGAAGAGGGACCTACTTAGTGTGGTCAACTAGGATGTAAAGAGATTGACAGCTTTCTGGAGTTAACTAGAGACATACATTTCTCCTGTATAAAGAATATAGAAAATGTCTCTACACTGCTAAGCAGACAGTTATCCTTAACACTGCCACTTGGGATTAAAATATACACACGGCCTGTGTCAAGTAGATTGAGAAGTGGAAGAATATCTTACAGTCTCTAACTGTGAAGTACTTCTTGTCACTGTGATAAGACCTCAGATTATCCAGAATACTTAAGAGTATATTCTTGCTGTACAAGGATGAACCAGGAAGGTTTAAGGTATGTATATTTCTGTGTGTTTATAACACATTTCACTTCATCATCAGGTATCACCCACAATAACTAACGTATATTCTATAGGCTCTTAAGGCCATATTCTGCTACATTCTATCTATCAACACCAGCGTATAAACATCAAAGAAATTTCAGCTCTATAATATGTATTTAGATATAGAAACTTGTATCTCCAGATCAGTAGGGTCTCCTGCCCCTCTTGCTCTGTCCTGGAGATTAAATTAGGGGATTCAAAGGAGATAGAAGGAACTTGGCAACAATTCCAGCCGCTGAACCCAGGGCAGCTGTTTGTCCAGCCTTTGGTGAGTCCACCACTTGGGACACCCTGGCCTTGCACTGTAAAACTGATGGTCACTGAGATTCCCTGTCCCCTTGGGAACACTCTCTCAAAGTAGACTAGAAAGCTGTCTAAACTCTGCTGCTGTATTTTTCTGACATAATAAGCATAACTTATTGAACGGATCTAGGTCTCTGATGAACTTAAAGTGCTTCAAGGTCATGATTTTGATATCAGTGACAGTCTTATAGACAGGGAGCTGCAGGAGATTAGACAGATGCTGTCCTGACCAAAGATAAGACCCTGGCCTTTGCCTTTTGACTAAACGTCTGATACATGTCAGCTTTATTTTGACTTGACTCTTGCTTTCCAAAGTGACATGCAGCCCAAAGAAACACCAAAAGACCAACAATTAGGATGGTTTTTAGGAAAAACTAAATACTTGATAGATAATATCTATGCCATAAGTAAAACTTGACGAGAGAAATTACAGAATCGTAGAACTGGAAGGAATATTTAAGATCAACCCATCACGTTCCATAGGTGAGGAAAATTGAAGTGACTTAACCAAAGGCATAGGGCCAGCCAGTAATCGGTCTACAACTCATGTCCTTGGCTCTGGACTAAAAATCACTGAAGGTGACTTTTTAGTGCTTAGTTGCTACCCTAAATACTAAATATAGTGTCAGTTTGTGGCGCGTAAGTGAAATCCCTAGAAAAAAAGGAAAAGTACATTCAGAAAACTGCTACATTTAATGTTCACGGTAGCAAGACACCAAAATTTCACTTGAGTAAAACTCATCATTTCATTATTACCCCCCAGTGATACGATAAACCTTGGGCAGAAATTGTCGTGTTTGAAATTATATTAATTCTTCTAGGTCATCAGGGTACCACTCAGTGGATTTTAACAGTAATATACCCACCGCTAGTCTAGGGCCACCAACTAAAAAAAAAAGTTAATGGTTCTACGGATGTTTCCTAGTCAATAAAAAAATGTCTGCTTTAGGACTTCCCTGGTGGCTCAGTGGTTAAGAATCCACCTGTCAATGCAGGGAACACGGGTTCAAGCCCTGGTCCGGGAAGATCCCACATGCCACAGAACAACTAAGCCCGTGCACCACAACTACTGAGCCTGCGCTCTAGAGCCTGCAAGCCACAACTACTGAGCCCACGTGCCACAACTACTGAGCCTGCGCTCTAGAGCCCATGCTCTGCAACAAGAGAAGCCACCAAAATGAGAAGTCCGTGCACCACAACAAAGAGTAGCCCCCGCTCGCCGCACCTAGAGAAAGCCCCTGCAGCAACGAAGACCCAACACAGCCAAAATAAAGACGTAAATAAATAAATATAAATTTATTTAACAAAATATCTGCTTTATAAAACTACCATACATTCTCGTTATTCTTTAAAATTAGATGAGTTCAAAAGGGATTTTCAAAGATGCTGTACTTGAATTAAAATACAAAATCATGTTGAAAATCATTTGAATAATATTTTAGAAATGAATCTAAAAACTGTTCATACAAAAGAAATGCAAACTGCTTTTAATTTAAAGCCATCTCTACCATCCCCAGGAACTCCCTTGTATGAGAGCCTAATTTGCTAATCAGATGGAAAATACCCGTCTTCATCGTGAGTTATGGTTAATTAGATGTTACAACTGAACTACTAAGAGACAACGGACCCCTCCAAGGGGCAGTCAACTAGAACGTTATTCGGAGGCAAAGCAACCTAATTATTACTGCAAAGTTCAAATTAGAGGAGTTGACTTGAACACTTAATGGACTCACTTTGGGGTCAAACCTCTTGAGATTAGTGAATTCATACCGGACAGTCTTTTTAGTACATTAAAATGGGCTTTGATAAAAGAAAAATACACGGAATCAGAAAGTGTACAGAGAGGGAAAGGCAACATGTAGAGATGCTCCCACCAAGTTCCAGAGAGTTTCCTATAAACTAGAAAGTGTGGAAGCATAAATCCCAAGTTGGGACAATCCCTCACGGGTGACCGACAACCCCCTGCTTCTTGCTTTGGGACACGTGGGAGGCGAATCTCTTCTAGAAAGAAGCACTTTCTCATACGCAGCTCCAGAGAATTAATCTTCCTCTCCCCCAGAAGAGACTCCTGTAGTCCTTAGGGGTCAGAGAGGAAAGCAGTGAACGCGCTCAGATTGTCGAGATGGTACCCACAGTGGTAGTACATTTGACAGAAGAACCGTGAGGTTTAAAGAAAGAGTGAAAAACACTGTTTGGGTGGGTTTAGCAAATGTGCATGATCTATTTTCAGTCCCCTATGACTGTGGGGACACTGCTTCCACAAGACGGTATGTCCTGTGGTCCAAACAACTGATTTACACATAAACTTAGAGAGTGATTCTTGTTGGTATGTTGGTGACATGGAAGGATTTCAATGACTGAATACATTACAGGAATGAGATTATAAAGTTTTCCTAAACATTGATTACCGTGCGAAGTCCTAATAGAACACAGGCCTTTCACAACTGGTACCCACAGAGCCCTCGTACGGATCACCGATCACTTATCATGCCTTTGATAGCACACCTGGACGGCGGGCCTCTGCTTCATTTCCCTAACAAGACAGTAAGCTCCAGGCTCCCTCAGAGGCGGCACTGGGCTGTACAGCCCTTGGGAATCTTCCTTGGAGCTTGCACACAGTGGAGAGGGGAGGAGAGAGCCAAAGGGAGGGGGCACAGCACACCTGGCTCAAAGCAGAGAGAGACATGGGACAGCCAGCCTCCTAGGTGAGACTCTACCACACAGCCATCAACTCACACCAGCTCGTTCATGGCTAGCCAAAAGTGTTTCACTTTAAATTGGCAATAAACGGAAGACGATGAATTATCCAAAGCTCACTGAGAAATATAAAAGTCTATATTTTTCATCTTTCAAACTTAGCATTCTAAGGCATTCCTTCAGCTATTTAGAAATGCTGCTTCTAGGACTTCCCTGGTGGTCCAGTGGTTAAGAATCCATCTTGCAAGGCAGGGGACGCCAGTTCGATCCCTGGTCAGGGAACTAAGATCCCACATGCCACGGGGCAACTAAGCCCACGCGCCACAACTACAGAGCCCATGCGCTCTGGAGCCTGTGAGCCACAACTAGAAAGAAGCCCACGCACCGCCATGACCCACATGCCACAACGAAAGATCCCACATGCCGCAACCAAGACCCTATGCAGCCAGCCAATAAATAAATATTTAAAAAAGAAGAAGAAATGCTGTTTCTCTTCCTAAGTACAAGTGATTTACTGGGGTCTCCAATTATTGGCTTAATAAATGTTTACTGAATGAGCACTGTCAGGTCTGTAGTCCAAAGCTTGACCCTCCTCCACCCTCTAAGAGGACAAAAATTCCCCCCGAGTCAGGTTTAGGGAGTTTGCAGCACCTACTCACATCCTTCATCATCACAGACTTCCCACCCAGGCCTGGCCTGACTCCAAATCCTGTAAACTTTGCACTCTAGAGTCTGATCTGCAGATCTCTGTTCATTACAGGGAAAACAAAATAGAGGGGGGCATATTTTGATCTAAAATATTCTTGTGGAAGACCCCACCAGCATTCTTTTACGGTAAAAATTAGAGTGTGAAATATTTTAACTGACCCACTGGTAAAACATATCTATAGGGCAGTCAAGAAAAATAAAGGAAATTGAGAATTTTTTAATCACTTCACCAATAATCAGAAGCAATAAAAACAAGGATAAGGACGTCCCTGGCGGTCCAGTGGCTGGAACTCCACGCTCCCAATGCAGGGGGTGCGGGTTCGGTCCCTGGTCGGGGAACTAAGATCCCACGTGCCATGTGGCGCACCAAAAAAAAAAAAAAAAGGAATAAGGGTAAACGCTTGCATGCAGAGAAACTCCATTGCAGAGTAATTCTGACATCTGTTAAATTGGAGAGCAGGAAAGAGATCATAAATCCCTCCATGAATCCCTATTGTTACAGATCGTAGGAGGAGACAATAATAATACTGTCCTTGATGCAAACACGCAGAGAAAGTTTGAAAGTGAAACCTACAGAACAAACAGCATGCTAAGATGCTCTTTCAATTAATAGTAGACTATGCTTGTTAGAAGCTCCAGGAGAGCCCGCCTCAAGTTTTACATGCAGGAGACTGAAAGCAGAGATGAGTATATATCCCACAGAAAGAAAGCCACCAAAACACACTTATTTGGCTTGAAAAAAGAACTGAGAGATTAATGCATTTTATCACAGCCAGTAGGAAATGTTTCAGTCTGTAAATAAATTATCTGATTTGATGTTGTTCCCGCTGTTTGTTTTTAATTAGGCAAAGAAACATTTCCAAATTTTTGTTTTCTAATCTTAAAGACCTAAGTCCACGGTGATTACGTAGCATCTCATCTGCCTATCCCTCTTCACATCTAATTTTAACAGCAAATCAGTCACTTTCCACTTCAAATCAGGAGCCATGGGCTGAACTTGCGTGCCAGTTTGCTATTGCCTCACAGGAGGGAAAATCTGTTTGCTTCCTGTTGATTTGAGAGGTATTTTTTTCTCTCCTGTGGTTTTTACATGCAGTATTTTCAACACAGAGAACACTAGGCAAAGCCTTGCCAGAAAGGGCCCTCTTGTTGGCAAGAGCCCATATGCTGGAACGTTCACCTGACTTCACCAGCAGGGACCCAGGGCGGATGCCCACCTGGGTGCAGGCTGGCGAGGCTGCAGTCTGGTGGCCCCTGGTCCACAGAAACCACAAGGTGGAGTGCCAGCGGGTCGGTGTCCAAAGGGCGGCGTTTGCATCCTGTGGAGCATTCTGCAACTTGTAAGGTATAGAGACCTCTAGGCATGAAATCTTACTCGTCTTTCCCCTTGCGATGAAACGAGGAGAAGATGGGCTTCCGCCGGGCTTCACCGTTCACGCTCTCCACACACAGACGCCTGGGGGTAATTCTGCTACAACTAATGTCCTGTGTTCTTTCTGTACCCGTTCTTCTCCCTCCTTCCCAGAACACCTGAAGGAGAAGTTGGAAGAATACATGGCTCGGTTTTCCAAAGTGAGGATTGTTCGCACCAAGAAAAGGGAAGGGCTGATCCGGACCCGACTCCTGGGGGCGTCCATGGCCAGAGGCGAGGTCCTTACGTTCCTGGACTCCCACTGCGAGGTCAACGTCAACTGGCTTCCCCCGCTCCTCAGTGAGTGACCCTCAGCGCCCCGGGGCCTCCGGGGGAGGCGGGGGAGGGTGCCGTGCGCTTCTGTGTCATTCGCCATCGACAAAGGCTAGAGACCCCTTTTACGAGGTTTACAGTGGGAGCGGTGAATTCTATCTTAACTATTGCTGGGACGTATAGGTAACTAGAAAACCACATTGAAATTGACATTTTAGGTAATACCAACTGCAGTCTAACTTAAGGTTTGAAAAGGTTTGATTTCTTTATCTTAGACATTCACTGAGTAAACACTAAAAGGAAAAAGTATTCATTATACTACCTATACGCACAGTATGATTAAAATACACACACAGAGTTTAGCAAGTATTATAGGACTGTTAAGAGATGCGAAAAGTATTCAGCCCCAGAATACAGTTAAACTAAAAGCACACTGACATTTTCCCAGGATTTATAAGGCCATTCTCTTTTCCACTCCTGCACCAGCTTAGCTCCCTAAATATACGACCCCCCCATGATGTTTACACACAATCCCACAAACGCTCAGAGCTGCCGTCCGGGTGATACATCTTAAATGATCACTAGAAGACTATCACTTGAACTGTTAGAAACACAGAAGTCCTGAAAACCACTCAAGCTCGAACACCTGCATGAGGTTCAGTCCAAGCACCAGTATTTTTTTAATTTCACAGTTAAGTCAGAGATCAAGCCTAGTAGTAGCTAAGGAATAAATTGTAAGGCTGAGGGAAAAAGCGTGTTTCTAAAAAGTTCTTGGTGCACACATACTGAGTTCCTTTCTGTTCTTCCACATTTCACTAAATCAACTTTTATTGTAACTATATCCCTGGCCTCGGAGCTAAAGCCAGTTAACAACCTCCTTCACAATAGCTGCCTCAGAATCATTTTCCATTGAGAACCGTGCAGGATTTCAGATAGAAGCAGCAAAGCTCCATTAGTAAACGCTGTGGGGGAAAAAATCAATTGAAATTGTGTTGCATTTGAAACAGGAAATGACCAGCAACTAAGGCTCCAGGGCATCTCAGAGCCACACTCTGCCCCACAGACAACCACCCAGACACCCTCATCGACAGGGATGTTTCTAGGCTCCTAATGGCCAGAGATTCCTCTGAGCTTTTAATTAAAAGTAGCTTGTCCAAGGACCTAGCAATTTAGAGTTTCATCAGCAACCATCAGTTTCCCTTAAACGGAATTTGACCTATACGGTGCTGAATACTCAAGTCAGCACAAGGCCTAATTTACTTATGAACCAAAGCAAGCCCTAAATGCCAATTATCAAGGCTCTGATTGTTCATATGCACCTAACAAAAAAAAAAAAAAAGGAAAAAAGAAGGAAAAGACAGAGAAGCCCACTTTTTCTCATTGAAGCATTTCATTTCCTGTAGGCCTGATGGGTAAGAAATGATTCACGCTCAGGACCACTATCTTTTTTTATTTTCCTCTATCAATGTCTTGACACATCCTCCAAAACGGAAAAAAAAAAAAAAAAAAAAAGGTGGAGCCACACAGTTTTTTGGTTCATTTTTCACCTTGGGATTTTACCTGAATTTCAATTTCCCATTAAGAGTCTGTTTGTTTGATCCCTGGAAATTGAAATGTAGGCATAAGCCTTAGATGAAAAATTAGTCATGCTACTCTCACCCCGAGCTGGTGCTGCTGGATGAGAGCTGAGAGGAAATTTGAAGGGAAAGTTGACAGTTTAACAGACTAATTCTCTTCGGGTCACCTTGAGACTCCTTGTTGGTCAAGGAACTTGCAAATCAACCTGATTCTGAATTTGACTGAAGAAAGTCACTGAAACCTTAATACTCAAATACCTGCAGAGGTGATAGAAGAAATATTTTGGACACAGTAATGATGGTCTCCTCTGTCAAAGACATCTATGGGGGGATGCCACTTAAAGACTAAAGCCCACTGCAAGGCTTGCCCAGGTGAAAACAACGCCCACAGAGCTCTTGGTGGGATTAACTTACGGAGTGAATGAATGAATGAAAGAGAAAGAAAGAAGAGAGGGAAGGAAGGAAGGAAGGAAGGAAGGAAGGAAGGAAGGAAGGAAGGAAGGAAGGAAGGAAGGAAGGGAGAGGGAGAGGGGGAGAGAGAGAGAGAGAGAGAGAGAGAAAGAAAGAAAGAAAGAGAAAGAAAGAAAAAAAGAAAGAGAAAGGAAGGAAGGCAGGAAGGGAGAGAGAGAGAGAAAGAAAGAAGAAAGAAAGAAAGAAAGAGAGAGAAAGAAAGAAAGAAAGAAGGAAGGAAGGAAGGAAGGAAGGAAGGAAGGAAGGAAGGAAAGGGGAAAAAAAGAAAGGGAGAGAGAAAGGTAGATCTGGGGGGAGATCTTCCATAGGATTCTGTGGTCTCCATGCCCTGCCTTATCAGTGTCTTCAGAATAATGATGCTGAAATAGCCAAACCTCATTATTTCTAAATTATGTCTTTTCTTTTTTAAAGATACTTAAATGTATTTTATTCCACACGCCACATCCAAAGGTCTTCCAAAGAACCAGAAAGCAGGTGTTTGCACTTAAAAGTTCTGCCTGTCTGACACTATTAGTTTGTTGTAGTAAATACTGAAGAAATGCACATTGTTGGGAAGACAACACTTCACATGTAGCTGTTCTAGGTCAGCCAAAGTACCTGTACATGCCCTTCCCAGCACTGGCTGTTCAGGTCTCACATAATAACATCTACAAGGGAGGAGCTGGAGGTACAACTGGAAAATAAGTCTCCTTTCTGCCTCAGAGAAGCACCATGGCCAACTGGAAAGACCCCAGACTTTAGCACAGGACCATTAAGCAGGGATTGCATCCTAATTCTTGCCGCCAAAAGATGAGCGACCTTGGACAAGTTATTTAATTTCTCTGAGCTCAGTTTCTCATGTGTAAACTTGGAATGATGATAAGAACAACCTCACTGGGTTGCTAGGAGGGTTAGGAACAGCCTGAGTATACTTAGTAGTTGCTCAAGAATTGAACAGTAGCAGGAATAGCAGCGGTAGAATCAGGCCATCTAACGTATTTTCAGCTATGATGAGAGAAGATAAAAATGTATAGCTTTGATAAACAGAGTCTATGTTAAAGAACAGTAGCAAAATAGGACTTGGCAACATCTCTGGTAAGCCTGAGGGCAAAGAATTCTGTGTATAATCTGCCAGCATTTGGGGGGCGGTGGAGGGACAGCCATCATGGCCATTGTAAGATGAGATGCTAAAAAAAACCCATGAAGTTAAATATTTACATTTTGGAACCTCCAGAAAGCAAGCCAGTATTTTCTCAGCAGGCTCTAGCTGTATGCTTGAAGGAACACGAGGACTGTTTATACTCCACGCATGTTGGGTGCACTGTAAAATGACAGATTGGGGACGGGTCAGAGCAAAACTGTGACAGAGGGAGAGCTAAACGCTCTTCTCCAGGTATCTCTGGGACATCACTTTCTTCGAGGAGGATACCACAACACTAACTGCACCTAATCACTGTCCCATCACGTTAAGCCCAGCATTCAAGCAGAGATTCCGCAAAGTGCTCTGAAGGCGACAGGGAACCAGACCGCGAGCACGACGCGTTAGGAAGGGTTTCTCTTGGCAGAAAAATGAGAGATGACCTGGGCAGGCCATCTCCTAGTGTCCATCTCCTAGTGTCATTTCCTATTCCGTGCTTTCATTTTTCAGACCAAATTGCACTCAACCACAAAACCATCGTGTGCCCCATGATCGATGTCATTGACCACAATCACTTTGGGTACGAGGCCCAGGCCGGGGATGCCATGCGCGGCGCCTTCGACTGGGAAATGTACTACAAGAGGATTCCCATCCCTCCAGAGCTGCAGAGGGCGGATCCCAGCGACCCTTTTGAGTGAGTAGCAGCTGAGGGAGGGTCCAAGGGAGAAGGGGCAGCTAACTCAGGCGTGTCAGCTGCAGACCCATCTCTAATGAAATGGAATCAAACGGGTGGCAAAAGTATGCAAAACACTGGGGAAAGGTCAGACCTACAAGTTGTGTAAAATAACAAGCTGTGCCGAGTACATTCTTGGACTTTCTGAGTGTGAGAGGGCGTGTGCGGTATGAGAATCAGTAAAGGCAAAGTTCACAGCAAATGCACGGAAAAGGGATGCAGTCCCTTTCGGCCATTCTCTTAGAGGTTCTTTCCTCATTTTCAGTTCCCTCTGTTCTTTCTGCTTTTCCCTAAAGGATTATTTAAATGAACTATTTTACTTTTCTTCATTAGGGAACGATATAAAATATGAACCAGTATTTAGGCCTAGGTTCCATGCCCTGCTGGGAATTGCTTCTTTATAAAGGAGGGCCATGTTTCGGACGAGCAGCTGCTCCCAGAACTTAAACTTGGGGAATTCAATCAAATGACAGACCCAGAGTAGATGATCTTTGATAATATTGCCCCCAGTTTAGTTCTATACAGATATAAGCTTACAGTAATCTATTGATTTCTACAAAGCTGAATTCTTCCTTTCCAGTGTGGACAGGAGAACTGTCTATGTCAAGAAAAAGAAAAAAATATGGCTCAGCCTGACAAACTATTAGGACCATTAATGGTTAATGGTGAACTTTTTCCAAAAGTTACCCAGAGATTGCCCAAGGCATGCTATTATCTATTCCTCATACTTCACCCTTTTGATATCCTTAAAACATTTATAACTTTAAAACTATTATATTTTTTCTTAGTACAAAAGAAGTGTCTAGATCAAGGCTTGGCACACTCTCTAAGATTCTATTTAATATGTATTAAAATCAATACTGTTTTTTCTAATATTTTATTTTTTATTGATGTATAGTTACTGTACAATATATATGTTACAGGTATACAATATAGCGATTCACAATTTTTAAGGATTATACTTCATTTATAGTTACTATAAAATATTGGCTAGATTCCCTGTGTTGTACAATATATCCTTGTAGCTTATTTTATACCTAATAGTTTATACGTCTTAATCCCCTACCCCTGTATTGCCCCTCCCCCCTTCCCTGTCCCCACTGGTAACCACTAGTTTGTTCTCTATACCTGAGAGTCTGTTTCTTCTTTGTTATAGTCACCAGTTTGTTGTATTTTTTAGGCTCCACATATAAGTGACATCATACAGTATTTGTCATTCTCTGTCTGACTTATTTCACTTAGCATAACATCCTCCAAGTTCATCCATGTTGCTGCAAATGGCAAGCTTTCATTCTTTTATATGGTTGAGTAGTATTCCATTGTATATATATATCATGGATGTATCTTCCGTGTCCATTCATCTATTGATGGACACTTACATTGCTTCCATATCTTGGCTATTACAACTAATGCTGCTGTGAACACTGGGGTGCATGGACCTTTTCAAATTAGTGTTTTGGGGTGTTTTTTCGGATATATACGCAGGAGTGGAATTGCCAGGTCATATGGTATTTCTATGTTTAGTTTTCTGAGAAGCCTCCACGCTGTTTTCCACAGTGGCTGCACCAATTTACATTCCCACCGACAGTGTATGAGGGTTTCCTTTTCTCCACATCCTTGCCAACATTTGTTATTTGGGGTGTTTTTTGATGATGGCCATTCTGTCGGGTGTGAGGTGATATCTCATTGTGGTTTTGATGTGCATTTCCCTGGTAATTAGTGATACTGAACATCTTTTCATGAGCCTCTTGGCCACCTGCATGTCCTCTGTGGAGAAATGTTTATTCAGGTCTTCTGCCCATTTTTTTAATTGGGTTGTTTGCTTTTTTGATGTTGATTTGTATGATTCTCTAACACCATATACAAAAAGAAATGGATTAAAGACCTAAATGTAAGACCAGATACTACAAAAGTCCTAGAGGAAAACATAGGCAGAACACCCTTTGATATAAATCACAGTAATATTTCTTTGGATCCATCTCCTAAAGCAAAGGACATAAAAGCAAAAATAAACAACTGGGACCTAATTAAACTTAAAAGCTTTTGCACAGCAAAGGAAACCATGAACAAAACGAAAAGACAACCTACAGAATGGGAGAAAATATTTGCAAATGATATGACCAATAAGGGGTCAATATCCAAAATATATAAACAGCTCATACAATTCAACAACAACAAAAATCAATACTGTCTATTCATGAATAACACGGGCTATAAAAGTTTACAGTAGAGAAACTCCCAAGTGCAAAAATTACTTCAGTGACTCACTTTAAATTACAGTAAACATCTGATAAACATCAGGAAAATGTTTCTTCCGATTCTATTCTCTAAGAAGATAAACTCTTGGGAAAGCAAAGGGGATTTCAAAAGACATTAGCCTGATAAAAACGAAGGGAAATCATTTCTTTTGTAATAAGCGCACTCATTAAGTATCCAGAATTTCTGAAAGAGGCCTCTTCAGACGCGTAAATTCCTGGAGAGTTTTTGAGAAGAAATGATGAAGCCCATTGTTACTCTTCCAAATACTTCAGCCAAGATTTAAAGGAGATTGAAAACCACCAGGGAAGTTTTTTAGTAATCCAGGGGAAGGAGTTTCTAGTAAGCGTGTGATGTGGGCCCAGCTGAGAGATGATCTTTAGACATCTCTGAAGGTAACCATCTGAAAGTCTTGGCAAAGGGGCGTAGGGTGGGATTTAAAGTCAGGTGGGTGTCGAGAGGATACAGAAGGACCCTAAACACGGTGGATCTGTTATTACATGCCAGCTGATGGCAGAATAGCCATGGTCCTGTAGCTACTATTCAAGTTTGCCATGTTGGAGAGCAAGGATTCATCCATGATAACTTTTCCAGTAAGTACTGTAAGCGTGACTGGATTATAACGACCTTCTACTTTACTTCCACTGTAACAGTGGGGCCCCTGCTTTCTGAAGATGTGGGATCAAAATGCTACCAAAGGAATTTCAAATGGTGAAAATTCCAGAAATATTCTCGGTCCCTGCACTGACAGTTGAAATTTTTTTCAGGCAGACCCCAGCTATGGCTATCAGAGTATCGGCCACCTTGCTTAACCCCAGAGCTGGCAGAGGTGCTAACTTTCAGAATTAAATTACCTCTTGTTCCTCTCACCTACTTAGGTGGTTGCTATCCTGTCAACAATGGCATTCTGTCCAGTACGACTGCCTTTCTGTTTTAAGTCCCTTTGATTCCTAGGAAGGCAGACACTTTAGCCTTTTGTAAAAAATGTAGCTTCCAGGGGGTGTCCACTTTGATCTTCGAAACTGCATTTGCCTTCCTGATAATAAAAGAATGCTTAGTTACCCAAGTGGCTCTGAGCAGTGTGTCAGCAATTCCATTATCTCAGCGGCCACCTGAATGCGCGCATAAACAGACGTGCTTTCAGCGAAAACTTGCTTCTCTAGATGTAAAGCTTTAAGATACACAGAACGAACGTGGTCTACGTATACATCTCTCAAGCCTTGCATGTTTTCCACTGGTAGCTATGAGAATTTCCTCGGGGGTGGGGTGGTAGGGGGAGAGTAGGCAGAAAAGTCGGGAAGAAAGGAACTACAGAGTAACATGGAAATGTATTGCAAATTCCAGGACCTTTCTGACAATATATATGCAAAGATTGTGTTTCTGTAGCAAGTTGATCAAATGTCCTGAATGACAAGACCTGAATTCTCCCATTGATTCTACCATTGTTGGAGTTTTCTCCAACTAATGACTCCAGTAGTGTTTTTCAACCTGGAAATCCTGTGAAATTAGAGGGACATGAACAGTATTTAACAATTAAGGAACTGAATTGAAAATTTCAGAGTATTATACGGGTATGTAAGTATAGCTATTGTTTCTCAGCTATTTGATTTCAGTTATAATGCATATATGATCCCAGGTCATGATATAAATGGTGTTTCTTAACATAGGTTACACAGTCAGAAGAGTTCAAAATCTATCAACTTCCTAAACTGGGAATCAAAACCTTCATCAACCTGACTAGGAAGGAAAAGAAAAACTCATAGACAACTTTGACCTCTAAGGAAAAAATTACTTACATGTGCAAAGAGATCTAGTTTTCAGACAAACCACTCCTAGAATATGAGAGACAGTGCAGTATCCACAGTTCAGATTATCTGGAACAGTGACAATTCTGATCAGATTGGATATATTTGGTAACTATTCTTGTCTTTTGAAAAAAAAATGAACTATTCTCCTTCACCGGTAGCTTATAACCATGGCATAATGCTCTTAGAAAATTCTTGGTATTCACAGCTTTTAGCAGGTTTCCTTATTCCTGGTTTATTTCTAGTGCAGGGCACTTGGGAATTGAAGTCTTTTCTGTGTGACAAAACATAATATGCTCCTTTAGTCATGATGAGAAAGGGGAAGATATTCCTTTGCTTTCTGACCACTAACTTATTTCTTCAACCTTATCTCGGCATCTGAAAGTTTAGAGAGAACCAGCAAGAATTATCTTATCCAACTTCCCTTTAATGCAAGCACCCCCTAGACAGCATCCAACACAGATGACCAGCCTCCTCCTTTTTTTTTTTTTAGTGAAGTAGAGTTGATTTGCAGTGTTGTGCTAATTTCTGCTGTACAGCTAAGTGACTCCGTTCTACACATATATACATTCTTTTTTTATATTGTTTTCCATTATGGTTTACCCCAGGAGATTGGATATAGCTCCCTGTGCTATACAGTAGAACCTTGTGGTTTATCCATTCTAAATGTAACAGTTTGAATCTACTAACCCCAAACTCCCAGTCCATCCCTCTCCCACCCACCCATCCCCTCCCGCTTGGCAACCATGAGTCTGTTCTCTATGTCTGCGAGTCTGTTTCTGTTTTGTAGATAGGTTCATTTGCGCCATATTTTAGATTCCACATATAAGTGATATCCTGTGGTATCTGTCTTCCTCTTTCTGGCTTACTTCACTTCGTATGATCATCTCTAGTTGCATCCATGTTGGGCCACCTTCCTCTTGAACTCATCAGGGAAGTCATATTTGCTACCTCAAAACACTGTCCCTTCCACTAGACTGGTTGACAGGAACATTTTCCGGTGGATTAAGAAACTTCTACCTTCCTCATCCCAAATTGTCCTACTTGAAACACAAGGAATGTCTAAATTCCTCTTCAATGACAGAGCTGTTAAAAATCTTTGAAAACAGCTACCATGCCTGGCCCTCTGAAGGCAGAAAAAAGAAACTTGTTTCTTCTCCATGCTAAATATCTCCAGTTCTACCTTCATAATCTCCAGGTCCTCCAGAATCCTTGGAAGTTCAAGCTGATTGATGGAAATGCTCGATTTCTGTAAATTCACATGAATGCTGCAGTTTCATCCACGCTTCTCCAACTTGTTCACAAGGATAATGTGAAATATACCACCCAACATGTCAGGTACTCAGGCCCTAATATATGAGTCTGTCAACCTTAAAAACAAAGTTAATTTCTGGAGAATTTGCACTGGTTTCTAGAGATCATGCTTCCTTGTGCTAAGTACTCACAGTCAATTCAGCAGTTTTTCAATTTTGCAATTTTGCTGTGTATTTCAGAATCTGCCTCTATTCTGTCTTTCAGCTGTGGAGAGATTACTTTTAGTCTGCCCGTCTTCTGCAAATAGACCTCCAACAATTCCCCAAAGGCTTCTAAAACATAGAGTTTTAATCATCATGGATGAAATTCTTGTATACCATCATTAGCCAGGACTGAGATTCTCTATTTTCCACTTTTATATACCATCAATTTCCAAAATTAAAAAAATAAAGGTATCTGCACTTGGGGGTGAAAAAGCCTCATAGGATACAAATGTCCATTTATTCTCTCAGACACCCCTACATCCACAGACACATCAGTTTGAATTCAGTGCTGTTACCTAGCCTAGAAATATCTCAGGGCATGGATAGCAATAGCCATGACCCTTTGGCAGGCATCTCAAGGTTGGAACTTCAAATACTGAACATCTCCTGAGATGTAAGCACCAAATGTAGACTCTTTTGGGCTGGTTCTGCAGTCCAGCACTGTGAAGCTAAGCCCATGTTCAAAGGGATAAGATTCTCCCTGTCCGTTACGGAGAGCTGTATCCCTGTGACATGAAAGTAAGATGCCGGGCTTCCCTGGTGGCGTAGTTGAGAGTCTGCCTGCCAATTCAGGGGACACGGGTTCGGGCCCTGGTCTGGGAAGATCCCACATGCCGCGGAGCGGCTGGGCCCGTGAGCCATGGCCGCTGAGCCTGCACATCTGGAGCCTGTGCTCCGCAACGGGAGAGGCCGCGATAGTGAGAGGCCCACACACCGCGATGAAGAGTGGCCCCCACTTGCCGCAACTAGAGAAAGCCCTCGCACAGAAACGAAGACCCAACACAGCCATAAATAAATAAAATTTAAAAAAAAAGTACAGGTTTTAATTAAAAAAAAAAAAAAGTAAGATGCCTTCTAAAAAGATTTACTGACAGGATCTTCCTTTATTCTTCCAAGGGACAGAGTGCAGATCCCCGGAAACTTGCTAACTATCTTTCCTATACAGGAGTGTCATAAAGTATGAATGCCGACACAATGTGAAAGGCAGTAACCCTTGGGTAACAAATACAATGTTGTGCTAAATTTTAGAATTGAATCAGAAAAAAATGTGCCAATAAGCATAAGTTTATCAAGCTAGAAGAAACCTTAAAGACAATTCCACCTCTCATTTATTTATTAAATTGAAGTATAGCTGATGTACAGTACTGTATAATTTACAGGCATACAATATAGTGATTCACAATTTTTAAAGGTTATACTCCAATGACAGTTATCATAAAATACGGAGTAGATTCCCTGTGTTGTACAATATATCCTTATAGCTTATTTTATACCTAATAGTGTGTACCTCTTAACCCCTTATCCCCATATTGCCCATCTCCTCTCTCCCCACTGGTAAGCACTAGTTACTCTATATCTGTGGTCTGCTTCTTTTTTGTTATATTCACTAGTTTACTGTAGTTTTTAGATTCCACATATAGGTGATATCATACAGTATTTGTCTTCCTGTGTCTGACTTATTTCACTTAGCCTAACATCCTCCATGTTCATCCATGTTGCTACAAATGGCAAAATTTCATCTTTTTTCATAGCTGAGTAGTATTCCACTGTGTATATATACCACATCTTCTTTATCCATTCGTCTGTTGATGGACACTTAGGTTGCTTCCATGTCTTGGCGACTGTAAATAATGCTGTTGTGAACATTGGGATGCATGTATCTTTTTGAATTAGTGTCTTTGTTTTTTTCAGATATATACTCAGGAGTGGAATTGCTGGGTCATATGGTAGTTCTATTTTTTGTTTTTGGAGAAATCTCCATACTGTTTTCCACAGTGGCTGCATCAATGTACATTCCCCCCAACAGTGTATGAGGGTTCCCTTTTCTTCACATCCTCACCAACATTTGTAAACTCAAAATGGATTAAAGACCTAAATGTAAGACCGGATATTATAAAACTCCTAGAGGAAAACATAGGCTGAACACCCTTTGATATAAATCGCAACAATATTTCTTTGCATCCATCTCCAAAAGCAAAGGAAATAAAATAAAAAATAAACAAATGGGACCTAATGAAACTTAAAAGCTTTTTGCACAGCAAAGGAAACCATCAACAAAATGGAAAGACAACCTACTGAATGGGGGAAAATATTTGCAATATGACTGATAAGGGATTAATATCCAACATATATAAACAGCTCATACAACTCAATACAGAAACAAACCACCTGATTAAAATATGGGCAGAAGAACTGAATAGACATTTTTCCAAAGAAGACATACAGATGGCCATCAAGCACGTGAAAAGTGCTCAACATCGTTAATCATCATGGCAATGCAAATCCAAACCACAATGAGATATCATCACATACCTGTCAGAATGGCTATCATCAAAAAGAACACCTCTTGTTTTTACAGAAGAAGAAATCTAGACTAGAGTCTATGTGACTTATCCAGTGTCACAACTGATAAATTTAACAGCTACTGCTAGAATCTGGGCTTGCTGACTTCCCATTCTGTGCTGCATTCTTTCATCCACACCACGGTGGTGGGGAGAAAATTTAGAGTTGTTAAGTGCCCATTACTATGTGTCAGGTGCTGGGGAGGAAATCTCCATGTATTGCGAATTCACTTAATCCTCATCTCAAGTCTATGAAATAAATAATAGCATCTGTGTTTTTACAAATAAGGTAATTCAGGCTCAAGAGATAATTTTCTAAAGTTTATGTAAGAAACTGGAATAAGGACCCAGATGTAAGGATTCATACTATTCCATGGAAATTTCCACCTCCCTCTCTGCTCAGAGACGAAACATTCTGTAGTGCTTCAGGGATAATCAAACAGAAGAAAACATTTTCAGAGAAAACAGTGACTTCCTCTTCAAACAGCAGTGCCTGTAGGCAAATGACCACCACAGAACTGAAAGCGTCACTGGCCATCACCAATCCTCTCACAAGTCTTTTCTCCAGATGTGTTCGACACTGAGTTAAACAGAATGATACCAGGTCGCCTCAACCAGATGGGCTGTGGCTGCACAAGGCTGCCCAGTGGAGGGGTCTGAGCAAGGCTGAGAGTTGGCCGGCCCTCTGCTCGGAAGGCCAGGGGCCCACGCTTGGGCTGCCCAGCAGAGAGCTAGAGGGGATCGTTCTCCTTGGTGGGCACTGTAGCTTTGCCTTATTAATGCAGAGCAGAGAGCAACAGACTTCAGTCAAGTCACTTGCTGCCCAGAATGAGCAACTAGCTTTAGTCAGCACCTTATTGATTGCATTGTTTGACATTCAAAATTGTAACATCCTACTTGGGTAAATTCCCGGTGGGGACTGAGCTGTACCTTAATTTACTTAGAATTTGGAAGTAAAGATACTCACTTTTGCTCTTTTCACATGAGTTTTGACCCAATATTGCCCATCCTGAATTTAATCAAGATTAGTGAGGAACAGGCTCCCCATGTGGAAAAGGAGACTGGACGGGTCTCTCCACTTTCACCTCTGAGTTGCACCAGGCATTGTTCGCCTTCTCCTTTTTTTTCCGTTGGGTTACCTGTAAACCCTGGAATATCCATTTGGTAGGTGGGAGAATTTTATTCATATTCTACTTCTCAAGCTAAGTCAATACACCTCACAGACTTTGCTGTGACCTTCAAGCAATTGCTTCCAAACGTTGCCCCCTTTTCCCTCAAAAAACCCAAAATGATGCAAACAAGCTACCACAGTATCAGCTGCCTCAACCTCAATCTTCAAACACATAATTCTCTGTGATTAAGGTTTCGAAACTGTAGTCTCAAACTTTGGAGGGGATTAGGTTAGAGAGCAAGATGGATGGACCCAGAGATGGTCATACTGAGTGAAGTAAGTCAGACAGAGAAAGACAAATAACATAGGATACCACTTCTATGTGGAATCTAAAAAACTGGTGCAAATGGACTTATTTACAAAACAGAAATAGAGTCACAGATGTAGGAAACAAACATAGGGTTCCCAAAGGGGGAAGCGGGGGAGGGACAAATTGGAATTGATATATACACACTACTCTATATAAAACAGATAACTATTTTATTTATTTATTTTTATATTTATTTTTGGCTGTGTTGGGTCTTCGTTTCTGTGCGAGGGCTTTCTCTAGTTGCAGGGCTTTCTCTAGTTGCGGCAAGTGTGGGCCACTCTTCATCATGGTGCGCGGGCCTCTCACTATCACAGCCTCTCTTGTTGCGGAGCACAGGCTCCGTACGCGCAGGCTCAGTAGTTGTGGCTCACAGGCCTAGTTGCTCTGCGGCATGTGGGATCTTCCCAGACCAGGGCTCGAACCTGTGTCCCCTCCATTGGCAGGCAGATCCTCAACCACTGCGCCACCAGGGAAGCCCAAAATAGATAACTAATAAGGACCTACTGTATGGCACAGGGAACTCTACTCAGTACTCTGTAATAACCTATATGGGAAAAGAATCAAAAAAGAATAGATACATATACATGTATAACTGAATCACTCTGCTGTACACCTGAAACTAACACAACATTGTAAATCAACTATACTCCATTAAAAAATTTAAAAAAGGGCTTCCCTGGTGGCGCAGTGGTTGAGAGTCCGCCTGCTGATGCAGGGAACACGGGTTCGTGCCCGGGTCCGGGAAGATCCCACATGCCGCGGAGAGGCTGGGCCCGTGAGCCATGGCCGCTGGGCCTGCGCGTCCGGAGCCTGTGCTCTGCAACGGGAGAGGCCACAACAGTGAGAGGCCCGTGTACCGCAAAAAAGAAAAAAAAAAAAAAATTTTAAAAAAAGAAAAGAAAATACATTCATCAGTTTAGCCTAGCGATGAGTTCCAGGAGAGTGAAATAGGACTTCAGCTCTCCAAAACCTCAACCACTGTTCTTGCATGACCTTTGAATGATTCCAGAAGTCCTTCCATTAATCTGACCAAATAACCTATTTCATTAAGCCCATGTAGTATGTAACGTAAAATCTAACATTTGTAAAGCACTTCTCTACATTTTACCTAATTGACTCCTTGTAATAACCCTTTGGCGTAGGTAAAGGAGCTATTGTTATTTCTCCAGTTTTGCAAATAAAGTGAGAACCAGAGAAATGAGCTCACTACCAAGAGGCAAAACCAGGACTCAAATCAATGTCTTCATTCATTCAGATTTCAAATCTTAGAGTTAATCAGTAATCTCATAGGCATCAAATCAATGCTTTCTTTCATTCATTCGGACTTCAACTCCTCGGGTCAACTGATACTTTTCGTTTCCTCCCCCTTGAAGAGACACTTTGGCACCCATGAAGTGCAGTGGTTTTTATCAGTGAAGGTTTCGTGGCAGCTCTGTAAGGAGAGCAGGAGAGGGGAGAGATTGCCTTGCTTCCCACACTGTCTTATCTGAAGCTGAACTGTCTTATCTGACCAGCTTAACCGGAGCCGGTAGGTTGAAAATGTCAGCTTTCAGTTTCTTCCTAATGAAGGGAAATGTCAACAATGACAGCTGCTGGTCTGTCTCTAACAAGACCTAATTCAATATTTGACAATCACAAAAGGACAAAATGTTTCAGGAAAAATACTGTCAAATTTCTAAGTGGTGTCCTACTCTACAGAGGGTAAGAATCAAGGAACAGAAATGTCTCAGGGTCTTAAAAACGAATCAAAACATCGAATAAAATCACTCTCCCTTGAAAGCCCAGAATGAAACCCCATGGAAGAGTTTTTTAAGGTCACCTTAAAGGCTGTAATATGGGCAGAGGTGTTAGAAAGCAAAATTGGTAATGATCCATCTGTCCCCATGAACACCCCTGCCCATTGCTCCCTCTCTGGGCTGTTTGGCTATCCCAGTCCTAGGTCTCGGGGAGAATCGCCACCTGATAAACAATTCACACCAAGGGCCTGTGATGAGCCTTTTCCCTGGTCAGGACTTCTTTCTCCCTCTGCAGGGGGAGTGATCTTTACCCCAGCAAGATGCTCCCTATGAATTTCTCCTTTTTCCAGCATCCAGGATAACGTTAACAGAATTAATTCCTGAATGAACAGTCACTGCCTTTATTCTACCTGTGCTGCCCTTCTCTTCTTTTCTCTGTCCTGCTCTCTGGAGGTCTCTGGGTTCCTGAGGTGGCCGTGGCTTTGATGCCCCCTTTCTGATTTCTGACCATGAGGCTGGACTTCTAAACCTGTTTCTGCCACCACTCCCTTTAGGGTCACTCCATCACAGGAGACCTGGTAGACCATGCTATTATGAAAGGAGATGAGACCTATTCCTGCAGGCTGAGATAGATTCTTGTCCCTGTTCACCAGTCACTCAGGACTGCGGTCCCGGTGGAATTCAGAAACACCCTCACCGTGACTTTTGTCCTACGGAGCTCCCGTCCTTGTTTCTTCGGTACAGTACGTCCCCTACATACGAACAAGTTCCATTCCAAGAGCACGTTCTTAAGTCCGATTTGTTCATAAGTCCAACAAAGTTAGCCTAGGTGCCCAACTAACAGAATCGGCTGTATAGTACTGTACTGTACTAGGTTTATAATACTTTTCACACAAATAATACATAAAAAACATCTTTTTGCCTCGCTCTGCTCTCTCAATTATCTTCACTTTTGTTTCCATCATTATCTCTTGGTGCCTCTCAGCAGTACCAGGTACCTCACCGCTGCTTTTACACTTGCTTCTGGACACCCTGGGCTTGAAAATAAAGATACTGTACTACTGTACTCTACAGAGTACTGTAAAGTACACAAAAGCACAACCAGTTGTAGAGGACGCACGCACATGACAATGTACGCCGGACACGTGAACTAACTTCCGTATTTGGACACGCGAGCGCACGTTCGCATCTTTGAAAGTTCGCAGCTTGAAGGGTCGTGTGTAGGGGACTTGCTGTAATATCTCGTCTTGAACCTTGGACTCGGACTCTCATTCCTGGTCTCGCAGGTTAGTTAGCTTCTCCATAGCCAGGCTGCACACTGAACCCTGCACCCCAGGCTCCCCTGGGCAGAATCAGCCCATCACCTCTCCACCGCCAGGGCCATCCAGTACTTACCGATAAACCTGCACCCCTTAAGACTTAGCAATGGCTTCTGACGTACTGAAGAACTGTGGAATTCACAGACGGACTGTTGACTTTTATTGTCCATTTACCTGTTCTTTCGACCGTTAACCGCTTTGCTCTGCTTCTCAGACCGCTGTCCTGAGTCCCTCTTTCTGTCTCATGTGTGATGACTGTTTTCTGTGTCCTTCCCCCAACCCCGAGATGTGCCTTGATTCCACATACACTCACTCCTTGTCTGGACTCCTGTATGGGTTCTGTGCCCCAGGATATAATCACACGGAGTTCCAGATCTCCTGTTTCTGACTCCCCATTCTTCTTTCATTAGAGTTCTACTAGCATTCAGCTAAGGAGAAACCAACCGCCATGAATGAGCCCCCTTCCTAGAATCCAAGGTTCGGCAACATTTACTCTACCCGTGAGGACATCATACCAAAGCAGGGAGAATTTAACAGACCCTCTGCCATTCACCCAACTTCCCTTTTCCCTCCCAGGGAACAGGAATATAAACCCAAGGCCCAGGTGCGTTTAGCTTTGTTTTCTCACCTGAAGCTCCCGCTCTGCTGTCCTCTTTCCTTCCTTTCTCGAGTCAACAACTCTTTTTTTTCCTTCTAATCATTGCTAACATTGATACTAGAATGAGGGCAGGGAAGACTGTTTTATTCGACTTACTCATCACTGCACCTCTAGTACCAAGTTCCTGCCCATAACAGGTGCCCAATAAATATTTATTAAATGGATGCAGTAAATATTAAGTTCAGGAGAGGATATGGTCCAACGGGGCAGTGTATCCGTGAAGAAGAGGTGACGGTTTTTCAGAAAAGGATAACAGCCGAGGAAAATGTTACAGCACAGTATTTGTAGGGTGTCACCCAAAGACTAGTCTGAACAAGAGGTGATTCTTATAGGGGAGTGATAGAAGATAAAGAAAAATAAACAAATTATGGTCGAGACCAGACTTAGAAGGCCTTTATTCTGCATGTAGAAGGAACAGAGCTGATGAGGGAACGTTCTAGGAAAAACCATCTGGTAGCGGAAGGCCTTCCTGGAAGCCTTTACATTATGAATGATAATGAAAGTCATTTGGAAATCCACAATCCAGGAGAGAAGAACATCTTTCACAAGAGGCTGGTTCTTAATAAGGTAATGATATTGATCCTTGAAGTTCTCTCCATTTCTAACAAGCACCGAGAGGCTGTCAGAACCCAGGGCTGTCAAAGTTCTAGACACCAACAGGCACCCGAGGGGAGCCGTGGGCCATGAGGGCGCTGCTGGAAGTCCATTGGAAGGAAGGGCTGGGGGGTGGTTAGTGGACTTGGTGGGGGTCATGGTCTTAGAACTGGAGGGTAGGCAAGTATAACAGCCTGGGGAACATGCCCAGATATGAAGTCTAGTTAAGAAAATTAAACCTTACACGTGGTGTTCAGATGAAGCCTTGAGTGTTTATAGCGAAAGAAATGATGAAAACTGGAGTCTGCATCCGGGACTCAGCGGTCAGGGGTCTGATGGCCCCGTGATGCTGCTGGACCTGAGCAAAGATCAGAGGGCAGGTCTGTAACTTGACCAAAGGGCTGGACAGAGAGTGACTGAAAGTCTCTTTTCCTGAAGTTCTCTGCCACAGAGATGGAACATGTTGGCTGCCAGAGACCCAATTCCATGATCTTATATACATATGTACTCGTGTTATCATTATGTTATTATTTTATATTATAATTATAATGATTAGGATGACTTTATTATCATTATGTAAATTTGATTATACATATTAAATTTGCTTATAAATCACCTCAAATTATTTTTTGAAGTCAGTCCATATGGACAGTAAGAGCAAGAAATACATATAGCCTATCTTTGAGTCTACGATGAGGTCTTCCAAGGTGGGTGGTTTTCGTTCCAAATCACATGGCCGGAGGTGAGTGTCTAAGTCCTTTGGGGTCGCCGTAAGGAAATACTGTAGACAGGGTGGCTTATGAACAATAGGAATGTACTCCTCAGGGTTCTGGAGGCGGGCAAGTCACAGCACTGGCAGTTCTGGTGTCTGGTGAAGGCCCACTTCCTTGGCTTACAGATGGCCATCTTCTTGCTGTGTCCTCACCTGGTGGAAGGGGCAAGGGAGCTCTCTGCTCCCTTTTTCATAAAGGTACTAACGCCATTCATGTGGGCTCCACCCTCATGACCTCAACACCGCCAGAGGCCTCACCTCCAAACACCATCACATTGGGTGTTAGGTTTCAACATATGAATTTTGGAGGACGCAAACGTTCAATCCATAGCGGTGAGACTGTGCTCAGAAATGAGTTGTATATGTGATTGAAAAGCAACTTCAGGATAAAAGAAATGAATCAATCAGAAATGATGGATTCCCCATCTCACTCTCCTAATAAAGTGTGAGCAAATATAAGTAAGTAGAATAGAATAATAAAACAGTAATGCACACACCCCCTTGATGTAAATAGAGGTGAGTGATATTAGAAAAGTAATAGACTTTTATTAGCTTCCCTGTGACTGAAGCGATCCGTCTTTATTGTCTGCTGTCCTGATTATCTATTTGGGGTCCAGGAGCCGTATCTACAGTAAAGCCATATCCACGGAGGAAACGCTTTTAGCCAAACCACCATTCCCTCCTTCAAAGCAACAATTAAGCAGTTTCTTTTTCTTTTTCTCTTTCTTTCTTTTTTTTCTTTCTTGTCTAACACTTCTTGGGGTAAATACATCTGAAAATATGATAAGGAGAAAAGGATGTCTGCTTTTGTTTCTTGGCATGCCAACAAAAACTGGACAAAGTAAGCTTCTTGAGCGGGGAGAGGTTACAGGACATAATCCACGGGAGAGGCAAAGGCCCAGGCCACCCATCAGGGGAGCCTCATGTTGTTGGGGGTGGAGACCTGGAGTCTCCAGGCTGCAGTTTCTGAGTCAAAAGGTACCTTGAGGACAGCTTCCAGCTCGAACCTTCTTCGGTTGGGGGACTGGGGTCACACCAGGATGTTGGTGATGCCACGTCTTACTCCTCGGTTTTGGCTGTTCTCCCATCAGTAGGAATGAGAGTGAGCTTGGCCTGGATCCCGCTGTGGAGTCAGGGGACCCAGGGCAGGGGAGCAGAAGATTCACAAGGCCAAGGCCGGAGGGTTCCGACTGCAGTGGACGGGGAAGAAAACGCGCGCAGGACGTGGTACCCAAAGGGAGAAAGCAAGCGAAGAGCGATGCATCAGAGGAAAGAGATGATGACATCACAAGCCGGAGGACAGAAAGCCAGTCTGAAGGGCACCTGAGTCAAGGCCAGCAGTGGGGGGAAGGGCTGTGCCCACAAGAGAACGTCAGGGCGGCGCTCATGCAACGCCCACGGGGGAGTGGGCGCTGTCTCCCACCCACTGTCCCTCCCCAGCTCCACAACTGCAAAAGCTTGAGAAAACCCAGACCAACCAAGCATTTTTCCTTGGTTTAACACGCTCCAAGAATTAAATGTTAACTTTTTATAGCAACAGAAGTCACCTCATAGACAAAAATTCTCGCATCTAGGACAGGTTTCAAACATACAGTCACCGCTCAAACGCACACAAATGCCACCTCCTCTGTCTCTGTAACTGAACTCGGGGGAGCCCCAGACAGAGCATCGTTTCCATCGAGAGCAGCCGGACTGCTTCCAACACATGCAGGCCCCGGGGGCAAGAGAGCAGATGAAGGCCCATGGGCTACGTCCAAACACAAGCTATAAATCAAACAAGCAAACGATCCAGTTTTGTTCTATCCTCCCACCTTGGTAAATATACCTTCCCATCACCAGGAAGGCCAGGTCTGCAAGTCAAATTCCTCCTACAACCTCTACAGACGTGGCGCTGTGTGTGGGCAGCCTGTCTCAGCCCACTTGCCCTGCCTGCACTTCGACCGCCGTGGGCACATGCAGGCGGACGTGAAGCCCGGGTGTCCTGCTCCATCCACAAAAATAGCCATCCTCTGGCCACCCCTCCACCCCAAGCTCCTGTCCACGGAAGGGCAGCCCCAGGAAAGAGGATGGAAGAAGAGAATGCGGTCTCAGAAGCACCCAGCACCCCTGTGTGGGGATACCGCAAACCCAGCACCCAACTTCCAGGACGTGTGCAGCCTCCAGTGGGTACATCCGTCAGCCCAAGGACGCCCATCCTGTTGGAGGGGACAGCCGAAGTTGACCAGAGCACAGGCCCTCTTTCCTGGGTCCAAGGTCCCTGGATGGGAGTGAGCCCTGATCTCACCATATAGATTCCTTCTGATCCAGAACATGGTCCCTTACAGGTCAATTCTCAGTCAATTCTCAATGCAAACTCAGTCCATTCAAATATCAAATTCCACATCAGGTCCAGGATGGCATCATGATACTAGGGAGAGTCATGATGGGGCAGAGGGGTCATCTGAGTTTTTATCTTTCTCATCAGCTTCCCCTGGATTCACACTGAATGCAGTGGACCTTTAAGAAGAGATTTTTGTCCTCACTGGACCCCCTTGCTGGTGTCCACAGCTGTCATATCTCTGGCTGCTCTCTTGGCATCTATCTCAGAAGGTCTAAGGTGTTGCTAAGTACTCACCATGGAGTCCCAGTTCCAGGCTCTAACCTATCCCGCTGCCCAGCCCCAAACCTCAGAGCTGGGTCCCTTCACCTCTGTCACGGCCATCCCTCCCTGGTTCTCTAGATTTCAACTCTCATCTACCTACCACACATGTCCCCTCCCCCAGGCATGTTAGGGGAGGAGAAGTTTTCCCTTCTTCCCTTCTAGGTTCTTCAGCTGGTCTAATCATTAAGTTGACGTAAGACAGATTAGCAGGAGAAAAACAAGTTTAATTTCATGGGAATGGGAGCTGGGAAAATATGAGGCTCAAAGAAGTGGCCAAGCAGGCAGCTTTTATACCTTTTAAACAAAGAAACAATAAATTTGGGAAGAATTGACAAGACAAAGGAATTTGGGCTTGGGATAGTACATTAGCAACAAAGTCACAAGGTCTGTTTACTCAGCCTTCTGACCCTGAGTTTCCTGTCTCTGGCGATAAGGATGCCTTATCCCCTCCAGGTACAGGGAGGGGGCCCTTCACAGGGGAGATTTATCTCCTGCTTTCAGGGGGACAAAGGAGGGTCAGAGTGTCTGTTTTGCACTGGCCGTCTCTTAAGCAACTTTATTTCAAAATAATCAGGGTGGCAAAGCGGTGTATTTGGGGGCGGCCTGCTCTGCTTCCCTCACAGGTGAGAACACCTGCTCTCCTCCACACACTGGGGACCTGGGGGACGCCTGCTCAGGCCCCCAGGCCAACTAACCACCCCCCACGCAGTCAGTTGCATAAGCTGCCCCAGGTCGGGCCAGGCCTCTCCCCTACCTTCTCGGTGACTCAGATGCAGCAGCCCAACAAGCAGTCCGTGCCCGCGTGGTGTCCCCTCCGCATGTCCACGTGGTCTTCCTTCTACACGTACAGGAGACGGAACCTAGGAGAGAACAGGTACAAGGTGAGAGAGAGGAATGCAAGACACTCACACCCATCGAAATGCAGTGTTAGAGGCAGAGAAACAGAGAGAAACAGGGCTCGTCCACAAGACCGTAGCCGAGAGTGTCCGCCTGTCCCGCCGGCTGTGTCCACACCTCACATGGTGGCCACTGGTCGTAGGTGCTAAGTAAGTATTTGTTGGATGAAGAAATGAAGGAACAGTCAGTATTTGCAGGGACACCCTATGCTAGATCTCTCTTTTTTTTTTTTTAATAAATGTATTTATTTATTTTGGGCTGCGTTGGGTCTTTGTTGCTGAGTGCGGGCTTTCTCTAGTTGCGGCGAGCAGGGGCTACTCTTTGTTATGGTGTGCGGGCTTCTCATTGCGGTGTCTTCTCTTGTTGCGGAGCATGGGCTCTAGGTGTGCGGGCTTCAGTAGTTGTGGCACACAGGCTTAGTTGCTCTGTGGCATGTGGGATCTTCCCGGACCAGGGCTCGAACCCATGACCCCTGCATTGGCAGGCGGATTCTTAACCGCTTCACCACCAGGTAAGTCCCTGTGCTAGACCTTCTTTCCACCCCACCCTGGGGACCTCACTGCTACTCAGGCTCCGGTGACTGTTTTCTACTTTCTGATCAACACAATGAAACAAGTTAAAAATGGTTTTTAGACAGTAAATGGGGCACAGGGGCTGGGATCCACAGTAGGAAGCTTTTCCTTGTGTCTAGAAGGAGAAAATACACTAAAGGCAATTAAATACACATTTATTCACAAGTGAATTGGGATACCATAAGTAATGAATATTTATTCATCATAATTGAGCAATTTGCTACTGTTTGTCTTTCCAGAGAATAATAAGTAATAGATAGATTCCTTAAGTAATAGATTTCTGAGTTTTAATCTCTGCTTCTTGGTATCCAAAATTTTAACTAGACTCGCCCTGGAAACTATTTCTTGCCTTCTCTGACATATGATTCATCTTAGTCTGATGAATATTTTTTCCAACTTTATTGAAGAAATTCCCTAGAAGTTACGGAAAACTAAACAAAATCTGAGAAACTAAATTAAAGAAACCTAATTCTGCAAGCTGTGCTGAGTCAAAAAAAATAAACCATAATTCTGAGAGGCTGAAATAACTCACTGAAAGACATGTCGCAATAAATATACATATGTCTAGAAAGTACACACGTTTAAATAAATTCCACAGAAAGACTGTTTTCTCATCTGAGGTCACATCAATAGCCCCAATAATTTTATCTCAACGAACATAATATAGAGAATTCAATATAGCAACAAAAAATTCTTTAAGACTAATGCATATACTAAAATAGTTCACGAGAATTTTTCCTAGATATCCTCTTCCGTTTCATATTTTCAAGTGACAGGTATAAAGGAATTCTCAGAACTAAATTTTTAGTCTTCTTAGTCTATCTTCTTAATTTAGAATTATTGTAGAAATCTAACCCAGAATGAAACTCCCGTTGCTTTGAGTCTAAAAGAGTCAAAGCTGTTGGCTCAGGTTATTGTTGTGTTATACTGCCACCTGTTGGAATGAAAGGTAAATTGTTTTAAAAGAAAGCATCGACAAAAAGTCCAAATTCTCGTTTTTGCAAAGGAGGCTCTCTTAAAGGTAATGCAGACTACAGATCAAAACAAATAACCTCCAGGCTGAATGTCCAAAATGTCCCAAGTTGAAGAAGGACCAAAGCAAACCCTGATCGTAAAATCATCAGGCAGCCACACTGTGGCTTTATTTACAGGTGAGCTGATGCAGAGACAACATTATTCCTGGTATCTCCTCTGGCAGTGCTCTTCTGAAAGAACCCGGAGACAGCAAAAAGATAGACCCCAGAGATTCTGAAGGGTGGCTTAGGAGGTACATGGAGATAAATGGCTGGCACTGCAGGTAGAACACGAAACTGGGTTCACTGATCCACTGTGTGAATTTGAGCATCTCCTGGGCCGGCCTGGAGGCTGCAGTTGCCGCATTCTGACCTACAACCAGCATAGTGTGGGTGAGTGAAACTTCGCCTCTGCTCTCCCTGTCTGTTTGCTGCCGAAGACAGAGACATAAGCAAACATCCACAAGGCTCTGTGATCCATCCTCAAGAGGATGCTTGTACAAACCGCCCCAACTTAATGTGCCAAAGGGACTAAAGGTCAGCCTCAAAAGAGAAGAGCAGTGGAGAGAGTTAGGGAGAGAAAGGAGAACAGATGACTTCTGGGGAAGGGAAACTGCGTGTAAAGGCTCTAGCGGGAAGTGGATGGAAAGCAGGGGTGGAATAGCGGGCTCTGACCACACTTGGAAGGGCCCCGGGGAGCCGTCACAGGAGCCCAGCCTGGCCACTCACTTCCTCATAATCTTGGACAATCACTTCAGTTCTCTGGACCTCAGGCTCTTCTGTAAAACACAAGAGTGTCGGCCTTGACCTTGACGGTTGCTGTGGTCCTAAGGCCATTGCATCAAGGTGCAAATATTGATGCACAGACCCACCCAAGGTGACCTGGGAGGTTGTCTTTCCTGAGTGTTGCCCTCCAAGGGAGGATACGCCTATCAGAGGGGATGCCAGTGTGTCCTGCCTTCCACACCTTAGGGCCCAAAAGGACAACCCGGGAAAGATAAATAACCGCAACAGTGGCTTCTGCCATTGGTTGAGCCTCTACTAATGGCCAGTTGCAGCCCTACGTGTTCTGCTTTGATTGACTTTCATCCCCACCTCAGTCCTTTAGCTGATCATAAGTATCCTCTTCATCTAAGCGGTGGGAAGACGGAGGCTCACGGAGCTAAGAGACCCCCTCAAGCTCACACAGGCAGCGGCGGAGCTGAGATCCGAGCGCACCCAGATCTGCCTGAGCCCACCTTCCCCTGCCCCAAGAGGATTCTCAGACGCATCGCTATTTATCTGTGACACAAAATCGAGGATGCTAAGATCTGCCTGTTGCAGAGAACACTGGGAACTGTGGGAACTCACTTCCAGGTCTCCCACAAGCTGCACCCAGGTTTGAAACAGAGATAGAATGTAGCTCCACCAATACGCGTTCACTGTAGCACTAGATGCTAGAACATCTTAAATCGGACCATCCTAATGTTTCTGGAGACTCTAAAGGGCTTTCTAGTTTTAACATTTTTATCATCTCTACAAGTAGCAGGCCCGGACTCAACGATCTGTGCCTGCGAGAAAGCTAAAATGACCACCCTTCTCTCTAACTGCCCAGGAGTGTGACTCCAGGCTCCAAAACACCTGTGCAAAGAGTTTCCATTCCAGAGCACAGCTAACCTCAGGCCAGTTCAGCGGCTGCATAACAGGCCCAGGATGAGACGCAGGCCTCTCACAGCAGCTCCATCCTGCTGCTTTGCTCCCCAGGCTGGGTAACAGTGAGGGGAGGGGTTAGAGGGGGGCTTTCTCTGGGGCCTTGTCTCCGAAGAAACCATATGTCTTATCGGATCCCTTCAAGGAGGGAGGGGAGATCAGCCCTTAGCTGGGACGTTACGGATGCGTTTCCTCTTCTTCCTTCCCCTGCTCCTATCCAGAGGACACCCTGATGGTAAAATCATCTACCAAGTACCCGAGGACACCCCTAGTTCTCCCTGAGCACCCAGCCTACGCCATTCCTCAACGGCTATTCAGCCTGGGCTCCCCTTTCTCCTCCATGAAAACTCCTGTTCCTTTAACATGATAACACGAAACTAGGTTTTTGATGTGAAAGAAATGTTTTAAACCAATTCACACTAAAATAAGCATCTTCAAAGGAACACTTCACCTTCCAGACCCAGATGCCTAGTTACCCAAGCGAATCCCTCTTAGCACAGCAGGACATATAACGGCGATTTCCATAAGTACTTTCTCCAAGATGTCAAAAGGTTTTTCTCAGATTCTGCCAAGTGAAATGCCATAATATTGCTTCAAAATAGTATTCAGAATTCTGTTGCTATTATTAATAGCGGTGCCTGACACAGGTCTGGTAATGGGCAGTGTACAAGGTCATTTCACGTGTGCTTTCTGTTTGATCTTCCTAACGCTTCTGGGAGCAGCCCTGGTACAAATTACAACGTGCACTCCACACCCGAGGAAACGCTAACTCGTGTCTTCTGCAAAGTAACAGGTCAAGGTGATGGGGCAGAAGCTACACCTGGGATTCCACCCCGAGTCGTCCTCACTCAGAAGCAGGTCTCCTTAAGGACTGTTGAAAGGAGACAGGAGACCTGCACAGTGACCACTACTGCTCAAAACCGGGAACCCAGGGAAATGGGCTGCCACCTTCCAGCCAACTCAGCATCCAGGATGCTCAGGTCAGGGCCTGCCGCTCAAGTGACCAGAGCACAGCCAGGCCGCCCTCAGGAGAAGGTACCCCGGGCTCCCACCACACAGCTGAGGGGGGAGGCCTCACGGGACGAGCCCGGGCCTGCGCCACGGCCACTCCCGCCAGGTCCTCTCACTGCCAGGGTGGACAGCAGCCCTCTACACACAGGGCATGGGTGTGTATGGGTGTGTGTGTGTGTGTGCGGTGAGGTGTGTGTGGTGAGGTGTGTTTGTGTGGTGAGGTGTGTGAGTGTGGTGAGGTGTGTGTGTGTGGTGAGGTGTGTGTGTGTGGTGAGGTGTATGTGTAGTGAGGTGTGTGTGTGGTGAGGTAGTGGTGAGGTGTGTGTTGTGAGGTGTGTGTGGTGAGGTGAGGTGTGTGGTGAGGGGTGTGTGTGTGTGTGGTGAGGTGTGTGTTGTGAGGTGTGTGTGGTGAGGTGTGTGTTGTGAGGTGTGTGTGGTGAGGTGTCTGTTGTGAGGTTGTGTGTGGTGAGGTGTGTATGTGGTGAGTGTGTTGTGAGGTTGTGTGTGGTGAGGTGTGTGTGGGGTGAGGTGTGTGTGGTGAGGTGTGTGTGGTGAGGTTGTGTGTGGTGAGGTGTGTGGTGAGGTGTGTGGTGAGGTGTGTGTGGTGAGGTGTGTGTGTGTGGTGAGGTGTGTGTGTGCTGAGGTGTGTGTTGTGAGGTGTGTGTGTCGTGAGGTGTGTGTGTGTGGTGAGGTGTGTGTGGCGAGGTGTGTGGTATATGTAGATGTATGTGCTCTGGTGTGTGTGTATGGTACGTATGTGTGTGTGGTGTGGTGTGCATGTGTAGGACAAGCGTGCTGTCCCCACATCCCCTCTGGGCTTCCCTCCTACACACACACACACACACACACACACACACACACACACACACACACACACACACACACACACACACACACACACACACACACACACACACACACACACACACACACACACACACACACACACACACACACACACACACACACACACACACACACACACACACACACACACACACACACACCCCCTTGATGGAGAGCCAGCCGGTGTTGGGCCCAAGCAGGACAGAAGAAAGCGAGCAGCCCTGCCGAGTGAGGTCTCGGGCCCTCTCCTCGCCCCGCTCCGCCGGCCGCGGAGGAGCCGCGGCCCAGTGAGGAGGAGAGGAGGGAAGGGGAGCCGGCAAGACGGAGCCCCTCCCTTCTCCACGGCCTGTCCTGGACCCCGGGTGCCACCTGTGTTGAGGAAGAAGCTTGGAATTGGATGAGAATGTTTCTATTTCTGATTGAATGAGATTTCCTAAGACCTGAAGAAGGACCTGTTCTGGCTGAATTCATCCACCGCGGAGGATCTGAGACCTGCTGAGATGTCCCCATGGGGCAGGGAAGGGACAGGGATGAAAAGTGCTTGAAAGCAGCTGGGAGTTTCCCGCGGGGCCCCCGGGGCTCGCTGAGCTGCCCGTGCTCTCCTCGTGGTGGAGGGAGTTACCACAGGGTGAGCCAGTGGGAGAAGCCCTGGTGACTCGGGAAACGGTACGTGGTCACCTGGGCGACACAACTCCAGCTGGGATGCTTACTGCCTGACTTGGCCCTTGAAGGACCAGGAGGTCCGGGGCAGGGGGCAGAGAAAGATGGAGCCTCTGCAGCTCCAGGCGTCCCACGGAGAGCCGGGTCCCGGCAGATCCCTCACTGACGGCTGGGCTGGCTCCAGGGGGATGTAGTGTCAGTGTTCAAACCAAAAGTCCAGTGCAGAGTCAGCTAGGGCAGGTTCCATCTGAGAAGGTGGGATTTCATTCTTTGAACAAAACCGTAGGAGATCAGAGAGCAGATAATACGGTCCCATCTGTGTTTTCAGGAAAACACCTCTGGCAACGGGGTACAGAGTCCAGAATGGCTGGAGCTGAAACTAAGTGCACTTAGACTGGCCAAGCGGAGAACAGAGTGTAAACAATGACTGTGACTCTAGAAATGGGAAAAATAAGAGAGTCGAGAGGTAAACTAGAGGTAAGAGACAGGATTGATCGTTGCTCCCCTGAATAGACTTGCCTCCGTGAATACACGACTGCTGTTCTAAAAACAAAGCCTACAGGACTTCACTCCCTAGCAACCTAGGGACCCCAAAGGCCCAGTGTGCTCTGTCCAGTCCCCCAGAACTCAGCCAGGTCGTGAGGAGCCAGCTTACCTGATGATGTTGCCTAGGCGCTGGGGGCCTCCGTCCCCCCCCCAAGGGAATGGGGTCACCTCTTCTACGTGGCAGGACCACCACCGGCAGAAACAGCTCCGGTTCCCTCCTCCAGCCCCGGAAAAAGCGCAGACCATCTCTGTTCCCACCTCCACCACGTGGACAGGAAGTAGGAGGCCGCCGGAGCTCATCAGGGCCCTTCATTACTTCTGCAATGAGGGACACGTGAGTCAAAAGGGATGCTCCTTGTGCTACAATTTCCCACACCTGGAGAAATTCTTGTGCCCACCCCAGAAAAGAGCTTGACGTCCTCACCAGCTGACAACGGCTTTCACTTCCCTTGTTCACACCCAGTTAAACAGCTCCATATCTCCTTATGGGGACGATGGGTTTCCTAGGTATTCTTCAAAAATAATACTGTGGGGCTTCCCTGGTGGCGCAGTGGTTGAGAGTCCGCCTGCCGATGCAGGGGACGCGGGTTTGTGCCCCGATCCGGGAAGATCCCACATGCCGCGGAGCGGCTGGGCCCGTGAGCCATGGCCGCTGAGCCTGCGCGTCCGGAGCCCGTGCTCCGCAGCGGGAGAGGCCACAACAGTGAGAGGCCCGCGTACCGCAAAAATAATAATAATAATAATAATACTGTGACAGGGAGTTCCCTGGCTGTCCAGTGGTTAGCACTCCACGCTCTCACTGCAGGGGGCTCGGGTTCAATCCCTGGTCAGGAGCTAAAATCCTGCAAGCTGCATGGCGAGGCCACAAAACTAATAATAATACTGTGACTTTATCCAGACCTTTCTGCAAAGCCTGATAACATCAGCCCATGTTTGGGGAATGACTTGTCAGTTACCCTTGCAAAAGCTTCCTACGAGTTGTGGCGGATCAGATCAGACCCAGAAGCCCAGACAACCTGAAGAGGAGAAAAATCAATGTAAATAAATGTAATTTCTAAGTAAAATATGCTTTTCCCTAATTGAAAAGTCATTATCAATTAGTCAGATACAACTTTAATCAGACACGAACGATCGACGAATTTGAAATTCAGAGGAAGAACACAGGTTGGCATTTTAAAACCCTCACGTCTCCTGCCATGAGCCTTGAAAACCTTTTACCAGGTAACTGAGGTGTGAGTTTTAATTCCCAATATCAAACCAAGTATAAAATTATTTTAATTATGGTCAACTGGGTAAGGAACATTGACGGTCTAATTACTAAGCAGTAATTCTGTATTCTGTCCCTGGGAAACGCACACCTGAGCCAAGTGCTTCAATAATTCATTAAAGCATTTCCCTGTTCATCAATTATCAAATCATGCGCCTTGATTACTTTACTTAGGAAAGTTACCCTTGTGAAAAGAGACTTTTACCAACCATCAAAACATGGAAAAATCCTCTAACCTATTTTACGTTTGATTTTCATAGGAAGAATATAACGTTTTACAGCCACTCTCGGTTACCTAGGGCCCGTGTGCCTGAGGCAAGAGGCAAGATATTACAAGGGGTGCAGCCTGAACAATTTAGACAGAATTATGAAGTAGGTGGGTTTGGGGTTCCCACCTCTCTAATTCTCTCTCCCTCAGTGGAAACATTTTCAGTTCCTCAAGGTTGGACACATTACTCTGCAGCACACCCTTAGTGGTTTTTACTGAAGTACAGTTGACTTACAATATTATATTAGCTTCAAGTGTACAACATAGTGATTCTATATTTCTATAGATTATACTCCATTTAAAGTTATTATAAAATAATGGCTATATTTCCCTGTGCCGTACAATATATCCTTGTTGCTTATTTATTTTATACATAGTAGTTTATACCTCTTAATCCCCTACCCCTATCTTGTCCCTTCCCGCTTTCCTCTGCAGTATAACTAATAGTTTGTTCTCTGTATCTGTGAGTCTGCTTCTGTTATGTACATTCGTTTTATTTCTTAGATTCCACATATAAGTGATAACATACAGTATTTGTATTCTTCTGTTTGACTTGTTTCACTTAGCATAATATCCTCTGGGTCCATCCATGTTGTCACAAATGGCAGAATTTCATTCTTCTTTATGGCTAATATATATATATATATATATATATATATAGAGAGAGAGAGAGAGAGAGAGAGAGAGAGAGAGAGAGAGACATCTTCTTTATCCATTCATCTGTTGGTGGACACTTAGGTTGCTTCCAGATCTTGGCTATGGTAAATAACGCTGCTATGAACATTGGGGTGCATGTATCTTTTTCAATTAGTGTTACTGTTTTCTTTGGATATATACATTTTCAAATTCAAAAATTAGACACAGTTTAGATATTGATCACTTTTTCTCATAGTGCGTGCCTCCCTACTACAATGCTTTCCTCTGATATATAAGGATATCTCCTATGGTCACCAAACACTCTAGTAGAAGCGTCCTTATGTTTTGGAAAAATACTCTTTGCCAGCCTACTTATAGTAAAAAGTAGTCTTTAAATTTGGGATTTAGAGAAATGTACAGGTAATCATGTTAACCCACCACCCGTTGAAATAATTCAATGGGGAGGTCGGGGCAGAAAGTCAAATGAGATTAGCCAACCAGAGAATCTGGCAATAAATGGAGAAAAACATAACTATTTGGAGTTGTTCCATTATACATGCTATAAAAAAAATCCAACTGGTGTTTCATTTGAAGACTGTTATTGCAGATTGTCATAATGGCCAGAGAATTCTTAATAGAAAGAACTTTGCAGATAAAAGTTCATTTTTGCTTTGATAAAAAGGTGGAAGTGCAGTGAGGTGAAAAGTCTGCTACATATACCTTTTGGGGGAAGATCCAAGGTCACGGGTCTGAGCTAAAACAGGCGGGGGTGTATTGCACTCATGGCCAGAGTGACCACGCCTGATATTTCATGGAGGAAGTAAATAGTGAAGAACCGGGGACTTCCTGAAGTTGCTCATCTAATTCTCAGACAATATTAAATTTATGTAATGCCAGTGATAGTACAGAATCCTAAGTTATTATGCCTGCAGTGTCTGATAATCACTATGACCTTCTGCTGAGAACCTAGTTTAAATAAAAATTCTCTTATGTTCTTAAGAGTAAACTATGAACCATTGTAGAGTCATGGGAACATAGAGGAATGACAGTGATTTGTGTGTGTGTGTGTGTGTGTGTGTGTGTAATATCTGAGATATTATTTAAAATTATTTTCTAAAAACTATTCCCATCCACTTTTGTAAACATGGCATGGTCTGGTAGATTTTCATCATTGCCAAAGTTGTTTCTAGACTGTAGAACTGATACACCTCCAGTCAGTATAGGAAATATAACTGATGTAAACGGAAGTTTTAGCAGCTTAGCTAGTCCTGAAAATACAGCACCTCTTTCAGAATGTTGAATTACCTTTGAGGCAAAGAGAGAATGGTCTAAACATCAAAAATGTAAAACTTCTAAGGAGAGAAAAATTACTCTTTCCTTTTTTAAAGTAGGAAAGACAATTTCTTGACATGTAGCAAAAGATTCTATTGGATGTGACCTGAAAAAGATTCTTTTTATGTAAACACTAGCAATTTTCAAGAAGATTTTAAACAAAAATCACATAAAATTGACAGTCAAATTTCTGAAGACTAGTTGTCTTACCCTTTATAGGTATGAGTGCAATTCAAGTGCCAGAATTATAGGCAAATACTTCAAAACACTTTGAGATTTTTTAATACCCTCAGCACTAAAAATAAACGTATCCCCAATAAGTGAGCTGTACAAAGTGTAAATTAAATCTAAAAGCATCAGAGCAAATATTCCTGTTTGTTTTCTACAATGCTCCCATTTCTGAAAGAATGAAAGTAGTTTTAATAACGTATTTTATCCCCAGATTTTTATTGACTATTTTAACGTACTTCTTTATTCTTAATTAGAATCATATGGAAAGTCTCTAAACACTGAATTCAAATTCTTCTTCGAGCTTAGAAGAATTTTCAATCCAACAATTGAATCCATAGCTACAAGGTACAATTTACTGTCTTATTTAAATTTTATGAATTTGAAGGTTTTCACACTAACTTTTCCCCCAAAAGCCCATATGAAACCAAAAGGGGAAAAAAATACTATTCTCAGGCATCTTTATCATCTCCTTCCCCAGCTGCCCTGAACCACACAGTACTGTGAAGCCCGGACCGCTTTCTTTTACAATCCATCAGTCCTTTCTCTGAATCCTTGTTTCACTCAGCCATTCACTGGCTTACTCCTGCAGTAAGATTTATCCAGCAGCTACGATGCACTGAGCATGATTTTAGGTACTTGGGAGGCGAAGATGAATTAAAACATAGTACTTGCCCTCTGGCAGCTTACAGCCCATCCAACAGATCAATAAATACAGAAGCACCGCTTGTACAGAGCTGGAGATTACACAGAAATACAGATGTTTTAAATAGTACAAATATAACCATCTCAGGGCCTGGCCAGTACATATTTCTGTGGTAGAGGGAGATGGGCACTGCCTGGTCCCCCTTCAGCGAAGGACTTGCTGTTTCAGCTGCTAGAAGGGCTGTGTGTGGACGTCCCCCAGCTGTCCTTCCCACAGGGGTGTCCCATCACCCTTGCTCAAGGTGCACCCTTGCCGTGACAGCCACATCCAATGACTGATTGAAGGAGAGACCTTTGGTGACCACACCCTGCTCCCCGTGGGGTCAGCTGCCCTGCAGGTTCCATGCAGCCCATTCTCTGTCCTCAATGCAGCTGCCTCCCCTCCCTTCTGCAGGGTGGATTCCAAGGGCACTTCCTAAAAGAAACCTGCTGCCAGAATCTGCTTCCTGGAAAACCCAACTGGCAACGTTTCTTGAATGAGTTTCAAAAACGAACCATGGTTACCATATGATCCAGCAATCCCACTCCTGGGTGTATATCCAGAAAAGACGAAAACTCTAATTCAAAAAGATACCTGCACCCCAATGCTCATGGCAGCACTATTCACAATAGCCCAGACATAGAAGCAACCTAAGTGTCCATCAACAGAGGAATGGATAAAGGAGGTGTGGTATATATATATATATATATATATATATATATATATATACACACACACATATATACAATGGAATATTACTTGGCCATAAAAAAGAATGAAATAATGCCATGTGCAGCAACATGGATGGACCCAGAGATTATCATACTAAGTGAAGTCAGTCAGAAAGAGAAAGACAAATACCATATGATATCACTTAAATATGGAACCTAAAAAAATGATACAAATGAACTTATTAACAAAACAGAAACAGACTCACAACACAGAAAACAAACTTCTAGTTATCAAAGGAGAAAGTGGGGTGGTGGGGGGAGGGATAAATTAAGAATTTGGAATTAACAGATAATCACCCCTATACATAAAATAGGTAACCAATAAGACCTACTCTATAGCACAGGGAAATATATTGACTATCTTGTAATAACCTATAATGGAAAAGAATCTGAAACGAAATACATATAAATATATATAAGAAATATAAATATATGTGTATCACTGAATCACTTTGCTGAAGCACCTGAAACTAACACATTATAAATCAAGCATATGTCAATTTAGAAAGAAAGAAAGAGGGAAAGAAAGGCACAACAATGAACCATGGCCCTAGCTTTCTTGCACTGGAATGTGACCATCAAGACTACGCACTGGAGATCACTGCATTAAACATAATAAGAATAACAACGATAATAATAATAATGGCAAAGAGCAACCTAGGGCTTGCCCTGGGACAGACACAGTCTCAAGGGATCTGTAGCCAGCAGCTTATGAATCCTCACAGAAACTCTACAAGTGGATCTGTCATTGATCCCTTTCAGCTGATGAGTGACAGGAAGGACAGAACAAGGCTCGAGCTCCCGCACCTCCTGCAGTGCTCCCAGGAGTGTGGCTCCAAGCCTGGTCTCTTGACCACTCTGGTGCCTCACTTCTCTAGTCCTCTAGTGTCTTAACAAGTTTCACAGGGCCATTAGTAACTACCGTGGAATTACCCGGTAGAAGCACTTTTAGATCATAAATGACACCTGCCATGCGTGAGCCCGGACCACGTGCCAGCACTGCTGTGTGTCCTTGATAGCTTCAAAGTATTGTCCTAATGTCTGTGAGTTAGGCTAGGCTTGGGAGTCCTGTTGTACCAATAAGAAAGCAAGTTTACAGCTACCATGTGACTTAAAGTCAGACCTCACAAGTAGCAGAGGCACCCTCAAATGTAGTATTTCTATCTCCAGAACGAATGATCTCAACGTTGTTAGATATTTAGATTTATTCAACTATATTTAATCTATGAACTAATCCTTACCTAAAATGGGCTACAGTCTCCATTTCCAGTATCCATCATTTTTAGTTTTACCATCTGAGACACTCTCCAAACATCCCAAAAATGTGGAAGAAGGCACTGACCCGTCTGTCAATGAGTACAGCCCTAGCTATGATCTGGGACCTTCTCTGCTAAACCCAGAGAACTTGAACAGACTCCATGCATTTCTTTTGGAGCCCCTGTGAGCATGTACAAGAGCTTCCACCCAAAATAAAGACAGATAATTTTCTTCAGTTTTAAGCCTACGTGCTATGAATGAACCACATTACATATTTGATTCTACTTTTAGGGTGTTGATGCCAATTCTAAAAAAATCCCAGTTCACAATGTATAATAAGATGATGTCCTATTCTGCTCTTTGAAGATGAATTTAATTTCTAAGAGACCTTGAGGCTTTTGGCCCATGAATAATGGATTAAATTTGGATTAAATTTAGCAAGAAGCAGTCTCTCCTGTGGCCAAAGTAAGGCATTGGGGGGCAGGATGTAAGAGGTTTTCCTTTATGTCATTTTTTTTTTCATGGAGGTGGAATTACATGAATTTGTCACCTTGGGAAACATAGGGTTATAAATTTCTCCTGACCAAGTAGGGGAAAAGGACGTCTGAATCGTTCAGCTGTAACCAGAGCAGACTGCAAGGAATGAAAAGGGGCTCTGATGCCCATTCTGGGCAAATCCAGCTCTTTGGCGACAGGCACAAATGCACAGGGAACAGGACTTCCACGGGCTCACTCCTTGACTCGGGAAATGCACTCACTCTTCTCCTCTATTATTTCCTGCATGACAACAGTTCCCAGTGGCTAAGGGCAAGCTCGCCTTCTGGGAAGCGGTGCAAAGATAAATGACTGAGATCCTCGTCCAAGGTGCCCTGTGGCTGACACCCTTCTCCTCCACCCCAAGCCCTCAAGGGCACTTCATTTTCACTTTCTTACTTTTTCCCTCCAAGGGCAGGTTAAGGTCCAGAAAAAATGCCATCATCAGTGGAGGTTCTTGATGATGGGCCCAAGTATGTGCCCTCTCTCGGGTCTACCTGAATTCTGCCTCTCCCCTTGCTGGATGCCAGCCCCTCTGCAGGGCCTGGAAGAAGCTTCGGGAAGGCTGCTGCGAGACCCTCGATGAACAAAATGAACAGGGACGGACCCCACAGAGCACTGCTTCACTGTCCATTTACTCTGCTTCTAACAGGACGGCTGACAGCCCTCTGCGCTGGGGGCAAAAGAACCATAAAATGTTTGCTTCTTCTTCGCCACGGGCCAGGCTTGCCCCCCTCTGTGATCTGGTGGTGTGAAAATTACAGCCATTCTCCTTTCTCTGGAGAGGTACACCCCAAAACCACAGGGACAGCAGCTTGCCTTTTAAAAACTTCCAGAAAAATTGTGGAATTCATCACAAAAGAAGTGACAAATGTCCTTGAAGTAACTTCTAATGATGCAATTCAACAGTCATTTAAAAACAACTTCCCAAAGCAATATACGGGTTCACTGCAATCCCTATCAAAATTTCTATAGCATTTTTCACAGAAATAGAACGAACAATTCTAAAATTTGCATGGAACCACAAAAAAACCCAAATAGCAAAAGCAATCACGATAAAAAAGAAAAAACCTGGAGGCTTCATGCTTCAGGATTTCAAACTCTATTACTATGGTCATAAAAACAGTACGATATTGACATAAAAACACACAGATCGATGGAAAAAATAGCACAGAAATAAGCCTAAGCATATATGGTCAATTAACTTATGACAAAGGAGCCAAGAATAAATAAGGGAGGAATAGAATAATCTCTTTATTAACTGTTGTTGGGAAAACTGGGCATCCACATGCAAAAGAATGAGACTGGACCACTATCATACACCATACACAAAAAATAACTTAAAATGAGTTAAAGACTTGGATGGAAGATGTAAAACCATAAATCTCATAAAAGAAAACATAAAGGCAATAAGTTCCTTGACATAGGTATTGGAGATGATTTTCTGAATCTGACAAAAAAAAAAGCAAAACCAATAAATGCAAAATAATGAAAGGCAGGACAGCAAACTCAAAAGCTTATGCACATCAAAGGAACCATCAGCAAAATAAAAAGGCAACCTACTGAAAAAAATGAATACTACCTTAATAAACCTAACAGTAGAAAACTTTACGGCACGATTAAGTGAATCCTACACCAAAATGCCTATGTTTTGGTTGTTAGGAAATATATTAATATAACTAAGCAACTTATAAATTTTGGAAAGGCATGTAATCAACTTGATAGATGCAGACAAAGGAGCGTGGTATGATTCTAAAGGTTATAATTATGAAAATAAAGAAAATATTCATGGATATGTACTCAAAGAAATGTCACAAACCCCATCACCCCCCAAAAAAATAATTGTTGGCAGTTCGAATTCAAAAGAGACATAGGACAGAAAAGAGATGCTTAGATTCTACAAAATCAGGTCTCAGTTCCTTCATTCCTGGAATTTTGAGCCACCCGGCGTGCCTTTCTGCCAGGTAGAGGCGTGGGTTCCAGGGCAGGGACTGGGAAAGGCATTGGAACAGCTGAGACTCAAAGGCCTATGTGCCTATATTGTCATACTGTTACAAGTCCAAACTTGCACTGCTCACTGCATGACAGGCAAAGAAATCGAGAGATGAGTTGTTGGGGCAAGGAATAGCAACTTTATTCGGAAAAGCCAGCAAACTGAGGAGATGGTGGACTAGTGTCCCAAAGAACCATCTTACTTGAGTTAGAATTCAGGTTTCTTTAATGTGAAAAGGGGAGGGGCTGTGGCTGGAACTCTTTGTTCCTGCAACTGTCCTCTTAAGTCCGGTCACACTGTTCCTGTAAACCTCTGATAAGACAAATGTCATTCTCTGTTTTGCAACTTTTTATCTCTAAGTGAATGGGAAAGTGTTATACCTTTAAAGATCAGAGCCTTGAGAATGGGCTATCCTATATGTTTCAGTCTACAGGCAACATTCTTAATTTGTAGCAAAAGCAATAGAATACAAAGAAACAGATCCAATATGGAGGCAGATCTGTTCTTCCCTAGTACAGAAGTTGATCTTCACAACAACCTGTAAAATCCCCATTTCACAGAGGAAACACTGAGGTTCACAGACACTCAGGCTTTGCTTAGGCACCTACAGCCAGGAGTGGCAGAGCTAGAAGCAAACTCAAATCTTCCTCCAAAGCCAACGTGGTTTTCTGTCTCTGTGCTGCACTTTAGTGACATAACTTCTGTGAACGTTTTGAGTTAAAATTAAATTTTCCTTGGTTATTCTAAATCTACTTCCTTAAAATGTCAAAAATGGGAAGGTCTCTTTTCTTTGTCAGATAAAATGGTGGCTGTGTGGGTGTCAGTGTATTAGAATTCACATTCTTTTAAATGAGAAGTTGATTTACCAAACACTATTTAAATTAAAAAGATTCCCAAAGTGGTGATGTTCTCACTGTAGCTAATGTGGGTCAATTATGTGAGCATTTCCTAAATGGAACTTTATTGCTAGCTTATAATTAGATTCACCAGAGACTTATTAACCTCTGGGAAGAGTTACAAGTTTTGAATAAAAGCAAAGCAAAAGAATAACGTCGTCACTCATAGCAAGTAAAATCTGAAGCAAAAATAAAATAAAATTCACAGGCACGTAAGAATCAATTCACATGCACATAAGATTCAGTTGTTTTTTTTAAAAAGTCAGATTTCCTGGGCCCTAGAGATAAGAATCCAATAAGCCTCAAGGAGATTCCAGGAACATTTTATTTGGGTGCTGTTCTCATGGACACAACTCCCCAACCACACTTGGAAATCCACTGTTTGGACTGTGGGTGGAGGGCTTGGGGAGGAAGTAGGCTTCCGGATAAGAGCTACAGTTTGGAATTTGCAAGGTGAGACAAGGTTACCCACCCTGGGCTTCCCTGGTGGCACAGTGGTTGAGAATCCACCTGCCAATGCAGGGGACGTGGGTTTGAGCCGTGGACCGGGAAGATCCCACATGCCATAGAGCAACTAAGCCCGTGAGCCAAAACTAGTTGTGCGCTCTAGAGCCCACAAGCCACAACTACTGAGCCTGTGTGCCACAACTACTTTGCCTGCGCTCTAGAGTCCACGAGCCACAACTACTGAGCCTGTGAGCCACAACTACTGAGCCTGTATGCCACAACTACTTTGCCTGTGCTCTAGAGTCCGCGAGCCACAACTACTGAGCCTGCACTCTACAGCCTAAGAGACACAACTACTGAGCCCGAGTGCCACAACTACTGAAGCCCAAGTGCCTACAGCCCATGCTCCCCAACAAGAGAAGCCACCACAATGAGAAGCCCGCATACCACAATGAAGAGTAGCCCCCACTCGCCACAACTAGAGAAAGCCTGTGTGCAGCAATGAAGACCCAATGCAGCCAAAAATAAATAAATAAATAAAGGTTACCCTTCCTGATGAAGGCTTTGAATAGGAACATTGTTAGCAGCAACATATAATTAAGTTCTCCCTTCAAAAATCATTGAGAGTGATAATAAGTTAGTGGATAATAATTTGACTAGATTTTAGGCTGATTCTCCTTCAACGCCTCTTACTATTTGTAGCTACAATAAAACCTCACTAATAGAGACTTTTGTGCCTGAAGTGAACCTCCAAGGTATTAAAAAATGATTTGTGAAAACAATAAGGGTTTTTTTGCCATCAACTTAGCCAACGGTTTGTTTTTATGTTAATTTTCAGTATAAGAGCGGCAGGCAAGTCCCTATATTGCCTGTAGGAATGTAAATGTCTGTAATGTTTCAATCATTCTAGAAAATAATTTGGAAATTTGTACTAAAAGTTTTCAAAAACTTTGCCTTAGCAATACAAGTTCTGTCCTCATGAAAAATTTGCACAAAGATCTATAATCAAAAATGTTTATAATAGTGAAAATCTGGGAATAGTCCAATGCCCACAAATAGGGAAATAAGTAAATGATGATATATTAGAATATGGAATAGAATACATCTCTTTTAAAATGTCTTATAAAAGTTTAAAATAATATGGAGGGAGTTCCTGGTGGTCCAGCAGTTAAGACTTCGCCTTCCAATGCAGGGGGTGTGGGTTCAATCCCTGGTCGGGGAGCTAAGATCCCACATGCCTTGGGGCCAGAAAACCAAAACATAAAACAGAAGCACTATTGTAACAAATTCAATAAAGACTTTAAAAATGGTCCATATCAAATAAAGTAAAATAAAATAGAAAAAGATTTTCCTGGAAAATCACCTTAAATTGTCAAAGGTATTACTTCTCAACTAAGTTAACCAAAAAGAAAGAAAAAAGCACCTACAAAAAGAGATAAGAAACACACCAATGTATTTAAAACACTCATGTTTAAAAGGTGAGATGATGAACAATTGGCATTTGTTTGTTTTTATATTTTTCAGGCTTTCCACAGGGGAAAGTATGTCTTTTATAATTTTATAAGTAATCTTCTTTAAAAAAAAAAAAAAAGAAAGAAAGATGTGCTTTCTTTTTCATGTAATAGGCCGCAGTTGCAGATTTCCTCCTAAGTTCACCGAAAAGTGAAGAGATAATCTTGCTCCTTGATTTTTGATGCCTCACAATATGGCAGCCAGCTTCCCCCCAGAAGGAGCCAGAGAGAGGGCACCCAAGGGAGAAGCCACTATCTCCTTGTCCCCTGACCTCAGAAGGGGCATTCCATCACCTCAGCCACATTATGTTCATTCAGTCAGGACTATCATTATATTCATTCAGTCAGTCAGGACTACGGTCCACGGTCACTCAAGGGGAAGAGGTCACACAACAGCATGAACACCAGGACGTGGGGATCACTGGAAGGGTACCAACCCCAGAAGGGTCTAAACGTGAGGTCCCCATTGCTGATGGGGAAAGGCGGTCTCTTCACCCAAACAGAAAACCTGGACACTGACCCCTGAAGGATATTTTTCTATCGTGCCTAAAAAGTGTTAGCAGGTTATAAAAGCTCAATCTCATTCAATGTCCCTCCCACGGATCCCTGACCCCCAAGGCCAATGCTGGAGGAGCTGCTGCCTGGAGAGGGGCATGTGTGCCTGGGGTCTCCTGCTGGAATTTGGAGTACATTTTCCCGGAGAAAAAAAATATTATAAACAGTCCAAGTTTTCCCAGGCCAACGACTAGAAGCCGATTTACCACAAATCTTAAAATTTTAACAGGAACGTGAACCTTAAAAAATACAATACTGCTATGTCAACAGCATCAAATCTGATAATATTATAATTATTCTATGGAAAAATACATTTTGAGTTCTAAACAATTGACTTAAACAAGCAGACATTAGGAACATAATCACTTACTATCTGTCCTCTGTATGGACACACAAAAGGTAGCGTGTATGCCTTTTTGGATAATTTCAAGGATAAATGCTCAAATCTGAAACCCATAAAATAATTGGGACAACTGTCCATTTCACCCCAAAATAGTATTAGTCAACAGTCACAGCAATAGGTTTTTCTATAGTATGGAAAAGAAAAATGAGGCCATCCTATAGAGTAGATTTCAGTTTGTTGTTTTAATAACAGTTATCCTGTGAAATTACTAGTCTGGTAGCATAAGTGGAACTCTGCAATGAAGCTTTCATTTATAAACAGGGAGTTAGGGAGTTAAAATTATTACTACAGTCCTTGCTAATTTACAGATCAATATCATATAACAAATTTGCTGATAATAGCACCATGCACACTGAGGATTCAAGAACTGATGAAAAGGAAATGTTGAATCTTAACATTTCTGATGAATCCAATCCCGAATACAATTCTGACTACACCAGTTTACAGGCTTTTTATGCTGTTTATATAACCATTACCTTAGTATGATGATATTTTTCTGTCCTACAGCGTACTGAATTTCTCTCTTTCTTTTTTTCTTTCCCTCTCTCCCTCTCTTTCTGCCTCTGTCCCTCTCTTTTCCTATCACTCCTGGGTTTAGGTTTCTGATAACTACACACTGAAAAAATTCCCACAAATATAAGTCACAATCCCATTTTGACTCATTGGCGTGGAAGGGCGGTAACAAAGGGATTACATTTTCATTTGCCTGTAGCTTTAAAGCAGCCACTTGACCTACAGCAACCATGAACCAAACTTTACTTTAGAGGTTTGTCATTTCGAGGGGGAAAGTGGTGTTGCATTTCCCTCAAGGAAGTTATTTGGGATAAATCTCTCAGGTTTATTTGGGTTCTTACCTACCATCTTGGCCTCAAGGGTATGTTTTTTCCTTTTTTCCTGTTTGGATCTACCAATGCATTCAATTCCATTCTAGAGGGCTCTAAAAATTAAATATTTACACGTTAATATTTCTTCCAGCCCAGGTAGACACAGTTAATATATATGAACAAATTAGAAATTTGTATGCCTTCAATTTTTTGTAAATAAGGATAAATTTGCCCTGTGTGTGTTTGTGTGCAAGTGTGTATATCTATATATTTATTGCGAGTATTCTAAGTACTTCCCTTTGCTGAGGCACTTAATCCTACTTCAACTGGTTAAATAGCTATATTATTCCCAGAGGTTGTGATGGATGGATTTTTTTTTTTTCTAGCAAATATTTACTGAGTTCCTATGTGGGCCAGGCACTATGCTAAGTACTAGGAACTGAGTGAGCAAACGAGACTTTCTCTGCTCTTATTGTATTTTCAGTCTAATGTAGAAGATGAACATTAACTTGATTTCACACAAGTATCTTTTCATATTCCCTCACTTTGGTTAAGAATACAAGGACATCTCTATAAATCAATTTCCAGTCATACAAAGCATGGAGGACCTCTGAGCTTCCAGGGAGAACGCATGATTAGGTAACTTGGAATTGGACTTTCCCATTGTCCAGCCTCCTTCCTCCACCTGCCAGTAAGTGTGGGATCCACTCGAGGCTCAGCCTGAAGACCCTTTATCGACTGACCCCTCACCCTCTCCCTAGGCAATCCTATTAAGTGTGTCTAGTGGCTTTAATTATCATGTGTATGAAGGTGACTCCCACTTTTATTTCTTGGTTCACCTTTCTTCTTTGGACTAGCTTTCTTTGGATTAGATTGATATATCCTACTGCCATTTGGCTTCTTCTCCTGGGATATCTTTAAGGTCGTCTCCATACTCATGACCTGTGTCTGGTCTGCATGACCCTGATGCCCTGTTCCTCTTGCGCTGCTCCAGTTCCTAAAAAGATGCCACTCATCTGTAAGCCTTTCAGATCTGAGCTTCAACATCGGTACCCCAGGGCTACCCTACCACAGCCTCCTTCCCATGACCACCTTCTTTCATACTAGCCTATATTTCCCTTCCATTGTATTGTATTTGCTACAAGTTATAGCCATATATTGGTGTGGATATGAATATTTTAGTATAATATATGAATACTATTATAACCCCAACAGTTATACCATTATTGGGCCATTATTATACCCCCAACAGCCCTTAGAATCGATACTCAAGAAAAAAGTTAAGTGAATGAATGACTAGCATTGGATTCGCTGCTGAGAAGAAGGGACCATTGCTGGCTTCCTGTGCCCCTCGGCAAGGGTAAGAGTTCATTTTGAGTCATGGAGTCCAACACAACCAGTTCATTTTGAGTCATGGAGTCCAACACAACCATGTTAACGGGGTAGTTGGAGAGTATGAAAGTATCCACTGCACATTGTAAGGGTTGTTTTGAAATTTCCTCAAATTTGTCCTCCAGAAGATTCAGCAGAGTCCATTCTGAAAACTTCTTTGGGCTGGTCCTTTCTGAGGGGCAAGACTCACAGGAAGGAATGGGGAGTAAGGACTCTTCTCCAGCTGCCAATGGATACAGCTGTGAGAAGGCCCTCGCCCTGGTTTCCACTCTGGTAAAAGCTGTCGAAAGACTGAGAGCAGTTGCCACCACTGACAGGAGCAGATGTGGAATTTTCCTTCACCAGGTGCTACTGAGACCAGCTGCCAAGGAGAATCTCCATCGTGAGCATGGTCCCCAGAAGTCTGCTCCAGAGATCACAGCTGAGGGACATTCCTCAGACAAGACATTCCTCAAGACATACTGCAGGGCGCCCTGTGTCATGACAGCAGCTACCAGGAGTAAACATCACAAAGCGAGGCCATGGCGCCCACAGCTTTGGGTTCGACGCCCTCTCTGCTCTTAGTGGGCATTTTAGTATCATCCTGGAGGACAAGATTGAAGTTCTTTCCATGTATTCCTCTCTTTGTGAAGAAAAACTATTTTTCCAAAAAAATACTTGATGAGGATCGAGGGCCAGAAACCCTGGACAGGGGCTCACATTTATTCTAGAGATATGGAATGAGAAACTAGCTCTTAGAGTCACAACTGAAAGTACACCTCAGAAAATAATGAAAGTAAAATTTCTCATTCAGAATGGGAGAAACCATTTTAATAGATTAAATAAACTCTGAGTATTGGTTCTGTAAATGTAAGACTCTGTCTTATTCACCATGTAACCCCAACAGTGCTTAATTCAAAAAAAAACGTTGAATGAGTGAATGGGAGAATAATAGCTGAATGGACAAATGGATGATTTCCATTTATCCTAAAACATATTCAATAAGAATAGGACACCTGATTTAAGTAAACATATATAAAGTTATTGAACAAGGCAGATATACTGATAATATATAATACTTGTTCCCCAAAACAAAAGATACTTTCCATGTTTCCATGGTTTTATGTAGTAAAACAATAATTTTTCTCGTTTTTAGTCTGCACACAAAAATCTAGAGATAAACAGCAGAGTCTCTGTGAAGCCACTGAAGCTATATTGCTGACAAGGAATCACTGAAAATTTAAAAAGACAATAAATTATCATACAGATATGGGTTGGAATGTGATGAAGGGAAGGGAACCATATACTAAGTCAGGTTGTTTAGCATCTTTTAAGGGCAAAAATGTCATTTAACTCCTCACTGGAAGGTTGCTGCTTCCTAAAGCCATTCCGCTTTGGACCATGTGAGAGCATCCTTCAGGGGAGACAATGGGTTAATCTTACTTGATATATTGTTTGTGATTGGGGATTTTTACTGATGAAAAAGGGAAATACTTAAAGCTTAGAAGGTGAAAAAAAAATTCTATGAAGGATAGAAGTTGTCCCCAGGAATACAGCGCCAGACAGAGGCTAAAACCGCCCCATCAGCCCTCATATATCACCTTCCTGGGAGTCATCCTTGGAATCTTGGATGGGACGAGGACTATTTAAGATCACCGGTCTTTCAGCACAATCTTCAAGAAGGGAGACTAACAACTGACCTCAGGGGAATACGATTGCATTAGAGGCTCAGAAATTTTGGCTTTGACTCAAGTCAACATAGAGAAATTGTATAACATCCAGTCTATAAAACCAGATAACTATAGACTGTACTCAACAAAGGTGTCCAGGATCCATAGGGTAGTGATAACTTTTCTTAAAATCTTGAAGTGTATACAACCAAGTGTCAAAATGACCCACAAATAAAGATATGTGTTTCAGATAAGTAGCTGAAATCAAGACCCTCCCTTAAGGCCAGGATCACGGATATATCATGCGTGTTTGGACAGGCAAGGCCTCAGGCACACTGCCTCTGCAGCAATGGTGTAGTTGGGGATGCAGAGAAAATGAAAGGAAGTTGGGCAATGACTTAGATATAGGATCAGGTACAAGTTGGGGACCAGCTGTCAGGTTTAGTGTCCAAAGGTGCAAAGCACACTCTGATTTGATTCACACCCGCTTTGGTCTCCAAGGGGACTCACCTTGTCAGGGGTCGGTGGGGAGAGAGGGTTGGTTCATGGCATCATGAGTTCAAAGTCACTCTGATGTTTAATGCAAGATAGTGTTCAACTGTCATGGTTCTGGAGGTTCTGGCTGGTTTGACCAGGACAACAGCCTACAGGAAGTAAGAAAGTAAAGAAGACGTAGGCCACCAAGGGAAAGCATAGCAAGAGATACACCACAGTCTTGTAGGAGCAGTGTTCAGGTTCAAGGTCTGCTTAAGTCCAAACCCTGGTGGACAGCTTCAAGTTTTTCCACGTTGGAGGGACTTAGGCATTACCTTCTGCCTGGGATCTTGGCTTGAAACTACCTTTATAGAGCAAATCAATTAAAGTAATGTTTATGGACTAAATGTTTGTGTCCTCCCAAAATTCATATTTTGAAATCCTAACCCCTAATGTTGTGGTGTTAGGAGTTGGAGCATTGGGAGGTCATTAGGTCATGAGCGTGGAGCCCTCATGAATGGGATTAATGCCCTTATTAAAAAAAAAAAAAAAGCGGCACAAGAGCTTGCTCTTACTTTCTGCTCTTTACCATGTGAGGACACAGCAAGAAGACAGCCATCTACAAGCCAGCAAGCAGGTCCTCCCCAGACAATGAATCTGCCAGCATCCTGATATTGGACTTCCCAGCCTCCAGAACTGTGAGAAATCAAAGTTTGTTGTTTAAGCCACTGGGTCCGTGATCATTTGTTATAGCAGCCCAAACTGATGAAGACAGAAATCCGAGTAGCTTCTTAGTAGATAAAACCTCAGGGCCTCTGCACAATCAAATATTTTTCCACTCTAATTCTAGTCAAGTATTTGAGGGGCAGACGTAGTCTAGGGATTTGCAAGTGATTCAGAAACCCCAGCTCCAGCCTGCTTCCATCCTGAGATTCCATCATCCCTTGTGGCCTCAGAGCCCTCACTTCTGGTGGTAGAGGGAAGGAAGATGTAGTAGATCACGTGGAAAAACAAGCAGGCAGAGGTCTGAAAATAGATCACTTCCACCCACATTCCATTGACTTGAATTAATCACATGGCCCCAACTGAACATGGCGGGAGGGGGAGGCGGGGAGGGGGCCGGTTAGTGCCTGGACGTACAGTCCCTGTATGAGCAGCCACTTCCCAGCAACAACTCTCTAGCGTGAGAGGAGAAAACATGTCTTTGGTGAGAGTCTAACAGCCTCCACAACACTGTTTATGCAGACCACATGTTTATTTGGGGCAAGGGAGACAACAATGAGAAAGCAATGAATCACAGAGATAGCAGAGGAAAGCAAAAACGGTTTCTGGAAAAGGAAAGGACACATATATCCATTTATGGGGGACTAACATAGACTTTTCTGGGCTGAACTGGTTTTTCATGAGCCTATTAGTGCTGCAATCTGTTTATACGGTTGGATTAATCTCATGTCACTGACAGAGAAACTGCAAGGAAGAAAATAAGGATTATCCAGGTTGGACCTGTCCCATGGGCGTGTTGTGATAGACAATGCTTTAAAGAGCAGTCTCAGCAAAAATCACATTAAGAAATAAATGTAATAGAGGAAGGAGAGAAAGTTAATACTGAGCAATGACTTGGGGTTAAGCACTAGGCTAGGTGTATTAGTTAGCCATTGCTATGTAACAAGATTTCCACAAACTTAGCTGCTCACAACCACACACTTATTATCTCATAGTTTCTGTGGGTCAGGAGGCCAAGAATGGCTTCACTGGGTCCCTGCAGTCAGTCTCACGAGGCTGCAGTCAAGAGGTAGGACAGAGGTACTGTCTCATCTGAGGCTCCAATGGGAGATTATCCACCTGCGAACTCACCTGAGGTTTTGGAAGAATTCAGTTCCTTGCCATTGTAGGACTGAGGGCATCAGCCTTTTGCTGGATGTTGGCTGGAGGCCACCCACAGTTCCTTGCCCTGTGGGGGTCCCCCACATGGCCACTTGCTTTCCGAATACCAGCAAGAGAGAGAGAAATTCCAGCAAGATAGCGGCTACTATCTTTTATAACATCACCATGTAATCATGTATATCCTGTCATCCTCACTGTATTCTCTTAGAAACAAGTCACTGATTGTTATGGAATGAGTGTTTGTGTCTGCCTCAAATTCATATGTTGAAGTGCTAACCCCCAATGTGATTGTTTTGGAGGTGGGGGCCTTTGGGAGGTGATTAGGTTTAGACGAGGTCATGAGGGTGAGCCCTCATGGTGAGATTAGTGTCCTTATAAGAAGAAGAGAGACCAAAGCTCAATAGCAACCCCAGCCCCTCCCCGCCATGTAAGGGCACAGCAAGAATGCAGACATGTGCAAGCCAGGAAGAGGGCCCTTACCAGAAACTGAATCTGCCAGCGCATTGATCTTGGACTTCTCAGCCTCTAGAATTGCGAGACATTAATGTCCGTCCTTTAAGCCCCCCAGTCTATGGTATTTTGTTACAGCAGCCTGAGAGGACTAATACACCAATCCTGCCACACTCGGTGGGGAGGGGAAACACAGAGGGGTGTAAACGCTGGGGCAGGAGTCATGGGAGCCTCCTGAAACTCTGTCTACCACCCTAGGTAATCCTGTCGTGGGCAAGATTATTCCCAGTTTACTAAAAGGAGAGCTCAGTAAAGGTCAAAAGAAGTCAATTAATCTATTGCCATACATTTTGGGAATGATAAAGCAGGGATTAAAATCAAGCCATCTTGTCACCATACAGTATAACAAACTTGTCTTTAGGATTCCACTCCTACCTCCTCTTTTGAATTTCCTAGGCATTCTGAGTGTCCCGGGCTCTCCTGCTGATTCCTGCAAATCCTGGTATATCTGATTGTGGTCATGGATATCTTTTCTTCCAGGACAGCACCTTGTAGTCAGAGGCTTGGAATTCCCCACCCACCCACCCACTGACTTTATTGCCCAATACTAGGACCTTACAAATTGCCTAACTAGCTAACAAATCAACTAAATTGTGCTAATAACATTGCATTCTAGCACTCAGGTAAGATAGTTGTATTGTGAAAGGGCATTATGAGAGAGAACAGCTGCCAGATTTCTACTCCTCATATAATTTTTATGTTTTTGCTTTATGGAAACCTGCTTTCCAAAGCAGAATATCCTCAATACCATTGGCGAAGAAATGCAACCTCTTCATAAAAAGAGGTCAGAAGCTTCAAGGACCTCTAATATCCTCTCCAGCTCTATGTTTTCATGTTTTTGTTTTATTCTTTACTCAGTAACCTCCAACGACTTCTTCCAAGGTCATTGCTAAAAGTGTCAGCCTGGCTTTTGAGCACATACATAATCTGGCCTGAATTTTCCTTTTCAAATGCACTCACTGCATAGATCTTATATGTCAGTCAACCATTCCTATGCAAATGTACCATATGATTCCTTCCCTGTGCTTTGCCTCTTCCTCAGTGCATTTCCTGGTCCCACCTTCCTTTAAGCCAAGAGCAAGCGTCTCCAGTGCCACAGTGCCCCCCCACCCACCTCAGCCCATGCCCCACTCTAATGTCATGTAAAAGTTCATCTGTGCGTTCAAGTAACCCTTGGATCACTTTCCTGTGAGTTTCCTATGAGTATCTCCAAATGCATTTTAAAGCTCTTTAAACACAGAAAATAGTTTCTGCATTTTTGTGTCTCCCACAAGAATGTAATTACAAATACCGTGAAGTCAAAAAAAACTTCATTAAGTGAATATAACCCCAAAGGATTAAAATGAATGATAAATTTAGTCAACACTGTGGGTTAAAGGGGAAGACCTGGGGGGGACCTTAGACACCCACATACACATCATTACCACTTGCTGTGCACTCTCCTAGCAGAGGCTGCTTGTATATCCTATATGCATCACATTGGAATACCCTAAATTTCCCCATCACCCAGTTTGCTCCTTTCAACCAGAATGTCTTTCCCCATTCTAGAGCCACTTATACAAACCTTTCGCAGTGTTCAAGCCCAAACTAAACATTTTCTCCTATGAAAGTTTCCCTCACCTTCCTAGTTGGAATGAATTTCTCTTCACTCTTGCTTTCTTACTTTCTCTGCCCATCTTTTATGGTCTTGAATTATAGTTTGTTATATTTCCTCTCTGAGTCACCACAGTGAGTTGTAAGCTCCTTGAGAATGGGAAATGATCATTTCATGTTTCTCTTTTATATCTTTCAGGATATCAGGACAGACCCTGCAACAGTAGGTGATAAAATAATATTTATTAAATTAACTTGGGAAAGATGCCCCAGCAAATCTAGCCGGCCTTTATGCTAAAGGAGATTGACGACTTATTGTGCTCTCTTCCAGAGATTGAATTTAAAAGAAACCATGGTCGAAATCGGGGCAAAACCATGTTTTATCTCAAACAAAAAGCAAAAGATCCAATCTGAAGAGGGCATAATTATGCATGTGGAAAACCAGCTAAGATTCTAAGGACTTTCAGAAAAAAAAAAAAAAGCAGACACACAGAGACTGATGTTACGAATGGTTTTCCTAAAATATGGTTCACATTCCATGGATTGTCTAAGTGGTAGAGATTCCCACTTGCTTTTTTTTTTTTTTTTTTTTTTTTGCGGTACACGGGCCTCTCACCGCTGTGGCCTCTCCCGTTGCGGAGCACAGGCTCCGGACGCGCAGGCTCAGCGGCTATGGCTCACGGGCCCAGCCGCTCCGCGGCATGTGGGATCTTCCCAGACCGGGGCACGAACCCGTGTTCCCTGCATCGGCAGGCGGACTCTCAACCACTGCGCCACCAGGGAAGCCCCCACTTGCTATTTTTAATATTTTGTATTTACTTTAACTTGTACAAGAAAAACTATATATACTAATATCAAGGATAGTTTTGCTTCAGATGACGCTTAATTCAAGTTTAATATTTAAAGAGAACAAAATGTAAATCATAGTCCAAATAATGTGTGGTATAAAAAAAGGTGTGAGATGACTCCACATGTGACTGCAGCTTGCGAAACAGTGACCGGTCCCTTGTTCTAACTGGAATCAAGGTCATGAAATCTCACTGGAAGTCCTGATTCCTCAGTTCTACCATTTGACCTTGGGCCACTTCCTCAGGGTCTCTGAATATAAATCATAAATCTCTCTCAATGGTTTTCAGCCCTGGGGTATTTGCTTTTTAAAAGAAGACATTACAGGGCTTCCCTGGTGGCGCAGTGGTTGAGAGTCCGCCTGTCGATGCAGGGGACACGGGTTCGTGCCCCGGTCCGGGAAGATCCCACATGCTGCGGAGCGGCTGGGCCCGTGAGCCGTGGCCGCTGAGCCTGTGCGTCCGGAACCTGTGCTCCGCAATGGGAGCGGCCACAACAGGGAAAGGCCCCGCGTCCCGCAAAAAAAAAAAAAAAAAAAAAAGAAAACATTACATGCTAGTCACATTCATTCAATTTCTACCAACATCCCTGAATTCCCTCCACCTGTACGTTTTCATTTTCATGCCGCTCTGCTTTCCCAAAGCCCCCATCTCATGCTGGGCCCTGCAGCTCAACTGACTAAGCTTCTTTGTCCCTGCTAAAGGGCCTCTCTTCTTCCTTAGAGAGGCCTGGCTCTTGAGTTGCAGCCAACTCCCCTCTGTCTGCAGGGCTATCGTGAATCGTCAGTCTGTTTTCCATCTCGATCTCTGGGGGGCCAGGTCCTAGCCAGGGTTTCTCCCCAGGGCCCCAGCGTTAAGCTCTGGGCAGCCTGCCAGCCAAGGACAGTTGATCTCTCTCCAGGGGCTGAAGCTTCTAAAACAATACTGTCCTTGGCGTCATTGATTGAAAACTGTTTCACGTGTTGCCTTGTTATCCTCACTTACTGTCAATGTCTTATCAATGTAGTTGGTCCTTCCAGCTGAATCTTAAGTAAATCATTACGTACGACCCTTTCTCTGACCACTTGATGATCCCTGACCTTGTTGCTTTATTCAGTGAGTGATTAGAGCAGCTCACACGTGCAATCGGATACAGCTCCAAAGTGCCAGACAGATCAGTTTGACAAAATGGGAAATAAAACTGGAGTGAGAACCAACTGTTTCAGGAGAACAACACAAAGACCTTACCTCCCCACAAGCTTTCAGTTATTTAAAATATCATATTACACAGGTGCTTATTTTCCAATCTCACCTTTTTGTCTTCTATATGCATACTTTTAAAGGAGATAGGAAAAGATGATGCAAATTCAAGAAAACATCGGAAGTCAGGACCATCATTGCAAGGCAGGACCATACTGTTTGTTGCTGTTCACTTTCTAGAAACAGGAAAACAATCTTTGTAGATAAAACATAAAGGCTCATTGACTATTGTTTCTCCTCCTCTAGCTACCTGGCTTTACAACAGCTTTGAATTGAGAGCAGGTGGTACGGAGGGACCATAAGTGTCCAACCTCATGAGCTTTGAGCTCTTTAATTCTTTATGGTGAAGTGGATTCCAGTGTTTTTTGTGTTGTGTTTTTTTTTTTGTCAAGTCTATTTTTGAGAAATCATTTTCACGGGTTTTACAAGATGTCACTGTGGCTCTGGTGCAGGCAAGGGGGAATCTAATTTCATTACAGTTAAGAGCCTGCCCCCCATTACATGTCATCATAGCATAACAGGGTATATTATGGGGCTTTAATAAATAGGAAGGATGTGGGTTGCAGCACATCTTAGTAGAAACCAAGTTACTTTGGGCCACACATCAGCCTCTTCGGTTCATCCTATTTGCCACCGTTTCACAACCTAATTACAGGATTTTCTGGAAATTGCCGTCTGGCTGTAACTGGATGACCTGATTTGTGGAGCAGAGACAGGGAGCCCCACTGGCCTCAGCCTTCACTGCTGCCACCACGTAATTGCCTTGGACTTCCGTGTGAATCCCCGTCGGCGGGAAGTAAATGAAATCTTATAATTACCTTTTATTCCCTTTCCCCTGAAGTTGGGATTAGGCCAGTGCATATCCAGAGGAGAGGAGGTTGGGGTGGGGGTGGGTGGTCTTTAAGAGTATTACTAGTGGTCTGATCAAGGGGGGGTAGGCGGGCCCATCCCCAGCCTTTTGGCTGCACAAAAGCCACACCAATAGCCACACGTCTCGTTCACTTAGGAAAGTGTGAGGCGCCGTCTGTTTAAATCAGGATCACAGTGAGAGGCGTTGGAGAAATCCTGGAGACAGGGTCTATTATTTCAATATCTATGTGCAAGGCACCAGAATTCAAAAGGATGTATCTGAAGGAAAGGGGCAGGTGAATAGAGCTTAAAGAGGGAATGGGCAGTCTCAGACTATCCCCAAAATACATGAAAGCTCATTGCCGCTCTTTTTGAGACAATTTTATCGGGGTCATTTAAGTGAGATGCCTAAGAGGGACCTGAATATTTGAAAGGGTGTGTGAGTTTAAGGCCATCGTTCTCTAGGCCTTTAGAAAGTGCTCTTCCAATCCAATGAGTCTTTAATGGACGGGATAAAAGCAATTCTCTGATTTAAGTTCTAATCATGAGCCTGTTAAGAAGTATGAAAATAATCTCTAATTCAGCAAGTCTTGACTTGGAGGAAGGAAAGCCTCTTCCCTGTGTTTCCTTTGCCTCTGGTGGGGGTGCGCTGGGTGTAACTGGAGACTGATCTCTGGTGACGTGCTGTCCCTGATTGCTCCGCAGGTAATTCTTTGAAAATATTAAAAGAATGGAGTTCATTTAATTTCTACTTCCCTCCTGAAGAATTCTAAGCCGGGACAAGAGTCCGCGTCCTTGAGAAGTATCTTTAGAGTTGCACTTTACTGGAATTATATTACCTAGATATAATTTTCCAAAATGCATCTTTCAATGGCTCAGCAAAAGTGTGATGGAAAAGAGGTGACATTCCCTTTAGCCAGGTGACTCTTCTGAAAACACACACACACACAACTATTCTCAATTGTAACGTGCTACTTTCACTGAGTATCCCATCATCTAGTATTCATTCAACAAATATGCATTGCGTGCCAACCTTGGCATCATGCTCAGAGCCAGGGCACAGGAATAAATGAAACGGCAATGTGTCCACTCTCATGGAATTCATACTCGAGTAGGAAGCCATCCAGAAAAGTAAATACCACATGGCAGGGACGTAAGTGCTACAAGGAGATGCAGAGCAAGGAAAGGGTGGAGAGAGTAGGCAGAGGGCTTGGGGAGTTACTTTCAATATCACCTGAGAAGAAACCTGCAGTGATGGAGCGACTCGGGCTGGAGCAGGTTTGGGTGTCATAGGAGCAGCCAGAGGCCAGGGGGGCTGCAGCAGAGTGACGGAGGGGCAAAGGGCAGTGGTAGCAGATGGAATCAGAGAGTAGGCTGTGGCCAGGACATGGAGAGCCGTGTGGGCTTTCTGTGATGAACACGAGAGGCCACTGGAGGATTTGGGCAGAAAAGCAACACGATCTGGGACATGCCAGGAGGTCCTCTGGCTGCCGTGTGGACAAGAAGTGATGGCGGGCGGTGGGGAAGAACTTGGGAAGATCAGTTAGGAGGCCACTGAAATCAACCAATTAAGAGAGGATGAAGACATAGACCAGGTCCTCTTTAGAAAGTCGTTTGGTAACCCCCTCATGAAGCTACTGATTCAAGCAAGGATTGTCGCTTTGTGTCAACTATCAGTTGAACGATTGGGGAAGGAGTAGTTATTCACATGTGCCAAAGTAACACTGCACAGATGCCTTTCTGATCATGGGGGGTGGGGGGCACACCTCTACAGTTGAGAGGTCAGGCTGTCGCTTCTCTAAAACAGAGGTCAAACAGTTTGGTAGGACCATCAGGTACCATTTGCCTCCATGCATGAGGCAGTGAGAAATACACAAGGGTATTACAACTGAAAATGTTTAATGTAAGGTAGTCAGTTCTTTAAATCTAACTTCCAGGGAATAGAGAAACATGCTAAACAGTACCAAGAGGCTACAGTCGGGCAAACACAGAGGGTGGGAAATTCTGTAGGACAAAAGATCCACTCTGTTCAGCAAGTCAGTGAGATGAGAAAGGAAGCAGTCTATTGAAAAAAAAAAAAAAAGATTAAGAAACAGAACAATCAGATACAAAGTGTGGTACTGGATTGAATCTTGATTTGAGCAAATCAGTCATACAAGCATTTCGAGGACAAATGCAGAGATCTGAATATAGACACAGATACTATTAAGGAATAATTATTAATTTTGTTAGGAGTAACAATGTTGTTTTTGACCTCATAGGAAATTTTTTTTCTTCTCAAAGATGCATGCCTAAATATTTAGGGATAAAATGGAAAGGTACTTGTAATTTACTTTAAAATCCTCAGCATGAAAAAGTAAGCTTAACAATAAAGGCATGTTTTACAGATCCCAACCACCATTCCAATACTATTTGATCTGAATTAAATATGGCAGAGGGAAAGTCAGAGTAGAAATAGACAGCAGTCTATCCAGTTGAGGTTGAAATATCTGATTTTAGAAAATCTTACAAAACATCTGACTATGTGAACAGAGCCTTGGAAAGGGGCCCGGTAGAAATAAGGGGCTCTGCAAACTTAGCTTCTATCTTCAAAGTAAGTCTAGCTCCAGGTAGTCACCTGTAACTCACCTGTAATGCATGGAGGCTCACCAGAAGCCTGGCCAACTTCCTGTGTGTAGAGGTGCACTATTGTGGCATAGCACTGATGAGAAAAAGCTCAGGAAGCAGACCCAAATCTGAACTATCTGCTGTTCCTGCCCACTCACCAGGTGCCTCCCCTTCATAGCCAGCATCCTAATAAGAACGAGCCCCTTGAAGATGAACAACCAGATAGAAACCTGACTGGGACTGGTGCCAGACAAGGCAAGAAAAAGTTGTAACAAAGGCAAATGAAAGATCTACATAGAAACACGACACGCACAAAGGAGATCAAAAATGAGCAAACGCATCTCGGTGAAATCAAAGAAAGTATTATTGCTTGAGGAAAAAAAAAACCCTACAAACCCCAAGCATTCAGAAAAAGGATAAGTTAACAAAAGGAGCTAAAACGTGAGCTGGAAATGGTCAGAAAAAATAATCATAGTAATAATAATAAAGGAGGAGAAAATGCAGTCAAAGATTGTATCAACTAGAATTCTTTTGTTGCAAGAAACAGACTCAACTAGCTTAAACAAAAAAGGGAATTTAATGACAAGATATGGGGGAGCTTCCCAGGTCAAAAGGAAGACTAAAGACCACACACAGGAACAGGAAACTCCAGAAGGTCTTGTTGGAGGAACATGTTCGTAGTTTTAGCTGGTGACACCCCTGTAATAAATTAATGAAAGACAACTGTCTATCCCCACCCCAGTTCAAGATTCAGGGTCCTGGGGGATGATGTCCTATCCTGGCTCTTAGCAATCCTAAGGCAGTGCATGAAGAGCTTCAATTAAGGGTCCCGCAGGGAGGTGAGAATATATTCCATCTCCTGCACCAAACAGAGGAGAGGCAATTCTTCCCAGGGAAATAACGGCATTGTTAATTCAGAGACGTGAACGCTGCAATGCCCAAAATCAGTAACCATCCACTACGGGGACATGATGCACATGTTTGAGAAAAAATGAAAAGGGGAAGAATTTTTTTAATCTAAATAAAGGGCTTAGAAAGAAAATCATGGGTATAAATGAGAAAGGAGATCAAATATACTCAAGTGTTTGCTTTTGAGATCCATCAATGATTACTGAAAATGATGCTACAAGAATGAGGGAAATATATTTATCCCTATAATCCCCATAATTCACCTCCACCTCATTCTTGGCAAGTGTTTTTATGCTGAGCTGAGGTGAAGGTGGTGTGGAATTTTCCACAGCAGAGAACACAGCACTGCTGCAAGCTGCATGGTAGTTTCGCCGTGGACCTCAATAAAGGCATTTTTATCCAAAAGCTGGTCAGCACAGCTCCTGTGTGATGCAGGGCTCCAGAGAACCACACTGCTGATCCCTTACCCGTTATTATCTTTACTTTGTTTATTATCCAGATCAAGTCCATTTATAATAAGCAAATTAGTTTCACATACTCATCTGAGCCACACATGAGTTATCCTGAGATAACTGGGCTGATCTCATCGTAGAAGTTAAAGAGAAAGCAGAGATAAACCTACATAACTACTTTTTGCCTGCTGCTAGTTCAAATTGCAGCTTGGCAGGAAAAAGAATATGCTGGAAGCTTTTAATTATTATTATTTTGTTTTTGGCGGTACACGGGCATCTCACTGTTGTGGCCTCTCCCGTTGCAGAGCACAGGCTCCGGACACACAGGCTCAGCGGCCATGGCTCACGGGCCCGGCTGCTCCGCGGCATGTGGGATCTTCCCAGACCGGGGCACGAGCCCGTGTCCCCTGCATCGGCAGGCGGACTCTCAACCACTGTGCCACCAGGGAAGCCCTAATTATTTTTTATATTAAGAAAAGTTGAAGGAACCCAAGGAGAAAAACAGGAGACAGACACAGACAAACTATAATTCAAAAAGATACATACACCCCAATGTTCATTGCAAGCACTATTTACAATAGCCAAAATATGGAAACAACCTAAGTGTCCAACAACAGATGAATGGATAAAGAAGATGTGGCACATATATACAATGAAATACTACTGAGCCATAAAAAAGAACAAAATTATGCCATTTGCAGCAACATGGATACAACAAGAGATGATCATACTAAGTGAAGTAAGTCAAAGAGAAAGACAAATACCATATGATATCACTTATATGTGGAATCTAAAATATAGCACAAATGAACCTATTTACAAAACAGAAACCAACTCAGAGAACAGACTCACGGTTGCCAAGGGGGAGGGGGTAGGGAGAGGGATGGACTGGGAGTTTGGGGTTGGTAGATGCAAGCTATTACATTTAGAATGGATAAACAACTAGGTCCTAATGTATAGCACAGGGAACTGTAACCAATCTCCTGGGATAAACCATAATGGAAAAGAATACAAAAAATGAGTGTATATATGTGTATAACTGAGTCACTTTGCTGTACAGCAGAGATTAGCACAACATTGTAAATCAACTATATGTCAATAAAAAAAGAAAATCTAGTAGAAGAATAATGACCAAAGACTAGCATCTAATTACTTTCAAGTACATTATGATGAAACTCATTGATGATCGACTAAAATTAGACCTTGCTGATCTTTATTTCACAGTGAAAAAGCGCTTTACCCAGGTTAAATTTCCCCAGCCTTTAAAACAAATCAGCCTCTGTGACTCAGAACACCTGTTTTTGTTTCAAAGGAAAATGTTCTGTGGAGGTCTATCGTAACATATGTATTAAGCAGCAAGACGTTCTATAGAGAGGTGCTCTGGAAACTGGGAAAAACTAATAAATATTGCATAGGGAATAAACTCTATTTTACTCTAGTGTTTATAAATGAAGTAAGGGAAGATTTTGCTAAATTATATTTAAGAGGAAAGGGGATAACTAAAGGATGCCTAAAGTTGTTATTGAATTATAGCAGTTAAAACCAGATCACATTTATGAGCCTTGAATCACTGGCCCTGTCCTCAGCCCCCCGTGCATTTGAGAGGTGACTTTTATACTGTTACTTAGCAATACAGTTGCCCCTTGACCAACATGAGCATGAATTGCACAGGACCGCTTGCAGGCGGATTTTTTTCAACAAATACTACACTCTCCGAGGTTGAACAAACAGATGTGACTGCTGGGGGAGGCGGTCAGCACCCCCATCCCCACCTTGTTCAGGGGTCAACCGTAGTTACTTGCCAACTTGAAAATAATCTTTCCCTGACCATTTTGACTGTTCTGGTTTAATAAGTGTGGTGCTTAATTGAATACGGAATCCCATATGGCCTCTTCATATGTAAGTGCCGCTCTGCTCATCAGCAATATTGATAACAGGTGGAAAAACTGTCTACAGCTCAAGGCATGGGGTCTGGTCTACAGAAGAGAACCTCGGATGTTATTTTCTTTTGTCTTCAGAATGTTTTGCAGGACATAGAAAAACTAATATTTATAAACTTCATTCAGCAAAGAAAATGTTCTAGAATCCACTGAAATGCACTGAGTTAGATGAGATTTAAGGAGAAGGTTGTGCTGTACACCTGAAACGAACAGGACCTTGTAAATCAACTATACTTCAATAAAATAAATAAATTAAATTAAAATTAAAAATTACCTCAGTCCTTTTTTGCTTGTTTTTATGGGTTTTTAAAAATAATTTTTTGAAGTAGAGTTGATGTGCAATAGTGTGTTAGTTTCAGGAGTACAGCATAGTGATTTATATATATATTCCTTTTCAGATTCTTTTCCCTTATAGGTTATTACAAAATATTGAGTACAGTTCCCTCTGCTATACAGTAGTCATTGTTGGTTATCTATTATCTCAGGCCTTATAATTTAAAAAAAAGAGAGAAGCTGGTGAGAAATATACTTCCTGTTTCATCTGTAGCACACATTCTGCCTCAACTCGCCTGATTCTGGAACTCTGACAAGCTTGGCCACATGAGGGTACTGCACGGCTTGGCTTGTGTTGTGCGTGTGTGTTTTCTGTCACTCAAGCCCATTTCAAAGCATCTACTCGACAGAGATTTTCACATCTGAATAGCTCCAGGTATAGTTCATAAGCGCTTGAACCAGCCAACCTGGTTACCACAGTGAAATCAACGTCATGCTCAAATTATGTTGGAAGAGAGGCAAGTCGAGGATTCCATGGAAGAGTGAGCCTGGTGGCCGGTCTGCCATGGATTTTGGACGTTTCTTCAGTCCTACAACAGGCTCTCTCTTCCTGGTTCAGAAACGCTCCCAGGGGCTTTCTTCCCACACTCCTTTCTAAAAGCGCACAGTAATCCAGCCATTATCATTCTATCAATACTCTCGGCCCTGTCTTAGCCACTGTCTTAGTCCATTCAGGCTGCGATGGCAAAATGCCACAGACAGAGGAGCTGATACACAACAGGCATGTATTTCTCAGCGTGCTGGAGGCTGGAAGTCCAAGATCAAGGCGCCAACTTGGTGGCCTTCTGGTTTGGGCCACAACACCTCTCTGGCCCTTAGACGGAGTAGGGGCAGGGAGCTCTGGGGGCCTCTTCACTAAGGCACAAATCCCATTCACGAGGGCCCCACCATCACGACTTAACCCTCCCAAAGGCCCTACGTCCTAAAACCATGCAGGTTAGATTTCAGAGGCTGATTTAGAGGTTAGGATTTCAACCTATGAGTGGGGGGGGGGGACACCAACATTCAGACCATCACAGCCAGAATCATAAATAAGTAGAATGCAGCTCACCTCGCAAGCGGAGCAATGGCTCACAGGGTTGGGGCATCACTAAGGAAGCAGGAAGGAATAGAACCATTTGAGAAATACTAGAAGACCTTGTGAAATTAAGTAAGAGTTCTTTGTCCATATTTAGAAAGTGGCAATAGTAGCTTTTGTAGGGGTCCATTCTATTACTGTTGAAGTGTGCTATTTCCCTTGGAAAAGCCATGGTACCTCTACTTCACTTTGAGCTATCGAATACATCCAAGTCATCTATTTACTTTATAAGGCTAAAGGGAAAATGTTAATCTATAATACTTTCAAGTACTCAGAAGAAAGTTCTTTAATCTATTAGAAATCTCAAAGCTACATGTAATGTTATGGCATAGCACATATATCAGATTGGGTTTACAGAATATTTATTTTCTTTTTTCCTTTACGTGGTCTTTGATGTTCTGTTTCTATTTTAACTATATTCATATTGTGCCCCTTATTTTAAAATATTTCCAATAATTTTGGAAGGAGATGGGTTTCAACAAAAATAAAACTTTTAGGTAAACGCAAATTATCCGTGAAGAATACCCACATAGTGTCACTGTTGTGATTATAGTCTTATTATTGGATCTCCTTGCCTGAAAGGATTTGGGGTTTGTTATCTCCCTAGAAAAAAAAGCAAGTTGAGAAACCATTAAGCTTTTCCATGTGATGCTGAGGCAGTATATATCCAGACAGAGCAGAAAATTCATTAGACTTGAGTGTTTCAAATATCTATACAAGGGCAAGGCCAAAGCTACTGTCAGAGAGAAAGGACTAGTACACGAGGGCACAATAACTTCCATTTTTCTTCATCTGGGTCTGCTGACCCATTCCATGAAAATGCCAGCACTGGGCTAGTTCATCCAGATGAACTGGGGTAATGCCATCGAGATAAACGCTCTTGGCCCAGAAAGCCCCAAAGCCCTGCACTGCCAGGCTGTATTCCTGATAATATTCAGAATCTCACTCACTAGAGTCAAAGGGACATCCAGTCCCGAGGACATTTGCAGAATTTTGGGCCAAAGGCTTTCTGCCTCCCAAAGGCAAAATCTTTGAGTCGGTGGGGCTACTAGGTTTAAGTTACACGTTAGTAGTCAGATACTAGTAGACTCTTGATTAATGAGCTGAACAGCAACTATAACTCTGACACCTTTTTGTTTTTATGGCCATGCAGCAGGCGGGATCTTAGTTCCCCAACCAGGGATTGAATCCGCGACCCCAGCTGTGGAAGCGTGGAGTCCTAACCACTGGACCAGGAGGGAAGTCCCTAATTCTGACACTTTGAAGTACCAATTTAGCTTTGTAATATTTTCAAATATACTCATGAAAGCCACTGTTTAACTGTTTTGCAAGATGTACATTATACTTCCTATCTAGAACCGTTATATGTACCAGATTTATTTTCCCTTTTGTAGAAGCTGGATTATGTTGGTTTCTTTTTCCGTCTTGTGTCCCCATTCCTCTCCTTCTCTTTGACCTCGCTCCTCTCTTGGTTTTTGTGATAGGATTTTATCCTGACTTTCCTCCTGCCTCTCTCCTCAGACCCTGCAGGAGCCTCTAGTGTTCTCACATCCTGGGTCTTCTGCCTCTGTCCTAGGTCATTTCATCTGATTTCACGCTCATGACTCCTACATCTAGACCTCTATTCCAGGTCTTTCTCCTGAGCCGCGGTCCTGCATATGCTATTTAATAAATCCATTTGGATATTACACAGACAACTCAAAGCAAACGTGCCCCAAACTGAACTAATCCCCTGGCCTCTTTACATACCTGATTCCCAGTCTCAAGGAACTGCACCATCTGATTGAACCCACCCGATTTCCAAAGAGACAAGGCTTGAATGCACAACCAAACTTTCAACCTCCCTTTCAAAATCTGTTGATCCTACGTCCTCAGCATCTCTTGGGTCCATTCCCTCTTCACTATGTTCACTGCTTCTACCTTGGACCAGGCTCATCCCTTCCCACCTGGACGTCTGGACCAGCCTCCTAGCAGGCATCTCTGCTCCTAGAATCCTACTCCAAACTTCCATTCCCAAACGCCCGCCAATGTGGTCTTTCTAAAATAGAAACCTGATCACGTCATTTTCCAGCTTCAAGCACTTCAATGGATCCTCACTGACTCTGGGATGGTGTGTGTGCCTTTGTGCATCTGAGGGAGATAAAATGAGGAAAAGACAAAAAGAGGAGAAAAATATGCTAGGGTGTGATGTCAAACCCTCTTGGTTTGAATCCACATTCAACCATGTGACATTAGTCAGATCATGTCAACTCTCCCTAACCTGGGTTTCCTCATCTATTAAATGGGGATAACCCCTGTATCTAACTCCTAGGGGAACTGTGAGGACAAGTTGAGACAAAGTATTCAAGGCACCTAACCTAGTGCCTGGCTAATAATTAGGTGTTTGGTCAATATAGTTATTGTTGTTCTTACTCGATTAAGTCCAAACTCATCAGTGTTACGTACCGACCCGACCCTCCCCCAGTCCGTACTCACTACCCACCCAGACTCATCTTTAGCCAAACCCTTCACACCCTAGGATGCCACTGTGTCAGCTGAAGTGCTGTGGGTTCTGATACCTTCTGCCGTTCTGTCGCAAATGCTTTGTCCTCTTTCCTTCTTTGCCCAGCCAACTCCTACTCAAGGCTCCAATCAGGCATTTCTTGCGCTGGATAACTTTCCTTAATCCACATCTCCACATGGATTATGGGCCTGTGCTCCGAAGTTTGTAATTATTTCAATCAAAACTTGCATGCCTTCTGTGTGTCAGTCTTATGTCAGTTGGGAATGAATGAATGCCTGGGGACACAGACCTTGCCCTCACAGAATGCGCAGGTTCCAGCGGGACAGAGATGCTGGGACAGGTGTGTTCCCAAGCTTCAGGAGAATAGGTAGAAGAGGCCTCCAATCTTGCCTCGAAGGGTGTGAGGCAGCTTCTGGAAGAAACGAAATTTCCAGAATCTTCTGAGTAGGCTAAATTTGACCTATCGTCATTCATTGTCCAAATCGAGACACTCTTAAGAATAAAAGAGAGTGCTCTTCGTAACCAGCCTGAACAATAGACACAACCAGGACTGTCCAGGACAAACAGGTTGTAACATCCCCCTCCATACGGCTGCATGTCCCCCATCACAGACTAGGGTGGCCATTGACAGTACAGAGCACAGTGCTGACACAGCTTAGTGGGTGCCAACTCAGTGTGCGTTGAATGCCTACAATTAACGAGTTTTAGAGGCGGCAGTGGTATTACCTCTCGAGACAGTCAGAAAACCTGGAGGGCTGGGGTGTCCACAGCGAGGAGAAGAGCCTGTCCTACCCCTCAGGCCAACGGGAACACGGCAGGACGAGGACAGCAAAATGAGCTCCCTACACAGCAGCTGGGCTAAATATTCCTTCTGTGATTCTGTTGGTTTGTCCACATTGTTCTCAGCCCACACCACCTGTGATGTGCTTGGGGGCAGGGCACAGGACAGCAGGGTGCAGGGCATCTTCTGACTTCACCCCCTTCTTGACTAAGGGCTGTCGGCACAGCTCCAATTCTCCAGCCTCTACCAGGCTCATTACGTGGCCAAACTTGCCCATCTTTGTAGCACGTGCTGTGGCCCATGACATCCAGCAAAATGAGCAACTTTCTCTTTTCCAGCTCCAGACAACATCATGACCCCAGAGGGAGGTAAACAAGCCCTCACAATACAGTTACCTGAGCCATACAATTGGAGTAAGAGAGGGTAATAACTTCTGAAACACACAATTAAGGGAAGCAGGAATCTGTGCACACGCAAGATTAGGAGTAGACCCCTCTCTTCCACACCCAGTCTCATAGTGAATCCCCCAAAGGGTGTGTCTGACAAATGTCAGATTACAAAGTCCAGAAAAGGATCCTTTGGGCTCTTTTTTCTATTATCAGAACCCAGCAGTGTATAGAATGAGCTGCAGGCAGTTTTCTGTTCTGTTTATAGCCAACACTGAACACTTAGAAGCCAACGATTACCTGGTGACTGCAATTTACAATCCCTGATGGGATGTATAGATAGACAAATGATTCAAACCCAGGACAGTCTAGAGCAACACTACACAGTCATCACAGGCACTTAGAGCTAAGACCACCCCGCTTAAACGGAGACTCTATACCTCCCAGCAGTCAAAGCGCTTGGAAGCTCCTTGTCACACTTCATCTTCTCAGTATCTTCGTGAGCGAGCAAGAGAAAAAGATTACCATATTTAGGGACATGGAAAAGGTGATGAATATAGCTTACCTAAGTCTCCTAAGAAGAGAGAATCTGGACAGTCCCATGTTAATTATCTGCCTTTTGCTAGCAGAGAAAATTTTCGTATAAGTTGCATGCTACTTCCGAACAATGCATCAGTAGGTCTCCAGTAGCTCTTCAAATCCTAAGAATTACTAGGGCAAATAGAGATGTAATTTTATCTCATGATTTCGCTGATGGAATACAAGAGGAGTGCCAAGCTGGGAATTAGGCAGTTGGCTTTGAGTCTGCCTCTGAAACTTCCAGCTGAAGCCCCCAGAGCTGGGCACTCATGGGATCCCCTTCCTACATGGGAACAACACTTCGTACTTCACTGATCAAAGGCTCAGGTGAAATCATACATACACGAAGGCTTGGCTTTCCATGGAGAATGACACAACCTAAAATACTGAGTACTTTTTGTTAATCTTGGGACCTGAGGGCACTGGACTAGTGAACTGAGACACCCAACTCCTCCTTCTAAAATTCGTTCTGGCGATGACTACATGACAACCTGTGAATGTGTGGGTATATCTTGTGCATTCCAGTGACTGAGCAGATATTAAATACCGGATCTGATTCCAAACAGAGCTCATTGATTTCTCTGGAGTATCCGATGGTACTCTATGTTGGGAAGTGTAGAGCTGTCAGATGTGGATAAGAAAATTGTTTTCAACCAAGATGAGAGAAGATCCTTGCGCAAATCATCTGTGGCAATGAACAGACTTAAAATCTTGAAGAAGGCAAGTTTAAAATGATGAATATAAATCAGTGCCTCCTATTGTCAATCCCTAAAATAAAAGAGTCAATTTTATTATTATTTTAGCTGACTTACATGGAGTTTCCTGGAAGCACAGCTTGACACAGGGAATGAAATGCTTGGTGCATTTCATTTCTTGTAGGAGTCGCTTCAGGAAAGACCTGCAAGGGAGAGGTTGATGGACTGGGAGGGAGAAATAGCCAAGAAAGGTGTGGCCTCGTCCAGAGGGGTCTGAGCATAACACACACAGAGCTGACCCTCTGTGAGAAAAGGGGGCTGGGCTTTTTCACCCCCATGTCAGCCTGACAGTGGCTGCCCCTGTGGGTAGCAGGGGAAGAAGGTATAACCTCTCAGGGTTTTCTGGGCAAGGCAGCTACCTTCAGCCTAAGACAATTTTGCAGAGGGTAAGCAGCTGGGAACAGTTCCCAGTGTGCCTGCAGGGGATGGGGATGGGAGTTCCAGTAGAAAAGGGGGTCCAGTGGGGCCCCAGCAGCTCCTGGAACTGAAATCACATGGACTGTTTCATGATAAGCGTAAGGACAACTAACTCGCTAACTTAGAAAATATCTACTTTACACACTTTTCAAATTTTCTACTATTCGCTACCCAAATTCCAATTTGGAAGCTACACTTATAAACTCCTCTTGAGAAGTGACTCAGCCTTGATTGTCTTTCAATTTCCACCCCATGTTCCGGTGTGGTGTGAATTTAGCAGAATGGGGTGGAGCGGCGGGGAACAGGGTAGAATCAAATCTCCAATGAACTGGAGTTCTTGGAAGGATGTAAGACTAGGCTTTCATCTCATCACAGAGGACACGCTAAGTGCAACCACAGGATCTAAGGAACCACACATCCTGTCACTGAATACACACCTGCTGCGGTCAGCATGGATCACACTATCAATCATCTCGAATCCATTTATGAATTTACACCAAAATAAAAAGGAATGTGAGCGTGTCAGTGAAAAATACAAGGAACTGAAACAAATGACCAGGGCTCAGGACAAAATCCCACCAGCATAAGCCCATCATCGCGGTGGAGCTGGGGCTGAGGCAGGACCTCGGGTTGTGCGGGAGAAAACTCCAGCCCTGTTGTCCAACCTGGGCCTGTCGGTGAGAGTCAAGGTCACACCAGTGATGCCCGTTCCATGAATCTGGTGATGGTTACTACCTCAAAGGGCATGAAAAGTTGTCTCTAAAAAGCACTCCCCCCAAAAAAGAAATATCAAGTTACAGAATTCTTCGAATCCAGCTTTTGACATTCGGTAGGAACACAACAGTTGACTTCGTAAGAACGAGCTCTCTGAGCTCTGTCAGCATCTTGCCATCCTTCTATCCCCACAGACGGCGGCCAACTGCCTGTGACCACAGCCCATGTTCACGGAGAGCTTCTGATGCTTTCCATGTACACCTGCTCTCACAAAGAAATGTTTTCTATTATAAGCAGCCCGATTTTACAAGGAGGAAACCTAGTCAGAGCCAGTAAGGAACTTGCCCACGTTAAGTTGCAGAGGAGGGACTTGAACCCACGCATCTGGCTCCCAGGCTCACGCTCTCGACCATTTCCCATCCCTCTACACTCCATCCTCGCCATCCAGTCTCAACAGAAAGCAAACTTAATTCCAGTGCTGTCCTAGTTGCCACTCTATGAGCGCCAAATCCCTGTAAGCTGTGTGTCTGTTTCTGTGCCGCCAGCATCCATTCACCACCTTCCGGCCACCACACTTATTTCTCTTCCTCCTCTGCCTCGTTCTACGGTCAGGGGACCGTGACCCCAAACCTAATCAATACGTTCAGTGTGCTCATCAGTCCTCTTGGGCTCTGGAAAAACGCATCCAAAGGAACGAGTCCTCAAGCAGAGTGGATTATTCACATCATTTTCTTCTACCTCCGAACTCTCTGGATTTTTGCCCCTCAGTCCACACACCCTGCTATTTGCTCTGAAGTCTGCAGATCTAGGTGATTTTTCCAGTCATCACCATCATCTAAGAAGACAGAAACCCAGTGTCCCCCTATCCCTCTCCCCTGGGAACCGTGGGTCAATTTAAGGAACATTAAAAACTCTAGCAATGAAAGAGTTCCTCCTATTTGAACCGTTTTCTACATTGTCCCATAACTGCTGTAATTGTACATTTTTTAAAACTTTGTAGTATTTTTTATTACCTCGGGATAAAGAACCCATTCCTTTCGTATTTTACAGCCCCAGGCTATTTCAGGTAATATTCCTTCGCTTTGGCCCTGGGCCTGTATGCATTCAGTCTTTGGTCCCTTTTATGAGGAGCAGTTTTATAGGCAGTTGTTTGATACACCATGAAAAGTTCATTCCTCAAAAACTTTAGATGCAACAGAACAGGTCAAAGGACAGTGCAAGTTACAGAGCAAAACAGGTCCTGCTCTGGTTTTAGAGATAAACAGCTCAAATCAAGCCTATGACAAAAATATATATATAGATATATATCTGGTTTACTGATGGTAAATCTTTAACCTGGTAATAGGGACATGATAACTCCATCTCAGGGTTATTAGGAAATGTGACCAAGATGAAAACAAGAAAACACTCAGGAAGAATAATGGAATAAATAAATTCCATGGAAATATGTATAGTATTCTCTGGGCCCATTCAAACCAAATGGGAAAAGATACAAGGACAATTGGGGGGTCCATTTTCATATTGGCATTCATTTGAATATTCCTACAAAAAATTTCCAAACATGTTTTGTTCAGGCCCAGAGGGTTTCACGTGTTGACTCAGAGTTAGGAGGCTACAACTACAGGTACTAAAACACAGAGAGGGTAGGGCTGCCTTTGCCTCTCTGGGCTGAGTTTCTCCAGTACATTCTCATCCCTCCTGCGATCAGGCTGTGACCACAGCCAGGACTTCCTAAGGTCTCCTCCACGCAGCCCTCTGACCCCTAGCTTTCAGCCCTTCCTCCTTCTGCAGAGGACGGCTTTTCCCTGATTTCCACCCTCTTCCCCAGTTCCTGAACATTCAAACAGGCCACTCTGCAAGTTGAACGTGTACTTATCTGGTTCAAGAAATGCCCCTGTGAGTGGTGGACCACCCCCCAACCCTGGGGCAGGAATGGTTCACGTACCTCCTGGAACTTGTCATCCTATGTCTCAGGCTTCCCAAGCAGGAAATAAACCCCACACAGAGGTGCTCTAGCCATCCTTACACCGATTCACTTTCCTTCATTCTTTTTCCATGTTCTATCATGAGGGAAATGTCAAAGAGTTTCCGTACATACGTTCCAACCTTCACACACATAGGCTCCAGCCCAACAGAAGGAACAGCGGTATCCCCTGTCACTGACTCTGGTGTCTCATTTTGTGTGTGTCTCTGTGTGTCTATCACACTGTTCGTGTAAAACTTGGAAGTGATGTGGAAGACTGGGACTGACATATACACACTACTATGTATAAAATAGATAACTAATAAGGACCTCTGTATAACACGGGGAACTCTACTCAATACTCTGTAATGGCCCCTATGGGAAAAGAATCTAAAAAAGGTGTGGATATATGTATATGTATAAATAATTTACTTTTCTGTACAGCAGAAACTAACACAACATTGTAAATCAACTATACCCCAATAAAAATTTAAAAAAAAAAACTTGGAAGTGATGCTTAAAACTGCCCACCAAAGCAAGGGGTACCATTAATTATCGATGGCCAGTGAGGAGTGGCTTATTAAGTTCAGAATTTTTTAAACGAGAACATGAAGAGATATTCTGGGATTCGTTTCTGTCAAAAGACACTGATTTTTGTCAACAGTGGTCATAGGAAGCTAAGTAGAGTTTGGATGGTCTGTATCCTCCATGCTAATTTGCAGAACAGAAATAGGAAGCAATTATGTGATAGTGGGAAAAACAATTTTTGTCCTTCAGATTATTTTAAGGATAAGAATATGAATGAAAACAACACCCTAGACTTCAGATGTTTAATGAATTTCAACTGACCTTCCCCTCGATTAATACAAATTAGTAGGAGTTTATTCTAACTGCCTTCTGTTCATCACAATTATTTTAAGCGTTATCCGTCTTAAGGATGATTTTTAAATAAGCACATAAAGCTCAATATAAATATCTTCTCTCTTATGATGCAAGGATTGATTGCAGTGTAGTGACACCTTAAAGAAAGAAAAATGCAGAAATATCCAACCAATAAGCCACGCTTCAAAAACGAATAGCACATTTTAAGCCTCAGGAGGTCCTTCCAAAGAGTAACGGCAAGAAACACCTAAACTCATTTTTCCAGGGTTGCTTTCAGAGTATTAGAGTCAAGAAATAATGCGCCACTTTTCTGCAGTCAGATCTTGCTTTTTGACCCCAAACTGTAACTCTAGCTTGATCTTTTATGTCCCTGCTAAAGCTGCACTTCCTCTTTTATTTGATAACAGGTTGCTTCCCTATCCCACCCCGGGTCCCCACATCCTTTGGGCTCTAAGCCCTGCCAACTTTACCTCTTAAATTTTCAGCCATCCATCACCGTTTCCACAGCATTAGCACAATCACAGTATCACCTCTCACCTGGACAGCTGTCACCGCCCCCCCAACTGGGTTCTCTACTTCAGAGTTAGCACCCTCAAATCCACCCTCTACACTGCCAGAGTCATCTATCCAAAAATCTGAATGCATTATTCCCCTGGTTAAAATTCTTTGGTGGTACCCAGTCTCACCAAAGACTAAGAATGTTAAGCTGGGATTCATAAACCTTCTTGGATGGGCCTTCCAGGAACACCTCTAATTCTCTTGAATCTTGATGCAGAATTTTGGGTGACTTTGCATTTATTTAGAGAAAGATCATAGCTTTCATCACTCTCCACGGCCCAGCAAAGAGTGAACACTGAAAACTCCAACTCAAACCCATCCTCCATGAAACAGTTCACAAGACCCTGAGCACCCTGACCCCTGCCAAGGTCTCTAGCCTCATCCTCCACAACACTCTGCCTTGCACTTTCTTGTCCAGCTTTAACCAAGCTTCCAACACTTGTACCTACACACGCCGTACACCACACTCTCCAAACTCCACTGGGGACACATCATGCTCTTTCTGTCTATGGGCTTTGTCTGCTCTATTTCCTCTGCCTGACACGTGCTCCTTCCGTCTTCCTGCTCACCCCACTGTCACACCCAGGTAAAGGTACATAACCCTCTAGTGATACCACAAAGTGCTATACACACCTTGGTCTTTTCTCACACTGCGCTGTTTTGATGCCATGTCTCTCTTCCCCACTCACCCTGGGAACCACAAGGACAGAAAGGAGACTCTTCACTTTTGTATCCCATATTTAGTACCTTGAACCTTGGTTTTCAGTAATTGTTTGTTGCATTTTACTGCAAAGAAGTAGGCTATTCACCTTACTCCTTGGTCATCTGTTGGGTTACTGATGAAAAAAAATTCCCTGGCAAATCAACATCTGTTAGGGACTGAATGTTTGTGTACCCCCAAAACTCATATGTTGAAACTGTAACCCCCAATGTGATGGCATTACGAGGTGGTATTGGAAGGGGGAGGTGATTAGGTCATGAGGGTGGAGCCCTCATGAATGGGATTAGTGTCCTTATTCAAAAGTCCCCAGAGAGCTCTCCAGCCATCTTTCTGCCACGTGAGTATATAGGAGGCAGGTAGCCTGCAACCAGCAAGAGGGGTCTCACTAGAACCTGACCATGCTGGTGCCCTGATCTCAGACTTCCCCACCTCCAGAGAGAGAATTTTCTGTTGTTTGTAAGCCACCCGGTTTATAGTACTTTATTATAGCAACATGAACTAAGGCAACAGCCTATAAAATTGATGCTACAAAAGCCAATACAGATAATCATCTTCATACTCTAGAACTATGAAGGATTTAGCCAATAAGCCCAATAGTTCTGAGCCTACAGTTCTAAGTGTCTTTATTCTTCTGGTGATCAATCAAGGTAAGAGCGAAACACTAGTGAGTGTGTAGGCGATGGTGGCCACCCAGAAAGTTTTCCCAAACCCCCTTCTTCTGGTTCTAAACCCTGCTGCACTGGCCACAGAGGTGGGCTGTATCCCATCTCATTCTATGAAAAGGTAGATGCTAGGTCCAAGCAAAGCCAATCAAATTCCTCTCCTGGTACTGAGGTAGAAACCCTGTCAGAAAGAATCTCCCTGTGTCCTAGGATTGTGAGATAAAATGCTTGGTTAAATTCAAATTTCAGATAAGCAACACATTTTTTTTAGGGTAAGTACATCCCAAATATTTCATGCTTTACATCGCTAAGTTTTGACGTGGCTTGTTACATAGCAATCGGTAATGTGGTATAGATTTTGTGCTAAGGATTCATTTCCTTTTTGTTATTTTGAAAAATGCTTTATTAGTTTGGGAAATGAGCATCAATTTTTTAAAAGATCTATTCTTTAAAAACACCTGACAAGTTAGGAAAGAGAGTATTTGTCGAGACCAAAGGACAAAAGGCATCAAGGGCCCTCCACATGGTTTCCCTACATGGCCTGTGCTCCCTCCTAGCCTGGAGGCTGAGTTCTCACAGGGCAGCTCAGAGCTCCAAGATCGAGTATTCCAGCAAAGCAAGATGGAAGCTCTGGGGTGTCCCGTGAGCCACCTCAGAAGCCACAGGGCGTCGTTCTGCCAGACTCCATGGATCAGAGCTGTCATAACCCCATCCAGGTTCAAGGACAAGGATGTAGAACCACTTCTCAATGGGAAGAGGGGCTAAGGCTTTGTGAATATGCTTGAAAACTGCCCTAGAATGAGAAACAGGTGGACACAGATGCAGAGCAGCAAGGGTGCTCTTCTCTCCTGCCATGTGTAGTTAGATGAAATTTCTTTGTGGATGAGCTGGCCCAGAGGGGAAAAGAAGGTGATGCTTCTGTGCCGATTCTTAATAAATTATAGTTACAGCCTTTTTGCTTATTACTGCTTTTCCTCAGTCCTAGTTTTCTTTGGCTCTGTTCTGTTTTTAAGGAATTAAGATCATTAAGCAGGGGGTAGATGTACAGTGTCAATTTATTAAACAGTAAAGATTTGATAAGAGGTATTAAAAATCCATGCCACTTACAGTCCATTCTAACTTGATATAAAATAATAGGCAATGAGACCAAAATTGTCCTTGAGTTGCAATCAGTACCAAACGGAAAAAGCATATCTTGCATTCCTTACTAAGATGAAGGGGTAATGTTTCCGTAAGAAGAAACTGTCAAGTGTTTATTAAATAAATGAAGCATAAAACAAGCTTTCCTGCAGGTTCATCCACGCTTGGATTTTAATAACTGGCATTTATCCCTTGAATGAAAAGTTCTATTTGTATCCAAGAAGAAAGGCTCCCCACTCTGCGGTTGGGATTTTTAGCTCTGAACAGTCTCCGTTAACTGATGAGAGAAGTGATTTGCTCTGCCATTGCACATTAACTGTGTTCCTTGCCATGTCGGTGCTGACAGGAGGGATAAGAACCTGGCAAGGGAGGGCAGTGGCAATGAGGGGGGAACATTCCAGGGGTGGATGGTAGAGTGTAAGGGAGTATGGACCCCAATACACCAGAACAGAGGGGAGACAAGGAACTTAAGGGACGTGCCCTCATCCACATTGTGTAAGGATCTGAGGTGCATCCGTGTCAAAATAGGGATTTTAGGAAGGGCTGAAGGTCATGCTGGAAGATGAACAAGGTGGGAAACAGGAGGGCTTTGGAGTCTCCACACAATAGTCTTACGAAGTCCGGACTGTGTTTTATGTAATAGAAGCAAAGTGCCTCTTCCAAGCCCAAACTGGGATGCAGAGACTGGTTGTACTAGTGGGCTGGCGACGCAGCAGGAGTGGGGTTGGCAGATTATTTTTAAGCTAAAGAAGGAGGGAAGGTGTCTTAGTCCGTTCGGGCTGCTGTAACGAAATCCCACAGACGGGGTGGCTTGCAAACAACAGGAATGTATTTCTCACAGTTCTGGAGGCTGGAAGTCCGAGACCGTGGCGCCAGTGTGGTCGGGTTCTGGCGAGGACCCTGTTCCGGGTTGCAGACGGCCAACTTCTCACTGTCCTCACCTGACCTCGTCACCTCGCATAGGCCCCACCTCCTCACACCATCACCATGGCGGTCAGACTTCAGCTTATGAATCGTGGGGGACTCACACATTCAGACCGTTGCAGAAGAGCAAGGGAAACAGAGAGAGGAGCAAAAGGCGATAAAGAAAACCTCGAGGTGATGGGTGGGCATCTGCCCCCTGTCTGGCCTGAAGACTGGTTGGTGGCCCCCATGGAGAGCAGATTCAGAAGCAGAAAGCGTTGAGCCAGAGAAAGCCTTTGTGAAACTCTGAGTGTGAGCCCTGCGGCTCCAGTGCAGGGTCAGCCACGTGGACAGGACAGCATCCCGGGCTGGCTCATCCGGGGAACCGGCAGATCGGGACCACTGCCAGGGGGCGGCTTCCTCCCAGGGGTCTGCCACGGGCACAGTGGCAAAGTGACTTACTGGGCTGGGTAGCAAAGCACAAGTCGAGCTGCTCGTAAGCACACAGTTGACATCCTGAGGGACCCCCAGAGGACCAGCAAAATCCAGTGGGCAGAGACTGAAGCCCTGGTCAGGCAGATGGACGCAGAGGCTCTAACCCGATTGTCCGTGTTCGTGTGGCCTCTTCTGTCCCTTCCGGTGGGGACAGTTGGCATTGATCAGATCGTATGAGGAGAGGATTGCTAATTGACTCGACTGCCACGGTCACTGTCCCGATACGTAACGGGAGCCGTGGCTAAAACCTGTGGCCGATTAGAAATTAGAAACCAACAAATCCAGTAAGAGCCGCAGGATAATTATACTGGGGGCCTAATTTTGGAATACAAGGAAAAATCCAAAAATCTGTTTTGAGCCAAGTCTCCAGTTCCTCACGTTGCTCAAAGGAGGGCATGGACAGGAGGGAACTCAAGGCAGCAGGCTCACCTGTCCACTTCAGGTGGAGAGGCCACAGGGGAGACCAGGTGGAGTCTGCATGTTGAGGGTGGGGTGCGTGGCCCCAGTGTCTGTTTAGCGGCACCTGTTTAAATGGCAGCATTGCCAGGAAATAGCAGCTCTGTCCACACACCTGAGTGCACCCATCCTCTCCCTCCAGGGGAGGGGAAGTGTTCTGGAACCAGTCACTCCAGGGGTATTCCCGGTACCTCCTCCAGTTGCATGTGTATAGCCACACACACACCACACGATCTCACACACACACACACACACCCCCCACACACACACACCATTCTGGATCACAGAAGAGTAGCTGAGGGACACAGCATCGTGGCCACATCAAAGGAAAGTAAGCCTGAGAGAACACTTAGCACGTTCTATCCATCCTCCTCCACTATCTGGTGAGACGGCTGTTGGTATAGCCTTCGGACGTCCAGAGTCTTCAGTTTCATCTCACGTGAGACCAGAGCCAACCACTGAAGCTACGGAGGCACCAGTACGGCGAGCAACTTCAGAACCACCAACCTAACTGGGATATCCAGGCCTGACCACCATACTGTTTCCTTGACCATAGTCTGGTTCAACGCCCTATGGAATCTGCACTGACAAACGCAAGATTTCTCCTCCCACCAACTCTTTACACCCTTTCACAGGAGAGTCTACTGTTCTAAACGTGACACAAGCAGCAAAGAACATATTCAATTTTATAAAACCGTAAAGTATTACATAGTATAATATGTGTTTGTGATAAAAACGAAGTTATAAATCATGGCACAAAATAATACAGAATTTGTACTATGATTTATAGCTTCATTTTCCTCCTCATTTTATTCAAAGAGCTGAAATCATCATTTTGCCACCTGCTTTTGCGTAACGGTTTGGCCCTTACTCCTTTTCTACTAACCCTTTTCTAAACATGAACGTTCGCATTTGCAAATCTAGAAAAATAGAAAGCTTTTAAAAAATTTTTAAAAGGCTTTTAATTTCATTGTGAGCAGCTCTCAAATCCAGTTATGCATTGCAATAGATCCTAAGGTGTTAGCAGAGATAACTTTAAAAAATAAGCTTAGGTCAGACCTTAGAAGTTTAAAAACTAACTAAAACCCTGTCTCTCTCAAGGATTATTGTCATTTATCAGTAGCATAATGGAGTTGCTAATACGTCCTCTTCAAATGCTTGGAATTCGAAATGAGACCCGTTATCAGCAGTCAGTGGAGGCCTAACAAATCATCCCAGAATTTGGGGGTTTTCCAACAGCAAACCTTTCGTCGGCCCACAGCTCTGAAGCTCAGAAATTTAGACTCAGCTGTGCCGAATGGCTCTTCCGCTGCTCTCATCTCACAGGATGAACAACACGGGATGAACAACTCATCCCAACATCAGCATCCAAGCCAGCATCCTGGGAAACCCCTCCATCCCTAGCAGAGCAGAACAGTTGGCGCCCTGTGCCTGGGGCCCCTCACGTGGCAGCAGCCCTCTGGTGGCTCACTTGGATCCTGATGGCCTAGGACAGTCTCACTTACAAATCTTTTAGTCGGTGCCCGGTGTCAGCTAGGCCAAGTACCTGCAATAGGCTAGCCCAGGCTTCTTGAAGCAGCAGGAGAGAGTGCCAGTCCCAGTGCCCCAGGCTTGACCAGACCTAACACATCTGAGATTCACACGTTGTTCACTGCGTGACTTTTAGGGTCCACCTTCTACTTGGTGAGTCAAAGAAGCCCTCGCTCCTAGGATACAGTCCAAGAACAGTTGTCTTTCAGAAAGAAAAGCAGAAAATCTCTGCTGCTGTTTTTGCTGCTGCCGCTATGTTTTTAAATTAATTTTTATTGGAGTATAGTTGACTTACAATGTTGTGTTAGTTTCTGCTGCACAGCAAAGTGAATCTGTTATACGTACACATATATCCACTTTTTTTTAGATTCTTTTCCCACATAGGTCATTACAGAGTATTGCGTAGAGTTCCCTGTGCTATACAGGAGGTCCTTATTAGTTATCTGTTTCATATATAGTACTGTGTATATGTCAGTCCCAATCTCCCAATTTATCCCTCCCCCCCTTTCCCCCTTGCTACTATGAAACTCTTAGAGGAAAATATAGGCAGAACACTCTCTGACATAAATCACAGCAAGATCTTTTTCAATCCACCTCCTAGAGTAATGAAAATAAAAACAAAAATAACCAAACGGGACCTAATTAAACTTAAGAGCTTTTGCACAGCAAAGGAAACCATAAACAAACAATAAAAGACAACCTTCAGAATGGGAGAAAATATTTGCAAATGAAGCAACCAACAAGGGATTAATCTCCAAAATATACAAATGGCTCATGCAGCTCCGTATCAAACAAACAACCCAATGAAAAAATGGGCGGAATATCTAAATAGACATTTCTCCAAACAAGACATACAGATGGCCAAGAAGCATCTGTATGATGAAAAAAGATGAAAAGCTGCTCAACATCACTAATCATTAGAGAAACGCAAATCAAAACTACAATGAGGTATCACCTCACACCAGTCAGAATGGCCATCAACAAAAAGTCTATAAAGAGATGCTGGAGAGGGTGTGGAGAAAAGGGAACCCTCCTGCACTGTTGGTGGGAATGTAAATTGGTGCAGCCGCTATGGAGAACAGTATGGGGATTCCTTAAAAAACTAAAAATAGAGCCACCATATGACCCAGCAATCCCAATACTGGGCATATATCTGGAGAAAACCATAATTCGAAAAGGCACATGTACCACAATGTTCATTGCAGCACTATTTACAATAGCCAGGACATGGAAGCAACCTAAGTGTCCATCAACAGAGGAAAGGATAAAGAAGATGTGGTATATATACAATGGAATACTACTCATCCATAAAAAAAAGAATGAACTAATGCCATTTGCAGCAACATGGATGGACGTAGAGAGCGTCATACTGAATGGAGTAAATCAGACAAAGACAAATATCATATGATATCACTTATATGTGGAATCTGAAAAACAGGGTACAAATGAACTTATTTACAAAACAGAAATAGAGTCACAGATGTAGAGAACAAACTTATGCTGCTGCTATTTTTTTTTAAGTGTCAAGCCCTGCAGTCTGTGCAGCCTGTGGAAGAAGGAAGAAGGGCAGTGATGTTGAGACACAGAGGCCAGTCCGGTGTCCGTAGGGCCTCCTCAGACAGCGGACGGCAGAGGGGAAGAGCCTCAGGTGACTCAGCTTGGCTGGCTCAGGACAGAGGCACTAAGTGTTATACCTTATTACTTATACAATCCTTTCAGCTTACATGTTAGCAGGGCCATCTCTCCCTTTATATAACCAGAGTCCCCAGGTAGACGCTCGTAGCTTCCTGTGATTGGAATCAAACTTTCCCTCCATTGCAACATCCTGGCTTCCAAAGAGGCTTCTTTCTCCCAGCTCAGGACCCACTTCGTTCTTTGCCCCTGGAGTCACCACCTTCTTGCATAACAGACGGTCACATTCCTCCCTCAGCCATATAATCCCTATTACACAATAAACAGTAAGATAATTATAGCCCAAAATACCTTTTTAAAGATGAATGATACCAATGAATTTATCAGGAGTTATTTCGCCACTCTTTCCCAAATTCTAATGTAAGTAATGATCTAATACTTAAAAGAACAAACTTGTTAGAAAAGATGTGTTGTTTTAATCTGCAGTATCCTTTTCAATTGAATCCTAGTTGAAGATAATTATATTTTAGCTGTAATTTTTCTGGGTCACAGGCCAACTAAAAATTTCTAGTTACATAATTGAAAATTATGTGGTTCATCTCTATGTTGATTGGCTTTGCTTGATGGAGTCCTGAGGGAAATCGTGCCATTTCATTTCTGATCAAATTCACATTTGAACCCACATGTCCAGAATTCTCACTGATGCCACTAAAATGAAAGGAAATTGAGAACCGGATCTCTAAAAGGCCCAATGGAAGTTTTCCTTTGGGTTTTTGGACCTAGGTTTTACTTGTCAATTTAAAAAATAAATTTGAATGTATATTTATCTTTCAATAGGATTTTTTTAAACTCTTCTGACCCCTAGGGAACACACGAGATGTATTAAATTTTGAAATAAACACTTTCTGGAGATGAGAGAAAGTAGACAAAAATATTCTGGAAAAAGATGTTTTATTAAAACACCATTTTTTCACATATGCGGAAAGAGTCCACACGTGAAATAGAGAATATCAGGAAAACGAGCAACTCCTTAGAACGCTGTGGGAATCACAGCGTGAGGCTACCAGCATTAAGAACTATATCCTGGTTTAGCAAAGACAACCAAGTACACACCTGAAAATGAGAACATGAGGAGTTTTTCTCTGGTACCAAATAAGAATGGTTCTAGGACACTTTTACGTTATTGACTCTTGAACTTAAAGTCAGTAAAATTTGGAATACAAAAATTAATGTAGAAAAGCAAACTAGTCTACCACTAGTAAAAAGGAAAGCATATTTGTTACCTGTTCAATAATAGCCTTAATGTAAAATAGAAAATTGATTTCCATTAAGTATTCAGAACAGACACATTTCGATGGCCCGAAGAATAAAGAATCTTTAATAGAAATATATTGCTTTGTGGTTATATTAATTTTAAAAGGCATCCCAAAGATGACAGGTGTTTTTTTAATAGCAAAACCCAAAACCTGATTTGTGACATTACATGAGCAATACTCATGAAGTTCATTAATATGTTAAAAGTTACACAGACACAGAGCCCAGTAAAACATTGCCTACAGTGGGTTAACATTCCCAGGGGAACAAAACCAGTAAGAGTATTTTGGAAGAAATCAAGGAATGTGAAGATAAATAAATTAGAGATGGCAGGAAATGGGGCCAGTGGGGAGGGTTTCAGGCAATTAGTATTATACGTAAAATGGAAATAGAGAATAGAAGAACATGCTGAAAGTTATCAAGGCCCTTCTTCATTTCCTCTGAGGAGAAAATAATGTGACACGTAAACATCTTTTAATCTATGAAGAACAAAGCCACCCTTCTCTTGATGTCACTGCAACATTGCACAAGAGTTAACTCAATCTGTGTGATGGGGTGTGGATTTCAATCCACAAACCCAGATGTGCATGACACAGCACAGTATTAACTTTTCTTCAGAACTACTTAAATCCAACTCGAAATCCCTGCACAAAAGTAGCAGGAAGTTCAGTCACCCTTACGAGGGGTGGCGGTTACCAGAATCCAACGAGGCCAATCAATCAGACTTGCCCCGATCACAGCCGCCGGTTCACAGGGGTTGCCACCCAGACCCCTATAGCCCAAGCCACTTGGTTTCGAATCCAGCAGTTCTGCCAATTCGAAGCGGGATAAAGTTTGTCAAGGCCAAGAGTCGTGGTGAGCAGGAGGCGTTATCCTCCCTGCGTGTGCCACACGGGAGGCCTTGCCATTATCCAAGGGCGCCTGCACAGTGCAGGGTGGGGGGCTCCATCACCCCAGGACCTGGCAGCTCTTTGGGGGCGTCTACCTTCTCGCCCTCTCTCTCCCCTCTCCTGGCATCATGCATGATCTCAGGCTGGGAAAGGTGGGAATGAGAAGGGGCAGCTTCTATGAGTTTTTGAGTAGCTGCTCCTTGCCAAGCCACAAAAAGGAGTGAGGGTGAGAGCCCTGGTTTGCTCTGTGCTTGAAATGAGAAGGGTGGTGGCAATCCAAGGGAAAGGATAAATACCAATTAATTTATGGATAAGTGGTGTTGCACTGGCATTGCCTATGTCGTGGACCAGCTGGGATTCTTAGCACTCGTCCTGCACAGCCCAGGGGCGGCTGCCAAACATCGCCCCCCCTAATGCTCTGGCCTCGGCAGCACTGGCCTCCTTCCTTGTCTTGTTACTCTTCTCCTTCCCAACACGGGACCTTTGTGTACCTTCCTCCTTAGCCTCAAATCCATCCTTTAGTCTTCTTTCTTTCCTTTTTGAAAAATTCATTACCTTGTGGAAGTTTTCAACAACTCCTCTCCAAATATTGTCATGATAATGACATGTCCTTGGCGACTTTGACCTGTAGACAGAAGGATACTAATATTTCATGGTAGATCTGTAATTTCTTGCTAGGATTGCTACTTTTATCTGACGCTCCTCTTATTTGATCAGACTCTAAATCATCGTGTTTGGACTGGTACGAAACTTGAACTGAAGTGTCAGGTTAGGATGCACTTTATGATGAACTTTTAACTTCCAGAAGTGGAAAGGTAAAGCAATTTTTATAGTTTTGCTCTTCATAAAAAACCAGGATATTAAATTCTAGGAATTCCTCCTAAAGATTTACTCACACACGTGGAAATGATGTACAACATTATTTACTGTAGAAGTTAAAATACTGAAAATAATCTAAATGTTCACCAAAATAAATATACATCTATATGCATAATGGGATAATGAGCAAATGTTAAAAAACAGAACAAGGAAGCTCTTTTCAATATGGCATGATCATTAAAATGTTTTAAGGAATTAAAAAAAACTAGGTAAAGGACACTATATGTGGCATATAATCATTTTCATAGAAGAGGAAGAAAAATAAGATATATTTGTATTTGCTTATATGAGCATGAAATATCTCTGGAAGGATGCCTAAGAAAAAGTCATGGCTGGTTGTGATGAGAAAAATAGTGGCAGGGGACAGAAGCAGGAGCAAGATATTCTATAAATATATGAATATATTATCTATTCAAAATAATTAAACATTTTAAAATGTTCTAAAATAAAGATTAGTGGGTGGATCTGCAGACTTCCACATCTGAACAAGATGGAGTAATATGGGCCAGATTTACCCTCCCACCTGAAAAAACAAATAAAATACATGAAACAGTGGTTTTCAAGACATTTGACAATGAAGGACATTGATCCCTGAGAGATGGGAAACACTAAGGTGAGGCCTAGAATCGCCCCAGCTTACTGACTTGAGAGAGTCTCCAGGTTGTGGTATAAGGAAGGGGAGCCCAGGTGGGACCAGCCTGAGTTGATGTGGAGCTGAGTCTGGGGAGAACAGGGCAGCTAGAATTTCAAGGGCAGAACACCACAGAAGAGAGCCATATGGGAAGGAGCCCCAAGATCTGCAGTGGGTACCCCCTGAGTACTCAGCAGAGGACTGGTGAGAGCGTGTGTGCAAAGAAACTACCCAAGACTAGGAAAGGCACCACTAGAAAGAATTAGAAGTAACAGTGCCCAGAACACACCCAAGGCTGGGAAGAGTGTCTGTTCCCACCAGCCAGACTGAACGACCTGATGATTGGCAGGAGGTTGAGTAGAGCACACAGAAGGGTCTTGCCTTAAGCGTGTGAATAATTTGTAGATTATGCATTGCTCCAGACTGCCTAATAAATCTTAAGAGCAAAACCCAAAAGGGTCAAACTACCTCCAAGTAATGTAATTGCATCCTAGAACAAAGCTCAAAAATGTTCAGAATATCCAGCTCCCCAAAAGTTCTATATCTCAATGAAAAATATATTAGGCAGGCAAAGAAGCACCAATACATGGCCCATAATGAATGGGTAATTCAATGAACTGAAGTTGTGAACTAAGAATTAAGAGACAAGAACAATTAGATGGTCATTATAACAGTATTCTATAAATTCAAAAAGTTAAGTAGAGACATGTGAGATATAAAAAGACCAAAATTAAAATCCTAAAGGTGGAAAAAAAATGTGTGAGATTAAAAATGCTTTGATGTTGATGGGATTATCAACAGACCAGACTTTACAAAATAAAAAAAAAGATTAGTGAACTTGAAGTTATAACAACAGAAACTATCCAAAATGAAACAAAAAAGAGAGTTTTTAAAAATGAAGAAAGTGTATAAATGGACACTCTGGAGGATATAAAAGAAAGGTAAGAACAGAAAGAATATTGGAAGAAATAATGGTCCAAAACTGTCCAAATTTCATGAAAACTATGCCTACAAATCCAAGACACTCAAGTCTTATTAAGCACAAGAAACTGTACCAAGAAAACCATATATCATGTGTCACATCATAATAGCTCAAATTCAATGACATAGAGATCTTAAAAGCAGCCAGAGGGAAAAAAGACTTATTGTATACAGAAAAACAGAGCTAAATATAACACATTTCTCATGAGAAACAATACCAGTGAGAAGACAGTGAGTAATATCTTTAGAGGATTAAAAGAAAAATGCTGTTAACTTGGTATTCTATAGCCAACAAGAATATCTTTCTTAAAATGTAGACATGCAAAGAATGAAAGACTTCATCACCAACACACTCCCACTACAAGAAATGTTGAAGAAAGTACTTTAGGCAGAAGGATAGAAATCTGAATCTACACAAAAGAATGAAGAAAACAGAAATGGTGTTCATAACAATATAATTTCATATATATATATATATAATTTTATTATTTAAAATTTTTAAAAGATAATTGAGTGCTTAAACAAAAATAATTATGATATGATCTGAGATTCATAACATATGTAAAAGTAAAATGTATGGCCCACAAGGTACAAACATAGGGGAAATAGAAACAAAAGGATTTTATCAAAAGGTTCTTATAAAATATCACTTGAAGGTAAACTGATAAAAAATAAAGATGTATGACAGAAACCACTACAGCAACCACTAAAAAGGGAAAACAAGGAGTTTTCATTAAGTCAAAAAAAGATACTAAATGAAATCATGAAAAATATTCAATTAATCAAAAAGATAGGAAAAGGAAACAATAGATGGGACAAATAGAAAGCAGATTATAGATTTGAACCTGATTACATGAATAATAGTATTAAAAGGAAGTGATCTCAACAACACGGGGTGGGAGGGGGAAGCTGGGGCAAAGTGAGAGTAGCATGGACATATATACACTACCAAATGTAAAATGGATGGCTAGTGGGAAGCAGCCACATAGCACAGGGAGATCAGCTCGGTGCTTTGTGACCACCTAGAGGGGTGGGATAGGGAGGGTGGGAGGGAGGCTCAAGAGGGAGGGGATATGGGGACATATGTATGCACATGGCTGATTCACTTTGTTGCACAACAGAAACTAACACAGTACTGTGAAGCAATTATACTCCAATACATCTATTAAAAAAAAAAAAGAACAGTGATCTCAACAACCCAATGAAAGGCAGAGATTTTTAACAGCAAGATGCAACTATAAGCAGCCCACAAGAAAACGACTTTAAATACAGACACAAATAGTTTAAAAAGTAAAGTAAGAAGATATAAAATGTATAAATAGTAGTGTTCAGATAGTACAAATCTAAAGAAAGCTGAAACGGCTATATTAATAGCCAAGCAAAATCAATGTCTGAGCAAAGATTATTACCAGAGATGGTAAAAGTCATTTTGTAATGAGAATGAGGTCAATTCATCAAGAGCACATAACATTCGTAAACATTTATGCATTTATTAACAGAGCTACAAAATGCATGAAGCAAAAAACTGATAGAACAGCAAAAAGAAATAAACAAATCCAGAATTATAGTCATAGATTTCAATATCCCTCTCAGTAATTGATACAATGAGGAGACAGAAAATCAATAAGAATATAGAAGAATAGAACAACACTATCAACCAACTTGACCTAATCAATGGCAACAGAATACATTCTGATAGACCACATTCTGAGCCATTAAAAAATCCCAATTGGGGCTTCCCTGGTGGCGCAGTGGTTGAGAGTCCGCCTGCCGATGCAGGGGACACGGGTTCGTGCCCCGCATGCCACAGAGTGGCTGGGCCCATGAGCCATGGCCGCTGAGCCTGTGCGTCCGGAGACTGTGCTCTGCAACGGGAGAGGCCACAACAGTGAGAGGCCCGCGTACCGCCAAAAAAAAAAAAAAAAAAAAATCCCAATAAATTTAAAAGAATTTAAGTCATACAAAGTGTATTCTCTGACCACAATGGAATTACATGAAAATCGATAACAGAAAGATCTCCAAAAATTCCCAAATAGCTGGAAATTAAATTACACATTTTTATATAACCCATAGGTCACAAAAAGAAAACAAAAGGGAAAACTGGGAGTATTTTGAACATAACGAAGATGAGAACACCACATATTTTTCACAGGACTCTGCTAAAGCAGTACTTAAGGGAGATTTATAGTACTAAATAGCTATATTAGGAAAAAAAAGTCTCAAATCAATAATATCAGCTTCCACCCTAAGTAACCAGAAGAAGAAGAGAAAATGAAACACAAAGTAAGTAGAATAATTAAACTAATAAAGACCAAGGAGAAATCAGTGAAATATAAAACTGAAAAACAATAGAGAAAATCAATATAACCAAAAGCTAATTCCTTAAGCAGATCAATAATATTGATAAACCTCTAGCCAGACTGACTAGGAAAAAAGAGAGAAATAACATAAATACGCTCAACATCATTAATTGTTATGGAAATGCAAAATAAAACCACAATAAATACCGCTATGCCGCTGATATAGTGACTAAACTTCAAAAGACTGCCCATATCGAGTATTTGAGGACGGGTAGCAGTTGGAATTCAAACACTGCTGGCGGAAATATAAAGTTACAACCTTTCTGGCAAAGAGTTTTGCAGTTTCTTAAAAGTTTAAGCCCCCACCTACCATATGATTTAGTCATTCCACTCCTAGGCATTTCCTCAAGAGAAATGAAAGCATATGTCCACACAGAGAGATTAGTACACAAAACTCATAGCAGCTTTATTTGTAATAACCTCAAACTGGAAACAAACCAAATGTTCATCAGTGGGTGAATGGATAATCAAACTCTTGTATAGTCATGCAAATGGAATACTACTCAGCAATAAAAAAGGAAGAAACTGTTAACACATGCTGCAACAAGGGTGAGTCTCGGAATAATGATGCTGAATGAAAGAAGCCAGACCCTCCCAAAGAAGAACACATACTGTATGATTCCATTTATAGAAAATTCTAGACAATCCAAACTAATCTGTAGTGACAGAGATCAGTGATGTCCAAGTGGAAGGGAATGAGGAGAGGGTCAGGAGGGAGAGATTACAATGAGGAAACTTTGTCGGGGTGATAGATGTGTTCCTTTCTCTTGAATGTGGTGATTGCTGCACAGGGATATTCATAAGTCAAAATCTATCAGATTGTCCACTTAAAATATTTGCAATTCATTGTATGTCAACTATACCTCAATTACAGTGTTCAAAAGATTAATGGACAAATATAAGTAAATACACAAACAAATAAAAGGTTTGTTTCTTACCAGCCACTCACACTAGTCAAAACAGGAAGCACTCATTTATCTGGAGCTTGGCAAAAACATCAATGAAGGTAAAGAGGCCTGTTTGAATTTGTTTTTATTATGCCTCAAATTAACTAAAAATATACTCCATGGTGAGTTTTTTATAAACTCATTAAGAAAACAAGATATTGCGTTCCCAACAAATTATTTACAATTAAAAAAATCCATCTAGGACTTTCTCTTCCCGGATATTTATACTAGTTCTCTATCTACGATAATTCTAGTTGGGAGATTCATTCTGCACAGTGGAAATTCGGTTGCACTCTGGTCTCATGCTCTACACAATCAAATGAGAATATATTGGTAGGACTTAAGATCTTTCTATTTGTGGTTCAGATCGAATAGGATTGCCTATTTCTGATTGCTTATGCCTAAGCCCTGTGGAATCAAAAAAACTCTCACAAAAACTCTATTGACCGAGTGTGTTTTTACAGATTGGCTTGGTCTGCATCAGGTGTTCTCTAATTGTTTTATGTCCATATTTCTGTAGTTGTCTCTCTTCACCTCCTAAACATTGAAACAGAAACGGTGTTGCAGTAAAGAATTCAAAGGCTTTGAAGTCAGGGGACCTGGTCCAGCCGCAGCACCACCGCATCCTGGTGCCACCCTTGGGCGCTGGGCCCTACCTTTTTCTGCCTGTTTCTCCCAATAGCACACAGGGAGGATATACCCAGGGCTTCTGTGAGGATTAATCAAGGCAACTGGACAAGGCTGTCAGCCGAGAGCCCAACACATAGTGAACATTCAAAATCACAAGAGTGGACTTCCCTGGTGGTCCAATGGTTAAGACTCTGCCCTTCCACTGCAGGGGGAACAGGTTCGGAGAAGTAAGATCCCTGCATGCCGTGCAGCCAAAGTAATAATAATAATAATAAAAACACAAAAGCTGCCTTTGAACTGCAAAAAAATTTTAAGGCAGGGTCCAATGAGTATAAATTATAGCATTACATAGCAACATGACTGCAATATATCCTAGCGACAGCAGAAAGTCTAAAAATTAGTATTTGATCAAAAAGAATATTTACTAGAAGGTAGACTTTAAAAAGTACATAATTAAAGCGAAAAGACCTAGTTTAAATTCCAACTTTGGCACGTTAATAGCTGGTTGGTTATTTTATTCTAACTGACAATCTCGTAGTCTGTAAAATGGACATGACCTGGAAATAGTAGGTGTTTGCTGAATACATACTGAGAGATTAAATCAAAGATATGGTCTACAACCGTGTTTTCTATACTTTCATCTGTCTGATAGCATCAGATCTCTTTGAGGAAAAGCCATAGAACTGATGGATTTTCCCAATATATCAGACACTAGTCGTCATGTACTTCTCTCTGATGACAAACATGGAGCCATTGCGTGGCTCCACGGGGCACTAGTGGCTTTAGAGCCTGAACTGTGAAGTTCAAAGCTCAAGGGGGTTCCAGGAGCGATCAGAGACCTAGTGTGAACCCATGTCCACTCACAGAAAACCCGAACTGAAAAGCCCCCTGCAGTGAACACTGAGACTTAAAGTTTGCTTTTTTTTTCCCCCAAGCAAAATGCCATGTTCCCTGATGTTCATAGCTGTTTAAAGATTATTTTATTCCTTTCACAGGTCTCCCGTTATGGCTGGAGGTCTCTTTGCTGTGGATCGCAAATGGTTTTGGGAGTTGGGGGGCTATGACCCAGGTTTGGAAATCTGGGGAGGAGAGCAATATGAAATCTCTTTCAAGGTAAGCCGTCAGCACCCTTCTCACACTAGGTTGGCATCATTTTGACCATTCTAATAGAATGGCGTCATTTCGTTTTGTGACCTCCTATGTTGCAAATTAACAATGAAAATAGACATGTCATTTTCCCACCTCAGCTTTTGGATGAGAGAAGCTACTTCCTTCTGATGTTTCTGTGAGACGTAGTCATGCCATAAAAGAAACACAGATGAGAAAGAATTCAAAATCCCACTTGCAGGGGGGAACTGTGGTGTGCCAGCACTTCTGCCGCCCTGCTGGTACTGCATTCCTTCTCAGGCACCTAGAACAGACAGACAGAGGCATGAAGGTGAAAGAAATGGAATTACTGGAGCGTTTGCCCATTGTGTTTGTTCTCGAAATAATACTCCACCTTTTGCCTGTAACCACTATTCCACAATTTCAATAACAGAAGAGTATTTTTAAATTCTGTAATAATCTAAATGGGAAAATAATTTGAAAAAGAATAGATACCTGTATATGTATAACAGAATCACTTTACTGTACACCTGAAACTAACACAACATTGTTCATCAACTATGCTCCAGTATAAAACAAAAATTAAATAAATACAATATGAATGACAAATTAAAGCTATTCTTTATATAATTCCAAAACAAGTGAGTTTTTTATTTTTATCTGAAGTTGCCCAGGTTTCCACTTGTTTTGACCATAAGTACTCACAAAAATTATACTTTATTACATATATATACATTCATATATTATATATATACATATAGGATATATGCAAGTATATGATAGAATATCAAATTTCAAGGTTTGTAAATGAAAAAAATTTACCACAGCACGTGAAGACCAGATAACCAAAGCAAAATAAACTGTGCAAAAGGATTTTTTTTCCTTTATCATTGTCATTATTCATATCGAAGATATAGTGATTCTTGCAAGATTTATCATACAGAAATCTCACTAAATAAATCAGCTTTCCTAATTACCTCTATTATAAAATCAAACCAATTCTTGGTAAGAAAATAAAGTGCATTCTGAATATAGTAAAAGTCAAACTTAATAATCCAGCTAAACTTTTTGAATTTATGCATAAAAGAAATTGACAAAACTGGTTTTTATTTAACTGTAACAACTACATTCTATGTGTTAGCAGAAACAGTATGTTGTCCCCAAAGTGTCATAAAATAAATATTCCAAAGAGAAACTCAGGAGACACGATTGCAGGACATCTAGAATTTTCCATCTCACTGCTGGCAATAAGCCTTGAAATACTATTTATTAAATTAGTGCTTTTCTTTTTTACCATCACTGAAACACACCTAATTTCACATCTACGTTACTTTTTTCTTAAACTTTGTATACATACATTTACTCCATTTATTTAATGGTATGTGATGTACAGATGCTAGGCCAAGTGCTTTATATAATTTAAAACCACAACTCAGAGAAGTGGGTATTATTCCATTTTATAGATGAAGAAACTGAGACTTAAAGTTTTAAAATTTTTAGATTAAATTTTTTAAGTTTTAAAGATTAAATAAACTACCCAGTGTCACTTAGGGATTAAAATGCTCCACCTCTACTTAACTGCAGAGAATATAGAAACTTAAAATTGTCTGTTCACTCAAGGCATACCTACCAACACCATTCCAGAGTTCACGGTTAACCTTTTGATCTCTACCTAATGGTTCCTCTCACTGAACAGAGGTGAGTATCCTCATTATACCCTAAGAGCATAGCAGCAAACTTTGTACTGACCCTGGCAAAATACTACTGATTATCAGATATGGGCCAAAGTTGGGTGCAAGTTTACAGTAATACCTTCCACTGGAAAAACAGAATATTGCATTTGACTCCAGCAATAAAGGAAAACAGGCATTGCTGTATTTGCAATATCATCAGAAGTTAAAGAATGCTTTTTACTTCTCATGGTTCAAGATTTTTTTTTTGTTAGATTCTCTTCATTCACGAATTCTTTAACTTTAAAATGCTATTAAGAATATCTGCATTCTACAAATAATAAATGCTGGAGAGGGTGTGGAGAAAAGGGAACCCCCTTGCACTGTTGGTGGGAATGTAAATTGATGCAGCCACTATGGAGAACAGTATGGAAGTTCCTTAAAAAACTAAAAATAGAGCTACCATATGATCCAGCAATCCCACTACGGGGCATATATCCAAACAAAACTATAGTTTGAAAAGATACATGGACACCTATATTCATAGCAGCACTATTTACAATAGCGAAGACATGGAGATAACCTAAATGTCTATTAGTAGATGAATGGATAAAGAAGATGTGTACATATATATAATGGAATATTACTCAGCCATAAAAAAGAATGAAATGATGCTATTTGCAGCAACATGGATGAACGTAGAGATCATCATACTAAGTGAAATCAGTCAGAAAGAGAAAGGCAAATATCATAGGATATCACTCATATGTGGAATCTAAAATATGACACAAATGAACTTATTTATGAAACAGAAATAGACTCACAGACATAGAAAACAAACTACCAAATGGGTAAGGGGGGGGGGTAAATTCGGAATTTGGGATTAACATACACACACTACTATATATAAGATAGATAAACAACAAGGACCTACTGTATAGCACAGGGAACTATATTCAATTTCTTATAATAACCTATATTAGAAAAGAATCTGAAAATACATATATATATAACTGAATCACCTAAAACACTGTAAATCAACTATACTTCAATTTTTCTTAAAAATTGTTTAATAAGAAAAAACAGAAAAAGAAAATCTGTAGTAAGCAGGAGATACCTGGCTTAGAATAATAAACTGGGTGTGGATAAAAGTACTGTGGGAAGTCTGCAGCGTTTGCAGAATGGACATTTGCATTCTAAATCACAAAGGTATTTTCTAAGACAAATATAAACTTGAACCTCTCATTTCTCTGTCACTTGTATCTATTGCTTCTCTTCGGGGTGACCTGAGATTTTATTACCCCATTTTCTCTTTCTCAGTTATCTGTCATTCTGAAGGATATAATTGGAATGCAGCCCTGTCGTCTTTGTCTAGAAACCATGGCAACAGAGCTAGAGGTTCAGGACTAAATTGCCCCAGGTTGTTTGATTGAAATGACAGATCCTTTGGCAACAGCTATATCTTACAGGGTCCCATTTCAGACACATCTCTCCATTCTTCCCGCTATTGTGTGCTGACCTTGGGGTTCCTGTCCCTCCCTATTAGGATTTGTAACATGAGGGGGACACCCTCAAGCAGGATTAGATAGAATTTGCATGCAAGATGAAGAATTTTCTCCATATGAGAGAAAATGAAAGAACTGTCTGCAAATAGCTGTGTTCAATGGTATTAAAAAGTCAAAGAAAGATGGAATATCTGCATTTTGGGACACAGTCCATAAATTGCGATTAATTTTACACTGTAAAGCACGGTCAGATATACACTGGTCAGCCCTTCATGTTTGAGAGTATGTACGGATAACTGAGAATTTACTAGTCTATTTCACACCATAATATAGAAATTGTTTCAAGTCTGAAACTTAGAAGCTCTAATTCAAAAGATTTCTGTCTGTGGTTGTTATCAGGCATCTTTGCTTGCTGTTTGCATTTCAACCAAAGAATCATTTCACTGATGTTTATGACAAGATTCCATGGCTGAATGAAAATATTTCCAGAAAACTCTGCTTTATATCAAGGGCTGAGTTTTTGGTCAGACGGGATTTGGCTAAGAGGGCTCCTCAATTCCCTGTCTCTGTAAATATCTTTCCTTCCTTTTTCTAACATCTGACTAGGTGAGTGGATTTCATGCCATCACATAGAAACCAACACAGCGTAATTTTCAGGAGTCCATCAAGGAAAAGGGCTCTCTAGAGAAATGATCTCTCTGCACCGAGCCCAGTCTTCAATCGCTTTTAATATGAATCTGAATTCTCACGTGGCCCAGAATTATCCAGCTGCCTCTCAAACGTTGCTAGGTTAGCCAGCTGCCAGGAAGGAGAAAGCACCATTCACTCAGTCACTCAACAAGTTTTACTGAGCATCTAATTTACACCAGGCAGTGTTCCAGGTACTCAATTTGGAGCTGCATCTGGAAACAAAGAGGAAACCAAGACAGACTACAGAGTGTTACATGAGAGAGACAACCCTCCTTTAAACGGTGTGTGCCACTTAAGTTACTGAAACAGTGTTAACACCGTTATGGGTCTCTGATTGCCCAGAGTGTGTTTTTTGTGTGTGTGTGTGTTGTTTTTTTGTTTTTGTTTTTGTTTTGCGATGTGCAGGCCTCTCACTGTTGTGGCCTCTCCCGTTGCAGAGCACAGGCTCAGCGGCCATGGCTCACGGGCCCAGCCGCTCCGCATGTGGGATCTTCCCGGACCGGGGCACGAACCCGTGTCCCCTACATCGGCAGGCGGACTCTCAACCACTGCGCCACCAGGGAAGCCCCAGAGTGCATTTTTATACCCATTCCCCAAAGATCAAAGTCCAAATGTTAGCATTTTCAGAAGAAAACTCTTCCCAGAAAATAAAAGTGAACAATAAACACGAATTAGTTACCCACATGATTTAGAATGAAGCCCAGGGACTCTATTCCACAAAAATCCTCTGGCATGAGACATAAAACTTAAATCTGCATAGAAGAGCATTAAATTTGGTTTGTCCTTTTCCACGCCCAGGAGCATAACAACACGGTCCCACCTTGGTCCAATATTTCTTGGGCCATCTTTTGTCTGGGGAGAGCTTGTGACCTCTAGCCTCAGCTGTGCAGAAACCTTCAGCGCTCCAGGTGACGTGAATCTGAGCACCATATGTCCTAGAGCGAGTCTAATAAGTCTGGAAGCCCCACGGCCTATCTGAAATCACTCGTAATGGATTGAAACACCCCACGCAACCACCTTTGTTATGTGCTCTCGTCCTTCCCCTGTGTTAAGCTTACGGTTCAGACATGTAAGGAAATTTTAACTTACCTCTCACAGTCTTTCAGCCCTTACCAGTCACTAACTCATTCAACCGGCATTTACTTATCGATTACAATGTGCCAACTCTGGGCTAAGTTCTTGAGGTTCCAAGATAAATGTGAGAAAGATTCTCTCCAGTAGCTGCCTGGAGAAGGAATTCATCCCAATTTCTCACTATTGTTTGGAACATATTTTATTTCCATATTCACAGTAATAGTTTAGGAACATATTCAGGAGGCTCTTCACCAGCCTCCCTCCCTCTCCTCTTTCAACTGATCTCCATTTTTTTATTCATTTATTCCCTGATCGCTTTATTTTCCCCTCCTAAAAGTTCACAGTGACTCCTAAGGACCCCACAAATCACAAATCAGATTAGCATATGAATCATAAACCAGGGAACTTTCTCTCAACCATCTGCCTCAGCTAACCATCTCCAGCTACAGTGCCAAACCAACTTAAGTAGTGTTTTCCTTTCCTTCCCAGAAAAGAGGGAAACACAAACATCCATCACTGTCCCTATTTATTGCAGAGATTTTAACCAAACAGACTTTGATGAAATTTTCCCTGAAAATTTTAGTCATCCCCTCTAAAATATTAATCAGGAACCTTCACCATGAGTCCGTGTACTGTGCAAGCTAGACTCCGCAGAAAAATGCAAAGGAAGCCCAACAGAAGCCTTCTTCGGATCAAGTACAATTGAGTTGAATATTTCACCCATTAAACATAAACATTAATTAAAGCAGAAAAGCACAAGAAAACCTATGTTAAGAATCTCCTCTTAAGTATAACACACAAATGGACATTTATTCACCAATCTTCTAATGCAAGAGAGGCCAAAGCTGTCCCTTCTGCCTTTGGGTCCTCGGATTGGGATAAACTAGAGATGCATGGACCACATCCACATTGTATCCATCATGAGTCGCAGCTTGGGCTCCTTTAAATTGGAATGAGAACCTAAAGACACTTGGAAGCTATGTTCATGCAGTCATAGAATCCTTCCGGTTTTTTATGGGTTTACCCAATCCTTTAGTGTTACTTTGCTCACGTCTAATTTGACAGCAATTTGTAAACAACTCCATCTTTCAAACTCCTCAACTTAGTTTTGACACGAACAACAATTCTTTTCACAACAGTATTTCACCAATTCAAGTGATATTTCATTAAATTACATAATTACAATTTTTAAAAACTAGCACAATCCCCTTTGGGAAGAAATGCCTTTGAGATACCCATGTAACTTAACAATTGTGCGCCAGAAGTTCCAGGTGTATTCGATGCAGCCTGTATTCGGCACAGGTCCACCATAATATGAATGCCATTCAATACGTTTACAGAGAGACTAGAGAGGGATGTTTCACACAGTAAATTGAACAGATTCACACCTTGCTGTCGAAAACTCTCAGTCTCATAAGTGACAGGAAAAGCTCACGTAGCACAGGCAGCTGCATTGCTGACTTTGCACAGAGGCAAATCACCCGGCTTATTGGGCTCAGGTCTGGGGCGAGGCTCTCCCCTCTGGGCCTCATCCCTACCCAGGTGCCCCAGTCTCCTGCCCTCTGTCCAGGGGACTTACAGGTACCCAGGTTGCTGAGTGGCCAGGGTCTTATAGTGATGAGTCAGGGCAGGGGGGCAGCCTTGGTGACCTTTCTCTTGTCTCTTCCCCTCTTGTGCGCTGGTCCAACAGACCAGTTCCCACTCCTGTTTGCTAGCGGTCACTTCTGTTCCCTTCCCTCAAGCCCAATCTTGTGTAGTCTCTCTAAACTGAAAAAAAAAAAAAATCAGTCCTACAAGAAGCCTCTGGGGTTTCCTTGAATCTTGGCGTCTACGTGGCTGGGGGTAGGGAAGAAAATGCTCCCCAAGGAAAAATAGAAGATGGAAAACACAGTGAACAAAGGGAATACTTAAGTTTTAATCCTGCCACATACAAATAAACATTTCAGCTCAAAGAGACTAAAACATACCTGAGATTTTACTAGACAGCATCCGTTTATTTTGTACCCCTTTATGACTTTCAAAATCTTTACATGGAGCTCCCTGTGTCCCAAAGTCCTGGCCATTCTAGTCCTCCTATGGTGGTAATAACTATTATTTGGTCCTTTAACAAGGAAAAGTAATGACTTAGCATCTAAAGGTCACGGAATTAAATTTGTTATTCCATTCAACACTAATGCAAGGTAAAATATAATTTCCATCTCATAATTGCAAAGGCAGGCCATTACCTAGTTAATACCAAAGGAGCAGAATTGGGGTTCGCCCTCAAAACCATTAGGCTAATTTCTCTTAGCCGGAAAAACTAGAAGACTTTATGCCCTGATGCACAAGTGGCTACTGTCATTCTCTGAAACCACTTTTAAAACGAAATAAACTTTGCTGGTGGGACTTTGCTGGTGGCGCAGTGGTTGGGAGTCCGCCTGCCGATGCAGGGGACACGGGTTCGTGCCCCGATCCGAGAAGATCCCACATGCCGCGGAGCGGCTAGGACCGTGAGCCATGGCCGCTGAGCCTGCGCGTCCGGAGCCTGTTACTCCGCAATGGGAGAGGCCACAACAGTGAGAGGCCCGCGTACCGCAAAAAAAAAATAATAATAATAAATGCAGGCTCTTCCCAACGGGAATTTTTATTAAATACGAGGGCTGACAACTCTTGTTATTGTTTAATGTAAAATTTAACTTTTTACTGTCTTCAAAATGCAATGGTTATTCAATAAGGATTGCATATACATGATAGAGACTAATTGTTGAGTACAGAACACTCAGCTCTTTATTCAATCAAACAAGATAACAGCCATCAATTTACAATTGTTATAGCTCAGGAAACTGTATAGTCTAGAGCTTAACCTCATTACAGAACTTCTCAAGAACAAACATGGATTTCATTTATTTGTACTTAGAAAATCAAAATACACCCACTAAATTAGCTAAATTTAAAGTTTCCCTACACAGTATGAAGCTATCAAAAAAATTTCATGTGTATTTATAGTTCAACAATTGAATGGCATACAATTATAATTTACACTTTTAAACTGGAAAAGAAAGGTCTGTTCTTAGAGATCACTCAAAACAGAAAAGGAGAATATGAAGAAGAAACAAGAAAAGCCTAACTTTACCCTTGACAAAATTCTCAGATATCTTACCCCCAACCACAGTGTCTAAGGAACGTTATCATATGCAGTAAGATCAATTCAGTGGTGGTAAAACAGGGGCACGGGAAGACAGAATGACCCCAGCTACAAATCTCGTTTGAAGTCAGCAGATCTTACTTCCCCAAAGTAATTGGCACCTCCTAAGGGAAAAAAATCAACAATCACTTTTTTGAAACAGTAGCAACAGGTGTGACTGCTGGTGGCCAGAGCTTCTCTGGATTGAGTCTGGCACCAGAGAGAAGCATCCATGGAAGGCTGGGGACAGGTCTGAGGAGGTTTATACAGACCCGCCACATTTTCAGGAAGCAGGCTATTAATGAGGCAGGATGGAGGAAAGATACTCAAGCTCACAAGCAGCCCTACAGCAGCCAATTCCTGTTGGATGCAGACAAATAAAGGCTAAAAGAATTCACTCACGCACTAAATTGTGTGTCATAAGGTGAATGCCTACCGTACTTGGTAAGAAGAACGCACCCTACTCAAAGATAAATAATAACTTTTTAAAGGAAATAGCATATTAAAATATTACAAGAAAGGGCTTCCCTGGTGGCACAGTGGTTGAGAGTCCGCCTGCCGATGCAGGGGACACGGGTTCGTGCCCCGGTCCGGGAAGATCCCACGTGCCGCGGAGCGGCTGGGCCCGTGAGCCATGGCTGCTGAGCCTGCGTGTCCGGAGCCTGTGCTCTGCAACAGGAGAGGTCACAACAGTGAGAGGCCCGTGTACCACAAAAAAAAAAAAAAATTACAAGAGAAAAGGAAGAGAGGCTCAGGAATGGTCACCAAAATCATGCTGCTATACCTTTTTATAAATTCTTTTAAAAGGTTAATGAAGTCATTGACTCTGTAAAACAGTATGAAATGCTGAACTTTCTGAGATTAGGAAAAATGTTAAAAGACAAGAGAAGAAGATAGAAAATAAACAGCAGCAGTCAGGATATAATGAAAAAGAAGACGAAAACCAAAATGAAGGTCACATTGAAAGCAACACAAAAGAGAAGGAATATTCTGAAAATATACAGGGACACAAAGATAAGATTGAGAAAAAGGAACAAAGTGAAATTAAAATGAGCAAAGTTAAAAAGTAGTAGAGTGGAATGACATGGAGGATAAAGGAGCTCATAGTAGTATTCCTAAGGGAAAAAGTTAAATTAAAGTAACATATTTCAAAACCTAAGAGATACAGCTGAAGCAGTGCTCAGAAGAAAAGGCAGATTCTTAAATTCTTACATCAACATAAAAAATAATAAAAATAAACTAAACATCCATATCCAGTTCGCAAATAAAAAATAAAATAAAGCTAAGGAAATATTAATATGCATTTGAAAACTTAATGATTCAGAAAACCTAAAACTAGTAGCGCAAGAGCTAGTTCTTTAGAGCCAAAGATAAATCATTAATAAGAGATATAGCTAGGTATGGAGACAGATAAATTAATTAGAAAACAGTTAATTGACATTTATTAGAAGAATACACAAACTCGGAAGCAATCTAAATGTCCATCAACAGATGAATGGATAAAGAAGATGTGGTGTTTATATATATGTATATATACATACACACACACACACACACACAAACACAATGGACTACTACTCAGCCATAAAAAAGAATGAAATAACGTCTTCTGTAGCAACTTGAATGGACCTAGAGATTATCATACTAAGTGAAGTCAATCAGACAGTGAAAGGGAAATATCATATGATATCACTTATATGTGGAATCCAAAAAAAAAAAAAATGAACTTATTTACAGAACAGAAATAGAGCCACAGACACAGAAAACAAATGTATGGTTACCAAAGGGGAAAGTGGGGGAGAGATAAATTAGGAGTTTGGGATTAACAGATACACATAAAATAATCTACATAAAATAGATTAAAAAACAAGGACCTACTGTAAAGCACAGGGAACTACATTCAATATTTTGCAATAACCTATAAGGGAAAAGAATCTGAAAAAGAATAGATATATATATATAACAATCACTGTGCTATAAACTTAAAACTAACACAACATTGTAAATTGACTATACTTCAATAAAATAAAATGTATAAAAATGGGGGAAAAAAGGAATTTTCAAAATTTAAATGATCATAAGAGATTGCTCAATTTTATGCAAATAGTTAAGATTATAGGGAAAATGGATGATTTTTAACAAAATATAAATGACAAAACTGACCTCCAAAAAGAAAAAATCTGAACCAACTATATTGGTTTTCTATCACTACATAACAAATTACCACAAACTTAGTGGCTTAAAACCACCCAGAATTCTCCCACAGCCTCTGGATTGCAATCCAGCATCTTTCTGCAGGGCCTCTGCTAAGATCTCACAAGGCTGAAATCAAATTTTCGGCCAGCTCCATCCTTACCTGGAGGCTCAGCCAGGGAAGGATCTGATTCCAAGCCCCCTCAGGTTGTAGGCAGAACCCATCTCTCTGTGGTTTGGGGACCGAGCCACTACTGTCTTGCTGGCTGTTGTCTGGACATGACTTTCAGTAACCAGAAGCCCAGCTCGGGCCCTTGCCCTGTGTTCCCCTCCCCGGCCCTCTCGCAACAAGGCAGCTTTCTTCTTCAAGGCGAGAATCTCCTCAGACTTCACATCCCTACACCTCTGTCTTCAGGAAGGGCAGAGTCCCCTTTTTGGACTCACTGGTTAGGTCCGACCCTCCCAGGATAACCTCCCTTTTTATTAATTCAAAGTCAACTAAATTGGGACCATAATTATATCTGCAAAACCCCTTCACCTTTGTCATAAGGTCACCTTCACCTAAATCACAGGCGTGAAATCCATCACAATCACACACCTTTCTACACTCAAAAGGCAGAGATAATACAAGGACTTGTGTACCACGGGGTGGGAATTTGGGGGCCATCTCAGAATTCTGCCCATCATGCTGCCCAATGACAATAGAAGAAATAGAGAAAATTGTCAAAAAGCTATCCCCTCTGAAAAATAAAGCACCAAACCTCATCAGTTTCTTCCAAACCTTTAAGGAACACTTAGGGCTACAATGTTTATCAAAAACTGTTCTCTAATAACAGAAAAGAAAGAAATATTTCCAGTTGATGAGATAACTGGCATAATATTGATAACAAAATCTGACCAAGATAGCACAAATGAATAGAAAAGTACAGACATATTTTACTTGTAAATACTAGCATTAAAAATAATAATTAAAGATTACACAACAGAATAACTATTCAAAGCCTAATCCACCAAAATAAGTGCAGCTCTAGGAATTTTCCCATTAATTTATTTAATATCATTTAGGATTATCCTGATGATAGTACGCAATTCAATTAGACAAGATAATATAAGAGATATAAAACTTGGAAAGGAAGACAGAAATTTTGCATTAATTGCAAATAATATTACCACATATCTACCTGAACAATTCAAGTTGAACCAACTGAAAAACTACTATAAATAAGAAATTCAGTAAGTTGCTTGAGTAAAATGTGTGTGTGTGTAAATATACAGAAAACAGTAGCCTTTATGTATGAAAACAACCACCCAAAGGAAGACACCCTTTATGACAGTAAGGAAAAACCAACTTGGAATAAACTTTAATGTCCTAGACCTCCATGAAGACATGTTACAATGCTACTGAGGGACACACAAAATAAATGAATAAATGAAAATTCATAATGAAGATAGTTCTCCCTAAGCATACTCCTGTATTTAATGCCATCCCAGTAAAAATGATAACATGAAGATTTTTTGGATGGGGGAGGTTAACCGGGGACAGCTAGATAAACTGCTTCTAGTTCATAAGGGAAAACAAATAGAATAACAAGAAAATTTCTGGGGAAAAAATGATAGGGGGCTAACTTAAGTAATCAAATACAGAAATTAGACAGAGATACCTATGGCACAGAATTTAAATAGACCCAGATAATATGGGAATTTAGCATAAGATAAACATTTCAAATCAAGAGGAAGAGAGTGGATTCCTCAGTAAATAGTGTGGAACAACTACTTATCTAGGGAAAAAAAATAAAGATGAATCCCACGTGTGAAAAGACACAGGTACACGGTTATTTATCTCAATATTGATGAAAAATGAAAAAACATTAATATCCATCCTAGGGGACTAATTAAATTAATCACTGTGAACTACAGTATGGCCTTTAAAAAGAATGCAACAGGTGTATTTTTACTAATATGGAATAATATCCAAACCTATCATTATTAAGTAACAAAAAAGACAAGGTACAAATATATATGCAAAAATAAATATGGAGAGAAGATAAATTTTGTTATCTATATTTAATAATTTATATCTATAACATGTCACATAATACAAATGTAAGCACTTATATGATAAAATGACAATATTAATTTCACATGCAGACAATTGTCACAGATGTATTCACATATCCAGGAGATATTAATTGAGAGCCTACTGTCTGCCAGACACTGAGAATATAATTGTCAACAGAAATGACAAGTTCTCTGTCTTGTGGAATTTAGTCTGAGGAGAGACAGATCATAAATAAATAAGTGAATAAATAAACAAGAAAATTTCAGATGGTGCTAAGTGCTAAAAGGAGTCCAGCCAGCCAATATTACAAAGTAGGAGCCTCAGAGAAGCATCATGTTTTTAAAATATTTGCTTCTGTACCCAAACTAGAAGGTGAGGAATGGGCTCCAGTGTCTACTGGTCCTCAACCTCCTACTCCTCCAGCCTTGAGTGTGTCTGATCCAGCCATCACCAGAGCAAATGTTCCATGTGTTACAGGACCCACAGATTGGCAGGAGAAACTACAAAACAATGACACACTAGTGTCCCAAAGAAAGGGGGTTGTTCCCCAGGGCCCTGACCCCAAGCCGGTCCCTCGGTCCCCCTGCCCTCACCGTTGTTAACTTCCATACTCTTGGTTCCCAAGACAAGCCTCCAGCACATTGGCAGAGTACCTACAGTTCTAATTAATGAGCATTCTCCACTTTCGCCGCAGTTGTCTGAAAATATAAAAACCTCCTAGGGTGTTTAATTTATACTCCTGAAATAGTTTCCGTGTCTCCTTAGAAGGGTACAACTCAATCTCATTTTGGAAGCGTACTCTTTCCCACTTAAGGCACCTCTATATAAACTCTAGTGACGATGCTTTGTACAAATGGTTTTGGTAGAAATAAGTTCAGTCTTATCAAATGTACTCATTAGAAATCCTTTTTATGCCAAGGATGATTCTAAAATACTTTATATACCTTCTCACTGCTTTCATGAGAGAGCTATATTAAAAACAAAAAACCTCTCCTTACTTCTGAGCCTGCAAATACCTCGAAGCGTAGTTGCATTTTGTGTCTAAAATGTGACACAAGCCTTTTTATGGCGCACCGTATACCTTCCCATACACAAGAAAATATCTGGAGTTGTTCCTATGGGGTTTCTTCCCCTAGAATATTTAGTCTAGGTGATATAAAAATAACCATTCTAGTTCAACATGCCCAGAATTGATCTTCCAAAGAAAATATTAAGATGACTCTAAACTCATTCAGAAACTCAAAGATAAACAGAAAGAGCTGCTAAATGTCTCACAAGCCAGTCTGAGATTCATTTCAATTATCCAACAAAAGGTACCTCAGGTGAAACAGAGCATTTTCAAGTTAAATTTTATGTCCATTGGATAGAGGCCTGGCAAGTCTAAATTCCTTCCAGTTGTTACTTCCTTTATGTCTGATGGCATTTTCCTAATTCCCTATTTAATTTTATTTTAGCTTTTATAGATAGCTGTAAAGAGAGCGGGATATAACAATTTACACAGCATTCGGTATCTGTGTTCAGGTCAATTTAACTTCCTATTGAAATCTTTTTCTAACGTTGAAATTTTTAAGAATTTTTGTATTTTTCTCGTTGCCATTTTCCCTAACAAGAAAAAGGAAATACAATCTAATGACTCTAATGCAAGTCAGTTTACACCCCCACAAAAGCTCAAGAGATATATGTTTCGAAAGTTACCTAAAAAGCTCCATACAGTTCTCAAGCCTGTCACCCAAATCCCAGTGACAGTACTATACAGAGCATGGGGGTATAGGCACGCATCGACTTTAGAGGTATAAGGATTTGATTTTTACACTTTACATCAAGGTCAGCAACCTACAACACACCAGGATCCTGTAAGCTGACCCCACAACTCCCTCCCTCTCTTCAAACTGTGAGAGGACAGTTGAGAATACAATCCCTACCTCGTCGCCACACATTCAGACTTGCATGTCGCCATAAGCCTGACCCCCCCCTCACACAGGTCAACATGTGGATACATGACACGCATCCCCTGGAGCCCACACATACCAGAAGAATAAAGCTGGTCCCCTCGGGTAATATTAACACATGACCACTGTTCTTGAGCACCTATTATGTGCCAAGGGTGCTCTGTGATTATTCAATCGAGTCCTTACAACCATCTCCTGAAGCAGACACGTTAGCCCAACTTTACAGAAGATGAAAGTGAGACTCAGGAAAAGGTAGGAACCTGCCCAGTTCAAGACCTACTGCCAAGTGTTCTTTGCTCTGTCCTGAATCGTGAAAGCATGTCAGCTTCTCCAGATAAAAAAATATCACGTAAATGTCATTATGAACCTTTAAGAGTGCTCACATTTTTTATTCTGATGACATTTCTTCATTTTGAATGTTTCCCCTCAAATTTCAACACTTATCAACTGAAGCTTAGAAGACCGTTTGCTTTTCCAAAGTTTCCGACGTAACGGTCTTCATCTGAGGAGCTTTTGAATGATGTGCTTCACACCCCCAGACACTCAAACCCTGGCTGTTCAGAGAGCTTTTTTTTTTAGTTTGATTGGAGTATAGTTGATTTACAATGTTGTGCTGGTTTCAGGTGTACAGCAAACTGATTCAGTTATACATGTACATATATTCACTCTTTTTCAGATTCTTTTCCCATATAGGTTATTACAGAGTACTGAGTAGAGCTCTCTGTGTTATACAGTAGGTCCTTGTTGATTATCTATTTTATATATAATAGTGTGTATTTATCTCTCTCCACCCCCCATGTTTCCCCTTTGGTAATCATAAGTTTGTTTTCAAAATCTGGGAGTCTTGTTTCTGTTTTGTAAATATTGGGTTGGCCAAAAAGTTCGTTCGGGTTTTTCCATAACATCTTACAGAAGACCTGAACGAACTTTTTGGCCAACCCAATAAGTTCACTTATAGCATCTTTTTAAATTAGATTCCATATATGAATGATATCATATGATATTTTTCTGACGTACTTCACTTAGTATGATAATCTCTAAATCCAACAAGAGAGAGCTTTCTTAATGTGGACTCTTTGGTTTACTAGAAGACAGAAACCCAATTCCGACTAACTTAGAGGAAAGGGGAAACTGGACAGGACACTCAAGTAAACAAACTGTGAAAAAGTCAAAGAAATGAGTGAGCCTCTGGGAGGCTGCCAGGACCCTTTCCCTGAGCACCTGGCCTCTGCCACTCTCTGAAGAATACTCCTTTCACCCCTCAGGGATGGCCACTAGAAGCTCTCAGGCTTTCATTCTCTGCTTTGCCACCAGAGAGGTAATTCCATTTTCACGAAATCCCAAGGAAGGATTCCAATTAGCATGACCTGAGTCCGGTTCCCACCCCACCACTCGGAAGGTAGGATGACTGACAGCCTGACTCAGGGGTGAAGGAGAAGCACATGTTTGGGTATTTCCCTAAAGGAAAGAAGTTGTTCCCCTACAGAAAGCCAATTTTAAAGAGTTTTTTTTAAGAACTTTCATTTCTTTTTAGCAGATGGTGAAGCCAGAAAATTTAAGCAATAGACTTAAAATCTGGAGGCGCACAGAAATAATAGTAAAAAGCGAACACTTTGCTTCTACTGTATCTTCTAAGCTATAGAATAATGAGTTAAGGGACATGAGGGATTGTGTCCTTAAACCATAGTATTTTTACCTAGAGAAGCACTCTGAAGATGTTCCAATCCATTCTTTCCTCCCCAAGAATTAATGTTTCAGATAAACCAAAAAGGGATATATCTGTTTTTATGTCCCACCCCAATCACTGCTTTTAGGAGCGTAGTGTTACTGCAAATATAAACGTCACGTCTTAAAAACAGGATCTTCTGAACAATGTACCCTCTGAAACCCTGCCATCCCCACCCAGACCTCCTGAAGCTCATTAACTGCAAGATAGCTTGGGCACGATTTGTTTATACTGACGTAACAGAGCATTTCCTACTTTGAAATAATCTTAAGCAGATGGCTCAGAAACAAAAGCTTCCCCCTTGAGACTAGAAACCAACATATCCTCAGTAAAGACTGCAGATACATTTTCCCATTTCTCCTTTTATTATGTTCTGATCAACAAATAGAAAAGGAGAGTCGGGCAAGGTCAAAATAAGCTATTCTTTTTTTCTCCTAATCTCTAAGAATAACCTCAAAACCCAGGTTTCTAAGAATAAAGCAAAGCAATGGTGTGCATGTGCCTTTCCATTGTTACCTTTTTTAGATCAAGTCAGGTCGAAAAGTACAGTTTTTATTACATCCAGCCTAGAAAATGAGTTTAATGACAGACACGGCCCTTTGCAATATCTACACACTAAAGCTTTTTAGGTTAACAACTAATATTTTAATTTCTAGATAGATGGTACAAAGGGGTTGATTGTCTAGTCTTAAGAAGTTTTTCAAACATAACCCATCCAAGTCACACCACACACTTAGAAAGTTATTTTCCAGCCCCAGAAATTTAATTTCTTATTTATATACGCTCTGTACTTTTATCATCCATCACTTCATTATACTAAACCAGTTACAAACGAAAATAAGCTCAAGACAGCTTATTCCCTTGAAACTTGTATTTGAATATACTAGAGAGCATAGCTTTTATTGGCAGCTAAATGGAAGATTATCATTAAATAACTGAATTGTTTGAAATTAACCTTACTTTATATCAATGAACGAGTAGTTCATTCATTTATTCAACAAATACTTACAGGGCACCAACTGTGGGTCAGGCACTGTCCTAGGTGCTTAAGATCCATCTCTCAATAAAACACACAAAGATACTTGCCATTGTTAGGGAGAGAGGCCGATAAATAAGAAACATAATGAATCACTTTGTCATACAACTGAAATTAACACACCATTGTTAATCAACTATACTCCAATATATCAATAAAATGAAAAGTTTAAAAAAATAAAGAAATTAACATAATGAATAAGTGAGTGAGAAGGTGTTAAGTGCTGGAGAACAGAAGCAGAGTGGGGTGAGGAGGGCTGACAGTGTGCGGTGAGAGGGTGTTTGGGGGCCAGAGGCTTTGGAGCTAAGACTTGAAAGAGATGACGAGCTAGCCATGGGGAGTCTGGGGAGAGAATTCCAGACAGAGGGACCAGCCGGCACAAACGCCCTAAGACGGAAGGGTGTCTGGCATGTCGGAGGAACAGAAAAGAGGCCAGAACTGCTACAGCAGAGGGAGGGAGGGGCAGAAGAGGGCGAGGGAAGATTAGAGGGAGAGCAGGCTTTGGAACTGAATGCACTAATACATTTCTTTTTTCTTAAATTTAGGTCACCATGTCCATGTAGTATATTATGCTTCATCTTATACTTGATAATGTTCCCTTACTAACCTCCTGACAGCCGATTTCTTACTGAAACTCATTCATATTCCATATGACTGCTGTAATTGTACGATTCCATTCAATTCAACATTCTCTGTGCTGAAACTCCAGTTTGTGGCTGGTATTGAAAAGTGATTAAAAAAGAAGGCAGGCATTCAATTATTCATTCAATTTGAGCTACATGATGAAAAAAAACACACTGTGCTCATTCACGGGTAAAATAACACTGCTTTAAAATATTTATGTTGTCAAAAGAAGGCATGTTGTTTGTAAATCTAAAATGTTTCTCCAAGAGTTAGATGCTTAACAATGACAATGCCATAATATTTTTAAAGAATATCATCACATCACGCTACCAGGAAATGTCTTTTAAAAATATAAACCACATCTTTCGGAACAAATACAGGATTTGAGAAATGCCACAACAGTTGTGCTTTCCTGAAGAAAGCGTGTACCCACTCTGTTACCCAAACGTACCTCCCTAGTGTGTCAGGATATGCATCCCTGTACTGAGACGGACACTGCTATTGAAGACTGAAAAAAATAAAGACGTATGTGGTGATATCCATGGTATAAATAAACAAAACAACTCTATTTATCTTTGATAAAGGAGGCAGGAATGTACAGTGGAGAAAGGACAGCCTCTTCAGTAAGTGGTGCGGGGAAAACTGGACAGCTACATGTAAAAGAATGAAATTAGAACACTCCCTAACACCATACACAAAGATAAACTCAAAATGGATTAAAGACCTAAATCTAAGGCCAGACACTATCAAACTCTTAGAGGAAAACATAGGCAGAACACTCTATGACATAAATCACAGCAAGATCCTTTGTGACCCACCTCCAAGAGAAATGGAAATAAAAACAAAAGTAAACAAATGGGACCTAATGAAACTTAAAACCTTTTGCACAACAAAGGAAACCATAAACAAGACCAAAAGACAGCCCTCAGAATAGGAGAAAATATTTGCAAATGAAGCAACTGACAAAGGATTAATCTCCAAAATATACAAGCAGCTCATGCAGCTCAATATCAAAAAACAAACAACCCAATCCAAAAATGGGCAGAAGACCTAAATAGACATTTCTCCAAAGGAGATATACAGACTGCCAACAAACACATGAAAGGATGCTCAACATCACCAATCATTAGAGAAATGCAAATCAAAACTACAATGAGGTATCACCTCACACCAGTCTGAATGGCCATCATCAAAAACTCTACAAACAGTAAATGCTGGAGAGGGTGTGGAGAAACCTCTGCACTGTTGGTGGGAATGTAAATTGATACAGCCACTATGGAGAACAGTTTGGAGGTTCCTTAAAAAACTAAAAATAGAACTACCATATGACCCAGCAATCCCACTACTGGGCATATACCCTGAGAAAACCATAATTCAAAAAGAGTCATGTACCACAGTGTTCATTGCAGCTCTATTTACAATAGCCAGGACATGGAAGCAACCTAAGTGTCCATAGACAGATAAATGGATAAAGAAGATGTGGCACAGATATACAATGGAATATTACTCAGCCATAAAAATAAATGAAATTGAGTTATTTGTAGTGAGGTAGAGGGACCTAGAGTCAGTCATACAGAGTGAAGTAAGTCTGAAAGAGAAAAACAAATACCATATGCTAACACATATATATGGAATCTAAAGAAAAAAAAAGTCCTGAAGAACCTAGGGGCAGGATAGGAATAAAGACACAGACGTAGAGAATGGACTTGAGGACACAGGAAGGGGGAAGGGGAAGCTGGGATGAAGTGAGAGTGTAGCATTGACATATATACACCACCAAATGTAAAATAGATAGCTAGTGGGAAGCAGCCGCATAGCACAGGGAGATCAGTTCCGTGCTTTGTGACCACCTAGAGGGGTGGGATAGGGAGGGTGGGAGGGAGGGAGACGCAAGAGGGAGGAAATATGGGGATATATGTATACATATAGCTGACTCACTTTGTTATACAGCAGAAACTAACACACCATTGTAAAGCAATTATACTCCAAAAAAGATGTTAAAAAAAAAAAACACCTCTGAAAGTAGAGACAATTGAGTTGGTGTGCTTATGGTGAAAGCAAGTTGGCCCTGAGGTCATAAGAAGCAGGACTAAATGGAGAAGGTCTTAGAGCCCCTACATAAGTAGGAGTATAAGCATAATTGAATGAGATGATCACACTTAACAAATATTTATTATCTAAACATGAAGCGAATCATTACGCACATGCAAATAAGTCACTTGATTCCTGTTGTCATAAGCACTGTCTCTACTTGAAAGAAAGTTCCATGCGTTCAGAACTTTGAATCTCCAACAGTGAATGATGCCTGGCATACAGTAACTGCTCGCTACCCTGTTTGTCGACTTGATTCATGAATTACCTGAAAAGAGAAGTACGGGATGGAAAGAGAGTATAAAACAGGAGTCCTAACAAATCTAGGTGAAATTTGGAAAATAAATAGGAAACACCAGTCAAGGGGTAGGAAAGACGAAGGGGAGAATTTCTTTAGAGAGAAAAATTTACAGCAGCAAGCCCTGAGGAGGGGAACTTGGTCCTTTCTAGAGAATCAAAACTAGACCAGATGGGGGAGGAAGGGGAGGGGAAGAAAGGAGAGAGTGATTGAGGGACCGTTAAGCAAAGACGAGACAATGCAAGGCTTGGGAATCTTTATGCAGGAGTTGTAACGCTACCCTGGCAGCAACAGAAAACCACCGAAGGATTTTAAATGGAAGCATGATAGACTCAGATTCATGCTTTTAAGTGATCACAGTGGCAATACGGAGAAAAAAAATAAATTCTAGGATTCCTTTTTAACACTGGTGTTAGCATTTTTTGAAAAATCTGGACAGACATTTTCTGAATTGGACTTAGCGATAAAGAAAAATTTCTGAGGGGGAGAATTTTAAGAATTTGGAGTAGGTTACCAATAGAAGGCATAACATTTGCTTCATTGGTGATGGCGGTGGGCAGAATTCCAAGCTGCCCCTCTTCCCTGGCTTCCTCCTACACTTAAGTTATATTCCAGGGCAAAAAAGTCATGGCAAATGTAATTTCTAGTTAGTTCACGCTAAGCTAGGACAATGACCCTGGTGGGCCTAAACTAATCACAGGGGCCCCTTGATTGATTGATTGAGACTCAATAAATTAATATATTTATTGAGTGAATACTCTTACAGAAACTGTACTACTGCCTTTAAATCTATTTTGCTCAGTTAATTCTCACAACTCAGTAAGGTCTTTTTTTCTTTTTTCCCAGCCAAGCTAGACCATGCTCTTTTTTTATTTTTTTTTAATTTTTATTGGAGTATAGTTGCTTTACAGCATAGGAGCCCCTGTAGAGCAGGGAGTTTTCCCCAGCAGGGAGCACAAGAAGTCAGGGAGATTTAAAGCCTGAGAAGGGTTCTATGTGAGGGCGGTTAGCTGTGGCTAAGAGGGAGAGGTCCCGGAAAAAGGAACTGAGAATGGGTCTGGGAGCAGCCCTGGGCATCCCCAGCAAGGAAACGGGCCCTGGTCCTACAGCTGTCAGGAACTAAATGAGCCTAAAGGCAGGTTCTTCCCCAGAGGCTCCAGATAAGCGCTCAGTCCAGCCACCACCTGGATTTCAGCCTCGTGAGATGCCAGGCAGGGGACCCCACAGAGCCCACAGGACCTCTGACCCACAGAAACAGGAGATCATAAATAAATGTGTGATGTTTGAAGCCACAAAGTTCTGGTAATTTGTTACACACCCATAGAAAGATCTTTAAAAACTGTATTACAGTGACCCTCCAAAGAGAATTAGAATTTCATTTTTGTGTGTCTGTTTGGTTATTTTTTTGCCCTACCTTGGAAAGGAAGGCAATGAGGATTTATTTAACTTTCTATTATGGCTGTCCTTTGTCACCATCCCCTTGTCCCGCAAGAGGGATTGGCCACGTCACCAAATGATGAGAGAAATGCGGTCCCCTTTTCATGAAAAATAAACACCTGGGCCAACCAATCACTCTCTCCCAGCTGCGGATGGTAGGAAAGCCTCTCTGCCTTGACACTTGCCTACCTCTGACATTTGATTACACACAGGACTCCTGAACATTCTCTGCCCTCCGGTTTCCCAGCCCTGCATCTATTGTCTAATTACTTTCAAATTGTCTCTCTTTAAAATGCACAACTGGGACTTCCCTGGTGACGCAGTGGTTGGGAATCCACCTGCCAATGCAGGGGACACGGGTTCAAGCCCTGGTCCGGGAAGATCCCACATGCCACGGAGCAACTAAGCCCGTGCGACACAATTACTGAGCCCGCGTACCACAACTACTGAGACCACGAGCCACAACTACTGAAGCCCATGCACCTAGAGCTCATGCTCCACAACAAGAGAAGCCACCGCCATGAGAAGGCCGCGCACCTCAACCAAGAGTAGCCCCTGTGCGCCACAACTAGAGTAACCCCGTGCACAGCAACGAAGGCCCAACGCAGACAAAACTAAATAAATAAATTTATAAATTAAACAAAAATAAAATAAAATGCACAGTTAATAAAAGGAAATAATCTCACAAACATTCAGGCTGTTTGATTCAATAAAGTTTTTGATAAAATTAAAACTGTACTTAAAAAATTCACTGTATTTGATTTAAAATGTCAGAAGAGACTGAAAATAGAACCAAACAAAACAGGGTTCTTAGAGTGGACCAACTGCTGTAATAATCCCCAAATCTTGGTAACTTAGCATCAGTCATGCAGCTGCTACACTTCAGCCCTGGGAGAAAAGGAAGCTGTGTGCTCTGCTCCACCCCGGTTTCCAGACACTCAGGCCCCATCTGCCTAGTGACTCCACCACCTTCTAGGGGCTCAGAGGCCTCCTCTGGATCTTCTGCAATTCATCAGGCTCTGAGGGAGAAGAGAATCACGAAGGGGAGAAAGGAAGTCCCCGCTTACTGACTTGAGCCCAGAGGTGATGCACATCACTTCTGTCCACATTCCACTGGCAAGAAACAAGCATACAGCCCCTTCTGAATAACAAGGAGCTGGGGATTATAGCCTGGCAGTGAGCCCCGGAAGAAGTGAGCATGGAAATTTGTACGTCCTGCACTGTATCTCCCACAGTAGGATGAGATAAAATCTGCGGGTGACCTGTAAATTTTTATCCCGTGTTAGAGTTCACCTCCACCGCGGATTTGGAAGTCTGTAGTCCAGTTATTACTGCCTGACGAAGCACCCCAAAATCTACAGCATAAAACAAGCATTGTATCAAATTCCTGGGTCCCAAATTCAGAAAAGGTGCAAAGGAGAGAGCTCATTTCTGCTGCATGGTATCTAGGGTCACAGCTAGAGGCTGGAATCATTTAGAGGAATCTTCATCTACATGCCCAGCAGTTGATGTTGGGTGTTGGTGAAAACAGCTGAGGCTGTCGGCCCGGGCACCTACACGTGACCTTTCATGTGGCCCAAACTTTCTATAGTGGGGTCTTCTCAAGGTGTCAGATTTCTTACATGGCAGCTCAAATTTGCAAAAACGAGTGCCCCAGTGGACAGGCAGAAGCTATGCCTTTCATGACCTCAGTCACTTCTGCTGTCCTCTACAGGCCTAAGAATTCACAAGCACACCCAAATTCAAGGACAGGGAACATAGTCCCACATCTCAGTGGGGGGTACCAAGGTCACATTGTAGAGGGGCATGTGCAATGGGAGATAGTGTGGTGTCTAAGTTGGGAAAATGCAACCTCCCATATGTAGTATCTTAGAATCCCTGAATTTCAGTGTTTGAAAGGATTGTGTATCTTACAGAACAGGGACCAGCGAACTATGACCCACTGCCTATCTATGTCAACAAAGTTTTACTGAAATACAGTCATGTCTCTTCTTAGCAAAGTTTCTTAGTTGCAAGACCATATAACCCACAAAGCCTGAAGTATTTACTATCTGGCCCTTTACAACAAAGTTTGCTGACTCTGTAGATAAACTGTTGACTTAGTAGGTGGGCACTGGAGTTAGATCACTAGGACGCATATCTCTGTTCTGGATGTGGCCAATTCTGCAGCTTTGGACAAGTTAGCCTGTAGGCTGCCATCTTCCCACCTATATAACTGGGGAAATAGTAAAGTCTGTCATTGAGTTGTGGGCATTAAATGAAAAAGAGCACAGTAAGCATTCATAAATGCTAACTCTTATTATTAGAATTACCTAAAATATCGGCTAGATCAACTGTCCACCAGAGTTACATTCTTGTCTACAAAATGTCATCAACTGTGGATTTCAACACACCTAGCAATACAGGAAGCCCATTTCATCTTTAACCAAGCTGTCTATTACAAATTTCCTCCTTCCACTGAGTTGCAATCTGTCTCTTTATAGCTCTATCTTATTAATCCTAGTCCTAGCTCCTTGGGGTTCTATGAACATCACTACCAAATGTTAGGTTCTTCAGATATTCGAAAAGCACTTCTCTGAATTTTATCTTATCAAGACTACGAACCTCCATTCTTCCAATTGTTTCTTTCTAAGACACAGTTTGCATCCCTTCCCCATGTTGGTAATTCTCTTTACAAGGGAATATAAAGCATTTTCTCAGAAATTAGCATAAGACTTCAAGTAGATAGATCAAGACCTTTAATCCCTAAACTCTCCATATTTTCCTGGTGATGTGTTTTGTGCTACTCAGTCTTTTTCTACCTTCTCCTGCTCTGGAAGAGTTGATTTTTGCAGGTCTGGGGACAGGTCCTTATATTTACCCTTTTTATGTTGAATCTTATATAGCTCCAGCCTCTCGGGATCTTTCCAATTGTCGGTACTGTAGTTTAGAATGTTCTCTGCCCCTCCCAGCTTTACATGATCTATGCATAGTTCTGAGGACTTGATCTAAAGCCAAGTTGAAATTGATACCATGAATAGTCCTGAACTCTCAGGAGTTAGAGCAACTGAGTATTGTTTTCATAATCCATTTGCCATCCTTGGGATTCCATTCATCACTGTTTGTTCACCAGTCTTACTTAGGGTGCCATTCCTCTTAGTGAAAGAAGATGTAAGCAAATGTAAGTTAAGACATAAACATTTCTCTTTCTCTCTTCCAATATTTCACTTTAAAAGAAGCTGTGTATCTGCATCTGTCAGGGTCCTCCAGAGAAACAGAACCAACAGGGTACATATATGGAGGGAGATTTATTGAAGGGAATTGGCTCATGGGATTGAGGAAGCTTGGTAAATCCAAAAAGCTGCAAGGTAGACCAGCAGGCTGAAGATGCAGGGAAGAGTTGCCTTTCAAGATCAAAGGCAGGCAGTCTGCCTACAGAATTCCTTGTTGCTTGAGGCAGGTCAGTCTTTGTTCTCCAAGGGCCTTTAACTGATTGGATAAGTCCACCCACATCATGGAGAGAAACTGCTTTACTCAAAATCCACCAATTTAAATGTTAATCTCATCCATAAAACATCCTCATGGAAACAGCCAGAGTAATGTTTGACCAACTATCTGGACGCTCTGGTGCAGCCTTTGACACATAAAACTAACCATTACAGTATCTAACTCTTTTTTTTAATCATTTTCTTGCAATGATAATAGCTAAAAATCTAGCATATATGAAGCCTGCATTTATGTTTTGATAATTAGCCCGTTTACAGTAAGCAGCCTGTTGTATAAAACCAGGATTAATGGTTTGAGTGGGCAGTCATGGGAAAACATAACCAATTAATTTTTGTCACTACCTATAAGTACAACATCTTAACAGATACCCTGAGTTTAACATCTCTTGAGTACACATCACTAACCCATTATTTTCTGTACCTAAGAAAAGATCGGGAGTGGGGAGAAATTAGAATGCAACTCTGATTCTTAAAGTGAGCTCTACTGAAAGTTTCAGTATCTAGATAAATTATGGATATTCCTAAGTGGCTTCATTCATTCACCTATTTTAGAAATTCCTTTTTTAACTGACACAAATTCCAATGTTATTTCTTCTAATGACTTCACAAGATTGTCAAAACAAATATCTATATAAATAAGATGTCTAAGCATTAAATGTCAGTTTATTACAATAGTTGTGTTAAAATTCTACGAGAATAAAAAATATGTCAACATGTTATCTATGGAAATTAGATTTACTGAACTAATATTTTGGTTCTATACTCCTATGAATCTAGGTTTTTTAAAATGTGGGGTTTTTTCCCCTTGGTTAGCCATTGATAATAAACAGAAATTATTGATTTAGAGACTTTAAGAGATTTTAAGATTTTGTATGAATCTTACTAATAATTTGGGTCTTTTGGTATGAAAGGTACCGTTCGCTTTTATTATACTTTTAATTTCCCCTCTTTAGGTCTGGATGTGTGGAGGAGAAATGTTTGACGTTCCATGTTCTAGAGTTGGTCATATCTACAGGAAGTACGTCCCTTATAAAGTTCCATCCGGGACCAGTCTGGCAAGAGTGAGTAACCAGGGATCAGAATAAGTGGGGTTTGCTATGGTTTTCCGTGTGCGAAATGTGAAGCCTCACACATGGTTTAATCCAAGGCACCGTCTGATCAACGTACAAATCCACAGCTTGGCCATTCCATTTGGCAGGCTTTCAATGTAGAGGTTCCTGTGTTTCTCAGAGTTTTATTTCCATTCCTTAAGGAAGTATTAGTTATGATGCTAAGTCTTGTTATTAATTGTATCGAAGCACTTGCACATACATTATATTTATATATTACTATATTTGCATATTATATTTAGTCTTCATCTATACTTTCGGAGCTTAATATTCTTATCTTTATTTTGTAGATGAGAAAACTGAGGCTTAGCAAGGTGGCTCTTTCACGTACACGAGTGACAAATAGCAAAGTTGGGGTTTAATCCCAGGTCTTCAGAATGGACCCCTCACAGGGAGTGTAACAGGATAAGTCAGATGGAGAACAGGGTAAACGGGATGCGGAGAGGTGTCTCCCGAACTCCGCCTTCCTCTCATTCTTAATCAGGGCCAGCTCTGCCTAAAATTCTACCCCATCCTCAAAATTCCAAAACTGGTCAAGTCCAAGATTTTTTTTTTTAAGATATTGTTTTGAGTAAAACCTTTATCTTAGACCAGACGCAAGGATGCTTTTCTCTTCTGCCTTTTACAGTGTTTGGGAGAACGTGGTCATGATACCTTCTGGAAACAATCCTGACAATTCCCGTTTTCTGTGTCCCTTTTTTCGTCACTCCATCAATTTCAGGCACCACAATCTGTACCTGCTACTGCTAAGACCCCAGGTCTAGAGAAAGGGTGTTTCACCACCACCCTCTGCACCATGTTCCCCTAAGAATCTAATCCCAAATGATTCATGTTTGTTCTTTTACTAATAAGGCTGCAATATATAATCAAGTCTTTTATATAAAGTTCAGTAAGCTCACACAACAAGCTTTTAAAAAAATATAAACTAGTTCATCAGGATTCATGAGAGTATCAATCCCACAAAGGCAGAGTTTCTCTCGGAATTATTTGCTACTATTCTCCCGGCACCTAGAACAAGGGTCGGTGTCACTCACCAAGATGTGCTGAAAGAATTAATGAGTCAGGAAAAACTAAGACAAGAAAATGCCGCAGGTCTAAGGCCTTACTAAAACGTAAATATTTTAATGAAGTATAATAAAATTCTCATTTATAGTGAGTCCTTTTTGGGGAAGGAGGATTCTGCCTTATTCCCTTTCTGAGATTATTTGTCAATGACGTCCGTTTTCTTTGTTTTCTCAGGCACACCATTATCTCTCTTACAGCAGTCTGAGTTAATAGTAATGAAGTTACATTACATACACCTTGAAGGGAGGTAGTCACATTATTCCTCCGTCCGCAAAAGATTAATCAGACGTTAATAACATACTCCATTAAGTTGTTGGAGAAACATATTATTTGAAGAAAAGAAACCAATCACAAAGTGATTAAAGAGCTGCATTGGGGGTTAGGAAATATGATTTAATTTAGGCATAAGACTTAATACATATGAATCTGAAAACTCATGAACTCCCAAAAAGGGAAATGACTGAACGGTTTTGAGCACATACCATAAATCAGCTGTGTGGCTATCATAAGCAGCAGCAGTTTAAAACATCCCCTAGATAATGATGTTCTGTCGTCTGTCCATTTCACTCACTCATACGCTCCACGTTTGTGTCCCAAACTGAATCTTTTATTTGCAAGATGGGTGGTGTGTGTGCTTGGTTTGCAGCCAAAAGTAGAGTCTAGAAGCTGGGGGGGGGGGGGCGGGGGAGGGAGTTGTGCAGATCTTCAAAAAATAACTCTGTTCACATACTTTGAAGAAAGAAATTAAGTCCTTCTTCAAAGACTGTCAACTATAGGGAAACGGGCTGGCACATAAAATTTCCAGCAAAGAGGGAGGATTTATTCAAATGAAAAAAAAGTCCATAATTCTGAATTTTAATCTTTTCCACTTAAATTTTACTTGAGGCTCCTTTTTATTTTTTCTCTAAACTGCTAGAGCAATCAGGAAGTCATAAATATTGAGGCTCAGCTGTCACTCTAAGAAACATTTTATTAAATAAAAAAGTGTATTAAAATGAAAAACAATTCTGATATTTTGCGGGAGAATCTCAACTACCTGCTACACCCTGCAGTATCACTGAATCATCACAAATGAGGAGACTTTACAGATGCTCAAATGCAGGGCCAGGTCCACACAATAGGGAGTTCATCCTTCCAGCCTTGCAGGAAACGGAGAGAAAGATGGAGGAAACTCCACAGGCTAATTTTCTTATCACAAAGCTCACTTATTTCTTCAGAAATGTGCACCCTTCTTTTATGTACCTATGTAAATAGAGGGCTCCAGCTGACTTTCACAACACACACGCATCACACACACACACACACACACACGTGTGAATAGCCTACAGTCCTCTAAATAGCAAACCAGCATGTATCATAGAAAGAAATGCAAATAATTAGCTAGTCAGTGCCTTCTATTTACCTAGACAGTCTGTCTGGAAGAGACAAGATATCTACACACGAAACCATTAGAGGACAACACAGGACAGCAAATACGGATAGTTGTTCAAACGTGTTGTAAAGATGTGTGTGGTGGCGGGAAGAGGAGGGGTGGGGTACACTAGCTGCTGCACTGAAAGCAGACCTTCAAGGATACTTCAGTTAGATGAACATGGTTCGCAGAATCGTGGTTCCCAATCTCAGGACCGGTGGACCACTTCCTGGCCCACTTTTCACCCAGTCTCAGTGAACTGAGAAAACTGAGAATCACGAAGCTAAATCTATTCCATTTAATAACATCTTTTTATGCATCAATCTTAGGCTTCTTTTTTCCTCTTATGACAGTATAAGAGATGGTAGATTTTTATTAATGCCCTTATTTGGCAAGAATAAGAATTAGCCTCCCTATGTCAATTCCCACCAAATGCAAAATTCTGGGACATGTGCCCTACAATTCAGCTTCATCAGGGAATCAGAGTGTCCACGTGTCATGAGTAAAACCAAACGGTTTACCATGTTAGCTCGGGGTCCAATGTCAGTACACCGGGCACAGCTGTGATACCTTCTCTCCAGGAGAAAATGGCCAATCCCTGAGGGAAGGGCTGCCCACCCCTAGTGCTGCAGGGGGACCAGAAAGTCCCCAGGGCCGAGGGGACAGACATCCCCTCCTTGGGATGGCACTGACTGTCCTTTACACAGAGGCGTGAACAGCCAAGTGGCTGAGTGGCAGAGGGGGGAGACCCTCGGTGGAGACCCTTCACTGCGACAGTCATGAGCCACGTGCCCTGCAGAAGCCACTTCGGGCACCTCAGACTTCCCTGTGAATGCCAGTGTGTTTGAGGCAATCATGCCGTTGGACCTGAGACCGGTGACATAACAGAGGCACAGAATAGCCACCCCACGGCTAAACACACCAGCTGATGCAGCACGATGTGGTCGCCTCGGAACACGTGGCCGGGGCGTGTCCCCAGGAGGGCCCCTTGCAGAGCAGGGCAGCCCTGCAGACTGTGGATGGGGTCCTGGAGGCTTACTCGGCTGCACAGGAGACAAAGCAGGACCCGACCCTCACCCTGAGTCTGTAAGAGATGCCCAAACTGGGGGATTGTATCCTTCTGTGTTTTGCCATTGACGTAAGATCGATAACCGTTCTTTTTTAAATTTCATCTTGCATGTCATGGCAACCACTGTCCAAATTTCAGGATAAGAGCTATAAAGCCAAAATCAAATCCCCATAATAATGCATTGTTAAAGGGGATGGAGATAAAACGTCCCACAAGCAGAGCTGGGACTGTGTCTGTCCAATGCTCGCAACAAACTGGAGTGGCTGGGAGTCCTGGGGGAGCCCCAGCAGGAGAAGAGGGCCAGGTAGGAATGAGCAAACACAGAGAGTGACAAAGGATTGCGTTTGGGCTGCCGCAGTTAAACTGGGACAGTGCAGTGGAGACAGAATGCAGGCCAAGGTGTATACCTTTCCCTTACCGACTGCAGGGAGGCACTCGGGGGTTTTGAACAGGAAGTGTCAGGGTAAAATGGAAAGATCAGCCAACAGGTAAATATTAAAGGAGAGGAAGACTAAAGAAAGTAACATTCTGAATGCGAGAAGCATCTGTAAAGAAAACTTCCTGGGAGATTTTCAGTGATTTGCCACCCTGTGCAAGAATAGAGAGGTCAGGGCTTCCCTGGTGGCGCAGTGGTTGGGAGTCCGCCTGCCGATGCAGGGGACGCGGGTTCGTGCCCCGGTCCGGGAAGATCCCACATGCTGCGGAGCAGCTGGGCCTGTGAGCCATGGCTGCTGGGCCTGGGTGTCCGGAGCCTGTGCTCTGCGGCGGGAGAGGCCCGCGTACCAAAAAAAAAAAAAAGAATAGAGAGGTCAGACGTGACTGCAAAGTTTTTGTCGCCACATCTGAGACACAAAGGTACAGATACAGGGACGAGAGGAAGGGACGGATGCTGAGGTTGGATTTAGATAAGTTGGGTCCTAAGCGACCGTTGCACACAGGCTCGGGGAGAGTCAGACCTGGGAGACGTGCATGGACTACCCATCCAGGATTCTGAGAGCCCACAAAAACCAGATTTTGCCAGATTTTCTTCAAAAGGACTAGTTTGATGTCAGAAAATGAAATCGCCAAGAAGGCAATCAAGGATGGTGATGAATGGGAAGTCGACTCTCCCACAAAGTGACCTTTCCCCCGTCATGACTGTAAACCAGTTGATTCTCATGAAGCTGCCCAGCAAATAGAGCCGGAGCACCACTACCTTGGCCGCCAACAGCAGCCCGCGCTTCGTCCGACTTCTCTGAAAGCTGCAGGATTCAGATGCTTCGTCTGAAACTGTCCTTGAGTTTGGGGACACGGTGGCCTATCGTGGGCTTTCCCCCAAAGGCAGAAAAATAATGAATTCTTCCCAAAAGACAGCTTTCATAAATGGCTAGGACTTCTGTGCAGATGCAATTCCTCTCAAAACAATAACTATTTCAAATTCTTCCTTACAGTGTAACCAAAAGGGCAATAAGTCTGTCCAGTACTCGTGGCAAGAACTCAAGATGATTCACCTACTGCTATCATGTGTTTCTCTCCCCTCCTGGCCATATTTTAAAATATAATATCTCCTATTTAGATGGCACTTTTAAATTTTATTTTTATGGAGGTAAAATTGATGTATAACATTATGTAAGTTTCGTGTGTACAGCACTATATTTCCATAGTGGTGGTGCTCACCACCAAAACTTTAGTTTCCGTCAACCACCATGCAGCTGGTCCCCTTTACTCAATTTGCCCCCATTTCCCCTCTGTAACCACTAGTCTGTTCTCTGAGTCGACGTGTTTGTTTTTCTTTGGTGTGGCTCGTTCACTTATTTTGTTTTTTGTATGTCTGTGTGTTTTGTACATTCCACATATGAGTAAAATCACACAGCGTTTGTCTATCTGTCTGTCTTGTTTCACTTAGCATAGTAACTTTAAGGTCCATCCATGTGACAAAGGGCAAATGTCATCTTTTTATGGCTAAGTAATATTCCATTGTGTATATATACCACATCTTTTTTATCCATTCATCTGTTGATAGGCACTTACCTTGTTCCATATCTTGGCTATTGTAAATAATGCTGCAATGAACATAAGGGTGCATATATTTTTTTCAAATTCGTGTTTTCATATTCTTCGGAAAAATACCCAGAAGAGGGGTAAGCTGGATCCTACTGTCGTTTTATTTTTAATTTTTTGAGGAATCACCATATTGAACTTTTTATTTAAAAATTCAAGCATCTTGAGCTTCCCTGGTGGTGCAGTGGTTGAGAGTCCACCTGCCAATGCAGGAGATGCAGGTTCATGCCCCGGGTCCGGGAGGATCCCACGTGCCGTGGAGCGGCTGGGCCTGTGAGCCATGGCCGCTGAGCCTGCACATCTGGAGCCTGTGCTCCGCAACGGGAGAGGCCACAACAGTGAGAGGCCCGCGTACCGCAAAAAAAAAAAAAAAAAAAAAAAATTCAAGCATCTTCCATAAATAGTATTTCATCATTCTTCCTGATAGCTTCCCTAAAAATCAATCATAACTTTATTATGTGACAATAATGGTTCAATAAATCATTGAGATTTGATGAGTCCATTGCGGGTTATGAAGATAAATGTCATCTCTTGCCACAAAGAAGGCTCAGGCTGCAGAAATTCTTCAATAAATATTTATCAAGTGCCCACCATGTGCCAGGCGGAAATGCATAGAGCTTGCCCCATATCCTAAGCCAGGAGCATTGGACCTTTTAATTAAATCAGGCCTCCCCTTTGTAACAGAATGTCACCTCACCCAAGGACAGTCCCCACTAGAGAGAAGTTTCTGCCTGTACAGCACTCATACTAACCTTCAATGATGTCCCTTTTTCTACCGCTTGTTTTGCATGTGAGGAAAATGAGGAAAACTATTCCATCTGCCAAGGACCTAGGGAGAGGAGATGGGAAAACGTGAAACACAAATGTGTTCCCCACGGCTTGACCCTCACTTGCTCCCTTAATTCCTACCCCAGGGGTCTGAGAATTTTAAGCATCCATGTTTTTTAGCTCTTCATTTAACAAAAAACAACAGAATCACACTTTGTCTCTAAAATGCTTAAATAATATGGAGGTAAAGCATAGAATGTTCATACCAAACATAGACACCGAAACAGAAAGTGAAGGAGCAAATCACTGACGGGTACAGTCTCTTACCATTTGAAAGTTTCGTGAACAAAATATGCGAGGTAAAGACAACATTACTTTAAAATTCAGCCATTTCCCACCAAACTTCTCAAAACTAACTTTTCGTTTGGTCTTCTTCTTATTTCCTCTACGTACTTTCCCCCCAAACTCCCACAAGTTTGCCATAATCTCCGTAACCAAAAATGCAACTCTTGCAAGAGGGAGCAGAACTGGCTGCTCTATGACTCTGCCTTTTGGGGCCTCAACTGGACGATGAAATCGCAGGAGCACCTGGCTCAGAGGGACTCATTCAGGGGAATGAGCTTCTTACCCTGAGATGTGTAAATGCAGAGTGACGCTGCTGGAGGCCTCTGCTGTGTCATTTCCATCCTAATCACCCTTGTTTCCAGTTGTTTATTAGTTCATGGCGAGAATTCCATCTCCAACTACAATTCCAGCCCAAGCACGTTTCCTTTCTAATGTCATGTGAGGTGGAGAAAACAGTTCCACTTGCTACTCTATAAACTGAGAAACGGTCAGAAACCAACGGGCGGCTTTGTGGTGTCCGGATGCTCTTGGTGTTCTAATTTGGAAAATGCTTTATAAAAATAAAATTTCACAGATTGCCTAAATTTTGAACAGATGTAGTTTTCAACTTAAGAACCCTGCGTGAGCTGTTAAAAACATAAAGATTTTTTTTTTTTTGCCTTTTTTGAAAGTACAGAAACTAAAACAGGGTCTTCTAACAACAGATAGAACAATGCTTCAGCACCATTTAGTTCCATCACAATTTGTTGGACTGCTTGCTGTGGGTGTTCTTGTGGAGGAACAAAACACTAGATGCTCTCCTTAGCTGATGGTTAGAAGATGCTGGTTGTGACCTATATACATGATATGCGATATATATAGCAACTGGATCAATAATCATCATCCACAAATGAGATCACGCTGTCCTTTGCACTCAGGTTGTGACAGCAGGAGACACCATGGGCTTGACTGCCAGGTGAACGCCCTTCCCATCATTCCCAGGTGTCTCTAGACGCCCCCAAAGTCTTCCTCTGCGTGCTCACATACCTGTTTGTCAGAGGAAGTCCCCACTCTGCAGCACGGAAGATCTGCCCTTTGCCTTGTGCTCCCGCTTGCCTCTGCCCCCCCGCCCCCACGTAAAGTCATGGGAGAAGCCACACCACCACCATCATTCCCAGTAACAGCATCAACTTCTAGCTTGTGGTGTTGCCTCTGGAGGAACCAGCGCTTCCGTCCTCAACGTGCCAGAACTTGTTTGGGTCCTGGATAGACTCAGACAGGCTGGCCATCATCTAGCTGTGGGCCAGACGTCCTCACTGGAACACAGAGACCTCTGTTTCTATCGGCATCCCTTCAACAATTCCCACAACAACTGGTTATCTCCACTTTCTCATAATTTTTTTTAGGTCATGAAAAATAATTCCATCATGTTCTGACCCTCAATCTCAGCCCAATACAGTCTTAAGGGATGAGAAAAATAAGACAAAACGAAACAGAAAGCATGTTTTTTTTGCCCTGTCATCCTATTTTTGCTTCTGAAGCTAGGTCATAAAATGCACTGCAGCTCCCACCTTGATCTCTTAGATGGCTGGCTTTGGGGGAGGCCTGCCACCATGTCATGACATGGAAACTCACACAGCCCTGTAAAGAGGCCCACATGGAGGAAACTGAGTCCTCCTACCAATAGCAAGCACCGCTTTGCCAGACACGTGAAGGAGCCACTTTGGAAGATCTTCCAGCCCCCTTGGAGGCTTAAGATGACTGGTTCGTCAGCCAAAATCCAACTGAAACTCATGAGAAATACAAACCACACTGCCTAGTCAAACCACTCCCAAGTTCCTGACCCACAGAAACTATGAAAGATAGAAAGAGAGCACCTCTGTTTACAACATGGTTTACTGAATATTTTAAGTCCACTGTTGAGACCTGCTGCTCAAGAAAAAGATGCTTTTTAAAATATTATTGCTCATTGACAATGCACCTGGTCATCCAAGAGCTCTGATGGAGACGAACAATGAGATTAATGTTGTTTTCATGCCTGCTAATACAACGTTCATTCTGTGGCCCACAGATCAAGGAGTAATTTCTACTTTCAAGTCTTATTATTTAAGAAAAACATTTCCTAAGGCTATAGCTGCCATAGATGGTGATTCCTCTGATAGATCTGGGCAAAGTAAATAAAAACTTTCTGGAAAGAATTCACCATTCTAGATGCCATTAAGAACATTCACGATTCATGGGAAGAGGTCAAAATATCAGTGTTAAAAAGGAGTTTGAAAGAAGTTGATTCCAACCTTCAAGGATGACTTTGAGGGGTTCAAGACTTCAGTGGAGGAAGTAGGGGGAGATGTGGTAGAAAGAGAAAGACAACTAGAATTAGAAGTGGAGCCTGAAGATGTGATTGAATTGCTGCAGTTTCATGATAAAAACTTGAATGGGTGAGGAGTTGCTTCTTGGGGATGAGCAAAGAAAGTAGTGTCTTAAGATGGAATCTATTCCTGGTGAAGATGCTGTGAAGATTGTTGAAATGACAACAAAGGATTTATAAAATGACATAAACTCAGCTGATAAAGCAGCAGCAGGGTTTGAGAAGGTTGACTCCAGTTTTGAAGGAAGTTCTACTGTGGGTAAAATGCTATCCAACAGCATGTCATGCTTCAGAGAAATCATTTGTGAAAGGAAGAGTCAATGGATGTGGCAGACTCCACTGTTGTTTATTTTAAGAAACTGTCACAGCTACCCCAGCCTTCAGCAACCCCTGCCCTGACCAGTCAGCAGCCATCAACATCGAGGCAAGACCCTCCACCAGCCAAAAGGTTATGACTTGCTGAAGGCTCAGATGATGATTAGCATGTTTTAGCAAAAAAGTAGCTTTAATTAAGGTATGTACATTGTTTTTTATACATAATGCTATTGCACACTTAATAGACTACAGTATAGTATAAATAATAACTTTATAGTATAGTAGAAAGTATAGTATAGTATATACTATAGTGTAAATAATAACTTTACACTATAGTATAGTGTAAACATAACTTTTATACGAACTGAGAGATCAAAAAATTCATGTGACTCATTTTATTGTGACAGTTGCTTCATTGTGGTGGTCTGGACCAAACCTGCAATATTTCAGAGTTACGTTTCTTAAATTCGTCCAATCCAAGAGGATGGAATATCTGTCCATTTATCTGTGTCTTCTTCAGTTTCTTTCATCAATATCTTACAGTTTTCGACATGCAGGTCTTGGTTAAGTTTATTCCTAGGTATTTTATTCTTTTGATACAATTGTAAATGAGATTCTTTTTACATTTCTCTTTCTGATAGGTCATTATTAGTGTATAGAAATGCAACAGACTTTTGTGTGTTGATTTTGTATCCTGCAACTTTACTGAATTTATGTATTAGTTCTAACAGCTTTTTAATTGAGTCTTCAGGATTATATATATGCATCATGTCATCTGCAAATAGTGACAGTTTTACTTCTTCCTTTCCAATCTGGATTCCTTTTATTTCTTTTCCTTATCTAATTGCTGTGGCTAGGACTTCCAATACTATGTCGAATAAAAGTGATGAGAGTGGGAATCCTTGTCTTGCTCCTGATCTTAAAAGAAATCCTTTCAGCTTTTCACTGTTGAGTATGATATTGGCTGTGGGCTTGTCATATGTAGCCTTTATTATGTTGAGGAACCTTCCCTTTATACCCACTTTGCTGAGAGCTTTTATTATAAATGTATGTTAAATTTATCAAATGCTTTTTCTGCATCTATTGAGATGATCATATGATTTTTTTACCCTTTATTTTGTTATGTGGTGTATCACACTGACTGATTTGTAAATGTTGAACCATCCCTGCATTCCTGGAATAAATCCCATTTGATCATGGTATATGGTCCTTTTAATGTATTCCTGATTTTGGTTTGCTAATATTTTGTTGAGGAATTTTGCATCTATGTTCATCAGGAACGTCAGCCTATAATTCTTCTTTTCCTGTGGCATCCTTGTCTGGTTTTGGTATCGGGGTAATGCTGGCCTCGTAAAATGAGTTTGGAAGAGTTCTCTTCTATTTTTTGGGCGAGTTTGAGAAAAATTGGTACCAATTCTTTTTTGAATAATTGGTGGAATTCACCAGTGAAGCCACTGGTCCTGGACTTTTGCTTGTTGGAATGTTTTTGATTACCTGTTCCATCTCCTTACTAGTAATTCTATTTCATCACGGTTCAGTCTTGGTAGATGATACATTTCTAGAAATTTATCAGTTTATTCTAGGTTGTCCAATTTGCTGGCATATAATTTTTCATAGTAGTCTCTTACGATCGTTTGTATTTCTGTGTTGCCCATCAACACGTAAATGGATACACAAATTGTGGTCTATCCATATGTAATCTCTAAAATATAATAAAAAGTAGTACATGCAACTACGTGGGTGAGCCTCAAAATAATTACACTTGGTGAAAGAAGCCAGACAAAAAGCACGTATTTTATGATTATATTTAGAATTCTAGAAAATGCAAACTAAATTATAGGGATGAAAAGTAGATCGGTGTATAACACCAAGAGTGACCCTTAATGTAAACTGTGGACTCTGTGTGATTATGGTGTGTTCCTGTAATACATGCGCCACTCTGTGGGGATGTGGATAGTGGGAGAGGCTATGCGTCTCTAGAGGCAGGACGCACATGGGAAATCTCTGCCCCTGCCCCTCAACTTTGCTGTGAACCAAAAACTGCTCTAAAGACATAAAGTCTTAATAAAAATTTTTTTGAATAGATCAGTGATTGCCTGGGGATGGTAGAAGTGCCTAAGAAAGGAGATGGGAAGAGAGATTTCAAAGAGGCATATGGAAACGATTGGAGGTGATGGATATGTTCATTATCTTGATTGCAATGATAGTTTCAGTAATACATACACATGTCAAAGTATACCAAATTGTACACTTTAAACACGAGTAGTTTATTGCCTATCAATTATTCCTCAATAAAACCATTTTTAAATTAGGTTTACGTGCATTTTTAATAAGATATGTAGTTAAATAATTCGAGGAGTTATTTTTTGTTTGTTCTCTATCTAAAGCCTACATCAAATGCTATCAGAAACACTACCATAAATATCCAAAATATTCGGCCCAAAAATATAATAGAGATATAATTAAATTATATCAAACCAGCCAAGAGCATGTAACCACTTGCAGACAGCCTGCACAGCCTTGGGGAAGAAGAGAGAGGAAATTGCCTGTCAGAGAAGCCTCTTTTTAGGACTAGATTAGCCATCCTCTCCTCATGCTGAATGCATCCCACTGACTTCAAAGAAGTCTCTAGATCAGAGAAAAATAGCGCTGGGCTAAATAATTGTGTTGACTTGAGGCCCTCTGAAAAAGATCGTCTTTTGAGCTGTAGCCATGATGACATTTATCACATCATCAGTGATAAGAGGGCTTTGGGGCGGGACTCAGGAGCTACTGAAGTGCTCTTAAGCTACAAAAAGGAGAAAAGAAACGCATTTCAATCAAAGCAGAAGTTTCAGAGTCATGGGAGAGTGGTGCGATTCCTTGCCGGAGAAGTGACTGTGACAAATACGCACCTTGCTGGTGAGACTGGCTTTGCTGGTTATCAGCAATTTCTGGAAAAACCACCGGAAAAAATGATAGCTGAAGAAAGAGAAATCTATTACTCAAGCCACCATAATACAATAGCTTAACATTGACTCAAGCGCAGCGTGTGCACTGGGGTCACACCAGCGGGCACGTATGATTGCACCCGCCACAAAGCAGCAGAAACACGGAACTGAGGTGAGGTGGCCCAGGTAATTCACATGCACAGGGTAGCCTGCCGGCCGGAGAAACAATCAGCCCCCAGATAATATGCTCAGAAACAGAATAGGGATTGAATTTTCAGGATACTGAAGCCATAGGGTCTAAAGTGTTGCTGGGGGAAAAAAAAAAATTAGTGGATAGACTTGTGTCATTTGGTGAAGCAGCAGGCTTAATAGAAATAGCTACTTTCTTCATGCTTTATGATGAAGATGATCAGTCAAAGCTGAAATCTGTTCCTATGACTGAGGTAGCAAAGTGATTAAGTGTTCCTGGTAAACTATCAATTCAAACACCCGATGAGTATTAGAATTAAGGAAAGATGTAGCACTGGAGAATGCACTGAAGATGACTTGAATTCTAAAGGTCTCTACTACAGGGCTGAATGTGTTAAGTGAGTTAATAATTATTTGGGCAACACAGAGAAGGGAGACGTTAATACCACTTTGGGTTGAATACGGGGGCTTGTTGTTACACAAGGAACCACAGGGGGTGACATAAAAACAGGGGAGGCTCTCAATGTCGTGTGCACAGAGGTGCTCAGCATAACAATTTTTATTTCATTTGTCATTCAAGAAGTACAAAGGTCTGCAGCTTTTGAAAACAGAGAAATCCTTCATTTGCTTCGTACACCAGAAAATAAATGTATTCCTCAGCCACAGGAGCTACCTTCCCCTGTTACAGGAGTCCCATGCTGGGTGCAACCCTAGCGGGTGAAAACCTCTTGGACCCACCTTGAATGGGATTGAACCCTCTCCCCAACTCCCCTTTGTCCACACTACACTAGGAGCCGGGACGGAGCTCAGCCCAGGGCTGCAGAGACAGAGGTCTTCACCTATTTATTTTCTGACTGAGTTTAACCAACAGTGGGCCATAAATTGTCAGTTCCAGCCACGTGGCACACTCACCTCTAGCTACCCGTGAGCACTGCTGTTGTCATGAGCCCGTGGCTGCCCCCACTCTGCTTGCTTCACAGATAGAGGGCCAGCAGGACACCCCACCCCCATTAGAAACAGAAAAGCAGTGGGACGGGGAAGTATATTTAGGTCAACTGTGCGTCATAGCAGGCTTCTCTGCAGAGAGCTTGAAGCTTCTCTGGAATGATTTCCACCGAAGCAAAGCATTCACTCTGTATTAGCAACAGCATCAAAAGATACCAGACTCTGCATGTACAGCCACTTAATCAATTCAAAAACATTCATGAAGCATATATTATATGCCTATTGTGGACGTTGGGAGTAGGGTTGCCAGATTCAGCAAATAAAATTACAGGGCGCCCAGTTAAATTTGAATTCTGGATAAATTCTTTAGTATAAGTAGGTTCCCTGCGTAACAAGATAAAATGAGACAAAATTTTTAAGAGTTTATCTAAGCAAAAATCAATTCAAATTAGTCAGCGCCGGACAGGAAGTGGTTAGAAATGCTCCACCCACAGGAGCTGGGGAAAGACTTACACAGATCAGAGAAACAGCAGAAGCAAAGGAAGGAAATCATTGATGGGTTGTAGCTGAAAGCTTGTTGGTTGGTTGGTTGTGATGGGCTGGGTTTTTGTTTTTAATTTATTTATTTTTGGCTGCGTTGGGTCTTCGTTGCTGCTGGTTGGTTGGTTGGTTGTGATGGGCTGGGTTTTTGTTTTTAATTTATTTATTTTTGGCTGCGTTGGGTCTTCGTTGCTGCACGCGGGCGGGCTTTCTCTAGTTGCGGCGAGCGGGGGCTACTCTTCATTGCGGTGCTTGGGCTTCTCACTGCAGTGACTTATCTTGTTGCAGAGCACAGTCTCTAGGTGTGTGGGCTTCAGTAGTTGTGGCACACGGGCTCTAGAGCGCAGGCTCAGCAGTTGTGGCACGTGGGCTCAGTAGCTGTGTCTCACGGGCTCTAGAGCGCAGGCTCAGTAGTTGTGGCTCACAGGCCTAGTTGCTCCACAGCATGTGGGATCTTCCCGGACCAGGGCTCGAACCTGTGTCCCCTGCATTGGCAGGCAGATTCTTAACCACTGCGCAACCAGGGAAGGCCCTGGGCCTTAGGTTTTGATCTTGTAACCTGGAGGCGTTTACAAGCTACATTTCGGTTTGCTTACACAGGCCACCAAGGCATTAGAGCCACCTCAGTCCGGGGGCCTCCTTGTTTCATTAACAAGGAGTGGCAATGACCAGAGCAGATCTCCCGAGCAGAGTTCCATGGAGGAGAATAAAGCTGGAGAGGACACTTAGGGACCTACTGTGGAATGTCTTCAATAGCGGGCCACCAACCAGTATGCGACCAAAAGTTGGGTGGGCGTAATTCAAGAACCAGCTGTTTAATTTCTTTTAGGGGAATGACCTTTGTTTAGCAAAACACCTGGAAAGGACTTGTTGGTTACGGAAAGGTAAGCCTCAGCGTCTGGCCAGGAGAAGCAGAGACAGATAGTGAGAAAGCTGACTTACTCGGCGTGAAAAGGAAGAAGGAATGACATATTCTGGTACAGACCTGCAAGAGAGACATAAGAGGGAAATTCTGAGGACACATGTCAGGAGGCCAAAGGACAGGGAGGAAATTTTGTCCGGGAAGAAATTCTCTATAGGAGCTAAAGAATATGAAAGAAGTCAGAGCTTCCATCTTCCTGTTGTCAGCTTCGTCTCTGCCACTGCCCTCACACCTTCCGAGTCTAGGCCTCACTCATCTACCCGAGACGTGTTTGAGAGGTGAGGCACAGTGGGTGTGTGACCCACTCAGCTCGGCATGACCGAGGTAGCGAGCAAGCCTGGGCGGAATGCCAGCAGGAAAGAAGGAAGGATCCCCAAACAGGACATCAAACTGAAAGATGGGGCTTCCCTGGTGGCACAGTGGTTGAGAGTCCACCTGCCGATGCAGGGGACACAGGTTCGTGCCCCGGTCCGGGAAGATCCCACATGCCGCGGAGCGGCTGTGCCCGTGAGCCATGGCCGCTGAGCCTGCGCGTCCGGAGCCTATGCTCCACAACGGGAGGGGCCACAACAGTGAGAGGTCCGCGTATCGCAAAAAAAAAAAAAAGTGAAGGATGAACATGTGAACCCACGTCCCTGGAAAGCCACACAAATCTTAAGGAAGACAGGAATGTGTCATTTGGGGTTAATGCAATTTCATTTAAGTCTCAAAAACCAGGAATCTCAGCTAACACCTAGCTCCACATATATAAGGCAACTTTTATACCCAACTCCTGATAGTTTGGGAAAGAATGATTGCATGTATAGATCTCCCAGTGTCCGTACTTCCTTCTTTCCTTCCTCTTCATAACTAATTTTTAACATCTTAGCACCATCACTAATGTTTATTCAATCTCAGGAGAGATGGGCCAACTCAGATTGATTTCCTTTTTCTCTTTGTTACCATCACGGGCAAGATGTGTCATTGGGATGTCCGTTTCACGATTCTGTCCCTGTGCACCCAGCAATGAATGTTTAAGTGAGAAATACTGCTTTGCTCCTACCCCGTCACCTCCATGTATTTGAGTGTATAGATACATGTGTTCCCATATGAGATTGTTCTGTTTCCTGCAGTGGGTGGATTTATTCTACAATCTATGAAACACCAATGAAATGCTTCTTGCAACTGCTTATAACATTTCTCAGCTGAGGTTCCAATGGTTTCCCCAAAACTAAGTACTGATACATAATGACAGTGGCAGATTCACATAGTGTATTGTTATTTCTGGAACAATGCCTTCAGAATGATATGATTTGGCCAGTCACCTGCACTGCTCTAGACTGTCCCTTGACTATAATAATTGACATTTGAGAAAGTTTCCTCGTGGCGGGAAACTCCATTCAGAGAACAGAGCATCTGCAGTGGAGGATGTCTGATGAGTCATCAGAACATTAAAATGGTCAGGATTCACATGTATGTCAAAATGTTCACGTAACCCTCCTTGCTGGAGAGACACCGGCAATTAGTTTTTGCAATTATTGTGCTGGTTCTCTTTCCCCATCTCCTGAAAGCTACTGCAAAAGGGCTCCATGATTTGACATTCATTATCCCTGGAGTATGTCCATGACCTTCCTGCTTGCTTTGGAGTGTTTGGGAAATCCGCAAACCTAACCTTCGATCAAGTATTTCGATTTGAACAGGACGTGAAAAGGCAAAAGCTACCTGCCTGGTTCCCAGGTTAACTACCCTGCAGCTTCCCTGATGTTGCTGAGAATCTTCCAACTTGCCATCTCCTGCCTCTTCCACTTATTCATGTCATTTATTCTGGCAAACATTCATCCTGACCCTTGCAGCCATTTCCAATGGAACGCATCTGAACTGGTCAGTTCCTCTTTGAGTTTTCACAATAATTACTATTTCTATTTCAAAAACCCAAAGCAACAAATATCTACCCTTTAGCAACAGTGCTTTTTAAAATATTGCTTTTATTTCAGTGCCTTTATCAACAGATACATGCACACGCTAGGAATTTCTTCATATTCATTTTATAAATGGTCTTTTCTTAACTCCACAATTAGCATGCCCAGATGAGCACACACATGTGCTAGGGCCTTTTAATTTAAAACAAAACCCAAAACACTATCTATCCCTAACTTCACAGCATTTATAGTCTAAAAGTGCTTATTTACCCAAGTCAAATAGATTTCTTAGTGACAAATCTTTCTTGCAAGCTATCAAAAATTTTAAGGCATGTCTCCACTTAATAAATCACTTTCTCATTATTCCTGGGTAATTTACCTCTGCTCTTTGCCTCTGCTCTTTGCTATTTTCTTACCTTTATTCATTTGTGTTTATGAGAGAAGCACAACGTAGGTGAAAATTAAATATTTTCACTTTACCTAATAATTGGAATATAGGAGAAAGGTTGAAACTACAGCCCAAAATCTAATTTGAATACAAATAAAGCTTTAATATTATCAACCACCTTTTTTTCCATTCTATCTTTGAGCCTTGTTGCTAACCAAAAAAACTGTCTGGCCAAGGACAAATGATAACAGAGCACATTTCATCCCGAACATTTGTCAGAATGAAAGGTAAACGGCAAAGTGATACTGAAGACTCCTACTTGGACGTTACGTGTGCACGTGGTACCTGGTGCCAGGACAGAGCAGGAACCTCCGAATATCACGTTTCTTTCTCTGTCTCCAAACAAATGGGGCAGCTCAGGGTCTGTGGCGAGGGCTAGACTATAACAAAACAACGTCGACTCTGATCATCTGTCAAAGCAAACTGGAGTCAGAGAAAAGAAGGTGTTCTGGGCCAGGCAATGCCAGTGGGATGGCAGACAGCACAGTGATAGCAAATAATAATAACCCCTCAGGGAACAAGCCTTACACTCTCCACGTCAGGAAGCTTCGAAAGGAAGGAACACAGAGGCAACCAAGAAATCAGAGTAGTCTTCATGGCACTGTGTCTTCTCTGCATCTTGCTGATTAACTGAGCCCTACATGTGCTAACCAAGGAGTCCACGGGGGATGAGGTGGGAGAGGCCCCCCGGCGACGCTGGAGGTAGGGGCGATGGGGAAAAAAGAAAAGGGTACAATTCCACTGGGAATAGGGTATCTGGAGACTCTGTCTTCAAATCCAGCGGACCTCTAGGCACAGTTTCAGGCCCTATTTAGGATTCCGTAGCAATTTTTAAGACAAAGCAATTTTCCTAAACATCTCTAGTTTTTTCTTTAGTCACTTGGATCTGGGTGTATCTGGGTCTTATTCAAGTTCCCAGACATTCTGCTCATTTTACCTTCTAAGTGCAAATGAGAGGCTGGAAAGGGTCAGTATTCACACCAGCTGGGGGCTTTAAATAAGGAATCTGAACACAAAACAACAAGAACTAGAGCTTGGGGGACACCCGCCTATGAAGCATCAGAACTGATGCTCCAGACATGGCCGTGTTCTCTCTACCACTCAGCACCGAGGGGTGACGGAGTGTCAGAGAACACCTCGTGGCAGCCACGGCCCTCCTCCAAGACCAAAGAACAAGTCATTTCACCCATGCCCAAGCCCAGCACCCAGGCGTTCTGTCTTCCAATGCTGCACTATTATTATTCTACTAGGTACAACAGCTCTAATAGCCATAGTGCCTATTGGGAGCCAGGTACTAGTCGAAGCCCCTGACAGGTGTTACTTTACTTAACCTTACAACCACTCCCCTGATGGAGGGACATTCTGCTCTGTTCCTTCTTCAGGCAAGGAATCTGAGGCCCAGAGTGTGTAAGTTCCTAGCTCAGTCTCAAAACTGGGGAAAGGGCTGAGCTTCCTACCCTGAACACCCACACTCCCTGCCACTAAGGAGTGGGCGTGTCTCCCTGCTCCCTCCCCCCATGGCTCCATCTGCAGAGAAGACTGGCCCCCTGGTGCTTCCTTAGCCCGACTTCACTGTGCAGTGAATTACTAAATTCTCCTGGGCTTCCGGTGGCACAAAGTATCACCAGAACACAAAGTCTTGAATTTAGTAATACTGGGCTCTCGCTGTAACTGAGAGAATAACAGCTTGTTTGTCCTCATTCTTTCCAAGATCCCTCACTGTTCCTTGAAAGGGTTTAAGCCATTTGATGCCTAAGAGCAATGTCATCATCTCCAGGCCCCAACTCCTGTAGTTCTACGTGCAAAACAAAGAATTTGTCACCGTGAAATAACAGGAGGGATGAGAAAGCGGAGGGGATTGCAAGCTGGGTTATTTTTTTTTACTGGCTCTGGTGAATTCTCTAATTGGCAGTTGGACCCCATGCCAGAAGCAGAAACGTGTGCAAGGCCTCGGGCTAATCATCTCACACCCCTGGCAGTTAGGAAAACTCCTAACTAGAGCTTCCTGAGATGGATTTCTTTTCTTTCTTTGTCCATTTGGAGGGCAACTAAAATCCACCTTTGCGGGCACAAGCCAGTAACTGACCCTCTTTTCTGCTGCACAGAACCTGAAGCGGGTGGCGGAGACCTGGATGGATGAGTTTGCCGAGTACATTTACCAGCGGCGCCCGGAGTACCGGCACCTGTCCACGGGGGACCTCTCCGCGCAGAAGGAGCTGCGCAGACAGCTCAAGTGCAAGGACTTCAAGTGGTTCATGGCGGCGGTGGCCTGGGACGTGCCTGAGTACTACCCTCCAGTGGAGCCCCTACCCGCAGCCTGGGGGGAGGTGAGGCGCCCCCTGGGGGTGGGAGTGGGCTGCTGAAACCCTCAGCTCCCTTGCCCTGCGGCCAGGGTCAGCTGAAATAATCTCCGATAAATATATGTCCTCTGTAGGAATTGCTGGGGAAGGGCATTCAGCTCACCCCTGGAACCCCTGGCCACTGTTGACTCCCCAAATTGATTTTTTAAAAATGCGCCTGGAAACTGTTTATTTGAGATTAGTGAAATTGCGCTAAGAGCTTGCAGAGAATGAAAATATCTGTCGTGCTCTTGTGTACATAAATGTGACCCGATGTCCACGATAAAATCCCTCCCTGTCCGCTGCGCGCGCAGCCTGGTTGCTATGGGCGTGTGCAAGGACGAGGTGCCCCGATGGGGCTGGGCGGCTTTCCTAACCAGGTGTGCGATGCAGAATCAAGAAGATGCGCTTTTCCACAATACCCTGAACTGTGGCAAACGTGGGACCTCATGGGTTCCTTAAATAAGCACCAACCTTTCCACCTCTGAGCGCTTCTTTTAAATTTTACTTCATGATCTAAAATGGAAAGAGCTGAAAGGCCCCAGGTGCCCAATTTAAAGCATCTATATTTTGGCATATAAAGGACTTTTGTGCTGGGTTCAGGTCTGTTCAGTCTCGTTACTGTGGCCTTTTCCTCTTAGGAGAGGGTGTGCTAGAGCAAGGACTCGAATTGCATGAGGTGAATTTAGTCTGCAATTTAATCTGCTCGGAGCAGGGGGCTTGGGGGGGGCGGGGGCGGGGGCGGGGGGGGAGGGATGCTAGCGCCATCCCCACGCTCGGGAGCAGACTGTCTCGCGTCGTGCAGGCGCCTTCCCATCGTCGTCCTCGACTTTGTGGTGTGGAGAGAACAGGCGCTTGTCCGGTTAGTGTCTGTGGCTTGGCAGAGCTCTGAAATCAGGTGGCCCCCAGGCGTGGCAGGGGAGGCCCGCGCGCTGGGGCAGCGTCCTTGGGTGAGCCAGCGTCCTGGCTCCAGGCAGAAAACGCGTTCAGCAGGTTACACGTGCGCTGCTTGTTTTGCTGAGGGGCCCGTAGAGAGGTGGTCCTCTGCTTGACCTGGGGAACCTCGGGCATGAAGGACAGAGCGAAGGCTGGCACCAGGGCTTCATCTCCTAATATTTTTTTGTATACACACGTGGTCCTGATCGTGGATGTTTCAGTGAGTAATTTGGTCTCTGACCCTTTGCATCTTAAAGATTTCATTAACGCGTCCCTGGAATATTAGTAATATTACTCTGCTGGTATTCGTTTTTGTTATCTACCAGGGGCTTAATTTACAGCAGCAGCAATTTAAAGTAGACCCCAAAGAGAACCTTCTTAGTCTAAGGTGTTGTAAGACATAAGAATTTGTTACCCAAGAAGCAGGTGAGTTTCTTCCTCGAGTTTTTGGGTTAAGGTTACGTCTGCCATCTTTCCCTAATAATCTAAAAACAGTCCTGCCTTAGTGACTTAGTAGGAAACTCTCCAAGAGCCCGCGGCCCCGCCCCACGGCAGAGTCAAGCACGCGGAGGGGAAAGAAGCCCTGCCCGCCAAGTCCCTTCTGCCTCCGGAGCCAACTCCCGGAAGCGCTGGTGTTGGTAGCTGGCCTGATGGCTTCAAGGTAGCTCCGTGGGGCTGGAGCGCTGGCCGCGCAGGCCCTGAGCGCCTGCGGTCCCAGGGGAGTCTCCGTGGTGCGCCCTATGGCGTCTGGAGGTGGTGCTCTTACTGCGGACGAGCAGGGACCGGGCTGCCGAGGGAGGTCATGCTGCCTGCACGCAAGGGTCTGGAGCCGTACCATATGCTCGCCCCGAACGCAGCCTCCGGTCCCAAGGAAGACCCTCATTTAGTCTGCTTCCTCACCAGGAAGCGCATGGTGGGCTGCATCTGTGAAGAAGACAACATCATCTGGCCCTGGCTGCACAAAGGCGAGGCCTCGCGGAACCCATCACAAGCCGGTGTCCTAGCAGCTGGCCCACGGAGCCCCTGCACTAGCTCCCTCAAAACGGGGTGTAAAGTTTCTTCTTTGCAGTAAAGACATTACATTGGCTCCTCCTCCCATGAAAAAAAAAAGAAAAGAAAACTCTCCAAGACCTCCCAGTATCACTGTGTGATTCGGGACGAGGTTAACATCTCATCAGTCTTTTCCCTATGTGGAAACGTAATTTTTTATTCCAACCTGGCTACTACCTAAACTGTGACTGGTCGCATTTTCCCTCGTTGCCTGACTAAACCATAACCTGCATTTATAAAGCATCTTGGGGGGGGAAAAAAGCATCTTGCATGGAAACAGATTCAAAATGTCCCTGAGGTTCTAGAAAAGACATAACTTTCCAGGAATAATAAGAACCATCTTATGGCCAGTGGGTGATGCCAGTTTTTAACCTATTACTCTTGACTACCTCACATCTTTACGTGGTTTGCCTGGGCCCTAGAGACATTTGAGTTCATCATCCTTGGTTTAAACAATCAGACATTGAGAAGATCAGATTTTCTTCTAATAATGGCAAATTTCTTTCCCCAAAGCTTCAGAACAGCAAAGCAAAGTAAGGTCACCTTTAGGTTTAGGGAAAGAAGAAAATGGCAAAGTAGTTCAAGCACCAGTTACATTCAGTTACATTTGCTCAGTGAAGGGGTGGTACACGGCAAGGATGAAGACGAGACGTAGGAGGAAGACAGAAGGAAGGGGAATCGGCAAGCGCCAGGGCTTGGGCTGGTAAAGTGTATCGAAAAATATCTATTTCCCAAGCAGGGGAGATCCCTGAGAGTAAAAGTGATGCCTGGACATTTAATGCAGGAGGCAAATGAAGTATTTGAAATGCAGCTTAATCTACATGAAGTGATGAACAGGAAGGACCATTTTCTAACTATATATTGGGTAATAACCTACTTCTTAATGGTGGATAAAAATTGCTAAACGTGCAGAATATACCTGTGGACCATTTTATCTCTAAAAAATTCAAAGTTTCACTCGTGTATTCCTTGGCCCTCTACAAAGAGCTTTTGTTTATTAAGTTTTTATTTTGGAATAATTTTAAACATACAGAAAAGTTGCAAAGAAGGCACAGAAAGTTGACATATACCTTTCACCCATCTCTTCTAATGTTAACATCTTACATTTGCCACCATACGTTTAACCATAGCACATTTAAACTAAGTAATAAGTATTGGTACAATACTACTAACTCGGCTACAGACTTCAATCAGATTTCACCGGTTTTGTTTGTTTTTCTAACTAATGTCCCCTTTCTGCTGCAGGATCCAATCTAGTACATAAAAGCGCTGTTTCATTTCCTATAACCTTTAAATTAATGGCTCGAATGCGCCAAGCTCCTACATAAATGTAATAGGTCACTTGCTGTTTTGATAAGAGAGTGACAACGGAAAGGCAGACTGTGTGGTAGGAAGGAACCCCAAACCTCCAGCAATGAAAACGCAAGACTCCTTTATGGGAGCGCTGTGCCGGGAAGCAGGGTAACGTGCTGTTTCATGCACTTGTACTTGGAACAGTTTCCCACCTGCTCCTCTGTGCCAGCCTGATTCTGGATAAACCATCAAGTGCTTAGGCCATCTTGGGCTCTGGTCGTTGGAACCCAGCTTGGAAAGGATGTGTTACAGACCATACACATCCTATAAACTGCTACTCGTTTCCCTGACAGATTCAGCTGGTTGTCGTGTGTGTCTCCTAACTCATCCCTCTCTTCCCCCCCCCCACCCCGCCCCTTAGCTTATTCTCCACTTGAAACGGGAGATCAGGCCACTGCCTCACTCAGAAACTTTCAAAAGCTACCAGCTCTCTCGGGGTCAAAGTCAAAGTCCTCACCTGCACCCTGAACGACCTGGTCTCTGCTGCGTCCCCTCCGACCTCATCTCTTACTGTTAGCCCTCGGCTTCCTTTTTCCAGGGACACTGGCCTCAGCGCTGCTCCCCGTCAGGCCAGGCACAAGCCAACCTCAGGGCCTTGTCACTTGCTGTTCCTCCTGCTTAGATCCCAAGGCTCTTCCCTCACTCCCTTCAAGCCCTTTCTCAAAAAGCACTGTCTTCTCGGAAAGCCCTCCCCGGCTGTCCCCTCTGTCGTGGGCAGCCATGCACAGGGGGCTGTCCATCCTCATCCACTCCCAACGCCCCTCCCCTGCTCTCCCCTGCTCGTCAGCATCCCTCGCTACAGAACAAGCCATGCCATCTACATATTTATCGTGTTTCTCACCTACCTAGAAAGCCAGTTCCAGGACATAGGGTTCTGTTGATTTGCTGAGTTACTACTGCCCTTCAGCAGCTACAAACAGGGTTTGGCATATAGTGGGTGCTCAATAAATGCTTATTGAGTGAATGATGAAGGAGTGGAGGATCCTCGCTCCGTCACCCCCTCTGCATTCACAGCTCTGCCCAGAGGCCCCCATGGGCAGGCCAAGCTCTGGCCCCCCTTCACCGCACGGGGAAGGGTCTCCACACCACTCCCTGGCCGGCCATACAGAGGCTGCCTCTCTGGAAAGCCTGGCCGGGAAGACAGTGTGAGTAATGAATCTCAGGTGAGTGATTCCAAGGGACTGCCAGGTCCACATTCCATGTCATAGTCCAACAAGATATGAAATAGTCTCTTCTGACAACCTAAGGAGAAGAAGGAGAACCTCCAAAAGGGAAAATCCTCCGTGCCAGCAATTTCCAATCTCTCCATGTCACCTTCGTACTTCAAAGGCAATAAGAGATTAAAGTCACCTCTGATGGAGGCATCATTCCGTCCTCTGGTCGCCAGGGTAGTGGGTGGAGTGGGGAGGTGAGGGGCCCCGAGAGAATAAAGGGGATTTTGAGCCATGTAATAAGTCAAGCATCCCTTGGTGCTATTCATGTAGAAGCAATGCGCTTTCCGCAGTGCTGTGTTGGAGAAGAAACCCGGGTAAGAACAGGTTTAAAACAGAAAACTGTTCTTAAACCAGGCACAGAGGGAGTGTGTCTTTTTGTGTCAAGATGCTAAATGAACGGAACAGAATTTCCGATTATTTTTTGCCTTCTTACTCCTTCCCCTCCTTAGAATTCATGAATTCGTGAGAGCCATTTATAGTACTCCTTTATAGTCCAAAAAGTAGAGTTCTGCAGAATCCCGCATCTTCATGTGTAAGAGGGAATAAAAGATGTAAAGTAGACAGGCATGTCTTTCCTGACCAAGGTGTCTGCTTGCCGTCCTCAATGTGCCAATCTTGACACATCCGTTTGTCATCTCGCCATTGTGCAAAACTTTTGGGAAATCTTTATTTTAAAAATTCATTTCAATGCCGAGCTCCTTCTGCTGCTATTTAAACCCCTCGTTCAAGAGTCATGTCACCCTGAATTGCGGCATCTTCACAAAGACAGGCCCCCGGAATCGTCCCAGCTCACCTCCTCGGCTTCAGCTGCTCTTGACTTATTTTCACTGGCTCTCTTCCTTCTGATGTTCTCACGGTGCACGAGGCCTTTCCGATTTCTCCGTATGGGCTTCCAGGAAAGGAAGTTTGACACTAGGAGGCACATTATCTGAAAGGCCATCTGACGGTGTGATGCTGTCTCTTTCAAACAAATTCTGTGCCAGGCTGGCTACTGGGTTACACAGAGGGAAACGCCAGGCTCTGGCTCCTTTTCTTGGGAGAGCAATGGCCCCCTTTCCCATCTCCCCCCACCAACAGCCTCGACTGGCAACTGGGGAACCCATAGAGGACGTGTCTTGCTGCTCCCCTGGCAAGCACACTGGGACCATCGCTGCCCTTCGGCCGCCCTCTGTCTAAACCAGACCTGTAAACTGAGCAGCCGTTCAGAGATGCTTTGTCGTTCTCTGAGTGCACGAGACTTGATCTGTCATTTACTTTCTCAGGCAGAGACAATGCTGGCACACTATGCTAATTCATCTCTCTGGAGCTCCACAAGCAGGTTGAGAAAAAGGTAAGACTACATAAAGAATTGCATTATCCTTTGAGCTTCCACTATGTGTTTTCTGAGTTCTCAACAGCTGAGACAGTTGAAGACAAACTTAGTGTTGTCTTCAGCACTAAACGTGATTTCAATTTCATATTTCCAGCTGAGCAAACTGGACATCTTAATGCAAACTGGACATCATTAAGACATCTTAATGTCTCAAAAGCAGCAATTTGACCCATGTCCTAATAGAATCAGAGGTGTTTCAGAACTAAAAGATTTTTCTGCATATATACCTATATATATCTATAGATAGATAGATAGATAGATATACACATATATATGCCAAAAACTTTCTATCTTCTCTTTCTATTTTGTTCTTCCTTACAATGTGTATGTATTCATACTGACATATGTTTATATACATAAATACATACCTTTGGGGTTTCACATGACAGGAGTAAAGGAAATTTTAAGTGTATGTTAGCCCAATCGTGAATTCATTCTAGTGTTTAATTTTTAATAACTGGTACCTTTCTAATTTCAACAATGACACAGAATTAATAGAATTTGAGGATCACTCAGCTATTAAAGTAGGATTTCCAATGCACAGCCTCAGAGAGTCAGCACTGGTGGAAAAATTCAATATAATTTTTCCAGCCATGGACATAAGAATACCCCCACCCCACCCATTCTTTTACAAAGAGCCCAGCTGGCTTCTGGGAGAGCTCAGAGTGGTCCCTTCAGGGGCAACTGCCCTCAACTTCAAAGTCTAGTGACCATCCACAGGTTGGTGGAGGACAAGAAAAAACACAGCAAAAAAATGGGCAAGATTCTTGGGGTCCTGGAATAACAGTGAGAAGATCCTGGGAGTCATGCTAAGAGATGCAGACAGATGCCAGGATGCATCATTGGGCTTGGAACTGGTTTCATCATTTGCTGGCAGACGGTAGTTAAGAACAAGAGCAAATATTCCTCCCAGTGTCCTCGCTATGCATTGAGCTGTCTGTCAGCAGTAGGTCTTGGCTGGCCCTGTTCCAAACTCTGGGACACACAGTTACTGCACCGCTTAGACGTCAGTTGTCCCTTCCATTCACTGCTTAAAGGTCATCAGTCAGTCTTAGATTTTGTGAGTGGCCTGAAACGTAACTGTCTCTTACTTGGACTGAGAGATGGGAAAAATCAGTGGTGCTGGCCTCCTGAAGCCACCATTCTCTCTCCACGTTTTGTTTTCTCTCCAACTATCTCTTTATGCTTTTGATCCACTTGATTAGATTTCTTATTAATTTTAAGAAATACAGGAATTTCCTGTGACCACCTTTAGGTTTCCAAAACATTGTTTCTGTCCCATCAACAACAAACAAGCTCTTAGGTCTTTCCCTTTCACAGCCACATGCAAGGCCTTTTCTCTCGAGCTTCTATTGCCAATGTGAAGTCTGTTAGTTGCTCAGTTTCTGAAAAAGGTTGCCAATCCGTTAGGCCCATTACAAAGAGAAATTAACATGACAAGATAATCTCAGGAGGAGCTTAACTTTCTAGACCATCCCTAAAACAGGATGGACAAGTCAGTTTTTCTTAGTCTTGTTCTAGACCCAAATCATGCAGAACCAGTTACACACATCGACCCTCTTTGCCCACACTTTTTTGCCAGAATTGCATACCAGTCGGCAGCAAATAATTTTGCTCCAGATCCTAACATTCAAATACTGCCATTCTGCTGGAAATAATGAAAAACCATGTGGTGTGATGCCAGAAATAAAAAGCTAAATTTTCTACAATATTCTCGTTTTAAAAATATACTGGGATTTCCGATGCTAAACACATGGCCGCAGCATGGTTTTGTTCAATCATAAAAGCCAGGCAAAACATATAGGACAGCAAAAGAAAAAACACACACAACATGGATAACATCTTACATAAAACTGGTGACAAGGAACCCCCAGGAGTCCCAGAGTAGGGTTAGTGTTACCTATACACCAGGCAGCAGCAGGTCTTGTGTGAGATCACTGGGGATGAGGGGTTGGTAGGAAACAGAAAAGGAGAGTGTGGACAGTGCTATGAGCTGCAACTCAGGAATCAACAAATATTCACCCCCAAAAGGAGCCGATCCTTTACAGAATAGGAACTAAAGCAATTAAATCTGCGAATGACCAGTGAAATTCAAAGACTCCCTCACAGGCTCCAAGCTGAGGACAAGTGCAAAGAAACCATAGGAAACCAGTAAGGGGCCTGGGAATTCAAAACAATGCCAAAGCAGCCTCCGCCCGCAGGATCTCAGAAATGCTCTGACACACTCCCTTTTGGAAAGACAGAGACTCATTCTTTCCACTTCCCTTCCACCAACCTTGCTAAAAAAAAAAAAAAAAAAAAAAAAAAAACCCTGCTGATCACTGGATCTGAAACAAAACACTGTGGATCCCCGGGAGACTAAACTTCTAACACCAGAGAAGGAGGTATCTGGGCTGGACCCCAGGACGTGGTGGACAAGCACGTGGAAAGGCAGCCTCACTGCTCTGGAAGGAAAGACCTTCAGACTCCAGACAACACAGAATTAGAGGCAGGAAGCTTTTGTGAATCAGGCTCACCCCTGAGAGACAGAGAAGTCATCATGTATATAAAGAGGCCATATTTTTTTAATCTGTCACAGTAACAATGCAGAAGAGAGCCCTACAGAGGTACTTTCCAAGAGAACCATTTTATTTGTATGTGGAAAATAAAACCAGATTACAATAAAACCCCATACAGAGATACAGCAAGGATAAAGATTTAAATGAACCAAATAAAGTTCCAGGAGATGATGAAAACATCCCACACATGTGGCCACAAAGAGGATGAAAACAGCAACATATGATTTTTAAATGAGCTAAAAGAAGCTTAAAAACAATCAAAGCTTGAAAGAACCAAACAAGTCAGAATTAGAACAGCTCAGAAATGAGATGGCTAAACCAAGGGTCTACTGTATAACACAGGGAACTATATTCAATAGCTTGTAATAAACTATAATGGAAAAGAATCTGAAAAAGAATATATGTACCCATACACACATATGTGTGTGTGTGTATATATATTATATATATATATATATATACGTGTGTGTGTGTTTATGTAAAACTGATTCACTTTGCTGTATACCAGAAACTAACACATTATAAATCAACTATAATCCAAAAAAAATTTTTTAATTAAGAAAAGACACTTGGAATGATGTGAAATGTGATGATATGAAAAGAGAGCTGAAAACTCAAGAATGAAAAGAGAAGAAAAGGAAAGAAAAAAAAAATCTCAGAAACAAAGACTGAATTAGAAGAAACAAAGAAGCATATAGACACCCGGGGAGGCCCAGGAAAAGCAACCAAGGCTGGAAGGGAGGAGAGTGAAATTAATAAAGCAGAAATAAAGAAGAGATAGAAGATTCTACCAAAGATTTGGAACAACAGAGTTTTAATGAAGATTTAACATCAATTCCCAAAGAATGTTCCCCCACAAAATGAAAGACAACAAAGGCATAAAACTATAATTAAGAAAACCTTCACAAAATAAAAGACTTGAACCTACATATTAAAGGGGCTATAGCTGAGAAATTCAACTGAGAACCCTCAACACAAACATTTCTAGTAAAACAGTTGTATTTTTTAAATGAAGGAAAACAATTTTGTGCATTCGACCAAAAAAAAACAAAAACAAAAACAAAACCTAAGCCAGACTTTGAAGCACAAACATTTTGTACCAGAAAACAATGGACGACATTGTAAAGATGCTTCAGAAAATAAAATATGAGCCAAAGATTTTATATCCAACCAAACTGTGCTTCAAGTATAAAGCCCACTGAAAAATAGTTATAAACATTCAAGAACTCAGGGATTAATTTTCCCAAGAGTCTTTCTGAGGAACCTACTAGAGAATGAGCCTCAGAAAACCAAGAGATGTTTAGATTAGCTTGGCCTACGGTCTGGTAGAGAGTGGCTGAAAGGATAAAAGAATATGCAAGAGAACTATAAGACACTGATGAAAGAAAAATTAAAGATGATATAAACAGATGGAGAGATATACAATGTTCTTGGATTGGAAGAACCAACATTGTGAAAATGACTCTACTACCCAAAGCAATCTACAGATTCAATGCAATCTCTATCAAACTAACAATGGCATTTTTCACAGAACTAGAACAAAAAGTTTCACAATTTGTATGGAAACACAAAAGACCCCGAATAGCCAAAGCAATCTTGAGAAAGAAAAATGGAGCTGGAGGAATCAGGCTCCCTGACTTCAGACTATACTATAAAGCTACAGTAATCAAGAGAGTATGGTACTGGCACAAAAACAGAAATATAGATCAATGGAACAGGATAGAAAGCCCAGAGATAAGGTGACCATATATGCGTGGGTTTATCTTTGATAAAGGAGGTAAGAATATAAATAGAGAAAAGACAGCCTCTTCAATAAGTGGTGCTGGGAAAACTGGACAGCTACATGTAAAAGAATGAAATTAGAATACTTCCTAACACCATACTCAAAGATAAACTCAAAATGGATTAAAGACCTAAATCTAAGGCCAGACACTATAAAACTCTTAGAGGAAAACATAGGCAGAACACTCTATGACATAAATCACAGCAAGATCCTTTGTGACCCACCTCCTAGAGAAATGGAAATAAAAACAAAAGTAAACAAATGGGACCTAATGAAACTTAAAAGCTTTTGCACAGCACAGGAAACCATAAACAAAACAACCCTCAGAATGTGAGAAAATATTTGCAAACAAAGCAACTGACAAAGGATTAATCTGCAAAATATACAAGCAGCTCATGCAGCTCCATATCAAAAAAACAAACAACCCAGTCCAAAAATGGGCAGAAGACCTAGAGAGACATTTCTCCAAAGGAGATATACAGACTGCCAACAAACACATGAAAGGATGCTCAACATCATTAATCATTAGAGAAATGCAAATCAAAACTACAATGAGGTATCACCTCACACTGGTCAGAATGGCCATCATCAAAAAACCTACAAACAATAAATGCTGGAGACGGTGTGGAGAAACGGGAACCCTCCTACACTGTTGGTGGGAATGTAAATTGATACAGCCACTATGGAGAACAGTATGGAGGTTCCTTAAACAACTAAAAATAGAACTGCCATATGACCCAGCAATCCCACTACTGGACATATACCCTGAGAAAACCATAATTCAAAAAGAGTCATGTACCACAATGTTCATTGCAGCACTATTTACAATAGCCAGGACATGGAAGCAACCTAAATGTCCATCAACAGATGAATGGATAAAGAAGATGTGGCACATATATACGATGGGATATTACTCAGCCATAAAAAGAAACGAAACTGAGTTATTTGTAGTGAGGTGGATGGACCTGTCAGTCATACAGAGTGAAGTAAGTCAGAAAGAGAAAAACAAATACCATATGCTAACACATATATATGGAATCTAAAAAATAATGGCTCTGATGAACCTAGGGGCAGGACAGGAATAAAAATACAGATGTAGAAAATGGACTTGAGGGCACGGGGAGGGGGAAGGGTAAGCTGGGACGAAGTGAGAGAGTGGCATGGACATATATAGACTACCAAATGTAAAATAGATAGCTAGTGGGAAGCAGCCACATAGCACAGGGAGATCAACTCGGTGCTTTGTGACCACCAAGAGGGGTGGGATAGGGAGGGTGATGCAAGAGGGAGGGGATATGGGGATATATGTATACATATAGCTGATTCACTATGTTATACAGCAGAAACTAACACATAATTGTAAAGCAATTATGCTCCAATAAAGACGTTAAAAATAAATTAATTTTAAAAAGAATATGCAAATGTTATATGGTCTGACACTGTAGAAATAACACAACAAACAAATAAGGAAAGTAAGCAGAAAGCAGAATAAGTTCTGCTAATAAGAACTTAATAAGTTAATGCCCACGGGCATTAACTAGGATTAAAAGAATATGTTTAGACACTGGAGGAGAAGGAAGAAAAGGGAAAACATTCTAACTAATCAGTACTCCTCAGAAAAGAGTAGAATTAGGCATTTCCTTAAAAAAAAAAGAAACTTCAGATATTATATACAATATTAAAGGTAACCAGTAGAACAAAAATACAAACCATATGAAATACCAAAGATTACAAAGAGAAAAGAAAATGAATCACACAGTGAAAGATTTACTAGATACAGTAAATAAATAATATATTGATATGTCAGAGCTGAGATCAAACATATAAAGAAATCTGTTTAATAAATTCAGATTGACTAATAAAGCAAATCGTTAACTCTCTGTGGTATGAGACATACCTTAATCCAAAAGACACAGAAAGATTAAGGAGTAAAGAATAAGCATAGATACACCAGGGAAACTCAAGTAATAAGAAAGCAGCAGTTCAGATTTTAATACAAAACTTGGTAGAATACAGGGGAGCAAAAACACCTAAAAAGTTAAAAGAAGCCAAAAAAGACATTATAATGCCGAAGACTGCAGCCTATAGAGAAACAACTTTTATAAGGTAGAAATTGCTGGAAATGCAAGGAGAAAAGGACTGAAACACACCAAAAATAGGACAGCTTAACATACCTCTCTCAGTCCAAGACATAATAGGTAAACCCAAATTAATAAGATTCTATATAATCTAAACCATGTAATCAGGAATTCCCTGACCGCCCAGTGGCTAGGACTCTGCTTCCACTGCCAGGAACCCAGGTTTGACCCTTGGTCAGGGAACTAGGAGCCCGCAAGCCATGTGGCACAGCCAAAAACACATAATAGTAAAAACAACTTTTAAAAATCAATAATGTAGGGGCTTCCCTGGTGGCGCAGAGGTTGAGAGTCCACCTGCCGATGCAGGGGACACGGGTTCGTGCCCCGGTCCGGGAGGATCCCACATGCCGCGGAACGGCTGGGCCCGTGAGCCATGGCCGCTGAGCCTGCGCGTCCGGAGCCTGTGCTCCGCAACCGGAGAGGCCACAGCAGTGAGAGGCCCGCGTACCGCAAAAAAAAAAAAAAAAAAAAATCAATAACGTAGACCTATTTAACTCTGAAATATTTTTTCTTAATTCACATTCTTTTCAAGCACACAAATTTTAAAGTACGTTAATGTTATAAAGAAAAAGGTTTGCCACAGAGAGCTAAATATAAAAAGAAATCCAAATATAAAATTAACAATATAAACACTTAGGATCCTAAATTTGAATTGGAAATGACAAGGTGGATCATGGTATGTTTTCTCACTTTCTAAAATACAAATTTTCCAGCTCCATCCACTGAAAAGGGCTAGAAACAACTCCAGTCCAATCTCACTGGCACTTCTAACTCGCCAGGTGGTCTCTAAATTGGATTCTCCACTCAGTGGAACTAAGGATCCTTGAAGAAATGGCTGATTTTAGTTGTGGAGCAGGAAACATAGAAAAGTGGGCTGGGATGTTTTGTTGCTCCAGAAAGTAAGGAAGGGAAGGAGCGATTAACGGCTGACGTGGGTCTGATCAAAAGGACACAGGCGTCAGCTAAGCGTTCCCACTTGCCTTAGGCGGGAGGCTATGAACATCCAAAAAGTGACCCAATTAATCAAAATATACTAAATATGCAAAAATCTGTAAATTCATAAGAGGCAGGGAGGTGAGAGAGAAACAAAAGAGAGTCCACTGAACACCACTGCAGTTGATAGAACACCAAATCATTACTCTGAAAAACAGACATTTTAAAGGGAAACCATGAAGCATTTTTCTCACTATTCTAGTATAATATGTATTTCAGGGTGTCCAAAGAGCCCTCGTGGTTGAGTTTTTTTATACAGATTCTCAGGTAATAAATTGAAACAGAAAGATTGAGTTCAAAAAATCAACATTTTGCAACCCCTAATCCCATAACTGATTCAGGAGATAGTCATCATTGGATGATTAAACCCTTAGACAAAATAGGGAATGAAAACAATCAAATTATCCAGCTACCGTCACCTAAGCCCAGTGATCAATTTTAGCTTCATTAAAAGTGAATCACACAGACATGCTGATAAGACACAATGTGACAGCTGGAAAATCAAGAACCAGGTCTGAAATATTCTTTTAAAAACAATAACAGCAATAACAACAACAAAACCAAATCTGAATTTAATAAGCTTTTAAATGTAAATTCAGTCCACAAGAAATTCAGGGAGTAGCAGAGGAAGGTAAATAACATCTCAACCCAAATCTAGAATTTAAGAACCTAATTCCTTTACTAAGTCCGTACAGGGAGCGGGGAACTGTTCTAGATTATGAGACATTCACAAGGCTCTGTGGAGCTTAACACACACACAATGAAATGGAACTTGTTTGGATCTAGAATAGAATAGAATAGAATAGAATAGACTAACTGAAAAGAGGCATTTTTAGACGATCAGGGGAATTTGAATATGGGCTAGGTATTTGATGACACTAACTATTGTTAATTTGCAGATATGTGGGAAAATGTTTCTCTCTCTCCCTCTCACCCGCCCCCCTCTGTCTCTCTCTCTCTCTCTCTCCTGGAGAAGATTAAACCATTTAGGAGTGAAATGACAAGGTACACAGAGTTTGCTTTAAAATTATCCAGCAAAAAAGGGAGCAGGTTAGGAAGTGAACAGATGAACAAGTATGGCAAAATGCTGATGGTTTTCAAACATCAGTGATTGGGACTTAGAAATTTTCATAAGTTTTTTTGAATGCATGGCCTTTGAAGGAATGTGGGAATGCAATAACAATAGAGAAATAGTTACATTCTGGTGACGCTATAGTCACAGCTAGACATCACCATTTTATTTTATTTGTACCCTAGAGCTAAAAATCATTATATTGAACCATCATCAGACCTATCATGTTTGAATGGCATAATGCCTCAATAATACAATATTTTACTCAGATTTTTGTATTTAGGGTATTTATTACCTTTGTCTGAGAGCTGGTGTTGAATAACACGAGACAAGATGCCATAAATATATGAGCAGATGGCACCTTTTTTTTTTTTGCTGTATGCGGGCCTCTCACCGCTGTGGCCTCTCCCATCGCGGAGCACAGGCTCCGGACGCGCAGGCTCAGCGGCCATGGCTCACGGGCCCAGCCGCTCCGCGGCATGTGGGATCTTCCCGGACCGGGGCACGAACCCGTGTCCCCTGTATCAGCAGGCGGACTCTCAACCACTGTGCCACCAGGGAAGCCCGCAGATGGCACCTTTTTGTCTGCCAGATCCCTATCTTCCTCTCCCTCTCTCTCTCTCTCCCCCTCTCTCTCTCTCCCTCCCTCCCTCCCTCCCTCTCTCTCTCCCTCTCTCTCTCTCTCTCTCTCTCATTTCTAAAGGTTCTTAGCTGTCTAGAAAACTTTCTTCTTTCTCATCAGTAAAATAAAATTAACTTTTGAAATCATATAATGATTAGTCAAATATATAGAATAGTTCATGTTTTCAAAATGCTAACTCTTATTGACTTAGTTCTCCAAACATACATGAAACATATAGTCCAATTATTCACCATTTAACTAGATAGCAACAGAGACCACACTGGTATTAAAAGAAAGAATGGGAAAAAAAAAATCACCATGTTCATAGGAGATGCTAGTCTCCACAACCAAAATCACTATGTAGCAATCCAGGTCAAAATAATACTATTTAGAGGAAATAAAGTAGACAAAGATTATAGACCTAAAAAGCCCTGAGACACAGAAGTCACATAACTGCACAGGTGAAGCGTGGTGTGAGGCAAGGCTTCTCACATGCACACAGACACGCCTGGAGGTGCCCAGCCCTGTGCCCAGCAGCACCAGAGACACGGGAAAGCACTTCACGGCTCCCCCCAACATCGAGTTTACTTAAAGGTTGGCAGGAAAATAATACTGTATGAAAAATAACACTGATACGAATGGGCATGTTGGAGAATAGGATGCACAATGCAGAACAGTTTTTTTAAGTAAAAAGAATTCTTCAAGAAGATGCTGTACTTCAATCCAAGACTGCCAGCTCCCCAGATACACGTGCACCTGCCATCAGCCTGGTCCTCGGGGAAATGTTTGAGGAGCGCCAACCTAAGGAAAAGGCTGGATGGATGAAACTGACCCTCCTCTTTGAAGACCCAGAAACTTAATCTTTTCTGGGCCTCACAATGATCATATCCCAAGAGAATCACTCTCCTCAACTGAAATGCACATGGCTGAGAACAATACCAAGATATCCAGTATTAATTGTCAATGAATCTGTCAACAGACGAACGGGTAAAGAAGATGTGGCACATATATACAATGGAATATTACTCAGTCATAAAAAGGAATGAAACTGGGTCCTTTGTAGAGACGTGGATGGACCTAGAGACCATCATACAGGGTGAAGTAAGTCAGAAAGAGAAAAACGAATTATCGTATATTAACACACAAATGTGGAATCTAGACAAATGGTACAGATGAACGAGTTTGCAAGGCAGAAATAGAGACACAGATGTAGAGAACAAACATATGGACATGAAGGGGGGAAAGCGGGGAGGGGGGATGAATTGGGAGATTTGGATTGACATATATACACTAATCTGTATAAAATAGATAACTAATAAGAAAAAAACTGTCAATGACAATGACAACTGTCACAAAGCTCAGAAGTCCACGTGTGAAGAGAAGCAGCACGTCTGGCCTCAGAATGCCACGTATACACCAAACGTTCTCTGGAAACCTATCTATTGACTTTCTAGGATAAAGAGCAGCGGCCACGTGGAACAGAGAAATGCGAAATCAGTATCATCAGCACATCCTCTCCACGTAAGCAGACCAAGGAGGAGCTGTTTGGTAAACCTGAAGTCAGAACAAAGACAAAGAGAATATTTAATGCACCATGGATGCCCATGGGTCTGGTTTGCCCGAAAGAGCAAAACCGGAGTCTGTTGCCTGTAACTGTCCACTTCACCTCCGTCCCAAGGACAGCCCTGCTGTTGAGACGAGGGATATTCGCAGGAGGTGGTTGCCCTGGCAATATGTGGATGGCACTGCCAGCATCCACCTCTCACGCACCCTTTCTGTCCTTCCATGACTGAGGAACGCTTCTCACCAACACATTCTTTCTGTTTTGTGTGCGCTGCTCCATTGAGTGGGGGACTGTGGAGCTTCGCTGGCCACCCTGTCTCTTCCAGGGGCTTACACAGCTGTCATCTGACCTATCAAGTGGTCACTTTCATTCCTCTGGTTTCATTCTGCAGTATTAATGGGCCAAGCACTGTAGTCATCACCACAGATGAACTGTGCGCACAGGAGACAGAGCTTTGCCCTCGTGTGGCCTAAGGGCTAGTGAGCCACAACGAGGGTGAGCCGTTTGCATCATTTTGAGGGACAAACACCTCACGCACAGCATGCAGACTGAATCCTAGCGTTCTTGAAACCCTCTTCACTGTTCAGAACAGCTCCTGTTGAGACCACGTCTCCGCGCACACAAGAGGCCATGACAGAACTGTTCTCCTTCAGTGTTTCTGGGGACTAGCCTGTGCACCCCGCCAAAAAACAAACCCACAATGCATCCCCTTAAATTCATAGGCTACCGAAGTGCATACAAATGAGCCCATACAATGTCACACTGCAGCAACTTCCAAAGGAAAATGCGGTAATGAAAGTGCAAAATATCCCTCGGCTTTCTTCGTTCGTTTATTCTACAGACTTGATTGATCTCACTCTGCCATACATCAAGCTCTACGTGCAAAGTTTTGACAAATACAATGATCTTATCTGCAAAGCAGAAACAGAGACACAGACGTAGAGAACGGACAATACCAAGGCGGGGAACGGGGGGTGGGATGGATTGGGAGATTGGGACTGACAAACACTGCTATGTATAAAATAGATAACTAATAACCTGCTACATAGCACAGGGAGCTCTATTCGGTGCTCCGTGGTGACCTACATTGGAAGGAAATCCAAAAAAGAGGGGATAGATGTATAGGTATAACTGATCAACTTTGCTGTACAGCAGAAACTAACACAACATTGTAAAGCAACTATACTTCAAAAAAAATTAATATAAAAAAATACGAGAATAACAGGAAATGATCGTTGTTCTCGGTTTCTCAAAGTTCAGAACACACCCTGCGTTCTGCCGAACTCCCATGCACCTCTGTTCGTTCACATTCCAGCTCCAACATTTATGGGATATGTTCATATCAGGTGAGTTACTTTAATCTCTCAGTTTCTTCAGCAGTAAAATGAGAATAACAGTCCCTACGTTCTAGAGTTAGTGGAGGATTAACTGTAGTTATGCATGTAGAGCTCTTACTTCAAGGTCTGGCATATGGCAAGTGACCAACAGAAGCTTCCTGCCTGCACGGGCAGCGGTGATAGTATCCGCGGTATCTGCACATCCAAATTCATGGCTAAAGTAACTGGAGTTGTTGTGTTAACAGTCTGGCCATCTCAAAGCCAAAGAAATACAGAATAACCCAAAGATAATCATTCCACGTCTGCTATAGTTATTGACAATTAAGTATCTAATTCCCATATCTAAGAGAGAAATTACACTTAATTCTGTTCCATGCCAAAGTGAAATGACCAAGTTTCTTCTCCTGAAGATAACTGGTTTTGTCTCCTCTAAAAGATGCAATTTTCAAGAAACGTTTTGGACAGAAGATACAAACTGAATAAAACAAGGAAAACTGAATATGGAAAAAGCAATTTCATTTGACAGCGTCAGCCCCAACCGTGACATTCTGAATGAGCAAATGGTGGGGGGAAGTTCAAGTTCATACCGAGTCTACATCTGGGTTACATGGAGCAGAAAATTGCAAGCGTCTCCCATTTTTCAGGTACTTCTTTCTTTCTTCTCTCTTGCTCTCTCTCCCTCTCCAAATGAACTATAAGATTGCTTATGAATTTAAAAGCACACTTTGCCTCTTTCAGCTTATTAGAGTGCTTTCTCTGGTTTTAAGAACCCTCTGAGTGAGCTGCCCTGCTTGGTTACAAACACTGGCAATAAGGCTGGAAAACTCGGCCATGACTACTTGTACATTAAGAAAACAATCTTGGTTAGTTTCTAAAGATGATAGTATGGGTTGGAAGGGAGTTAGTCTGGAATAAAGCGGGATTAGAGAGGGGAAGAAAAAAATAAAAATGCTTATCACCTGCAACTACCTGCAGCTGGTTTTAATTTCCTCCCTGCAACCGGAAGTAATCCCAGTCCTTTGGGGGGGGGGATTTCCAGACAGCTCTCGCCTGAAACAATTATGTACCACCAGAGAAGAGCAGATCACGTTATCTCTCTTCGTAAGATTTTTCCTTCTGTGTAAGTGGGGGTGAAATATGTTGTTGGCATGAGATATAGTAAGTTCTAAATGCATGGAGAAAATTCTATTCATTCAGAGGTCGTATTAAGCACAAGTCTCTTCCAATATCCACCCCAAAGCAAAGGAATTCAGTCCTGCCTTATATGACCTGCCATTACCTCCAGACCCCTTAGCTTGGCTTCTTCTCTTTCATGGATTTACAGAAAGTGAAAGCAACTTCCTAAATCACCATCAAGTAAGCACTGTATTTTTTTTATTATTTTTTTAAATTTATTTTATTTATTTATTTTTGGCCGTGTTGGGTCTTCGTTGCTGCACGCGGGCTTTCTCTAGTTGCGGCGAGCGGGGGCTACTCTTCATTGCGGCGCGCGGCATTCTCATTGTGGTGGCTTCTCTTATTGTAGAGCACGGGCTGTAGGCATGTGGGCCTCAGTAGTTGTGGCACATGGGCTCAGTAGCTGTGGCTCGCGGGCTCTAGAGCACAGGCTCAGTAGTTGTGGCACATGGGCTTAGATGCTCTGCGGCATGTGGGATCTTCCCGGACCAGGGCTCGAACCCGTGTCCCCTGCACTGGCAGGTGGGTTCTTAACCACTGCACCACCAGGGAAGCCCTGTTTTTTAAGTCCTACTGTGAAATATACATAACATAAAATTTACCTTTTTATCTATTTTTAAACATACGGTTCAGTGGCGTTAAATACATCCACACTGTTGTGTAACCATCCCCGGCATCCATCTCCAGAACTTTTCATCACCCCAACCTGACACTCTGTCCCCAGGAGCCAACTCTCCATTCCTGCCTGCCCCACCCCCTGGTAACTTCTATTCTGCTCCTCGTCTCTATGGATTTGACTGTTTCAGGAAACTGAGAAGTAGAACCATACAATGTTTGTCCTTTGGGGGTTGGCTTTTTTCACTTAGTATAAGGTCTTCAAGATTCATCCACGTTGTAGCATGCATCAGAACTTCATCCGTTTTTAAGGCAAAATAATATTCCCTTGTACGTATATACCACATTTTGTTTATCCATTCATCTGTTAGTGGAAGCTTAGGCTGTTTCCACATTGGAGCTATTGCAAATAATGTTGCTATGAACATGGGTGTACAAATACCTGTTCAAGTCTTTGCTATCAATTATTTTGTATATAATTGCCTTTGGAGGGAGCACAGCCCAGTCAACACTTTGATTTTGGACTTTGGGCCTCCAGAACTGTGAGAGACTGCATTTCAATTGTTTTAAGCCACCGAGATTGTGGTAATTTGTTACAGCAGCTACAGGAAACTAATATACCTTGGTTTCCTCATTGCAAAATAGAAATACAATAGTACCTACGTCAAAGAGCTGCTGTGACAGTTAAATGAAATAATCCATGGAAAGCACGTAGCACAGGGCTAACACAGCAAGCTCTCAATGGAATGTTGGCTATTATTATTTACTGCTGTGGAAACCCTGATTTGCATTACAAATGGATAGAGGAGGCAATACAGTACCTAAGTCATGTGCAAGGCAGAGATTCAAGACGTTTTTGCGTGAGACTGCTCTCAGCTGTTTTTCTTTAAAGCAAAAACTATAACCATTTTATTGTCTACCAATGCCCATGGGTACAGGGAATTTTTCAGATCATGCATTCCAAAAAGCAAGTTCTAAGCTCCCATGTGTCTGTGAAACAGTCTTTATGGGCCACCAGACATATAAAGCAAGAATACTTTGTGTTTATATGTATTTTTCTGGAGAGTCCATAGCTTTCATCAGATTCCAAAAAAGTTTAAAATCGCTTCCATAAAATGATCCTGACAGCCGTGAATGAAAAGATTCAGACAGGACTCAAAATATGAACCAGGCAAGCATCCCATTCAGCTGGAGGGCCACCTGTAGCTCAAAAAGTGATTGCTGCAGGGAGATCAGCTCGGTCCCTTGTGACCGCCTAGAGGGGTGGGATAGGGAGGGTGGGAGGGAGATGCAAGAGGGATGAGATACAGAGATATATGTATATGTATGGCTGATTCACTTTGTTATAAAGCAGAAACTAACACAACACTGTAGAGCAATTATACTCCAAGAAAAATGTTTTTTAAAAAAAGTCATTGCTGGAGCTTGGCCCGTGACCTAATTCCAGCAATAAGAGGAGAGAGCAGTCAGGACTTGGGGAAGGGATTTGAGAGGTGAGTCCAAGCCAGGGGCTTTGCGACTCCAGCCATCTCCTGAACAGGCCTGGTGTGTGTGTGTCGTAACAGGAAGTGGACATTCAGCGCATCCAACAAATAGGTCTAGCAATAAATTCCCTTGAAATCATTTGAAAAATTCAACATTTAGTGAAGCCTCTTTGTAAAACCCTAGGATATACTGCCAGAATAATAATAGCTGTCATTGTGAGCACCTCTCATTCATCAGCAGAGAAACGAACCAGATAAACAGTTAAACTTTTTCTTTATTTAAAAGGCAACTATTGAGTAAGTACTGTATGTTATGCACTGAATTATGTCCCCCACCTTCCAAATGCATAAGTTGAAGCCCTAACCCTTCAACAATATAACTATTTGGACATAGGGCCTTCAAGGAGGTAATTAACATTAAATGAGGTAATAAGGGTGAGGCCCTAACCCTATAGGACTGGTGTCCTTGTAAGAAAAGACACCAGGTGCCAGAGAAAAGGCCATGTGAAAACACAGTAACAAGGCTGCCGTCTTCATGCCAAGGAGGGAGGCCTCAGACGAAACCAAACCTACCGACACCTTGATCTGAGACCTCCAGCCCCCAGAACTGTTAAGAAATAAATTCCTGTTGTTTAAGTCACCCAGTTTGTGGTATTTTGTTACGGCAGCCCAGCTGATGAATTCATTATACACCAAGAACTACACCAGGGGCTGGAGTTACAGAGATGGTTAAGGCATAGCTTCTCCGTAAGCTCACTGGCTTGAGGTAACACTGCAGGATCCTGCAAGAAACAGAACCAGCCCTTGGCCTCCCAAAGCCACCTGACACTAGGGTGAGCCTGCCAAACTTCCTCTTGAATTTGCCTGGACCGGCTGTTTAGGTTGTATGTGGGCCCAGACTCATTAGACCAGAACTAGACTAATGCTGGCTTTCTTTAAGACCTCTTTTGTTTTGTTCTGCATTGTTTTGTTTTGTTGTTCTGTTCTGCTCTATTTTCAGGGAAAAATAACATCTCACTCTCTCCCAGAGAAAGGATCACTCACAATCTCATCAAACCCCAATTAGCTCGTTCTCAGAACTATCCACCCATTGAGTCTGTCCTGATTAATTACATTCAGTTAAGAAATATGAGAGGAGGGAGATTATGCAAAATGCTCAGATTACAAGGAAATGTGATATTATCATTCAGAAAGCTGACAGAGCGTTCAAGCATTCAGAGATTATTACACTGGTTTTTGCATGAGATGGTGCTCCAGGGTGGAATTTCTGGTGTCACTGGTTTGGAGACAGAACATTTGCTTTTTCATAGGAAATATTAAACAGTTTTCTTATTAGTTTTGCACGAATTTCCCTTGATCCAGGACACAGTGGTGGAATGCTGGTCAGTGTGACTGAGAATTTTAAGGCTGGCCTCTGAAGCTCACTATTTCTGTTCCCCATCTGTTTGATTTTGTGTCAGATGGTAAGAAGGAGAGGGGGAATATTTTTATCACCACTCAGCTTTGTCCTCTACAAAAGGGAAATGTTACGGCTTCATAATCGAGGGCCCGCAAAGAAGTATTTCAGGGAAGTAGTTATACCACGCATTACACTCCTAGTTAGTATCCCAAATGCAATTTGACATTTTCACCTTCTTTCCCCTTAAAGACCCAAGTCACCTCTTTTAATATGGCGTGTTTAACAATGATGAAATTTACGGTAGAAAACTCAAACCCTGAACTATCTTACTTGAAAATAAGGACAATTTGCTGACCTTCCTTAGAAGGATGGCTATTAAACTCACAAGTGAGTTCAAGAGAACCTACTTCTCCAGAGAACTTTAAAAGTCCACAGATGATCATGTGTCTCAGGGATGTTGCTGCAATCCTGTCCAGGTCAAAGGGTCACATCATTCTCAGAATCAACTCTATGAATTTGATCGCAGATTTTCATTAACTAACAGTCCTGAATTTTACACAAGAGCTTAACATCCCTCTATTCGATAAGCTTTTAAACCTGCCCACATTTCAATGATCGGACCTGAATTCAACAGGAAGAATTATTTTATCTGGACACCATGTTGTATGAGTCATCTCTCAAGTAGGAAAAAGGTTGCTTTATTTTCGACGCCTGTGGCTATTACCCTCAGATCCTTGAGGATGATGTTGGAAGTGGATTTTCACGATTACCCTGGAGCACATCGGAGATTTACTGGCAAATCATAGATGAACGCAGCATTGGCAGGAGTGTTTTCGTATTCATAGAACAGCACTCCAGGGGAAAATGACAGGAATAGGAAATGTCAAGGTATTCGTTAAAAGATGAGGTGTACGACGGGGCTGAGTCTGCGGAGATGGCTCTGTGCTGCTTCCCGAGTGTGATGACAACCACCTTGCCGGGGTGTCTTCCCACAATCTCAGCAGAGATGGGGCCACACTGCACACGAGCCAGCTTCTCCCCAAGGCACTCCCTTCAAAGCAGCATCCCCCCTCGTAAACCCCTTGACACACAGGGGTGCTGTTGGTGCTGTTAGCAGCATGGGAAGTGGTCTCCTCCTAGATCCCTTCTCTGCACGGACTACTCATATTAACTCCCGACTCACAGATCTCCTTCTGGCAACTCTTCCTGTAGATACTCTTGAACTCTCCCTGTAAAATTTTCCTTCAGGTCTCATTTCCCCTCCTCCTGTCCAGCTTTAATGGACTAGTCTGAGTTGTGTAAATTGCAGGGAGAAAACCAGGGCATGGGTGACTCTGTTCATCCCCTAAGCTACTCCTTACACTTTACCCAGAAGAGGTCTGCTTTCATGTTTCTGACATACAATGCGCTTTTGTCTCATAACGTGTGTGTGCATAACTCACACCAAAGCGTGAACAATCATTGCCTGAGCTTTCAGAAACTTTTGCTCGGCTGAGCCAGTCGGTCACTGGCTTTTGCCAGCCGTGCACCCCTTCGAGGATGTGTACTAAACTAGTTCCTTCCTTGACTCTGTGAAATTACAACACCAAAACCTAAGGGGAAAAATCCAAACTAAAAAAAAAAACAAAAAACAAATCATAGTTCCTAAGAGTTCGTATTCTTGTGTGCTCCAGGGATCACAATTGTTCCGTCTTCTCTGCTTTGCAAAGGATATATAAGTCATCACTATTCTGCCATTTTCTAATTTTTCTTTTCGGAAAGTGGACTCTTAAAAAGCCAGGTTCAAAATCTAGGGTCTTGTGCAGAGGTCAGGAAATGCTTGCTCCCCTTAACACCCCGTGATGCCTTCTCTGGTACCAGCACCCCTTCCCCCCGCCCAGCGTCCAGCCATCGTGGGCAAGCAGCTGGGCCCCTTCAGCCCTGGACCTGGACCACTGGTCACTTCCGTCCCTGGGCTGCCAGTGCTTGACCAAAGCTCCCTGATCGTTAAAGTGGTTTTATTTCTTTTTTGATTTGTTTTTTCTTTTTCTTTATTGAAGTATAGTTGATTTGCGATGCGACACATCATTATTTGGAATGGCTACAAAGTATTCCATTGTATGCCTCTCTATCATAATATATTTAAACAATTCCCTATCAATGCATAATGGATATTTATGTTGATTTGATTTTTTTTAAGTGGTTTTATTTCTAACACTGCTTCAGCTTCTCTACCTCAGTCAGACTCCAGCCCAAATTTGGACTGAGATCACTTCTTTTCTAAACCCAAGGATTCATAGCTTTCTTTCATCTCCATGTATCCCTTTGAGCTCAGTAAAGCACTTACCACAGACTTATCACCCAAAACTGCACTCTTCTGGTGAATTAATTATATCCATTTCCATAATGTGGTGTAAGAGCTCAGATATGGGGATCAGAGACATAGGTACAAATCCCGCTTGCCATCTACTGGTCGTATAATCATGGACAAACCATTTCATTTCCCAGAGCCTCAGTTGCCAATGGGAATGGATACACAGCACAGCAGTGGTGCAGATGAAGAAGTGAAATAATGGTTGTGAATGCTCCTAATTTAGTATGAAGTAGGTACTCTCATTTCTCTTCCTTCTATCAGAGAAAGTTACTTATCATAACTCTAATAAGTGGTTTGTGTTTATACAAATCTTCCTCCGTATCTATTTGCACAAATCAAAATGTTTTTGGCGATTAATCCTTAATCTGAAAGTTCTATTCTGACACTGGATATTGTCGTTTCACAAACAATACTCACAATCCTTCATTTCAAGTGGCAGGACATAGTTTTAGAAATAGACTATTTGGAGCAGAACACATACAAGTCTGCAGGCCCTATGGTAATATTTCTGCCGTGGGCTCATCGCTTTCTTGCATAATGTAAGCCAGGCTTCCGAAATGAGCAGTTCCAGTAGGTCCCAGGGCAAGAGAAAGATGCCAAAGCAATTAAGTTTATGGTAAATTCAGAAGAGGAAAATGTGCATACGACAGGAAGAAAATCTCTGTGGGCTTAATTTCTAGGAAAGGCAGGAGTCATCTCTGCCAGCAGCCACGGGACGCCACTAGCATGGAGCATTTAGAGGTGGAATGATCTGCTCGAGCAGAAATAGTGTGACGGCCACAAGGCAGAACCTTCCACACCGAAGTCCTAGAAGGATAATGAGAGCGTTTTCAGTACTTTGCATTTATATGCTGGGTTTTTTTTTAAATTTTTGTGGAGTACAGTTGATTGCCAATGTTGTGTTAGTTTCAGGTGTACAGCAAAGTGATTCAGATGTTTTATATATATATATGTATATTCTTTTTCAGATTCCTTTCCATTATACATTACTACAAGATACTGGGTACAGTTCCCTGTGCTCTACAGTAGGTCCTTGTTGTTTATCTATTTTATATATAAACGTGTGTATATTTTAATCCCAAACTCCTACTTTATCCCTCCCCTTCCATCTGCTGTTTTTAATTTCTAAAAGCACCTCACAATTTTTTTTATCCGCCTCACATGAATTAGGGAGGGCTCATATATAATTCTGTTCTCAAGTCTCCCCATCCCAGAAAGGTTGTTCCGTGTTAATTCTGCTTTTCCTCATTCCCATCGAGGTCAAGCTTCCTGAAAGAGGAGCTTGCATTGGTTGCCTCCCATTTTTCCTCTGTCCACTTGGCCATCTGTCTCCTGCCTTCACTGACCTTGGAAACTGAAACTGTCCTTGGAAAGGCCCCTGGGGACCTCCTAGCGCCAAGTCCAACGGCCCCTCCCAGCCCCCCCTGACCTCACTAAGGAATTTGACCCTGCTGACCCCCGCCCCCCTCCACGTCCACTTCTTGAAACCCTTCTCTCTGCCTTCTCTCTGGCTCTCCTCTTACTTTCCCGGCTTTTTCCCAACAACTCGTTCTTCAACTGCTTCCCAGAGAAACCAGTCCCTGGAATTCCATCCTCAACCCTCCTCCTCTTTGCTGTGCAATATCACATCCTCCTCTGACTCTATTACTCAGTCAGATTCCAGGCAGGAGGCAGAAATCACACCAGTGATCTGAACAGGGAAATCTTCATGGGCAGAAAAGCATTAACTAGTAAAAGGGGTAAAATGGACTTTAAAGGGCACAGAAGTAGCCACCTTCAGGGAACGTGAGCAAGGTGGGAACTCAGAGGCTTAGGAGAGCCCACCCCTCCCCTCCCTCCCCTCCCCCTCCCACCCCTCCCCCTTCCCCCACCTCTCCCCTTCCCTTCCCCTCCCCACCCCTCCCCCCACTCCTCCCCTCCCCCACCTCTCCCCTGCCCCTCCCCCACCTCTCCCCCTCCCCCTTCCCCGGCCCCTCCCCTCCCCCCTCTCCTCACCCCCTCCCCCAGCAAGGAGGAAGGTCAGGCCTCCTTTGCCGGGTATGGCTGCTGCAAACAGCCCCACCAGGTGGTGGTGAGGACACCTGCAGGAGGCAGGAGCCCCGGTGAATCCATGAGGACCTCTCAGGTGAGGCCGCTTCCTTCTGCCCCACCCCACACACCCACGTGCTGATATATGTGGGAAAACAGGGCACATGAAAGAAGGAAAGAGTCGTCCTCCTGCTCTGAACCTTCCATTAGTAAAGCCTACAGTTGTAACCAGTGCGAGGAAAATGTCTACACGGTCCACCCTGAGTACCACAAAGCGAGGCAGAGGGGGTAGGTGTGGAGTTGAGAGGCGATGTCTTAATAATCGGCATAGCGGATGATTTCCAAATCTGAATTTCTTACGCTGACCTCCCTCCCAAACTTCAGACTGTCTATGTATGGATGTCACCAAGACACCTCGAACTCAGCACATCTTCATTATCCACAAGCAAACAACTGTCAAGACCTGCAAATGTTCTCTGAAAAAAAAAATGTGTCTGCAGTAAACCTCTCCCTTGGAATACGTATACATGTTTGGATACATTCTACCACCACCTCTACCAGAGTTCAGATTCTCATTATCCATTAGAACTGGTGCCTATGCTCACAACAGCATTACTCTTCATCTCTCTTTCCCATTAACACCAGAAATGACTGCCTAAAATAAGACTTCCTTCTCAAAAACTCCTAATAATTCTCTCCGCCAACAGCACAAGGTCTACATTGCTTATCTTGGTATTTGCGACCCTCCCAAAATGGCACCAATCTACCCCCCCAGCCTCATTTTTCTATGCATCCCAATAGTGCAATAAAGCTAACATTTATGGAGCAATTAGTATGAACCAGACACTAATGCAAGCACCTTTTACGTATAATCTCATTTAATCATCACATCAAATTTCTCATGTATCATTATTATTATCTTCATTTTACAGAAGAGTAAACTGAGGCAAAAAGAAGCTAAATAAGTTGCTTAAAGGCCCACAGCTAGTAAATGGTGACATCAAACTCTAAACCCAGGCAGTTTAATTCCAGAATCTATACTCCTATATACATTATATTTCTTTCTAAAAATAAATACATGTAAGAATAAATTTAACCAATGGGGCAAAGGACATATACAAACATTACTGAAAGGAATTTTAAAAGATCTAAATAAATGTTCATGGATTCGAAGACAATATTGTTAATACTACCCAAAAATACTACGGCAACACTACTCAAAGAAATCTACAGGCAATCCCTATCAAAACTCCAAGGGCTTTTTTTGCAGCAATAGAAAAACTCATTCTGAAGTTCATATGGAATCTGAAGAATCCTAAATAGTCAAAACAACCTTGAAGAAGAAGAACAAAGTTGGAGGACTCACACTTCCTGATTTCAAAATGCAACACAAAGTTACAGTAATCAAAAATGTGTGGTACTCCGATGATCCAGCAATCCCACTTCTGGGCATATATTCAAAGGAAATGAACCAACCAGAAACCAAGAAGCAAGTAAATGTGAACTGTTTGTCATACCGGCATTTCCTGATTGGATAATTTATGCTTTAGTCTTCCTCTCCCAGGAAGGCAAAGGTTGGTAAACTTAGACTCGCCCAGCAATTAATCTAATATTTTATCCCATTTGAAATGACCCAGATAGTCAATGAATTCTCTTTATTGAACTTAGTTTCAAGTTAGCAAAATCTGGAGGGACTATTTTAGACAGACATTCCCAAAACATAATTATTCCTATAGAGTTTACCTAAAAGCTCTTATCTCATTTACATTTAAGTTTCATCATATCAAGTTATTTTCCTTGCTGACAAATTTGCAACAGATATAATAAGGTCTTATTTGACCTCCAGTAAACCTAGGTACAACAGAAGTATTATACTTAACACTGATGACTCTAAAAACATGTCTATATCAATCAAACCAACAAGCTTCAGTAGCTTCAATAACAGGTATCAATTCAGTACTGAATATTTCCCAGATCACATGAACCTGAAATTCATTCTACGTCTGAGAATTCATATAAGCTTGTAATTTCTTTTAAGCAAATAAACAGAGCTCATCCACAAACCAATCTTGGCAACACCATCTAGAAGCAGAGACACCTCATATTTATAGACATGCATATATCTCTACAGACACAGAGATCTCACAGTTTTCCTGCTACAGCTTAAACGGCCTCTCTTTTCTGTCTTCACTCTCAGGGAATAAAGTTCCTGAGAGCCCAGGTAGATCATTTATATCTCAAAAGGCACAGGGAGAGAAATACCAATTCCACCTAGAAAGCCAAATTCCTCTAACAGCATAAGCAAAAACTCGTTTTACAATGTCAAAAGCTTTCCATTTGGGGCATTTTCACGGCTTTTTTTTTAGTTTCTAAATAGCCGATTCCGTTTAAACAAATAACAGGAATAGAGAATAATCCGTATCATTCACACACATGCACACGCCTCACTTGCAGAGGAACAGGAATCAGCATTCAAGTTAACGTTCGCCTCGGCTCTTAGCCTCCGTGGCCTTTCTTAATATAAAAGGCAATGGCCAGCCCACAGCTGTGGCCAATATCTCTGCAACAGCCGTAGGGGTGTCTAGGAGTTCTCTGTACTCTCTCGGCGGCCCCCATTCATCAAGGTCAGCCACTGCAAGACCCCGATACTAGTAGACGGCCACCCCAGGGTTACCCCCCGAAACTTTCAGGCCCCACGTGTTAGTGGTCGGCCCCAAAACTTTCCATTCCCCGTCCTAACTTCCCGACATCTCGGTGCTCACGGGCGTTTCCTCCGTCTCCTGGCTACTCCACCAAATGTTGGGCTGCACCCCGCAGGCCTACAAGGCGTGTACTTGCCCAGCTTTAAGACGGAAGGAAGAGCCCGGAGTCAGCGACAGAGGCATCAGTGGTTAATGCATAGGGGAGCTTACATGTCTGAGGCAGGGTCCTGGGGCCACTCCCACTGTGAACGGTGGACGGCGGGCAGAACATGGAGGCACTCTTGGCTCCCAGGGGCAGGGGGAAACCCAGTTACAGGGTGATCGATGTCAGGTGAGCTCGTCGGTTACCAGGGAAACCAGCAGAGGAGCACACCCCTTCCCTCCCATTGGATGAGGTATCATGGTGGAGACGTTCTGCTATCAAGGTTAGAACAATCACCAGCTGGAGCCGGGCAAGTACGTAGGGAGGTCAGTCATGTGAGTCAGGTGGTAGCGATTCAAAAAGAAGTAACTGTTAAACGCTAGTGGGTCCCCTGTAACACGTGCTGGGCCTGGTTGTGAGTAGAATGCAGCACACATTCAAGGCAGGAATAAGACGAACAAAGTCTGAGGACCTCATGTAAAACACGCTGACCGTAGTTGATAACACCGAATTATACAATTGAAACTAGCTAAGCAAGGAGAGCTTGAAAGTTCTTACCAAAAAAAAGATCAATATGTGAGGTGATGGCTGTGTTAATTAACTAAATGAGGAGAATCCCTTCACAAAGTAAACGTATATTCACTCACCACAATGCATACTTTAAATATCTAATTTTAGGACTTCCCTGGTGGCACAGTGGTTAAGAATCCACCTGCCAATGCAGGGGACACGGGGTCCAGCCCTGGTCTGGAAAGATCCCACATGCTGCAGAGCAACTAAGCCCGTGCTCCACAACTACGGAAGCACGCGCACCTAGAGCCCATGCTCCGCAACAAAAGAAGCCACCGCAATGAGAAGCCCACGCGCTGCAAGAAGAGTAGCCCCCGCTCGCCTCGCCGCAACTAGGGAAAGCCCGCGCACAGCAGCAACGAAGACCCAATGCAGCCAAAAATAAATTTTAAAAACGAAAAAAATAAATTAATATCTAATTTTATATGTCAATTATACCGCAATAAAAGCTGAATTTAAAAAAATAAAAAGGTTTATGGGCTCTCAGAAGAGAAATCCTTTCCCCACTTTACTAGTCAAATCCAATCAAAGCTACAAGACCCTGAAAGAAAACTGGCCCCATCAGGTTTACTGGCAGCTGAGGCACCTGCAAAGCCCTTCGGTGCTACAACATGCCGTGGGCACCAGAAAGGTCACAGTTTTCCAAGAATGAAAAAATAATGCTCACCCACAGAGCTCTGGGATTTGAAGAAATGTTGTCCATAGGAAGGAGAATCACTAAGCAACAGTTTTGGGAGCCCATCAGTCCAGTCTCTGCAGCCGTCTTCACGGTCTTGAGGACCCTGACCCCACCACCGGTCTTCATCTCCCCCAGACATGCCCCGCCCAGTGAGGACACCATGCCAGAGGGGGTTCAAGAATCATTGGTCCTGATGCGTCAGGACTTTCTGGACCACAAGGGACTAGGCGTGCTTTCAAAGAAGCGGACAGATTTCTGGAGGGTTGAATTCGAATTTATTTGTATTTTTTAAACTGAGATATAATTGACCTGTAACATATTACTTTCAGGTGTCCACATAATGATTTGATATTTGTACATATTACAAAGTGATTACCACGATAAGTCTAGTTAATATCTGTCACCACAGAGTGACTAATTTTCTTGTGATGAAAGCATTTAAGACCTACTGTCTTAGCAGCTTTCAAATATACAACACAGTATGGTTAACTATCCTGACCGTGCTGTACATCACATCCCCAGGACTTATTTATTTTATAACTGGAAGTCTGTACCTTTTTTAGCATATTTTGGGGGGCCCCCTCACCGTGCAGCATGTGGGATCCCGACCAGGGATTGAACCCGCGCCCCCTGCATTGGAAGCTTGGAGTCTTAACCACTGGACCGGCAGGGAAGTCCCCTGGAAGTCTGTACCTATTGACCCCCTTCACCATTTCACCCACAAATCCTTTTTTATTTTTCACTGTATACCAGTATCTAGCATAGTGGCTGGGACATACCAGGTACTTAATGTTTGTTGAATGAGTCACGAAAGTACCACTTCTTACTTAAAACACCCCAAGTCTATGGGGAGCGAGAGGATAGCAAACCATCCTCTAGCGTTCATTGAGCAGAGGCAAGTCTCTCTTCGACAACCAACTGAATTACCTGTCAGCCACCTCGACATTTATTTCACACGCCCCTTCTCCTGTGCCTCTTTTATAAAACCTCTCATGTTGTGGAGGAAAAGCCAAGGTTCCAGCTGAGCCTGACGTCTCTTGCAGACCTAAGAAATCCTTCACTCTCTGCCAGACCTTTTCCTAATCCTCATCCAACAGATTATCTCTGTACTCCTGTCATACACCTTGAGTTCCTTTTGCCCCATTTTTCTCCTGCTTCCCACCCATTCCTAGTCAAGCACCACCTCACTTTCTAATCCTGCCCCGTGTCTCTCAGATTCCTTGATGCAATTTTAGTGCTGCCAAGTCCCGGTGCTGGACGTCACAGGAACAGAAGAGGAAAATTCCCTACTCTGCATTGATGTATTGTGTCCCTGTCCTAGATCTGGGCGTGTGTTTGCCTGTGAACTGCTTTTCCTTCAGACGCAAACACAGAGCCCCTGGTGGGAAAAGTCCAGATCATTTGTGTTTTTTCTTGTCTACTTTTTTTTAGAAAGAAAACTTTATTCAAATGGATAAGCAAGGATTAGGGTCCGTTCTGTTGGGATTTTACTCATCTGTTTATTATGACAGAGCTGTGCTTATGCGCCGAAGATGGGATGTGCATTCTAAATGAAGAGGTGGGAATGAAAACAGCAGCAGGTGAGGCTGGCCTGATGAGCCTTGAGTCCAGGTGCCCGCCTTGTCCTCTAGGGAACTCTCCGCAGCTCTTCTCTGGCACAATGATGGGCTGAAATCTACACAGATGTGGACAATTATGGCTTGGAAACTTGAAATTTGGTTTCTGCAGCCATCTATCCCATTGTCTACACAGATGCCATTTGCGTGAGAATTTAGAACATTCAAGGATAGGAATTATGTATATAATTTATCAGTAATTTTACACTTGTTTGAGGGTGCATATTCAAAAACTTTCTCGTTGACATGTGCACACTATATTTAAAATGGATAACCAACAAGGACCTACTGTATAGCACAGGGAACTCTGCTCAATATTACGTAACAACCTAAATGAAAGAAGAATTTGAAAAAGAATAGATACATGTATATGTACAACTGAATCACTTTGCTGTACACCTGAAACTAACACAACATTGTTAATCAACTATACTGCAATATAAAATAAAAAGTTAAAACAAATTTCTCATTAAAAAAAAAAAAAGGAACATTCAAGAGTTTAGAAAACGGTTTTCTCTACCCCTGCTAGAGCCCTTTCACTCTCATAGCATTTAGAAACAGAAAGAGGGTCTCTGATGTCTTTGGTGCAGATCCTCGGGCAGGTCTGGCAGGTACACTGCCCGGCATCCCTGGCTGTTCCAGGTCCTTTCCTTCCCCGAGTCCTTCTCTTCCAAGAGCAGAGCCCGTGTAGCTCGTCCCTCTGCAGCCACGTGGCCATAAACCGATAGCAGCTGCTTTTCCCTCCCCGTGGATCAGAGCTCCTGGACTCAGGAGAGGGAACAAGAATGCCATGAAGGTGCCTTTAGCATCCACTGACACTGGTTCTCTAAGAAGAGTGCGTCTGTGAATTCAGTGGCCAAGAGTAAAGAGAGAGCTCTGTCCAGAGTTCTCTCCAACAGCCCTCGGGTGGACCTGCTTTAGAAACCAACACCCTGGCCCCAGATAAGTTCAGACGGGCGCTGGCGGATGCTGGCCTCTGGAGAGAGATACAAGCTCAGACTTCTGCCCCTCAGGGTGCTTCTCTTTCACCAAATAAATTGGATCGCACACCTGGGAGCTGAGTCCACAAAAGGCCTATTTTAAGTGTGGCTCCCCAAATTCCACAGTAAAATTCCTCCCTGGTGCTTGACTGAGGAGGTAGAGAAAAGATGAAGGAAGCGGGAGTGACTGGGGTGCTCGCCGACACGCCCTAGTTCATCCCCTGTCCTTCAAGATCGCCCATGAGGCTAAGAGGAAAGAGTCAATTCATTTGCAAGGGGGGAGGAGGAGCTTGGGGGGTGGCAAACATTTTTCCTCTTTCAACTTCAAATGTGGAGTCTATGGTGCCCAGGAAAGTGAATAGAAAAGTGCTTGTGTGTGTGTCCACTTACAGTTTGTCCACTTGTTTTTGCAAGAGTGTCCATAGCTCTCCTTGGATTTTCGGAGAGGTCCGTAGGCCAAAGTGGGTTCAGAACTGTTGCCCTGTGTCCTCCATTATTTCACATCCCCTGTCATCGGGGACAGACACCCCGAGAATAGTGGTCCAGTAGCAGAAGACAAACCCCAGCTGTTGCCAAATTCCGTGGATAAGGAAACTGGTATCCACCACATTGATTCCCTCCTGAGTGACACTATACCAGCCTCTACTCCTAAAGGAAGTGGAAATGAAGCAGCTCTCTCCACCACACCCCATCCAGGCATCATTTATTCCATTCGTGTTACCCAGTACATCACATGACAACCTCCTCTCTGCCTCATTGCCCCATCCCAGGAGGATCAGGCCCCAGGCAGGCATCCTTCCATCCTGGAGAGACTCCTTATCTACTCATTCTGGGCAAAAGAACCGTGACTAAAATGATCACTTGAGTACACCCTGTTCTTGTTTCCATTCTTAGTGGTACCTAAAGGGATTATTATAATCCAGGACTCTACAAAGGCATGGAAAGGATTGTGACCCTTGAGCTTATCTAAGCAGACACACCTCAGTAACAAACTATAGACATTGCCCAGCTCTGCAGCAGGATGTGGTTCTGATGCCAACAGGAAGATTGGTGGAAGCTTCATGCGGGAAGATGCGACGTGGGGATGTGTCTGCAACCAGACTCTTTCCACTGGTGTTTCTGCTGTTGATATTTTTCACCCTTTTCCCACCCCCAACTGTTCAGTTCTTTACATCCATGTTAACAAAATACTTGCTAAGAATTATGAGTGTTTTTTTCTCATTCTGCAACTTTTCAAAGTCCAGACATGATGTAGAGAAACTTCATCCAGTAAAGGATTCCACCAACGGTACTATCCTTCCTGTTTTGCTAATACTCTAGGATGGCATTAATTTATCATCCAGGAGAAATGCTAAACCAGGATGACAGGTGCAGACAAAGACCACCCCAGGCCGCTGGGGGCGTCAGGTGACCACATTCTTACACAGTGATCTCTTCCTCACAGCTTTTATCTGCACCACCTGCCTCACAGCGGAGGTCTCCCAGCTAAGGTAGTGAAGGGAGAAGATGCTTTGAAGCAGGAAGATAACCAGTTCCAAGTTCAAGAGCTACCTGAAAAAGAAAAATCTCCCATCACACAGAAGTCATGGACTCCATGTTCGTGCTCCTGGGTCGTAGCTTCACACACTTCCTGGCTGAGGTTTCGCTGTTCAATCTTCCCATGTTCTTTCACACGTAGACTGGGCAATGTTATAGTTAATCCTCTGATTTCTCTCCATAAATTGCATATAAATTTAAGGCATCATTCAATCATCATGGAATCAAAAAAAAAAAAAACCGAATCTCCACCAGGATTGTCAGGAACCAGGGGTACAATGAAAAACAGCCCATCGTCATCCTGTCTTCTTTCCACAGCTTCGAAACGTGGCAGCAAATCTCTGCGTGGACAGCAAGCACGGAGCCACAGGGACCGAGCTGAGGCTGGACGTCTGTGTCAAGGACGGTTCTGAGAGGACGTGGTCTCATGAACAGGTGCGTTATGGGGGGGGGGGGGGCTGAGGCAGGCGGGGGGTGGCAGTGTGGGAACAAACCTCTAGATGGGACCTGGGTGAGGCCCTGAGAGGTCACCACCCAGCTCTGCAGTCAAGGGAATCACTTCGCTTCTTTGCTTCCGTTTCTTCTCAGAACAGTCGTGATTGTTAATTGAGATCGTGTATAAAAATATGCTTTAAAGAATAGAAAGGGGGACTTCCCTGGTGACGCAGTGGTTAAGCACGCTCCCAATGCAGGGGGCCAGGGTTCGATCCCTGGTCAGGGAACTAGATCCCATATGCCGCGAAGCAACTCAGAGTTCGCACGCCACAACTAAGGAGCACACGTGCCACAACAAAGGAGCCCACCTGCCGCAACTGAGACCCAGTGCAACCAGATAAATAGATAAAATAAATACCAAAAAAAAATAAAAGGGTGGCAAAAGATAGACCATGCTTTTAAAAAGCTAATAATAACAGAAAGAGTGGTAGAGATGTTGATTGTGACCCTAGTCTTCTATTGCCTTTCCCAGAATGGTAATTTTCAAACCATGCAAAGCTTGTAGAGTGCTACGTAACTCTCCCAAGCAAATTTCATGGTTTTACTGAAAGACTCTCGGTTATTCTGTAAGTTTTTGTGACTTTCTCTAATCTTATTTTCCCCCTCTGGCTGTTTACTGAAAAGAATACTTTACATACACCTCTGGTCGTAGCAGCAGTTTGTAATCTTACACACAAAGGATCGCTTGGAGGCAATAACTCCCCAGCAGGGACTCCAGGGGAGGCTTGAAGACTATTTATTGCTTTTGCTTGAAAAGCATTTCAGAGCAATTCACTTTATTAAGTGAGGTATGATTCCTGACCCTCTTTGAAACACCCTTGAAAGGGGCTTTCCTCACACTGTGTCACCGGTAAAAGAGGAGAGACGGTGGGTAGAATTAGGTCTGCCCGTTTTTATTATTTGAATATTAAATTATAAAATATTTCAAATAGGAAACTATAAAAGAATTACGGCACACCCTGGTGTACTCATCACACGGACTGAACGAGTATCTACAGCTACTGCCATATTTTTTAGAAGAAAAAAATGTACAGATACAGTGAAAACCCCTCCGCCCCCCCCCCCCCACAAAAGGATACATCTCAAGTTCAAGATCCTATGTCGGGCTTATGCCTTGTCTCCCAGAATTGTCCACAATGCTTCTCTCATGAAAACCAAGAGTAGGCAAGCAGTCTCCAGTAAGGCATTAGTTCTCTCCTCCAGTGGTTCCTCAAGTGTCCATCTTTTTTTTTGCGGTACACGGGCCTCTTACTGTTGTGGCCTCTCCCGTTGCGGAGCACAGGCTCCGGACGCGCAGGCTCTGCGGCCATGGCTCACGGGCCCAGCCGCTCCGCGGCATGTGGGATCTTCCCGGACCGGTACACGAACCCATGTCCCCTGCATCGGCAGGCGGACTCTCAACCACTGCGCCACCAGGGAAGCTCTCAAGTGTTCATCTTGAACATCAAGTCAGTGAAGCTCCCTGTCCCCCCGCCTGGGTTCTCCACGAGTGGTTTGGGTGTGCAGACCCGGCCTGTCGGCCCCTCTCCACCCCCTCTCCACCGAGCATCCCCATCCCTCCGGCCTGCAGTACAGCGCAGAGCCGCTGATTGAGGAAAACAGCAGCAGCAGACCAAGCCCACGGCACAGCCCAGAGTCCACCCAAACAACCCCTAACCCAACACCACCCCTCCCCAGCCGGGAACCGGGCCCCTGTCCTCTTCTCCCGCAGCCTCGTGGTCTTCTAGAAGGATCATGGGCCTTCGTTCAGCCTAACCTAGATCCCGGCCAGTTTAACCTGTGAGTCCTTGTGAAATCGTTATATCTTTCGAGGCCATAGTCCCTCCCCCTTTAAAGAGGGACAATAACACCCACCTCACGGACAGGGTTATTGTGAGAATCAATATCGTCCGTGATGTCCCAGCATCTTGCACAGGTAGGAGGTGCAGAGCAAATATACTTTGTCTTCTTCCTTCTCACAACCTTCCCCGCGGATCGCTTTATACCAACCCCAAACTAGAAATCTCCCGCCATCCAAGGCAGCCGCCAAACATCAAATACTACGTCTCACTCACTCAAATATACCCTGCACGTGTGGACACGTATCAGATGGGTTTTAAAGCAGGCCCTGCAGCTCAAGGGTCACTGCGGGGTGTGGAATATCCGTGGAAGCTGACGGCCTACTCCATCCTCTGTCCCTTTCTATAAGCACCACGGGGATGTGACCAGGGCGGTGGACGGTGCCAGCCTGTTTCCCCCAAGAAGCAATTCAGACTGCAGCCTGGGAACAAAAGAGAAGGCTTCAAGGCCAGTCAGTAAGGCTGGCATCTAGGGAGGGAAAGGATATTTTTTTAAAAAGAAAAAGGAGAATGCCATAAGGAAAATCCGTATCTGTTGGGTTAAAGTTCACTCTGCCATCTCTATTCAGCCCAACCAAGAGACACACCTATCCAGCTGGCTGATACGAAGGTTGCATACCTGAACGCCTGGATCAGGTGGAACATCTCCATCCCCTGCAATGTGCTAGAATGAAATATGCTCTGGGCTGCAGATTTTGTTTGACGGCTGCACGTAAATATAAACAAAACCAGCTACACTGCATACATTTAAAAATTTTTGGTTCAGTTCCTCCCCGACCCCGCCCCACCCCAAGCTAAACTGCAAAAAGCTATGACGTGTAATTCCAGAAACAGTCGCCAGAGGGCAGCACTAGACAAGCAGACAACTATCTAAGAGGAACGAAAGATAGGTTACTGCGGCTCGTGAAAGAGATTTCCAGCCTCTAGACACTTCTGAAAACGGGGCAATGCAACAAGGTTGAAAGGAGGTTAAGTCAATCATATCTGAAATACGTATCACCGTATACTGATGTGGAGGTTCAATCATCACAAGCTGCTTCGTCTTCCGGTAGTTAACTGTTCGCTCTTTTAGATATATTACTCAATGACTTCTAAAAATTAGGACTCATTCTTCTACATTTAGATTAAAATTCCCAGAGGAGAAAAGAATATCAGGACAGGAAAGTGATAGGCACTCTTTTTGATTCAAAAGCATTCAAAGAACACGAAAGGGGCACTTATTAGAACTGGAATGATTTTTTTTTTTAATGGCAAAAATAAAACACAAATGAATAAACAAAATAGTTCTGTGGGGAGTTAAAGAGAGTCTCTGGAAGCTCCTGGTAAGAAAACGGTTTTTGTCACAGAAGAGGGGGATGATTGGGGCTTCCCTGCAGGAAGGGAGCGTGCAGTTCATTTTCCAGCCCTCTGTCGAGGCATCACCGCAGCTCCGAGAGCTGGCTCTCAGTTTCCTATGGGGACCAAGAAAGAAAAGAAGAAAAAGGCCTTCATAGGACTGTGAGGTCTGGAAAGAACACTCCCCATGTGTCGTTAGGAGTCTGATGGAAAGGCGGGGGTGGGGAGTCTTCGGTGCCAGGGGGCAGCCCTGACCTGTGCTGGGAGGAAGCCTGCAGGGGAGTCTCCGTCCTGCTGAGGATGCTGTCCTACCCAGAGCTGGACAGAGATGTGCAGAGATGGAGACGGATCAGTGCACCTGGTACAGGACAGCTGATGGATACGCAGTGTCAGCCTCAGGACCGAGGATGCCAAACCACAAGGAGAAACATGCAGTAGCTGAGACCTCTACCAACCACACGCCAATGCGATAAAATCTAACTAATTACAGAGAGAAAAATAGTTTCCATCTTCTCAGGTCAGGTAGCAACATTGAGATAATAAATTTACGTGCAGCAGCGAGACTTGTGAGCTTGTTCGTATAACACAATACAGACTCAGGCAATGTTACACACACCAAGAAGTACGACTTACATAGCAGTCCGAATCCGTTTTAAAGTGTCCCTTCAAAGAGGAAAGTGGAGAAATGAACATCAATTTACTCCAAGGCTGAGGAATTTGAGGCTGAAAAAAAATCAGGAGGTATTGTGCAGGGAACCTGAATAAAATCTGAATACTTCTTGTCAGCGAGGAGCGGCCCAAGGGTTTGCAAACCATCAAATACGTGCATGACGTCTGTCAGTTTCTGCTTTGACACGATTGCACGGGGGCACGTGGGCCTAAGGAATGAGACCCTCGGTGCCTGATTGGTTCCTCACTACCATTAGGATAAGCTGTGTGGCAGGAGACAGCATTTCAAAGACACCAGAGCGAAAAATCTTAGCTAATGGCAGGTGCAGAAGAATAAAGCCGTTTATATAATCCGAAGACGCGTTTCCCGGGACGCAGGAAAGTAAGCACCAGGTGATAATAATAATACTAATGCCTCCAACACTGAAGCCTACAAGCGGATGATCAGTCTGCACAGCTGAGAATGATTACTGCACCCTAATAACAAGCCTGGAAACAAGAACTAGAAATCACCCGAGGGTGCCCTGAGATGTAATTGTGACAGCAGATGAATAAATCAGCTGAGAGATGAATGTGCCCGTTTGCTTTCACGCAGGTATTCTTTTGGACTTGACTGATCTATTTAATAAAAAGTAAAGAAAGGAAACAGAAAGAAAGTAAAAAGTAAGAGAAGTCTGTCTACAGAGGCGTACACAAGCCTGGACTCCTGAAGTGTGCCGGTGGCCAGTCCTTGCCCTTCTGCAGGCCAGTTGTCCCCAGCTGGGTGATGATGACAGAGCCTTTCAGCTCTGGCTTCTACATGTATAAAAACCAAAAAGAGGAAAAGAGACAGAGCAGAAAATCGATAAACCCTCAAGGCCACCGGTTCCTGTGCGGGTTGCACAGCTTATAGTACCAAGGGGTTGTGATATTTAAATAACATAAAGATTTAAGCAATGACAGGTGTACAGGCCAGGAAATTTTTATTCTAATAATAGGTAACTGAGCCTAGAATTGTTGAAATTGAAAGCTCAAAAAAATTAATTATTGTTGTAATTAGACACAAACAACACAAATTCATTAGAGAACCTGAAAAGACTAATTTTTAGTTCCTCTTGACAGTTGTTATCTCAATGCCATTTCTGTTAATATAATGAGTGCCAGTTTTTACTTATTCAATAGAAATTTCATTGGACATTAATTAAATGTCATGAATTGTTCTGGGTGCTGGAAACACAAAGATGAAGAAGATGTGGTTCCTGCCATTACGGGTCTCACGGTCTAGTGAGGGATACAGAAACATAATCGGATAATTATGAGAAATAAGGTGGGGGATGGGAAGGAGGGGTTCAAAGAGAAGGCTTCTTAGCGAGTGGACACCTGAACTTAACCTTAAAGGACTGCTGAGCAGTAACTAGGTTGGCCAGTGAATGTGGGCCTTCCAACCAGAGGGGCTCCTGTGAAAAAAGTCACCGAAGGGGAAACACACACCACCTGATTAGTGCAAGGAACTACAGTTTTTTAAAACTGAGGTATAATTCACATACAGTTTTATATTAGTTTCAGTAATACAACATATTGACTCGATATTTGTATCTATTGTGAAATGATCGCCCCAGTAAGTCTAGTTAACATTCGTCACCAAACATACAGAATTTTTTTCCTGTGATGAGAACTTCTAAGATCTACTCTCTTAGCAACTTATAAATCTTTTATTGTTGATAGAACATAAACTAAAGGGAAAGGGATGCAGCTGGAAAACATGGCAAAGTCCAGATCGTGGAAAGTTCTTTATGTGTTAAAGAGTCTGAACTTCATTCTCTAAGGGTTATGTGAAAATATGGTAAGATTTCAGGTTAAGAGGTAACATGGTCATACGGGTATTTTAAACTCTAATTCGAAAAGATACATGCACCCCAATGTTCACTGCAGAAGTATTTACAATAGCCAAGACATGGAAGCAACCTAAGTGTCCATCGACAGAGGAATGGATAAACAAGATGTGGTACATATATACAATGGAACACTACTCAGCCATAAAAAAAGAATGAAATAATGCCTTTTGCAGCAACATGGATGGACCTGGAGATTATCACACTAAGTGAAGTAAGCCAGAGAAAGACAAATATCATATGATATCACTTATATGTGGAATCTAAAAAAAATGATACAAATGAACTTAGGTACAAACAGAGAGAGACCCACAGACATAGAAAATAAACTTATGGTACCAAAGGGGAAAGGCAGGGGAGGGATAAATTAGGAGTTTGGAATTAACATATACACACTACTATATATAAAATAGCTAACCAACAGGGAACTATACTCAATATTTTATAATAACCTATAAGGGAAAAGAATCTGAAAAAGAACAGATATATATGTATAAATGAATCACCATGCTTTATACCTGAAACTAACACAAAGTTGTAAATCAGCTATACTTCAATTTAACAGAAAACGATATGAAGGAACCAGAAGAGGAAGGTGGGAAAGAAAGCAATTAGAAGGTCATTTCAAGAGTCCAGACAAGAAACATTGAGAGCAAAGGTGGTGGAGACAGAGGGGAAGGGACCACTTCCTGTAATACTTAGAAGACAAAAGTGGTGAGACTTGGTGATGGAGTAGATGAAGATGATGAGGGAGACCAAGGACATAAAGACAAAGGACGCCCAGGTTGAGAAGCTAAAGATGTGACCAACTAAAACAAAACACAGGAGCAGAAACAGGTTTAGAAGGGAAGGAAGTCAATGGAACTCAGGATGTGGTGACTTTGAGATGTCCACAGGGCATGTAGGAGGGAAATCCTACACAGGGTTGGACATAACACAGATGATGAGTTATCCACGTGCCAGCGAGAGTTAAACTGAGCATGTGTGAGACCAGCCAGGGAAGGTGCAAGGACGGGATCTGAGGAACCCTGAGCTGGACCTACATTGAAGGGATAGATAGAAACGGGATATGGGCAGGACAGAGTTCTAGGATAACACAGGAGCACAGTATCTCAAAAACCAAGGGAGCGGTAGGTCCCGATTTGAAGGGAGTGATCAAAACCAGAAATAGCTGAACAGACACTTTTCCTTGAGAAATGACTCCCCTGCATAGGGTTTGAATGAATCTAAAAATGCCTCAGGGGCTTCCCTGGTGGCGCAGTGGTTGAGAGTCCGCCTGCCGATTCAGGGGACACGGGTTCGTGCTCTGGTCCGGGAAGATCCCACATGCCGCGGAGCGGCTGGGCCCGTGAGCCATGGCCGCTGGGCCTGCGCTTCCGGAGCCTGTGCTCCGCAGCGGGAGAGGCCACAACAGTGAGAGGCCCGTGTACCGCAAAAAATAAAAATAAAAAAATAAAAATAAAAAAGATAAAAATGCCTCAGTCCACAATCATATTAAAACGACAACAATGAATCTAGGGAAAGAGACCACACAATTCCTCTTCATGAATCTATTTCAAATGCCTTACCTAAAACACCTTCCTCTATTTAAAACATCCTATTTTGTCGTGTCTCCCAGGGAAACAGAATGCAATCTCTTGCCACAACTCAGACAGTAGGCTTCATGTGTTTGATTTAGATGAGTTCTTTCCGATTTTCTTCAGACCACTTAACCCAGCTTTTTCAAGTTTTCTGCAGTTTCCCCACCATTTAACTGTTTTTGTTAGCCATCCGTGGAATTTTGCCAGATTCTCTGCATTTTCTTACCCAGGTAGGACCCCAAAATTGCAGTAATCTGCAGCTTGACAGAGCCGAGTGTATTGTCTGCTTATAGCTCAGCACTGTGCTTGTTTTTACATCCACAGAGTCTCTTGACATTGAGATGTTAGAACTGGAAGAAATCCTAGGGCTGATCTAGTCCATTTTCCCACTTACTTAAGGATTTCTCGTACTGAACCCCTCAAATGGTTATCCAGCTCAAACTCCAAAAAATACCCTTTCCTTACACATGTGTAGTTTTTTCAATTTAATACATTGTAAAATCAATTTAGTGCATCCATAAGTCACATTTTTTTAATAATAGAATGGGGACTTCCCTGGTGGCGCAGTGGTTAAGAAATGCCTGCCAAAGCAGGGGAGGTGGGTTCAAGCCCTGGTCCAGGAAGATCCCACATGCTGCGGAGTAACTAAGCCCGTGCGCCACAACTACTGAGCCTGCGTTCTAGAGCCTGCGAGCCACAACTCCTGAGCCCACGTGCCACAACTACTGAAGCCCGCGCACCTACAGCCCGTGCTCCACAACAAGAGAAGCCACTGCAATGAGAAGCCTGCACGCCACAGGGAAGAGTAGCCCCCCCGCTCGCTGCAACTAGAGAAAGCCGGCACACAGCAACGAAGATCCAACGCAGCCAAAAATAAACATATTAACTAAATTAAAAATAAATTTAATAGAATGGATGGATGGAATAGAATAGACTAAGACAGGAAAAGTTTGGATGGAATATCAGAGTCTATTAAATGCACTGAGGACAAATATTTCATGAAATTTCCATTTCCATTTTCAAAAGGGATCTATGTGTGTTTGCAAACTGTATCTCTTACTGGGAGTCACAGTCCAGAACTTTCTACACTGCCCGGCAGGATTACTCTTACCAACTCCAGGAAACCAATTTGCCTATTCTTTACTTCATCAAGCTTAGCTTTCACTTAAATCAAAATGTTCAAGTTGCTGGCATCCATCCAGTTCAACCCTACTCCTGGTCTTTACTCAGTTAATCTCCTCATTTAGGCTAACTGTGTAACATTTAACCACTAATTTTTTTTACCTAAATGAAGAAGGTAAAGGACATCATTAAAAAGTTTCTCCCCTCTTTCTGTCCCTCTGTCTCCCTCTGTCTGTCTGTCTGTCTCTCTCCCTCTGTCTATCTAACCGGAAACACTTCATTTGCTTTTTTGGCCAGGCTGGGCCAAAAGTGCTTCTGGTGTTGCTACAGGGCGTTAGCATCCATGCCTTTTTCAGTGCCCCTCTTATGCTGAGACATAGTTCTTTTCTTGTAAATCACGAAGCAGGAGTTCTTCGCAGCTAAAAGACATATCTCCCCCTGCTTCCTAATCTCTCCAAATTCAACTCACCGTAGCTTTTCTGCTATTGTTGCTTTGCTAGCTCTTCACCTTTGGCTGGAGAGAAGATATTCGGCCTGGTGAGCCCCTGCACACCCGAAAATTCTGCTTCGACGCCATCTCCCATAGCAGCCCGGTCACTCTGTATGACTGTCACGGCATGAAAGGGAACCAGCTCTGGGGACATCGAAAGGTAAGGGCCAGCTCGCTGCGGGCAGCGAGCTCTCCAACTGCCCTGCTTAAGGTTTTCTGATGCAAAGGTTTTTGGTTTTAACGCATTGTTTTGATTTAAATTGTTACCTGGCCATTTGGTTCATGCATTTGGAGACCACAGCGACGATGAGGGGAAAGACAAGGGTGTGTAGGAAGGGGCATTGTTTTGGCTTTGCTGGCTGCGTGCACACCCAGCACAGTCAGTTTCGACTTCACATGGCTTTGAGCCAGGACACGAGCCCTACACGGGAAGGGCCTGGTCTCAACCCAGATGGCTCCCAAACGCAGAAGCCATATGCCCTGCAAACAAATGTGCACATGTAGAGTTTTTCGCGACACCGATTCACACACACACAGATTAACACATCTCTTTACTTATTATGCATCTCAGGCTCATTCGCTTGGGAGCACTTTGGGTTAAGACAATTACATGTACACAAATACTAATATATTCATGTAGATCTAATTGTTGCAACCTTTATATAGAAAGACCCATTTTTAATCTGGCCAAAATCCTGCCCAAGTATAACAAAGGAAAACTTATTTGGGGAATTTAAAAGTTTAAAGAATTAGAAGGGTAACATTTATTGCTAGAAAAAATAGTTCAAAACTAAATATAAAAACATATTTTATTGAGTTGAGCATTTAAGTAAAGAATAAAGAGCAATTAAATATTTTAAAATATTTTCATGAAGTTATCTTTTGATAGCTTTTTAGAATACAATTTTTTTCTCAGCTTCTTTGGTTTCTAAGGCAGGACTCGGCTGTCAATTAGCAAGAACTCATAAGTTCCCTTCTGCCCCTCAAGTTTGTAGAATTGCTATGGGCCTCCCCAGCCAGGTGGAAGATGCCCTCTGTTTGCGTTTTCACACTCTGGAATGATTCAGCCTCACCCCAGACTGTAAGGGAAATGTCCCACCCACCACTTGAATCAGGAGTGTTGGCCAGCCTTGGCTGTGGTAGTCAGTATCCCCTGAAATCACAGAGAGCTGAAGGGGAAGGTCTGCCGAGAATCAATATGGGGACCACTGGTTTTGATACCTGTTCCCTCACTTAGTAAGCTTTCTGGCATCTACCTCTTAGAGGTGGGCACCGAAAATTATACTCAAAGGCAAACTCATTTGTACAAGTTTATTCCGCACACTGCCGCCCACCCCTGCCAACGTCTGGTAGGTTGTGGGGAAAGTACAAAACACCAGTTGTTATATCCTCTTAAAAAACAATTTAAAATCAAAAGAGCTAATAAGAAGATGGCGTCCGATATGGTAAGGGGTGATGGGGGGAAATCAGACAAGAGGAAAACCTCCCTGTTTTCCTTGTGAGATATATCAGAAATGATTAATCTTGTCAAACCCTTTTGCTATTCAGTATAGTACAGTCCATGCGTGGTGCAATAAAGAAGTGTTTTGTTTTGATGGTTATATGCTGACCGTTAGGAAGTTACTTTCAGGGCACATGGATAAAATACCTGATCTGCCATTTGCCTCGTGTACTGTTGGTCCCCACGGAGCAGACCATTTCTCATCACTGCTTACAGGGACCCGCCAGGCATGACTGTGCTGGGCTCTTTCCTCAGACCTGGCCTCACGTGACTCTGGTTACACTCACCGGTTAGTTATACAGCAAACACGATGTATACGTCATCGGGAACATGGCCAAGGCCTAGAATGGAAAGTTTCTGAAACAGCTCATCTGAGGTGATGATTCAGGCCTGTTCAAATGTACCTGCTTGAGAAAGTCCCTTGTCTATTCCAAGGGCTCTTCCTGAGGCACAGAGCAAGAAGTCCCTCTGGCGGGTGCTGCCTTGTCTGTTTGGAGGCATTGCTTGGCCCTGGGGGCTTTGGACAGCTTAGCAATCTTTGGAGTCGGCTTTGGGGTCGCCCTTTGTAGCAGCACACTGACAAATCCACGTGAGACTCTGCTGACTGCCTAAAGGACCCCCGTGGGGCATCTCTGAGGCTCCGTCCTCCTCGTGCTCCAGCTGGTGAGTGTGCTCAGAGCTAGTGCCTTCCACACCTCACAACCAACCACCTGGGCCTGTCACGTACGATCCACAGGGGAAGAAACAGATTTGGGGCCAAGCCAGCATTCAAGCGCAGGCGCCTCTGGCCTTGAAGTCTCTCCTCCTTCCTGCGCCCTTAAGCCATCCGATCAAGATTCCCCGGGGGGAGTCCTGATGCCTGTTGGATTCTGCATCACCAAGACCAGACAAGCGCTTCTCCCAGGCGCACAGAGATTTCCTGGGTTGAGTAGTGGCTGCCGGCGACCTGCCTGAGTGGGGAAGGGCGCCGTCGGCCCCGTTTTCTGACCTCTCAGCACCCATCAGCTCTCAGACCTTGTTGGCCTTTTTTTTTTTTTTTCAGGAAGATTTTCCCCTTTTCCCCCAGCTTTACTGAGATAATTGACACACAACACTGTGTAAGTTTAAGATATACAATGTAACGATTTGATACACCTGTGAACTGAGAAATGATGACCACAGGTATAGTTAACAAATGCATCACTGTACAGGGTTCTGGGTGTGTGTGTGTGTGTGTGAGGAGAACTGTTAAGATCTACTCTCTAGCAGCTTTCAAGTATACGATACAGAGTTATTCACTGTAGTCCCCATGCTGTGTATTACAGCCCCAGAAACTTACCCAGCTTAGAAGTGGACCACCCTCCACGACCCTCCGCCCCCTTGCTCCCAGTTATTTTTCTATGTGGCTCTTTGCCACCACGAGAAAAGGAAGGAATCCCTATCCTAGGGTCGTGTAACTAGGCTCCTGCCCAGCCATCTCCCCTCGTAGCAGGTACCCAGGGTGAGAAATCCCATTTCCGGTTTCTTTCGCCACCAGGGGGACCCCGGCTACAAGAACAATGACTCGCAGAAGAGACTTCAGTAAAAATATTCAAATCACCAGCCGACACTCAAAACGACATCCGAAACAAGAAACTGTCCCGCTGCCTCCTTAACCCCCTACATCTAGTTGGTCTCTAAGACGTGTGAACCCTTCCCTCTCCTTGCCGTCCCTGTGGCCGCAGCCCCGACTGCAGCCCTTCCCAGTCTCAGTCCCGGATTACCGCAAAGGCTCTCTTAAAGGGCCACCCTGCCTCCGCCCTCCCCCTACCCCCCAGCCCACCTTCCATCCTGAAGTCAGAGGGATGCCCACAGGAGCTGGTCATTGCATCCCTCTGGTTTATACGTTACTTGGTTTCCCACCGAGAAGATGAAGTACCTTCTCCCAAATTCTCATCCTGCCTCTTCACAATCTGGTCAACGTCACAGTGGCTTGTCTGGCCCAAGACATTCTAATTCATCCTGGAACTGTAATGTGATCTCGAGTGAGTTATTTCACATGTGTGATTTTCAACTTCCACGTCAATAAAACAGAGACAGTAATTCAGTGAGGTAAACTGTGGAAAACTTCCAGCAAGGTTTCTGACCATATGATTGAATTTCCATCCATGTGGGTGACAAGTACACTTTTTGCACTGGGAATAGTGGTGAGCTGTATCCTGCTGCATAGCAATCTATGCTAAGAAATAGGAACTACTGTTATCCCCTCAGATCAAGAGCTATCTCCCATGTCCTTTTCTAGTAAGGAAACATTTTTATGGGAGTATAACATATATCTTCATTGGGGTTTCCCCAGATGTAGACCCTGAAGTGAGAATTGGAGTGCGAGTGGTTTATTTGGGAGGTGCCCACCCTCCTCCAAAATCGTGGCAGAGAGTAAGGAAGTGAAACAGGGAAGGGAACCAATACAGGGCCTCTGATAAAGCAAGTACCAGCGTGGGCAAGGGGAGACCAAGCCCACTGACACCTCTGCAATGGCCTACAACACATACCGACGGGAAGGAGGTTGGGATATTTCAACACCACCACAGGCAGTCTAGGCTTACGGCTGCTCCTGGTGGGTGTTTATTCCTGACACCTCTGGGCAGCTGCTCTTACAGACAGAGCTGTTCTAGAGCCCAGAGAACAGAGGCCCTAGGGCGAGATACAGGGGCCAGCTTAAGGAGGTCAGGTCAGCAGGCACTGAAATCCTGGGGCCTGAAGAACTGTGGGCAGACGCTGCCTGAGAACCCAGACCTTCCCATCTTCACCAACACCTGGCACGTTGGTTTCTTTTTCTTTTCCTTTTTCCGTTCTGTGGTTGTAGAGTGAGATCACATGTCTGTTAGCCTTTTTGGAGATCTTCTTTGAGAAGGACCTGTTCAAGTCTGTTGACCGTGTTTTAACGTGGGTTGTCTGACTTTGTTTTTCTTTTCTTTTCTTTTTTTTTTTTTTTAACAGATTTTGAAGAGTTTTTGGTATATCTAGCTATAGTGCTTCATTGGTTTTTTGTAAATATCTTACTCCAGTCAGTTTCTGGCCTTTTCTCTCTCCTTGATGAAGAGCTGTTCTTTCCGATTAGTGTTTTCTGTGTCCTGTTTAGGAAATCTTTGCCCACACCAAAGTCAAGAAGGTAGTATTCTAAGTCATCTTTGGAAGCTTTGTTGTTTAATCTTCTGCATTGTGGTATATATTCCCTGGAATAGTTTTTGTTTACATTGTTTACAATGTAAAGTGGGGCTGTTTGTTTCATATTTATATTCGATTGATTAATCATCATTTACTTAAAAAAAATCATTTTTCCCACTGCAGGGAAGTGGCACCCTTGACATAAGTCGAGGGGCCTTATATGCATGGTCTATTTATGAATCCTCAAGTTTTTAACCCTCTGACTAATAAGTCTTAGCCTTACAGAAAGTAAACTGATGGGCAAACTTAACCTAATAAGAACCAAAACCCCATAACATCAGTCTTAGTGGTGAAATGTTTCAACTTCCCTCTGGAGACTGGGAATAAAATATAATGTCTGCTACCGTCACTTCTATTCAACGTGGCACAGGGGGGCCTTCCCAGGCCATCAGGCAAGATAAAGAAATTAAAAGGTCTAAGAAACAGAAAGGAAGAAATAAAACAGTCTACTCACAGACGACATAGTTGTGTCCATAAAAAAATCCAAAGGTTATACATCTAAACTATTAAAGTTAGTAAGTACATTCAGCACAGTCCTGGATAGAAAGTAAATATAAGACAATCAAGTGTCTGTATGCCAGCAACAAAATACTGGAAAATGAAATTCTAAACGTATTCCATTTGATCACCATAAAATTATCAAATAATTAGGAATAACTGTCACAACAGATGCACGAGGCCTTTATACAGAAAACCATGAAACATCACTAAGAGGAACTTCTAAAACTACAAAGGAAAGCTAGCATGTTCAAGGATAAGAAGACAATATTGTGAAGATACCCGTTCTCAAGCAGGTGTTTACATTTCATGCAAAACCAGTCAAATCTCAGCAGGTTTATTTGTGGAAATTGATGAGCTGATTCTGAAATGTACATGGAAATGAAAGGGCCAAGAAGAGCCAAGAAAAAGTTGAAGAAGAAAAAGAACAAACATCAAACACTATAAAAGTGCCAGGTACCCAGACATCGCAAAAATGCAATTATTAGTGTAGTGTGCTGTTGGCATAAGGATGGATTGATGCTCTAGAAAGAGAAGCCTGGGTATTGGTAGTTTTTAAAAGCTCCTAAAAGGTTCTGATGGGCACCCAGATAGAGAATCACTTTTCTAGTTCCAGTTTTTACCTACTTTCCTTACCCTACTCTTCCCTCCTACTGTAGTTGGAATTGCCCCTCTGCTTGTATTCCTATAGCATTTTGTTCCCTCCTTTGTACTTAGAACATTGTATTATGCATGGCTAGTCTCCCCTTATAGATGTTAATTATCTGAGGGCAGGAACTTTTTCTTGTATTTCTGTATGGCCTGCCTAATATCTACCACGTAGACATTCGTAAATAAGTATTCATTAAATGGGCTCAATTACTGATGAGATCCCCTCCAGGAACCCCAAGCTGCGCTGGATAAAACTTAGCACATCTTTTGGTCTCAGAACCACGTTCACAGCCTCCCCAAAGTCCAAAAGTGAAAGGCTTACATCACTTTTCTGAGTTGCTCTCTGGGGTGTCCTTATAGTTTAACTTCCATAAGAAAGGGCTTAAAAATAACATCAAACAGGAAAATACAGATAAAAAGACACCTGTCAGGCTAAACTGATAACAGTGAAACAGTCACAGTACTTTAAAAAGTGAATGGGTGGAATTCTTGACATGTGCCCACATCAGACTATTTATGGTACCTTATGTTACGTGCTAGGGCTTTAGCTTCTCAGCTCATAAAATCCTGCTGGTCCACAAAGATGCCAGATGGATGGCCACAAGGTTGTTATTTTTAAATCATTCCGGTTTGGTATTGATTTAGGACCTAAAATGAGGAAACAGAGTTTAATTAAAAGGCGTGAAATTCGACTCTGGTTCTGATAAATGAAGTCCCACTACAAAATCCTGGACTTGTGGTCATGCTTAGACAGTCACACTATCCCTGATCAGCCCCTTCGTTTCTGGACAGTCCCAAGTATTATAAAGCTCTAAGACTTTTGGTACCGCACAGATTAAGTTTCATCCATTTTGGTCAAGACAGAGTCCAGATCCTTGAACAATGCTGGTCTGATCTTTACTCCTTACTTCCAGTTACATGGCCCAACTTCCTGCCACTGCTCTTCAGATAACTTCATTGGGACCTACCTCAGCCTCCTGGACACAGATTCTTAACACACTCCAGATGGTCCTAGAGGGTGGCGTGATGCCCAAAAGGGAACACAGTATTCTAGGTGTGTTTAACCAAAGAACAGAATGAGTTTCTAGCACCCCTTTGTTATGAGCAGTATATGCCTGTTGAATTAGCTCGAGTTGATTGATTTTCTGCCTTAACTTCACATACTTGGCCTCTTAATGAGCTTTCAGTATTAAAAAACCACTCTTGCTTTGCTACACAGATACGTCTCTGTAGTCTTCTACCTGTACAGTTCACCTTTTTTTTTTTTTTGCGGTACGCGGGCCTCTCACTGTTGTGGCCTCTCCCGTTGCAGAGCACAGGCTCCGGACGCGCAGGCTCAGCGGCCATGGCTCACGGGCCCAGCCGCTCCGCGGCATGTGGGATCTTCCCGGACCGGGGCACGAACCCATGTCCCCTGCGTTGGCAGGCGGACTCTCAACCACTGTGCCACCAGGGAAGCCCCAGTTCACCTTTTATACTTGGGTAGCCATCCATTGGTTTCTATCAAATTCTCCCTCACGAGATTTACCCCAGCCTGGATTTCGACTCTTTGATCCAGCTTATTACCAGGTGAACTAGTTTTACTCCAGCCGTGAGTTAGGGCAAAGTAGCGCGCACTCAGGCCCTCATCTAAGCTGTTGATCCCAATGAACAAGGCCCAGAACCGAGCCCTCCATCCTATGACAGAGGAGGCATTGGCCCATCGGGTGCAGTTACTCAACCAGATACAAATTCACCTAATGGTGAATTATCTTCTAGCCCATATTTCTCCAGCTTACCCATAGGAAAATAAAGGGGGATTTTTAAACATCTTGCTGAAAACCAGATGCACAATGTCTACATCATACCCTATACTCTGAAAATAATAGGAGACACAATAGGAGACATGAGCATTGTACCCTGAGAAGTTCCGATCTTCGGTGCAACTTGACAATTCAAAGATGAGGGAGGTTAACTCCCAGGACGGGAGTACATACACCCCTGCAAAGAAGCTACATTTTCAGCAGTGTTGCCTTCCCATTCTGTTTCTGTGTGTCTAATTCAGCTGAAGTCATTTCGTTGTCACGTCCTTTTAACTTTTGCCATATCTGGGTACCTTAGCCATATCCCTGCCGGTTACCATTTTACCTAACAGGCTGCACTGCCACCCTCTGGTCACTAGTAAAAAGATTTCATCACAATCTATCTCAGGCTCTAACATATGGACAGAGACTTCCTGAACTGAAGGCCTGTCAAGATGGAGATTGTCAAACTTTAAAGGATCAGGCTAATTGAAACTATACACATTTGAAATTAGTATTTGCTAAGGAGGACAGTTCTTCCCTGCTGAGCACGTATGGGTCTAGAGCAGGACTGCTAGTTGGCTCGGCTAAGAAGGGGGTGAGGGCCTTCCCTGGCGGTCCAGTGGTTAAGACTCCATGCTTCCAATGCAAGGGGTGAGGGTTCGATCCCTGGTCAGGGAACTGAGATCTCACATGCTGTGCAGCATGGCCAAAAAATTTTAAAAAGAAGAAGAGGAAGAAGACGGGGGTGAGACAGGCTGAGGCTGAGAGCACAGGGGCTGGACCCTGAGGGATCTGGGATTTGAGTTCTGGCTCCACGGTGGTCCTAGCTCTGGGACCTTGGGAAACCTCCTTACTCTGTGCTTCTGCTTCCTCGTTTATCAAATGGCGATAATAACAGTATCTACCTTAGAAGATTATCGTGATGATGAAATAAAAGCTAAATGCACCTAGGACACGGCACTTAATAAGAGTTCAATGAGTGTCAGCTATTACTCTCTTAGGTGCCCGAAAAACTTCTCCTGATTTGACTTTAGCTCTCCTAGTAAGTTTACATAGAGGAAACGATAGGCTGTCTAGTCGTCTTCCTATACTATTTTAGCTATTTAACTGTCGCTGAATATTAGAATGTAAATTCCACAAGAGCAGGGATTTTTCTCTGCTTTCTTTCATGCAGTATCCTCAGTACCTAAAACACTGCTTGGCACGTAGTAGGTGCTGAATTAGCAGTTGTTAAATAAACAGACGAACCTGGCTTCCTGTTTGTCCACATTCCCTCTCTCTTCAGGTTGCTTACGTGGATGAAGTAGATAAAATGAGAAAATCTGGGTAGAACATTTAACACTACGAGGCACATAAATACATACTCGATAAATAGCAGCTATTATTATGTTGACGTGACTGATGGCAGGTTTACTGAGGGGAGATGAACAGCTATGGACAGATGGAAACAAGATATGGAACAGATGGGTTTTCTCTAGTCTTGGAGTTTTCAGTCTAGTGGGGAAGCAGACAGATTTTTAAATTGAATACATTAAGTGTACAGGATAATATGGGAACGGGACACTGGGCTCTACCCAGGTCAGAGAGGTATGCAAGGCTGCTCTGACACAGTAGCTTTTAAACGGAGACCTAAAAGATGAGTAGGATTTAGGCAAGTGAAGAAAAGGATCTGAACAAGAATGGATATATGTATTGGGTTGGCCAAAAAGTTCATTCAGTTTTAAGTAAAAATAAAAGACACATTTTTCATTTCCCCCAAGAACTTTATTGAACAACGTATTCATTAACCAAATGAACTTTCTTTTATGTAACGTTGGCAGGAGTTTGGTTTATTTTTATTTATTTATTTATTTATTTACTTATTTATTTTGCCTGTGCCGTGTCTTCATTGCAGCATGTGGGATCTTTAGTTGAGGCATGCGGACTCCTTAGTTGCGGCATGCAGGATCTAGTTCCCCAACCAGGGATCGAACCCGGGCCCCCTGCATTGGGAGCTCGAGGTCTTACCCACGGGACCACCAGGGAAGTCCCCCAAATGAACTTTTTGGCCAAACCCATATACGTATAACTGAATCACTTTGCTGTACACCTGAAACTAACACAACAGCGTAATCAATTATACCCCAATATAAAATATAAATTAAGTTTAAAAAAAATCCCAGATACAGGGATCGGCTTGTGCAAATGCCCTCGGGTAGGGAAGAGCTTGGTTTTCTTGGAAGAACGGAGAAGCCGGTTGAAGCGTCTGCGTGTGAGGGGAAATGATGAATTCTAAGGCCAGGGGCAGGGCTGCCTATACAAGACCTCGGGACCATGCTAAGAATTTAGCAAAGAGCCTGGGAAGTCTTTGAATGGTGTGAAGAGCAGAGATTTAACAAATCACAACCGATTCTGTAATGATCCTGGCCGCTCTGAGAATTGAGGGTATACTCACGCCCATCACTTGCCTGTAGCCCAGAAAACCAGCAATGGAGCAGCAGGCAGGGCTGCGGGGCTGCCAGCACTGTCTCAGCGCACACACCGAGGACTGTGTTGGTAGGGGCATCAGAAGCATTATTTCTGATTGGCCAAATTATCCACTGATGCAGGAAGACCAATTTTCTCCTCCTGTGAGGAACTGTACCTGTCCAAAGAAAAAATTGAAAAGGATAGGCAATCACACTGCTTTGTCCCTTTTATGCCTGTCAAGGTGTTACTCTCCTTCTCCCAGATGCCAACGGCAAAAATAGGCAGGAAAAAACCACCTGATGTGGCTTTCTTCCAGAGCTCAAAGGGCCACTCACAAATCCACCTGGTTCTTCTCCACGACCCTAGGAGGTGGGAAGGCGGCTATTTTTGTCCCTTATCTCATCCCTCCCTCGTCTTCCCACTCCATTCGTCTTGCAGATGGAAAACTGAAATCACTAGCAAACAAAGGGGCCATCAGAGATTCTTGTCAGAGATAAAACTAGGATTAAAACCTAGTCCCATAATTCCGAGCCTTCCTTCTCTCGTATCCATACTAGAAACTAAAGGACATGAAGGCGATGTCTCTCACAAATGCATTTGCTGTCAATGTGAGTTACACAGAAATGAACAGTCAGCAGGAGGGAGTAACTCGCCTCTCCCCACTTTACAGAGAAGCTATCTTGAGGTCCAGTCTATACCCAACTGCTTCCGGGGCATCTAAACCTGGCTGTCCCCTAAACACCTACGACTCGTTATACCTGAAACAGAGATCATCCTTCCCGCCCCCAATCCTACTCCTCTCTGCATTTCTCACCTCAACACTGCTTTTCCTCTAGTTCTTCACTTCCTCCACCTTAATCCCCACGTCCCATCAGTCAGAATGCCCTGTGCATTCACCTCCTGAAAAAGCTTTCCAACCATGTCTCATGTCACCCCCAACTCTTCCCTATTGCTGTCAAATCTGGACCCCTGCAGTAGCCTCCAGCTGTGTCCTGAGTCCCCCACTCCCACCCCATTCTCCTCTCTGCCACTAGCATGAGGCAACCAAGATCCTTAACTCCACTGTTCTAAATCCTCCAACCACCATCCCGCACGCTTGCCTGAAAAGTCAAGCCTTAGCGTCACACCGCAGTCTCTTCATGATGTGGAATTCATGTCACCCTCTGGAATCTTCCCCCTTGCTCCTTGGGCTTGGGCCACGCCAAGTGACCTGCTGGTCCCCAGCACGTGATGGACGGAGCCCTCCATCACCTCTGACGCATCTCCTACCACTCTCCCTCACCCTGGCCTCCTCATGTTTCTGTAATCCACACACTGCATCCCTGCTTAGGGCCTCCGCACTGGCCATTGCCCCATCTTGCACCTCTTCCTCCAGATACTCGCATGGCCAATTCCCTTACCTTCTTCATCACCTACTCAAATGTCACCTTCCCAGTGAGGTTTACCCTTGCCTCCCTATTTAAGTTTGCACACCAGCCCTTCCCTTGGCACTCCAGTTTCTCCGGACTGCTTTGATTTGCTCCGTGTCACCTTTGAACAGGCCATGGAAACGATTACACTCATGGTTTATGGTCTGTGCCCTACTGCTCTACCCCCAACCCCACCTCTAGAATGTAAGCCCCAGGAGGGCAGGAATTTTTATATTATTAAGGTTATTGATACATCCCAACCACCTAAAACAGTGCCTGACAGATAGTAAGCACCCTGTAGACTCTTGCTGAATAAATTGAATGCATAAATTTACCTGTTAGTTCACATCTCTCTGTTCACACATCCTTCTTTATTCATCCTATTCCCCCACAGCTACAATCTCATTGACACTTTCTGCTTCAAACATGTCTTGTTTACCTATTGGTCTCCCCCACTTCTTGGGCCAGGGGAGGCATCTTAGGTTATCTTTCTATGCCTACTTCCTAACACACACCGGAAAATAAAAAGCGCTTAATAAATATTTGTTGAACTCATGTTGTATTTCAGGCAACACATACAAACTCGGACCATAACTATACAGAAGAGCTCATTCCTGAACTAATTACTTTGGTTCCATAAATCTTTTGCTTAAACCAGGAGGTACTGATGTATCCATTCGGATAACTGGTCGAGGCAGGTGCCAATTTTTGCAAATTCTATTTCGCCAGTATTTCAGAAAATGCAATTTGGTCTTGAATAGCTGGTCTCAGACCAGATGGTTAGTACGTTCTGATTTTTAGAATTGGGGATGCTCCTTGACTGAAAATAAATTAAGAGGAGAACAGGCGTGGAATAACTATTACTTTGTTAGTTACTGCACGTAGGACATTGTGCCAGCGATTTTACATATATTAACTCATTTTATCCACAGCAAACTCGTGAAGCAGATATTATTATCTATATTTCACAAGTGAGGAAGCTGAGGTTCCGAGAATTAAGTAATCAACCAGGGTCATGTAACAGATGAATGGTGTAACAGGAATGTGACCAAATTTCCTATGGAATAAAGCCCTGGCCCCCTGCACCCTGCCACCGTGTGGGTGTTTATTCTCAGGGTCATCTTCTTGTACGTTATGAACTCACCCACCTATTTTATTGTCTCTGCATCTTTTTTTTTTTTTTGCGGTACGCGGGCCTTTCCCTGTTGTGGCCCCTCCCATTGCGGAGCACAGGCTCCGGACACGCAGGCTCAGCGGCCATGGCTCACGGGCCCAGCCGCTCCGCGGCATGTGGGATCTTCCCGGACCGGGACACGAACCCGCGTCCCCTGCATCGGCAGGCGGACTCTCAACCACTGCGCTACCAGGGAAGTCCTCTGCATCTTTGACGTCTGATTCTTTTACTACCCTGAACACAGTGGGTAATGTTTTCTACAACATACCTGTTCTTTTAAAATTTGGACCCTACGGAAGTACAGAATCTAATAAAATTTCGTGCTGGCCTGGGAATACCCTGGAGTGTCACACCAGCTTGCTTTGAGGAGGTGTCCCTCTCCAGGACCTACTTGAAAAGTCCCACCCAGCCTTCACCCTGGGGACCGATTGGAATTTAGCCTGACCTGTTTGGTTATGAAGGGCAGTGCCGTAATGCTGAATCTGAAGGTTTTCATTTCCTGCTCAAGGATGTCTAACTTTCTTAGGCAAAAACAAAACAGAAAAAAACAAGGGAGGAAGCGGTCAGGGAAGGCGGGAGGATGCAGGAGATACAGTTTGTGGCATTACTTTGTGAACACCCGGGGCACAGGCTCTGCCCTGCCTCCGGACTGAACAGAGAAGAGTCCAGGTAAAAGTGCCCTTTCAGGAGGGTTGTTAGGGAACAGCAGACTTGCCAGAGGGCTCAGAACTCTATCCCAGAGGAGAAAACTCTATTTGGTTCTGTGCCAGCATATCTTGTCATGACGGAGGAGACTAAAGGAGAAAAGGGCTGTCGTAGTGTGTAGATGTCCATCCCAGTCTCCCAATTCATCCCTCCCCTCCCTTACCCCTGGGTAACCATAAGTTTGTTTTCTACATCTGTAACTCTATTTCTGTTTTGTAAATAAGTTCATTTGTACCCTTTTTTTTTTTTTTTTTTTTTTTTTGTGGTACGCGGGCCTCTCGCTGCTGTGGCCTCTCCCGTTGCAGAGCACAGGCTCCGGACGCGCAGGCTCAGCGGCCATGGCTCACGGGCCCAGCCGCTCCGCAGCATGTGGGATCCTTCCAGACCGGGGCACGAACCCGCGTCCCCCGCATCGGCAGGCGGACTCTCAACCACTGCGCCACCAGGGAAGCCCCATTTGTACCCTTTTTTTAGACTCCACATATAAGCGATATCATATGATGTCTTTCTCTGTCTGACTTACTTAGTATGACAATCTCTAGGTCCATCCATGTTGCTGCAAATGGCATTATTTTGTCCTTTTTTTTTTTTTTTGCGGTATGCGGGCCTCTCACTATTGTGGCCTCTCCCGTTGCTGAGCACAGGCTCCAGACGCGCAGGCTCAGTGGCCATGGCTCACGGGCCCAGCCACTCCGCAGCATGTGGGATCCTCCCAGACCGGGGCATGAACCCACGTCCGCTGCATCAGCAGGCGGACTCTCAACCACTGCGCCACCAGGGAAGCCCTATTTTGTCTTTTTTATGGCTGAGTAATATTCCACTGTATACACACTACTATATATAAAATAGATAACTAATAAGAACCTACTTGTATAGCACAGAGAACTCTACTCAACACTCTATAATGGCCCATATGGGAAAAGAATCTAAAAAAGAGTGGACACATGTATAACTGAATCACTTTGCTGTACACCTGAAACTAACACAACATTGTAAATCAACTAGACTCCAAGAAAAATTTTTTCAAAAGGGCTGGTGTAGGACAAGAGGCCACATTTACCAACGACGATGCGCCAGCCAGGAGAAGCATCAGTAATGACGTTTAGCGATCCAGAAGCCGAGCTGAGGAGAAATATAATGATGGCAATGTACGTAGCTCCCAAGGTCAGAGTGGAAGACGCATGTTTTGGGGACACTAAAGATGCTTCCAGAAGGTTCCCCTTCAGGACCTGTTGGACACGCCAAAGACACGGAAGCTCAGTCCACAACCAGAGAACAATCATGTTAGTCCCCAGCATATGGTTGATAGTGTCTATTGGATGCCCTGTCATTCGTCACCAGTGAACTTTGGGAAAAAATGTTCATTCAATTTTATGGCTGGGAGAGGCTTCAGAGATGGATGTTATCCACCCCCTCGTTTTACTGATGAAGCTTCTCAGACGCAGGTAGATGTGGGGAATTCTACTTTTCAGCGTTTGTGAGAACATGACGTATAGTTACAGAAACATACTCCGGAGGGTTCAGGGTCGTGCTGAACCTGTTCATCCCACCCGACTGTCCCCACGAGCGTACCTGGATCTGCCAGAGCGTGTATTCCAGCTGGAGATTTGGAAAAGTATGATCACCTTATGGCTTGGAAAATAACATTCGGAAAAATTAAATGTTCAGAAGATCTGGTTTGGCTTTTGCATCTGCGCTGAGGCGCACACACTGAGGAGGGAAGAGAATTAAAACACGTTCTACTCCTTTTTTCCTCATTTTTCAGTTTTTACGGAAATACGTGTTTGGGGAGAGAAACTGCGAGTCTATGGGGGGGTCCCCGCTTGAGCTACTGACAAAAGTGACAATAGGAAGAAATCTGGAGAGTTAAGAAGGAAAAGAAGTACATGGATGTGGAGCAGAGTGAATTTCAGAATTTAGCAGGTCACATAGAATTATCACGAATGTAACAGCTTAAGGATGCTCTTTGAATAGCTGATGGAAATATATTAGGCCTGTGTAGCTAAATTGGTAGAAAGTGGGGCAGGAGATGGAGTGGGAGGGATGCTGGGGAGGAGGGGGGCGGGAGGGCCAAGGAGCTGCTGCCTAGGGAGGCGCGGGGGCGTCTGTGGGATGGGATCTGTGACCTCAGCATTACCATCAGCCCCAGGAGGGAAGGGGCGGGTGAACTCAGCGCACAGCCTCCTTCTCCAGAATCTGCTGCCTCGCCCGTGAAAGGAGAGCTCCTGCCAGCTGCCCTGGGGTCCAACGGCAGCCAGTGAAGCGGGGGATGAGGAAAATGGGCAGGAGAAGTCAGCAGCCCTCTCGTGTGTACGGAAAGTGAAATCCACAATAAACTTGGGAGACTTGGAAGAGAGCAGAGGAGAGGAGGGAGCCTAGGTATTAGATGTAGCTCTGTGTTTACACTGAAAGTGGAAACATGCAAACGAGGCTTGGGGACGCCTTCCTCCTTCCTTATTCTTCCTTCCTTCACAGGCACCCAACTATGCAAACATCCGGGTCCGAAAGCATGTTAAATATTGGTTAGCAACCAGTGTAACCCAGAGATGCTGACATGGGATGCCTAAAAGCTGAGTCTAACGTTCCTCAGTTAAAGAAAATAAGCAGATCCTCTAAATGTTTCCCAAGCTAAGTAATAAAACACAACTTGTTCCTAAAATCTCAGCAGTGATCTGGGGATGTTTTTACATGCTATTGGCCCTTTTCTTTTTAATGCATAGACACTATAAGAGACAAAAGCATTTATTGCTACTTGAGGAAAGATCCCTTTCTCGTAGCACTGGCTTCCTTCTCCCTGCTTGCACAATACAAAGCCGTGTGTATTAACAGAGGCTATTCACATAATGGGTTTGCTCACCACTGAAACTCTGCCCTGCTAGCACCTTCATTCACAGAGCCGTTCTCTTTATCACACACTGAGCTAACACTGCCTCCCTCCGCTTTACAAAAGGCAGGGAGAGTTGCATCCCAGGAAGAGCAGCGATGCCAATAAAGGGGTCGGGAAGAGGCAGAAGCTCAGGTTTGAGCCTGTGCTTGGAGATTCCGCCTGCGCACTGTGGACCCCCAGTCCCGAGTTCATCCTGGTTCCCGGTCCTCTGGTATTTGCCTTTCCCAGTACAAGGGTAGGGAAGATGATGACTCTTCTGGTCCTCTGGGTGTGTGTGCGAGGCTGCGGTGGTGTCTACTGCGGACTAAATTACCATTTCCGTATGCATCCCTCTCCCCAGACAGCTAGATTAGTAGCTAGTTGACAAGCAACCTCATGTACTTTTCATCTTCAAAACCCGAGCGTGTAACAAAATGCTTACCACAGAGCAGGCAATGAATGGATTATATTTTTTAAAAGTCCATGAATGAATGAATTCTTTGTTTCTGGCTGAATCTGCTTGGAGGGCCCACGTTGCGCCCACGGTTCCTAGGAAACCACATTCCGTGTGGCAACCCCACCTCCTGTTGTTTGATTTGGGAGGTGGTCTATTTTTTTTTCACACTCTGGGTAGATACTGAAGTATCAGCAGGGTTATTTTACTTTCTCTTTATAGTTTGGGTTCCAAGCATTCACCATGCATGATATCAGTCTTTTCTTTTCTTTCCGATCCCTGCAGGACAGAACATTATTCCATCCTGTGAGTAACAGCTGCATGGATTGCAACCCAGCAGAGAAGAAGATTTTCATGGCCAGATGTGACCCTCTCTCCGAGACTCAGCAGTGGATTTTTGAACATATTAATATGACTGTTTTAGAAAAATTTAACTACCATGCCAGCTCCTAGAAAGAAAAAAAGGAAGGAAGAAACAGTGATTACCTACAGGTTATAAAAACTAAATTTTAGCCAGTCTCTGGGTCAAAGGAGTCAGGAATAACATTTCCTAGATCCAGGAAGTCTGGTTTAAAGATATGTAGATGCCACGTCAAAGTAGGTTGTCCCGAAGAACTTCCTGCACCTGAGGAACTTGGCTAAGAACCTCACCAGCTGCTTCTGAGAACTTGAGCAGTCCCCTTGCTGGCCAAGGGCAAAGATGATTTAGGTACTTTTGCAAACAACCGCTGAGTTAATGAATCCTAGCATTTCTCAGGTCAAATCCTGCAGTAGTGAGTAGCTATGAATGGATCCTCTTAAGCGGGTGGGTGGGGTGCAGGTGAAGGGCATGACCGCTCCGACGACCTGTCGCAGGTTTAGAACGGGCCATTCTGCGACTCGAATGGTGAAACGTGCTGCAGATGATTCTAGAGTGCTCATACCATTCTGTGTTCTTGTTTTATTTTGCAATGAGGGTGTGCTATCTAAGACTTCAATTACATCATGAAATGGACTTGGAGTGTCTCCATGCCTTCATTGACGGCTGCCATTCTCCTTTCACAGCGGAGGTAACTTAACTGGTCCTAAAAGTTCGCGCTCCATAAATTAGCCGAAGTTCTAATTCAGTGCCCTTGTATGAATCCAGCCGAAAAACAAACACGAAAAACCATGCTACCAAGTTACTCCAAAGAAAAAGGTTTCACAGAAGCAGCAAAACCATGTAAGGTTTAAGGAGAGGAATTTCCCTAGGAAATCTATTTTTACTTTTCTATTATTTTTAGACTTTTAAAAGTCTGATGTTTGTCCAGTCACAGTTTTATTAAGGAAGGACATGGAGTGAGGTTGATGTAATTTGTTTAGGAGATTCTTAAATCCAAATAAATCTACACTCCAAGTGATGTGAAAATGGCTTAGTACATTTCAGTTATACTTGATCAGTGCCGGGGACATAGAACTGGTTGGGTTTTGCTCTCGGCTGGGGTTTTTTGTTTATTTGTTTTATATCGTAGGTATTAAGGATGCTTTAGTTTTCCTTGGAAGCACATTGAAGGAATTTCCATTAATAAAGTGCTTCTGACCCCATTTTCTATTAACGGGACAAGATTTCAGGGATGATTAAAAAACTAAATGGAACATTTAATCCTTAAAAGAACTTTTTTTTTTTTTACTTTTCAATAACAATGGGGGTGGGGGAGGCATATACAGGGATGAGTATACAGGAATATACAGGAATGGATATATAGAGGAAAGAATGATGTTTGTTTTATATATATATTTCTCAAGTCTTTTTCAGGTAGAACAAAGTTTTTATTTTGCTTTTGTTGTTTTCTTTCAACTCGCTTTTCATATTAATAAAAAATATATATATTGTCTTGGATATAAAAACATTGAATTTTAGAACTGGGAAGACACTTAGAATCCAATCCCTTTGTTTTTACAGATGAATAGCGAAAGCCCAGAGGAGAGTGGTCCTAATTCCTGGCAGGGCGGATGGGTCTTCCAACGCCTGGTGCCCAGTGCTTTTCTTCCTGTGTTGCCTCTTCTGTTATCCAAGAAGGTTCTGGTTTCTACTCTGATTTAACTAGAAATGTTCAGTCCCTAGATGAGAATAACATGCCTGCCTGGGGCTGCCCACAAGAGAAGCATTCACGTTCAGAAGCTTTAACATGTGAAACCTCTTCGCGTAAATGTTCATGATTTTGTTCTCTCCTTCAAATCTAATCAAAATGTCCAGTTAAACTGCCCTGCTAATGGGTGGGGAAGAGTTATTTCGTTATCTTTACTGATTTTTCAAGCATACTTTTGAAAAGCTATTCTACTTAAACTGACAGTCGCAGAGATTTTTGTGTGTGTGTAGGTCAAGCGGTCTTGAGGTTTCCACGATGCGTAGTGGAGAAAATCAATAGTGAGGAATTAACCTGTGTGCTGAACAATTCCAGAGAGTGGGTGAAGATTTATCTCAAGCGTTCAGACAGCAATCTGGTTGTAGAATGAGATGAGCCTATAAAACCCCACATTATGTCACTAAACAGTTGACTGCTGTTTACAGTTCCACCGAAGAGCCAGCCCCAGGTTTTGCACCCCAAAAAGCCCAGATTTGCAGTATGCGAGGGTGCTCTCATCCTGGGAAAACGCATCCTTTTGGTGTGACAACCAGGATCTGATCTCAGAGGGCCCTGTCTCTTACTTTGGCTAGAAGGATATAATTTAAAAAATTAAAATTATTTTCCAGAGAAGCCTGAGACATGAAAGCCAAAATGAAAACCTCAAACTGCCAAGTAATTGTTAGATGTGTGCAAAGTGGGAACAGAATCAAACAAAGCCTCATAATCTACTCCCAGGCAGGAGGGCCTGGCACTGCAATAAACATGTCCAAGGAGGTTTCCCAGTACCACCAAACAGCGGGACTCCGCTTACTTGAAATACCGCTATGGCCATTCTGAAAAATAGAAAATTGCATATGTTTTTGCATTTATTCGGCAGAAGGACTGAACAGTCGTCAGAGAGATTCTCTTTCCTGGAAAGAACACGATTTAGAAATGAAGCATCAGAGTTCTGACCCGCCCTTTTATCAGAATGAGAAGAAAACCAGCAGAAAGTTCATCCGGCCCTGGAAATTGCTACTTCTCCAGAATAAGAAATGGTTTTGCCAGAAGTTAGAAAATAGTTAATTTTTCAAATCCTTTCTATGCATTTACTGAGAAAAGGCTGGAAAACAGTTGTGAACTAATTGTGGGATTTATATGTGCTCCAAGGTTGGATTAATACCATGGCAATAACAATGACTGGCTTCTAGGTCTACTGCTATTTAGTTTAAAATAGTAACATGATCACATGACTGTTTTGAAATGTATTCATGATAACAGAGGCCTCAGTGTACAATGCCTGTTCCAGGATTATTTTGTGAATTGGTAACATAGAGCGTTACACAACAGATGTGTAACACGTAACGAAAATGGATGTACAGTCAATGAAAGAGAGCGTTAGGCCCATTCTGTTCACATTCTAGCAAAACACTTGACAAGGTGTCCTTTAGGGACAATTATATGTTTTTTTAAAAAGCAGCCAGGGGACTTCCCTGGTGGCACAGTGATTAAGACTCTGCGCTACCAGTGCAAGGGGCCCGGGTTCAATCCCTGGTCGGGGAACTAGATCCCACATGCATGCCGCAACTAAGAGTTCGCATGCCACAGCTAAGGAACCCATGAGCTGCAACTAAGACCCGGCACAACCAAATAAATAAATTAAAAAAAAAAATCAGCCAGAAAATAAAGGGCATATAAATATCTCTTTTGTGCTTCTTGCCCTCACATGAAAAACTTCGATTTCAATTCCTTCATAACTCCAATAACTTCATTATCTCCACAATGAAGGAGCAAAAAGGAAACGTTTATTGGAAAGACTGGCATATAAACTTTACGTCAGACACATCAAAAGAGCCAAGGACACTTGGATGACAAAGCCGACTGTCCATTGAGAAAAGGCCATGCCCACCTCTGGGTGACATCACACATCTGAGGACCAGAACAGCATTGATGGGAAGGCTGGGACATGCCTTCTGCTTTTGACTTCCCATCTGAAGTACAGACTCTTTCCCAGGAGTGGACAGTGCCCCAGCCTCCAAATGCTGCCGGGTCACCTTATGCAGAAGTTAGAGTCTTCCTAATAATACGAGGTTCTTGTGAACATTGATTTATCCCTGGGACCCCTTTAGGAATATCTCCTGAGGCCTCTTCCCCTGGCAGGGATATAGGGTGGAAGTACACTTTCATAAGCAGCTGCTGGAGATAAAGAAAGAGGGCATTTTATATAAATCCTGGGAGACAACACCTCAAAGGGAAAATATTTCTCAGTGATACCCTGAGATTCTGGGAGTAAATGCAAACGGCAAGAGGTAGTCTGTATCTCTAGACACGGGTGCCCATCACCCCCTGCGTTCACTCCATCACCAGGTGCTGCCCTGGCCATCCTAACTCTCACACGACACCACCAGCTGTAATTACCCTCCACGTGTGCCACCGTGGCAGGAACACTGAAGAGTGACAAGTGGCCAGTCCTCCCATGCCACCGACCTTGGAAGATTGCTCTTTGATTTATGTCTGGAGCCTTTGTTGGAGGCCTGGGAGCTGTTTGCGACTCTATTTGGTAGACTTGACATTGGCTCGGAGCTTTTATCACAGGTACTCATCTCCGCGCTTGACACGTCAGGCTGGTGCGTCCGGTACCGCGGCTTCTCAGCAGACGATAGCTCAGGCACGTGTGCAATGCTTCAGAGAAACCTGGGGACATTTCTTCTGTCCCTCCGGCCTGAAGTGGCCCCCTTCAGCTCACCACAAGACAGCCCCCAGGGTCCCTAGAGTCTGCCACACCCCACGTGTGCCCAGGTTAACCTCAGAACAGAAAGGCTGGACATTGCAGAATCTTCTATCCTGACATCACTCACCTTGGGAAGGGTGAGCTTATTAGTTTGTAACTAAGTGACATAGGTCCTGGTTTACCAGGGACAGTCCTGGTTTCTGCCTGTGTAATTATCAACAGCGCCCCCCTTTCACTCTTAAAAGTGTCCTAGTTTGGACAGCAAATTTTATGCTCACTCTATCTATAATCCACCTGCCTGTTTACTTCATAGTTCCCGTACTTATGAAGGCCCAGAGTCTACAAGCAATCAGCTCGTCTCACCCCATCCCTTCACACAGGACCAGACGAAAACCAGTTCTATTTGGTGATCGTCTAAAGCATTCACATGGTTCTTTACAAGTTGCTTCATGGAAGCTTTTTCATTAAGAGTTCTTACACCCATCTACATTGTTTTGTTGAATCAAGACGATTCTAGTTTAAATGGTTTTTTCCATGATTTAAAAAATTGATTTGAAATTAACTAAGTCATTTTCTACTTTTCCAAGCTGAAAACAGTAGATGCCCACCAGTAGCCATATTATTAATTCTCAATATTATGGTATGAGATAGAGATCGATAGATGATAGGTAGATAGATAGACAGACAGATTCTATTTGCAATATTGCTTTTGTTTTTAAAGTGATTTTACATTTATCTCCTTCTGCCCTTGTAACCACCTCTGTGGTAGAGGATTATTACCATCCTTATGAAGAAAGTGCAGGACTTGTGCCCAGGGGGTGTGCCCAGATCAACGTCACACAACAAGTTCACAGCGGAGCTGGGATGAGAACCCAGGCCTGGATACTGAGTCCTCAGTTTCTTCCAGTCTCTGTGGTGTCCACACCTCACTGTAGGGTCGTTGGTTCATAGTCAAACCAAATACGAGAGGGCTTGAGAGGGCTCATCACAGCGGAGCTGGGATGAGAACCCAGGCCTGGATACTGAGTCCTCAGTTTCTTCCAGTCTCTGTGGTGTCCACACCTCACTGTAGGGTCGTTGGTTCATAGTCAAACCAAATACGAGAGGGCTTGAACTACTTCACTGGTGGGAACAATTCTTCCTTGGGAGCCTCTGTTTTTAACCCTTAATTATATTTGCTCTTCTTCCCCTAAGCTTGTTAAAGGGAGAACACCAAACTGCATTCAGGATTAGTCCCTCTTAATGAGATTTCCAGGGTACTTGGGAGAAGTGATCTATTAAAGTTATTTGCATAGCTCTGGAGGAGAAATCCTTAAGCAAATACTGTGCACTTTGGGAGTATTAATGGGTTCAGCCCTCGGTGGCGGGGGGCAGCCAAAAAAATAAAATAAAAATAGATGGCTGGACCACCTTCCCACCCCCAACCCAAGATTCTGGTTCATTCAATCCGGGGTAGAGCCCAGGAATTTACATTTCTAACAGGTTTCTAGGCAATGAGGATCCTGATGGTCTGGGATCCACCCTTTGGCTTAGATCAACAGTCTCACCATTTTGAAAATACCTTTTGAAGCTAGTTTTATTGCTGTTGAATGTGTTTAGAAACCATGTATTACATTTAAAAGACCTGTCTTAGAAATGATAAAATCCCAACTCATTCAAAAGCCGAACTGAGTGTAACTCACTTCAATAAATATTTATTGCCAGAGGAAAGTTTCTCTTTTAAAGCTCTTCATTTTTAAAATTCTTTTAAATTGAGGTATAGTTGATTTACAGTGTTTCAGGTCTACAGCAAAGTGATTCAATTATCCATATGTATGTGTGTGTGTGTGTGTGTGTGTACACACACAGATTCTTTTCCATTGTAGGTTATTACAAGATATTGAATATAGTTCCCTGTGCTATACAGTGGGTCCTTGCTGTTTATCTATCTTATATAAAGTAGAGAGTATCCGTTAATCCCAAACCCCTAATTTTAAAGCTCTTTAAGTCAAGATCACAGAGCTGAAAGACCAAGAATAGGCAGTATTATGGTATCAACTAGGTCAAGGCCCCTACCATTAAGTGCCTGGCATTAAGCATCGTATTAATAATTCAATTATTATTGTTCCTTCCTCCGTTAATGAGCCTCATGCTACTATAGAATGGTATTGAAAATAAAACAAAGGCATAATATAGTTAAATAATTTACTTAACACTGTTTTTCAGTATATCAGCCCATCTAACCTAGACCATGGTTTTTCTCAAGTTCTGTCTTGAGAAAAGAAACATTACTTTTTTGGTGGCAAATACCTGGCTGAGCTCTTTTCACAAACATTGTGCAGATGTGACTGAGCTATGGTTCCTCTCATCTTTGAAAAACGCTGCAAGTTTAATTAAAAGTCTTTTAAGTGTAACAGTATCTCACTATGTCCAACTCAGTTGAGTAACTTCCTTAGAAACAGCTACAGAAAGTAAAGAAAAGCTTAGTATTTCTGCCATGTTGGAAGTGTGGTTATCTTGGATTGTAACCTTCTTTTCATTGAAAATAAATACGAAGATCTTTTTTTAAAGTTTGTTTCTCCCTTGTCCTCTGTCTTCAAAAATAAAAGTTAACTGAGAATAGGTCTTTTTGTTTTCAGTGTATTTAAATTCTAACCCCTAGTGGCACACAGAGTAAATCCTCCAAATTACATTTTTTTCCAAGTATTTTTCTAGTTGTGTGTGTGTGTGTATGTGTGTGTACCATGGATGCATGAAGGAGAACATATGATGGGCAAAAGAATTTTGCTTTACCGCTGCTTGCTATTCAGATTGTGTCACCCAGCAAATTGCTTGTTATGTGATGTATAATGTGGCCAATCATCCCAGCCACATGTGTTCAGATCTTACAGGGAAAAAAAATGCAGCAGGTGCAAAAGCTCCTTTTAGAGCCAAAACTAGACAGTGCATCTCATCTCAAAAAGACACACTTCTGTCATCAGGACTTTTGAATTCTTGGAAAGGAGTAAGAACCCGGGACCCAGGGGTCCCCAACAAGGCTCCCGCACCCTGCAGAGAGGAGGTGGGCTGTGGCACCGGTGAGGATGAGAGAGAGAAAGAGAAACAGCCATGTCTTGCTTTCCTCAAAATAATTCGTTTACTGTCCTGGAGGAAGCAGCGGGGAAGTGCTGGAGCGGCTGAGATGTCAAAGAGACAATCTCACAAAAGAAATGCTGCACTTGAGCAAGCAGTCACCTTTCATCACCGTCTCCCCGACCCACATCCCCCCACCCCCGGCAAGTGGCCAGAGTCAGACCCACACAGACCTGCACCGCCCCGAAAAGCGCCTTCGGCGGGAACACAGGATTTCTAAAGAATGGGAGCTCAAACAAGGATGAAATAACTATGCTGAGTCCCTGCGATGTTTAAAAGAAAGCCATCTCGAGGCCAGTTCATCCGGATAATAAATGCCCTTGGACGTGGATGGGAGGCTCTTTGATTGGGAGAGGCAGGAAAGCCTGAACCGGAGGAGAGCTAATGACCTTGTTCCGACATCCATCAGACATCAGTCGTCTGCCAGAAAACCGCCCGTGGGGGCGGGGCAGCGGCAGCGAGGTTTAAAACGGCCAGAGAGAAAGGCTGTGGGAAAACGGGCTGCACTCGGGCGCAGCTTCTAAGGAGGCTGATGGACGTCTCCACAGCGGGGCCGGCACGTGCCCTGCAGGAGCTGCCTGAGCCGCCCACCGGGTGCGCAGGGGACCCCAAGGCCCCCTGGGAAATTCCTCTCCTCTCCTGTCTCGTGAATTCTCCCCTATTTCTATCTATCCTGATAAACTTCCTCCAAAATGAAATCAGAACATCAGGTCAGCGTCATTCCTTTGCTGACTCGATGATCAGAGCGTCTTTCTCATCGGGCTCAGGAGACATGTGAGAGCAGCCAAAGCCCCAGTCTCCCTGCAGGCCATGTCCTCCGAGGCTCTTCTCTCGGACTAGGGAAAACTGTTTCAGGCGATGTCAGCAGGCTGGTCTTTTTCTCTGAGGACTGGACACTGTAATTTAATGAAGTAAATGTTTGTTGAGTCCCAACATGAGTGAGGCCTCACGTTAGAACCAAAGGTCCACATAGCTAGGAGAAAAATGTCTGGTGAACCGCTCAGAAAATGATGTTCCGGCCCTGGCTGCAGCCCTAGTCTCCCACTTGAAACTGGGTGAATCTCTACCCTCCCTAAGTCTTCCCTGCAGGAGTGTGGTCGTGATGAAACATGGGAATGAACAGGACTGGTGAACAAAATGTAAATGAGACATGTTTACATTTAATGGAAGTCCGTCCTCTGGCAGCTTACAATTCAGCAACGTGATTCTTGGATAGGGTGACCGGGTAATTCGTCAGACAAACCAGAAAATTTTTGAGAATGAAATGAGGTATTATTAATAATGATGGAGGAGAAACAATCTAAATGTCCATCAACAGATGAATTGATAAAGAGGATGTGGTATATATATATATATATATATACACACACACACACACACACACATACAACGGAATACTTCTCAGCCATAAAAAAGAAAGAAATAATGCCATGTGCAGCAACATGGATGCAACTAGAGATAATCATACTAAGTGAAGTAAGTCAGAAAGAGAAAGGCAAACACCATAGGCTATCACTTATATGTGGAATCTAAAATATGACACAAATGAACCTATCTATGAAACACAAACAGACTCACAGACATAGAGAACAGACTTGTGGTTGCCAAGGGCGAGGGGATTGGGGAAGGGATGGAGTGGGAGTTTGGGGTTAGTAGATGCAAACTATTACGTATAGAATGGATAAACAACAAGGTCCTACTGTATAGCACAGGGAACTATATTCAATGTACCATGATAAACCATAACGGAAAAGAATATTAAAAAAAAGAATGTATATATATATATATATATATATATATAACTGAATCATTTTGCTGTACAGAAGAAATTAATACAACATTGTATACCAACTATACTTCAGTTAAAAAAATTTTTTTAATAAAAACAATGATGGAGGAAAAGCAGGTAGAAACCAGGCCTGGGGAAACCAAAACGTATGGTCAGCCTCTTCTTAAAGACACTAACAAAATAAGACGAAATATTAAGCCTGAACCCACATAGCCAAAAGTTAAGGGTTGTTGGAGAGAAAAACAACAACCTCTACCCTCTTAGTTGAGTTTTAGGGGGGCTGTAAGTTAAACTGATGAAAGACAGATTAGCAAGAAAAAAAAACAGATATAAACTTATGCACAGGAATTCACAAAGAAATGTAACTCAAAGAGGCAGTTAGAATTTGGGATGTACGCACCTTCTGACTAGGGCAGAGGTCCCCAACCCCTGAGCCGTGGACCAGTATAGGTCCACAGCCTGTTAGGAACTGGGCCGTACAGCAGGAGGTGAGTGGTGGGCGAGCGAGCAAAGCTTCATCTGCCGCTCCCCATCACTCCCCATTGCTCCCCATCACTCCCAGCCGCTCCCCATCGCTCCCCACCACACACCACCACTCCCCACCGCTCCCCGTCGCTCCCCATCACTCCCCATCGCTCCCCGTCGCTCCCCGTCGCTCCCCATCCCTCCCCATTGCTCGAGTTACTGCCTGAACCACTCCCCCACCCTGTCTGTGGAAAAACTGTCTTGCATGAAACCGGTCCCTGGTGCCAAAAAGGTTGGGGACCACCGGACATGAGGATAGCTGGGGCAGAAGGTCACTTCTAGGAGAACAAATGAGTTATTAGAAGGGGAGGGGGAGAAAGGGGACTTATGAAAAGACAAGTGACTTTTTGGAAATACCAATGGGCCCTTAGGAGAACAGTTGGGAGGTATGACAGTTTCTGTGACCATGTCAGTTTGGGTGCAGTGCCAACTTCTTGTCTCCAAACAGAGAAGATTAGAATTCTTCCTTGGGTGGGGATTTATGAAAATTGAGTTTTTTTGCTTTTTTTTTTGGTAGGCTCTGCATTCAGGCAGATAAAGGAGTTGAGGCACTCAAATGCCTGAGGTCAAAATAATTCCTATGCCACAAGTGGCATATTTGGGGGGTGGTATATCATCATGACCCCCTTCAGTGTTCACAAAGTGGATTTGGGTTTGAGTACTTAGATTTTCTTACTGGAAAGTTCTTTGACATCATGTAGGTTATGTGGTTTTATTTTTCTTTTTTTTTTGGCTGCGTTGGGTCTTCGTTGCTGCACGCGGGCTTTCTCTAGTTGTGGCGAGCGGGGGCTACTCTTCATTGCAGCGCGCGGGCTTCTTACTGCTGTGGCTTCTCTTGTTGTGGAGCACTGGCTCTAGGTGCATGGACTTCAGTAGTTGTGGCACGTGGGCTCAGTAGTTGTGGCACACGGGCTTAGTTGCTCCATGGCACAAGCGATCTTCCTGGACCAGGGCTGGAACCCGTGTCCCCTGCATTGGCAGGTGGATTCTTAACCACTGTGCCACCAGGGGAGCCCTTATTTTGCTATTTTTAAGTTTGGGAATGAAGCTTTTTCCAAACTAAAATTGTTTATAGGCTATTATAACTAGATTAAAATATCTAGGCTATTCACCACTTGAAATGGCCCTAATGTCTTCATTCATCAAATCAGGGTATCGAAATAACATCATAATAACCAATTTAATTTAGAAAATATAAGTAAAAACTTACAATGAGGGTGCTTTATAAAGGAAATATAGTCTTCTCCTCTGTTGTGATATGTAATCATATATACTTAATTTAAAAGGGAAATAGAACTTATAAGTTTATTGAATTATTAAATACCTCCCACAATATTAAAAATTGCTATTTTGTAGTTTGCTTTATGTAGATTTGCCAATAGAATTGCGTTTTACTTGATGAATGAGGATTTTGGAAGGAGGCTGCTGTCAGGCAACTTAGCAGTAAAACAAAATAGTGAAGAAGACATTAGATTTTTATTGCTAATTTACTTCCTTGGTTTCTCATTGCACAGGGGTAATTCCCTCATCAAAGTGAGGCAATAAGGCCTGATGGACCTTCCCAATAAATGTGCCTCATCTTCAGAATGTGGGCGGTGCCGTGTTTGTTCAATTTTAGTGCATCTTGAGACAAATGAAATTGGGGGAACTTCCATGAAATGAAGCTATTTTCTGCAGGGCCTGTTCCTCACAAGCTATATTGCACCTGCAGCAAAAATGAGGAGAAAATAAACCATCTGGTTTAGAACCAAATCAACCAACCAAAAGAATACAAACAAAAAGCAAATAACAAACAGAAGGCTCCCAAATGCTCCTCCACCAATACACCTGTGAAGACAGAAATCGGTTTATCTAAAATATGTATATACTAGATGCTTACAATTGTGTTGAACAGATGGATGGATGGATGGCAGGAATAATGTCATCCACCCTTCCCTGTACTCCTCTCAGTATGTAGCATATCTCAACCCCGAAAACGGGGAGCAGAAAGAAAGAGAGAGACTGAGAGAGGGAGAAAAGCAAAATCAATGGAAGCCCACACTCTAAAGCATAAGAAATATACCTTCACTGGGTATTTAGATTGTTGTGGCGAGTTGTTTTATAATTGCTGCTCCAAGGAGAAAAAAAAATGAGGCACAGTCAAAATACATGCCATGAGGCAGTGGACAGGGAAAAAGTCTCAAAGGGCACAGGTCCCTGACTAGAGGGAACCTCTCATGACTCTGATCTGCTCTCACCACCCCCTACCCCTGTGGAATTCCCCACTGGAAGAGCACAGATCAGAGAACGACCATCCTCCCTTTCCCAGCTCATGCTGACATTTTTACCCCTTTCTAAATGTATACAGTAAAGATATTCACTAGCCATTGTCAGTAGTTAGAGAAAGGGATCTGAGAAAAAGAAAAAAGAAAAGGATCCAATACGAGCTGAGATGTATACAAATTATATACGGAATTTCTATTTATTGGTGGAAATGGCAAATATAGATATGTCATATAGAGTCCCTTGGGGGAGATATTTGTTCCAATGGCCTGGACCTCAGTAAAGCTAAGGCAGAAGGGTCCCACTGTGTGACAGCTCTGAGCTTCTTCACTGTTAACGGAAGAGCACTGACCCTCTCCAGGTGAGCCCTGGGGCACCAGAGCTCAGGGAGCCCAAGGAACAGCGGAAGCCACGTAAGTGTGTTTACCCAATAAATTCACGTTGATCCATCTGTAAGTAGGAATCTGTGATTTGAAAGCTTTCCCAGGTAGTGACAGCGATTTCTGAAACTAATTAAGCAAGAAGAAGTGCATGAAACTGAGAAAGGACGCAAGTTTAAGGGAAACATTGGGCCATGGCACAATCAGAAGAGGCTTCCGAAGTAGCTGAGGAAGGTTTACTGACTGTTCTTGACCTACAGACTTCACTTCATTTTGCTTATGTTGCTTAACCGCAGAAAGGGAAATAATCAAAAGCAATGGATGTGGGAATTACGTTCCTGATAGTGACTGCTGTGATCTGATGGGAATTAATATTCTGAAACTTCTCCAAAACACATTGCATTTGACCAACTGTGCTGCTTCTTCTAAATCATCAGAAGTGGAGCAAGGCTTACCATACACGTAGCAAAGCTGTTTTAGTTGTTGTTTCTGATTGCTAAGGTCACCAACTCTAATTTTATTGAAGTTAAACTTGGCTGTTAATTAGCTGTATAACCATGGATAAATGACCCAATACCTGTAATCTAGAGTATTCATTCCTAAATTGTGCTGGATTCTAAAGTCCCTTATAAATGGATGTTGGAAGGAGGAGATGGTGAATAACATCCTCTAAACTGAGAAGGAACTTTAAGACTAAAAACTGAAGCAGGCAACGCCGTAAAGCGCAATTGTGAGGTTTATCGTGGGTAACTTACATACAGGCAGTATCGGGCGGGTGACCATCCAGAGACATTCATAGCTATGCCTCCGAAAGGGGTACATGGGGATTTAAAGGGGCCAAAGCTACAAACAGAATCTGACTGCTAGGGAGAAGCACGTCCACAGGGATGGGCACCAGAGGTTCCCGCACACACACTTGGGGTGGGGGTCGGGGGGTCTTACGACCATTAATCATCTGTGTCAGCAAAAGGCATTCTTCTGGGGCTTTCCTGGGCATCCAGTGCTGAAGAATCCCCCTTCCAGTGCGGGAGACACGGGTTCAATCCCTGGTCAGGGAATTAAGATCCCACGGGCCACAGGGCAACGAAGCCCGCGCACCACAACTAGAGAGAAGATCCCGAGTGTCTCACCTAAGACCCGACACAGCCAAAAATCAATCAATAAAATATATTTTTAAAAAAGGCATTCTTCCAGTTTTCATATCCCATGAAGGCAAGGGTAAAGGTTGACAGGGAACTTATCTGACTTAGGCGCACTCCTTGTGAGTTAGGCTAAAGCTCAGTCATGCAGAAAGGGGAGGGGGTAGGACTGGGGGCCTGAGATGGAGCTGACACAATGTCGTCAGTGTGGTTCAGCCACACGGTGGAAAATTCTGTGATTTTAGAGTAAGAAGAAAACAAGAAAGGGATCCAGGTTACACTATACGAACTTAATCTGGAGAACATGGAACGTATTTTCCCTGGCTCGGAGGGTTGGAATAAGAGTAATCATCATCAGTGTCAGACTGAACAAAATAAATGTATCCATACTCCAAAATGACGTAAGGATTGATACATATACACTAATATGTATAAAATAGATAACTAATAAGAACCTGATGTATAAAAAATAAATAAATAAAATTAAATTTTAAATAATAATTTTTTTTTTTTTTTTGCGGTACGCGGGCCTCTCACCATTGTGGCCTCTCCCGTTGCGGAGCACAGGCTCCGGACACGCAGGCTCAGCGGCCATGGCTCACGGGCCCAGCCGCTCCGCGGCATGTGGGATCTTCCCGGACCGGGGCACGAACCCGTGTCCCCTGCGTCGGCAGGCGGACTCTCAACCACTGCGCCACCAGGGAAGCCCAAAAAATAATAATAACTTTTTAAAAATGAGATAAGGGACCATAGGACACTCAGAGATGCTAAGCGACTGGCAGTGTATTAATTCTATCAGCTACTGAGTCACTCATTCATCAAACATTTATTGAGTGCTGAATGGCAGACACTAAACATACAAGTTCTCAAAAACCTATAATAGTGCTTCATGGAAAAGCCTTCTCCTACGAAGCTGTTCCCATAACTGAATTCACAAGGAGGCTAGTCAAAGAGTCTGTAAACCTGGCCAGCAGGCTGAAAACCTGCTTATCGGATTACAACACCCCAGCCAGAGCTCATGTTTAAAGGAAAACCATTCTTAACAGTCATCTCACTCTCCTTTACTATTGTTTTTTAATAGATGACTGGAGATTTCTCAAAGGATAGGGTAAAAAGAAAAGGTAAGAAGATACGGAGTGCTTTTGAAGTCTTTAAATTTTCTAAAATAAAAATGCCCTGTTATCTTCAATATGAGGAAGGAAACTAGGAACGACACATCCTTAGTAGTGCAAAAAAGGAGAGCCTTCCTTTTCCTAAATATTCCCCTCTGGCCCAACCAGCTAATAGAAGTCCTGCCAGGGAGCAGGGGAAAGACAGCAGTTCTCAACTCCGTATTGGGTCTACTTGTGTACCTTGATCAGTTATAAGGTGGCTCACAACTAATTTAGTAATAACATGTAAAGCTCCAAAGTTTGCAAATTTTTTATTGAGTTAAAGGAATCTGCATTTTTTTCCTAAAAGAACGTCCATCCCACTCACTTGTGCTCTGATATGCTTTCTCAGTAGCACGAGAAAGGGGTAGAGTTCGTTAGTCCTGAGAGTTGAGGGTAACCTGGGCTCTGAGCACAAAGACTCGAGCAGATGCCTTGGGTTGGGGGTTCCTCCTGAATTCACCACCAGCCGTTCCCTCTTTTACCTCCTAGGATCTGTGGTCTCCCATGGTAGGGGAGAGGGGATGATAAGTACTTTCCCTCCCCAGGAAAGTTTTGAGAAAACAGTGCACAGCCTATGGAAAATACAAGGCCGTTTACTCTGCCCCAGTGTGATCGTAAAAAGCAAACCAGTGAAGAACAAAATTTCATCTACTCGGGCAAACACTTCTGATAAAGCCAGATTCAAACTCTTATGTATCCAATGTTAACAAACTAGGTGGCATTCCCTCTGCCAACACTAAGCAGGCTTCCATTTTTCAAACACTGGTTTCAAATTTCTCTTAAAGGAGGCAGAGAAAAAGCACATCAAACAGCTCACTGATATTTTCCAACCTGGCAGGAAATGTTCCAGCTGTACCAGTCGTTGGAAAGGGAACACTATGATATCAATGGCCAGTTTTTACCCATCTAATAAGTAAATAGCCCAGGCCCAATATTTACAGGCAGTTACACGGTGCCGTACTTGATAAATACTCCTGTGTGGCTGCCTTAAAGCAAAACAAAGGACGCTGCTGGATGACAAGGCAGCTGCAAAAATTAACATTCGATCCCCGAGGAGAATGTAGTTTCAGGATCACAGAAGTAATCCCTGGCATGAGAGATACCTGTTACAGAAGAGTGATATTACTAAAAGAGCAGGAAGCCACTGCAGGTATAGTTAAAGCATCCTGCAATCATTTGTGAGATAAGTAACACTGCCTAGAGTTGAGCACAGTAAGATAACTGAAAACTACAATTCCACTTTATCATTTGAGATTCACAGCCTAAGGGAAAGAGCTGCACAAACTACAAGCCTCACCTGAATTTTATATCAAAGCCATGCAATTAAACTTTCCATTGTCAGAAGAAAACTTGGTACAAAAGGGATTTTGCAAGAGGATATTGGTCCAAGCAACAGTGGAATTTGGTGGGCTAGACCTTGGATCTTTTAAAAAGCTCAGAGCTTCTTTTTGCAACCATTTGTAAAATCCTTTCCAGAAGCAGGAAAAATCTATATGATAATCATACAGCTTCCAATGGGCTAGAATTGAAGAGGAGAGCATAAATCTGACTCAGAGGGCAGAGGGACTGACATGTGAAAAGAAATGATGAAAGGATTCTAAGACGCCCAGCTCTGCTGGAGTAGCAACTAAGAGGAAATGTGATTGCCATTGGAAAGTGTCCACAGAGTGTAAACAAGAGAGTCATTACTGAGCTGAATAGGGAGAATAAGTTGGGGTGAAATTAAGGACAGGGAAATTTAAACTTAATGTCTCTGATGAAAACAGCTGCGAGATAGTGAAACATCCCCCCCAGGGGTAACCGTCCTCTCAAAGGTCAGGCAATGAGGAGAACCAAATGAGCACTTCTCCAGTCCTTTGGATCAGAAAGCCCTTCGTAAAAGAGCAGGATTTGGGACTTCCCTGGTGGTGCAGTGGTTAAGACTCCACGCTCCCAATGCAGAGGGCCCGGGTTCAATCCCTGGTCCAGGAAATAGATCCCACACGCATGCCGCAAGTAAGAGTTTGCATGTCACAACTAAGGAGCCCTCGAGCCGCAACTAAGGAGCCAGTGAGTCACAACGAAGACCCAAAGCAACCAAATAAATAAACATTAAAAAAAAAAAAAGAGCAGGATTCTATTTTGGGGAGAAAATAATTGTCTAAGATTCCTCTCAGAGAAGGAAAAGTATACTGTGGGAATTAAAGCAGGGAGCCAGTTTTAGAGGAAGTCGGGTAGAGGCAGAATGAGGAAGAGAGACACAGGTGACCAGCAAGCACAGAAGAAGTAAAAACACCACCCTGAGTAGACGCTTCAAAAAGACAATGGAGGACCTGCCACCAACACAAGCTCCCACAGAGGTTCTACATTGACAGGCTGGCAGGGCATCTTCTCTAGTTAATCGTCACGGCTCCATCATTCCTTGAAGAAGCCTCAACACTTGGAGCCAATCTACTATGTGAAATGTCTGCGTCCTTAATCTGAGAAGTAATTCTCTAAAAACTATAGTAAGCGAGTCTTTGGAATATTTCCTGTTTTGAACTAAGAGTAGTGGCTCACAATACAATCTTGGCATCCAGCAGATTGGGGTTCAAATTTCAGCTCTGCTCTTCATCCTCTGACCATTGGCCAATGAAGACAACTTTTCCATGACCCAAACTCTCAGCTGGAGATGGGGTAATAATACAGACCTCAGGCAGCCGGTGTTCTTGAATGGCAAGAATTATGCTGGAAAACTTAACAGGAATTTATTGGAAGGACATTACAGAGCTCAGAGAATCAGCCACAGAAGGGTTCTACAAGCACAAGCCCCCACCTGCTTCTGGCTCACGCCCCCTGGGGTTCGGAGCACTCAGTCAAGCTCAGAACACCTCTTCCTCTCTAAAGGAGCCACAGGGAACCCTCGCGAGGCCACCCGCGTTGGCTCAGTGAAATGGGTTTTAGAAGCTGGTAAGGACGGAAGAGGATATGTATTTGAAGCACTTAGTCCAGAGTTTGACCTGGAGGAAACACCCTAAAACCCAAGTCATCATTGTTGCCAAAGCACATTTTCACGTAAGAACCAATACGTTTGGTCAAGCAAGTGAAATCAAATATAGGTTTTTCTTGAGTCTAGGTACTTAATAAATAAGAGTATTCAATAAATACATTAATGGGTACATGCTTAGCGTTGAAGTTATGCATTTTAAACTCAATTAAGACACACACACACACACATACACATACACACACACATACACACTTTAATGAATCACCTGGGAAAATAATTCAGATCTATGATATCAAATAAGATGAGAAAATTCTAAGCATTTCTGTAAACAAATACTTTCTACAAAGATTCTTTTTGTAGAAAAATTCACTAGTCCAGTAGGTCACCAGGCTCCTGTATTTTCTGACAGATCACTACACTTAATGCAACTGTACACATTCGGCAGATCTGAACTGTGACATCGAGCGAGGAAACTGTGAACGAGGTCCCAGGGCGAATCCTTGCTGAGTCAGTCCAGAGGTCTGGTCTCTGGCTGTGTCATCAGGCTGCTACATCTCTAGATCTTTGCCACCAAATCCTCTCTTTTCAACCAGTAACAGAATTACCCGGGGAGAAATGAGCACAGCAGACATCTGCAGAAACTCAGAAACCCAAAGGTGAGAGACTACTGGTTACACCTCCTCCTCCACGATTTATTCTAGACCGAGTTTCTGAGCGTCGCTTACAGCAAAAGTGTGACTTAATCACAATTTCCCCTCCAACGATCCGCTTTTAAAATAATTGAATGTTTAATTAATTCTCCAGAGGAATCTAAAATCTGCAGTTTCTGAATTGATTAAAGAGTGAAAATGTTGCAGCTTTTCTATAGCTCTGAATTCAAACAAAGTGCCCCAAAATGCTGATGGTTAGACAGTCTAAAGGCTACTTGAATTTAGAGTTGAATGTTGATTATATCTAGGGGACCACGGACGATGACTTCCGGACAGACTCCATCCTGTTTTCCACAAGTAAGCTGTGCCTGGAGTTCAAAGAAAGGGGACTAATCATAATCTTTTTGCAAAGACATGTCATTATGCATTTGAAAATGGTAGTTTGCAGTGAAATTTTAAAAAGCTACACGGGGATATTTTTAATGGGTCTTTGCTGAACTTCACCTGATAAATTAAAATTTCTACAGCAGACAAAGAAAAACGGTATCCTGGCTCTCACCTAGCTGCAACTGAGCAATCTGACAAACAATTTACGAGACCAATATCTCGGCTGAAATAGTGGGCAGCTCCAGGCTGATTATTTATCAAACCAGAGCGACAAGAATTAGGGCATTTTCGGGACAATCTTGAGAACATTTCACATGTCACAAGGTAACACACTAGCCTCTATTCAGGTACAGATTCTGCTTGTTACAAGAAGTTACAAAACAACCTATACTTGGAGGTATCCTAATGATGGTGGGAATGGTAACATGAGGAGAAAGTGGGGAGAAGGATTATGAGGGGGCGAGATAAAGGGATTAGTTTTCTTTTCACACACCTTAATCAAAACGGGAGCGGGCAAAGAGCGTCAGATTGCGTCCAGGTCAGCAGCAGCAACAAATAGGTCACGGATGAGGTTACAATGCACCTTCAACATCTAGGTGTCCAAACACCCACAGTAATTTAGATACAATGTCACCTCTCTACTTAACAACAAAATATCTTCCTAAAAATTAGCATTTTTCACACAAATGTTTGAATACGTAGATTCTACTTGGAAATATTGGACTGATTGTTCTAAAAGTAGAATAATGACAGACCACAGTCTTTCACTGTACAGAGAACATCCCAGATTCGCTCATACTCCAAACTTGCCCATCCCACACTGTGACAACCACCAAGAAAGTTTTGTTTTGTTTCAGATTTCTTGGAAGAAAACTAAAACTAGCTCGGCCCCATAGCTGTCTGGATCCTCCTGGTGGATGGGACCGAGGTGGGGAGCCGGTGGTGCCCAGTGGGGCAGTGGGCAGTGGAGCGTTCAGAAGCTGAGGTTCCAGCAGCCAAGCAGGTCGTTGAGGAAATTAATTACCCAGCGCAGAAGAAAGCAACACAAGCAAAAGGAAGAGAGACAGAGTCTCCAAAAGAGGGGGCCCGAGCTGTAAGTGCAAGAATAACAAAAACAGGTGCATCAAGTTCAGGGGCTGAGAGGGAGATTTTGAAAAAGGGAAAGGAACCAGGAATCACAGGCAGAAATAGGTGGAAAGGCAGAGTTTTAAACCCACCAAAGGGAATTTTTCACCACGTAGGTGGGGTGCTGGGAGCTGGATATGTGGAGCAAAGGTGCAACACTGGGCTGGACGATGTACAAGCTCATTCAATAAATTGCCTGTCAGATAAAGTGCACTGGGAGGTATAAGGAAGTGGGTTAACATGTTGCAAAATACCTCCTCGTTTTGCTTCCTCCCCAAATGCCGCTTAGGAATTCAGGGCGAGGTTTAAATGTGCACTTTTCTTCCCTAAAGCAGACGGAAGGGCAGGATCTTCAGGGTCAGTCTGGAATGCGGCTTGTTCGGAAGTCCTGCTGTCATGCTTAAGGCAGCCCGCTTTTCCAGGGGAGACCAGCTGAGCAGGCATTTGTCATGCAAAGAACAGAGGCGGAACAAGACTCACGGAAGGAACATTAAAAGCACAAAATTAGGCCACGTGACAATAACCGTGGCCGCGGAGAGCGCTGGGGAGAAAGTGAGTCGTTGTGAAAACGGGATGAAGTCACAAGAAGGAGGGGCGCAGAGCAGCGGGTTTTGCAGACAGTAACCACGGTCACCGCAGCTACTGTGCCTGGGCTGTGTTGCAGACAGACGCTGGAAAGGGCCACATGAAACACATGAAACACACACACACACACACACACACACACACACACACGGACGGACGGACAGACAGACGGATGCAGAGTTCACCCTTCCAACAGACACCACAGAGCGGGAATCAAGGAGAAAAACTTTTCATAGCTACGCTTTACAGCCACAAAGAAATGATCTCTATTTTAATGCCATTTTCTCTCTTTGGGAAGCCTTCCCCAAAATTTGAATAAGAAATGTCTAAGTATAAATCAGCTATTATCAAGAAATTATAATAGGATTTTCAGATTATGATTCTGTATTTCTTTTTTTTAATTTTTATTGGGGTATAGTTGATTTACAGTGTTGAGTTAGTTTCAGGTGTACAGCAAAGTGAATCTGTTTTACATATACCTATATTTACTCTTTTTTAGATTCTTTTCCCATGTAGGCTGATTCTGTATTTCTAAGACCACTAACTGCACAGAAAATAATGAACCAAAGGCTTCTCGTAGTCTTCCGTCCATCCACCCAGGTATTCATTCATCCCACCAACGGTTCATCAAGCCGACACTGTGGGAAGTACTCGGGGTGAGGCACACAGACGTGGTCCCTGCACCCCTGGAGCTCAGATTCTGATGGAGCTGTCAGATAACAATCAAATAATCTCACAATTTTACAACTACAAATGGGATACATGCTATGAAGTAAAACCACTGCGTGATACAGGAGCCTGCAGTGGGGGACTTGACCGCGTCTACAGACTCAGGGAGGGTTTTCTCCAGGAAACCCCAATTTTCCCTGTGAGCCAAAAGTATCTTTGGGACCTGCCCATTTAGGCATGATTTTGATTTTTTTTTTTAAATATAAGGTTGATGGAAGTATCAAGGCCCTGAGAGACAGAGACAGTCGAAAGGGTTTTGCCATTGCTTTTGCCAACTTAAAAAAAAAAAAAAAAAAAGCACAATGTGAGAGTTGTGAGTTAAGCTTTATTTGGGGCAAAATGAAGACTATTGCCCAGGAGACAGCATCTCAGAGAGCTCTGAGAAACTGCTCCAAAGAGGTATGGGGGAAGGTCAGCATATATGTGACTTTGATGAAGGGGGGTATATCCAATCAAGCACATACTGTTTTGCAGAAGGTTTCTGCTAGTCTCATGGTTTCTGCTGGTCATGAGGACCAGACGTCACCATGAAGGATTTTCATGCTTTTCTAAATATGAGGAGATACAGCAATCGGGCTCATAAAATTGTCTCCTGAAAATATCTAACTATCTGAAGACCTGTTCTGCCAGTTCTTCCCAGAGCACAGAGTGCCTCATGTCTGCTCTCCACCCTGAACTCCTCTCAGGGGGTGTTGAAGGTCAGCAGCTGCAGCGGGTCATGGTTTAATCCTTGTAGAGGTAGATGGCAAGTGCCAGTTTGCAGTTGACACTTTACAGTTTCTCAGACAAAAACGATATGACTCACACTGCTTCCAGCTTTCTATCTGAAGGTGGGATTCTTCCAGTATCTTTAAGATTCTGGGCATCACTGCAAACACCTGCCCCTCTGTAGGGCTGGCGGGCTATTGTACAGAGGGAGAAATGGCAAAGGCAGTTTGATTCTTTTTACTTCCTTCCTTAGGGTTGAAATTGCCAACCCTACTCACAGACTTAGAAAACAAACTAATGGTTACCAAAGGGGAAAGGTGGGGAGGGGGGATAAATTGGGAGTTTGGTATTAACACACACACACTACTGTATATAAAATAGATAACCAACAAGGACCTACCGTATAGCACAGGGAACTCTACTCAATATTCTATAACAACCTAAATGGGAAAAGAATTTGAAAAAGAATACATATATATCTGAATCCCTTTGCTATATACCTGAAGTTAACACAACATTGTTAATCAACTATGCCCCAATATAAAATAAAAATTAAAAAAATAGAAACATCAAAAAAAAAAAAAAGAGAGAAAGAAATGGCCAGCCTTGGGTGATAATCAATCTTTATTCTCTTACCTAATCCAGGATTCCCAGGAACAAATTTCCCCCATTTTTCTAATAATATAAAAAGGCAAGCAATTATAAGCTCTAAACAAAAACATAAACAAGAGTGTCTTTGAGCAACATATTCCGCCGGCATTAGTTTCTCTCTTCTGGGGAAGGGAATCACAGATCTTGGTATGAAACTTGCTTAAGAACAATAGACAATGGGCACTTTGATTCCTTCTGTTTTCCATAAGAAGGAAATATTTTTCACAGCAGAGAGTGAAAGCCTTCAGGTTTATAAAAGAGTTATTCCGAGAGATTTCCCACATAATAAGTTATTGGTGAAAGAGCCTAGAATGAAGAATGGGGAAGGATATCCAAGGAATGAGAAACACACATGCAAAGGCACTGGGGTGGATCATGGTGCATATGAAAAGCTGAAGAATAGTCCCTGTGGCCAGAGCAGAGGGATACAGAGCATGTGGCAGGGACAAGGCTGAAGAAGAGCCAGGGACTCCAGGGCTCTAGAGACCATGTCAATGACTTTGACCTTTTTCCTTAAAGCAACAGAGATCCACTGAAGGATACCTAGCGGGAAAGTAGTAATAAGAGATGTGTGTTTTTAAAAGATCACATTTCCTGTGAGATTAGACAGGAGCAAAAGTAGATGTAGGGATGCAGTTAGGAGGCTGGAGTAGTAGCCGAGGAGGGAGGTAACGGTAGCTTAGACTTAGGACGGTGGCAGCAGAGATGGGAGAAAATACAGATGAAATTAACAGGACTTAACCACCAACGGGATAGAGGAGACAGAGATGTCAAGGATGAGTTCTTCACTGTGTGCTTCATTCTAGCAGTGGTTGGACAGTGTTGGCATCCACTGAGAGATGAAAACTCTAGCACCGATAGGTTTGGTGGGGTGGAGTGAGGGTGTGAGAAATAATGCTTTTAGCTGGGAAATGTCAAATCTGAGGTGCCTTAGGGATGTCAGGTGTATATACTGGTTGGAAAGTTGCATATTTATCCCATAAGTGCGAGCAGAAGACAAAGATACTGAATCGGAATATTGATGGTGAAGACGTTAAGTACGGAAGAGATTATCTAAGGAGAAAATGTGATGCTGATGGAACACGGAGGAAGATAGCAGTCGAAGGAGACAAAGAAGACAGAGGAATAAGAGGAAAATCAGAAAAGTGGCCCTTCATGGAGACCAAGGTTTCACGGAGGACAAAATATGTCTGCCGGATTAGTGACATGAAGGTTATATTTCGATGATAAAAAGAGCAGAAGCTACTTTGGCGTGTGTTGATTATGGTGGAACGGGTGGATAAGCGGAGTAAGTGCAGACAATAAGCCTTTCAAGAAGTTGGCTGTAAAGGGAAGGCAAGCACTGCAGATAAAGGTGGAAGTGGGTTAATTAGGTCCATAAACAATCTGAATGGATGAGACGTGAACATACCTCAGCACTGAACAGAGGGATCCATTAAGGAAGGAAACAGTGAAAATATAAAAGAGAGAATGGATGATGGGAAATAGAACCTTCCTGAATCAGCAGATGCAGAGATCCTGACCACATGCAAGGACTGATCTCAGAGAGGAGGAAAGAGGGAAGGAAGTTGAGAATGCTCCCCTGGTGGCTGCCAGCTCCTTGGTAAAGTGAAGGGCAAGGTTACCCCACAGCTGAAGAGAGATGGGGCTGATGGACTGGAAGACTGAGGAGGGGGCTAGTCGGAAGAGTCTTGGCAAGGACTGGGAAGCACCTGCGTCAGAGCAGCACGGATGGATTTCCAGGTGATGCTGAAGGTTGGTTGAAGTTTGCCCGTTGTGACCTGGTGGTGGTTAAAACCTACCCCACTGTAAGGTTTTCTCCAGCAGTTCTTCAGCCACCTGGGCACAGAAATGAAGAAAAGGGACAGCTAGGGTCGACGTTTCCTCTGATGAATATGACAAAGGCAGAGACATGACTTTGGAATCTTGAGAGAGACACAGGGAAATGATGGCTCGTAGACTCTGCATAAGACGTGGAATAAAGTAAAGATGAAATAGGCGAATGAGCAGAGAGAAGCCAGAGCTATGAACAGTCGATGCCCACCTGAGTTTGAAATCTGGCCAGAACACGAGGAACCGGAAAGGAAATGTGGAAAGACAGGAGGCGGCAACCAGAGGGCGTGTGGCAGGCTTGTGATCCAGGGGTGGGGAAGTGTTGGGTGTTCTCAGCTCCAGGTCGTGGCTCAGGGCGTGGGGGGAGGTGACGTGGAGGAGAAAGCTGTGGAGAAATGAAGTCGAGAAAATGGGGGTCAAGGTGTGGGGGAGGCCATGTGTGTACATGTGATGTGACAACAGGAATCAGGGTGAAGGAGCAACCTTAGACCAACATAAACTCACTAGTGAGTGAGCAAGAGAGACAAAGAGAAGGAAGGGAGGCGAGCAGAATGAAAGGTGTGTTTTCCTCAACGAAGCCTGATTTTCAACGAGACTGTGGAAGTTGTACAGAAATACCAGTGGAGGACGAGGAGGGAGCCAACCCTGCCTCTAATCCCAGAGGCACAGGGACTAGGAAAAACGGGCAGCCTCCTGCCCAAAAGAGGTGCACCCTCAAGGGAACCCCAAAGTCTTAGCTCCCACCTCTCCGGGCCATCTCCCCTGGTCCTTCCAAGTCTACCGTGTCACTATGCGCTGTTTCAAAGGTTGCATTTTTTGTTTAGCACAACTCTAAGTGAAAGCAGTTATTCTAGCAACATAATCTCAGAAGCAAATCTGGATAACATTCCACTCTGTTGGAAAAGTCTAGACCTGAGTTTAACTTTTTAACTAAGACCTTCAAGGAAAACTCTCCAGCAGCTCGTGTTCACAACCTCCCCAGTTGGCGTGTTCGGATTTGGTGCTCGGTGTGTCTGTAACAGCATCCTTTCACACTTCCACATCTCCACACTTATAGGGTCTTAGTCGTGAGTCATAAGGAACACTTCACTGGTGAGTGGGAGTAACATTTGCACGTGAACTTGAGATACTAAATTATTAATAGCCTCCTAAGGCTTTGGATTTTTGCTGTGATGCCTGTAGTGCTTTCATAAACGTATAAGGTCATTACCATGAAATGTAGGCTCAAAATATAAAACTTTTAAAGCTATTCTTCCCACTCCAGTTACAATGTTTTTCAAGATAAGGAAAACACTAACAATAAAAGGCCCTTTTGAGCTGCTCTTGAGGTAAATATTGAGGCAATGAACTCAGTAATACTTTTTAAATGCTATGGCACGGTACTGAAAAAGAATAAGCTCTGAACATTTTGTTTTCACTCTATAGCATTTATGGCTCATCGGCGTGACTTCCTTGACAGTTGGTGTTTGCATTAAACCAATTCTATTCAAGGAAAAGTGAAAAATTGAAATGACTGTGAGACTGCCCCCAGAAGACACGTAGTTTTACTGGTTATTGCCTACTTGTTTTCTCTAGGTTCATTGCGGGCGGGAGACAGTGCAAGAAAATATTCATGAGAAACTTGGATCACAAAGAAGAGAAGTCTATGCAAAATGCTGAAGAATTTGTTATTGAAAGGCAAGGGGCGGGGAGATGGAGGAAGTCAGTCATAACTGTTACTTTCAAGGGTGAGAATGAAAATAGAAAGGGTCCAAAGGAAACTCGGCCCTAAGAAGGGATTTCCAGAAGAGATGTAGGTTATTTACAAGTTTTTAATGGATTTCCAGTTGTGAAAGAGTAAAAAGAAATAAAACAGGTAAGGATGAACAGGCACTCTCTCTGTCAAAGAAAAGTAACCAAAAGCGTATTTGCTTCAAAAGAAATAGCTCTGCATCTGCTAGAAGAAGAATGACACGAAGTGAGAACATTCAGAGAAGTCATAGAGAGAAAAACAAAGAAAATGAGAATCCTAGGTCTGCAGTGGCGGGAATCCTTCTGCAGGAGAAAGGAATGCAAAGGGTGTGAATTGGAGAATGGCAATGAGAATGTGAGATGAAATTCAAGGCAGGACCTCAGAGCCAATATAGGAAAGAGGAGGGGGGTTCGTAGGAATCTAGAGGTTGTGACAGTCACACAGTCAAGGAGACAGCAGGACGTGTAGCAGGAAGACCTAAACCAGATACCGCGTCTACACACACTCAGAGAGACGGTGAGAGCAGACTACAGTGCTCAGGTGCGCTTTTTAAGCTAACATTTCGAAAATTATAATACTGAGTATGAAAAGATAAAGTGTGAAGTAACTGGCGTCAGGGCTCATCCCTGTGGGTCTGTGAATTTGCTGGGGCTGTCGTAATAAAGTACCACAAATAGGTGGCTTAAGGAACAGAAATGTGTGAATACTACTCAGCCATAGAAAAGAGTGAAATCTTCCTATTTATGACAACATGGATGGACCTAGAAGGCATTATGCTAAGTGAAGGATGTCAGACAGAGAAAGACAAATACTGTGTGATCTCACTTACATGTAGAATCTGAAGAACAACGACAACAAAAGAACAAATATAACTCAACAGAAACAGTCGTAGATACAGAGAACAGATAGGCGGTCGCCCGCGGGAGCGTGTGGGTGGGTTGGGTAGAGAAGAAATAGGTGAGGGAGATTAAGAGGTGCAAGGTTCCAGCTGCAAAATAAATGAGTCACAGGTATGAACTGTACAGGGTAGGGAATAGGGTCAACAACTACATAGTATCTTTGTAGGGTGACATTTCTTAACTAGACTTCTTGTGGTGATCAGTTTGAAATGTAGAGAAATATCAAATCACTAGGTTGTGTACCAGGAACTGACATAGTGTTGTAGGTCAATTAGACTTCAAAAACAAACAAACAAACAAATTCATAGAAAAAGAGATCAGATTTGTGGTTATCAGAGGGTGGAGGGGGGTAGGGAGAACTGGATGAAGGTGGTCAGAAGGTCCAAACTTCCTGTTATAAGATAAATAAGTACTAGGAATATAATGTACAACAGGACAGATATACTTAACACGGCTGTGGGTTGCATAGGAAACTTACTGAGAGTAAACCCTAAGAGTCCTCATCCCAAGGAAAAAAATTTTTTTTCTAGTTCTTTAATTTTTGTCTCTATGAGAAGATGCATGTTCACTGTACTTATTGTGATAATCATCTCATGATGTGTGAAGTCAAACCACTATGCTATACCCCTTAAACTTACACAGTGCTGTCTGTCAATGACATCTCAATAAAACTGGAAGAAAAAAAGACCCATTTACTGAACATGAACTCACAATCTTACAGAAAAAAGCTAACATCTAAACAATGATTTTCCTTTGACTTTTCAAACAGGACTGACAACTTTCTGTGGCCAAACATATCGGACATTAAAGCAGTATCTTTGTAGCAAGGTTTTCTTTTTTTTTAATGTTTTTATGACATTTATTTCTAGATCCTTTAAAGCAATTTATCATTTTATTATTGTTTTTATATAAATTTGCCTTGCTTAACTGAAGCATAGTTTGGCCAGAGTAAATTTTGACAAACGTTTATTAAAAAATGAAGACCTTTCCCCCTTGGTAACCATAAATTTGTTTTCTAAGCCTGAGTCTGTTTCTGTTTTTAAATTAGGAGGTTGGCATTAATATATACACACTACTATATATAAAATAGATAACCAACAAGGACCTAATATATAGCACAGAAAACTCTACTCAATATTCCATAATAAGCTCTATGGCAAAAGAATCTGAAAAAGAATAGATACATGTATATGTATAATGGAATCATTTTCCTGTACACCTGAAACTAATGCAACATTGTAAATCAACTATACTCCAATAAAAAATAAAAAAAATTTTTTTTAAGTGAAGACCTAATTCTCTGGGGAAAACATCTCTGGGGACAACATCTATTGTCTCCAATTTCTCCTATGTTGTTTACAGAAAAGGGAAAGAAATATGAATAAAACTGCATAAAAACAAACCAAAAATCCCAGAAATTTACTTTCTCACAGTCGTGGAGGCTGGAAGTCTGAGATCCAGGAGTCAGCAGGGTTCGTCATCCTGAGGCTGCTCTCCACCTCTGTCCTGGGCTTGCATGGACATCTTCTCTCTGTGTCCCTTCACGTAGGGTCCTTCCTGTATGTATGTCTGTGTCCACATTTCCCCTTTTTCTAAGGACACTTCCCACGTTGGATCAGGGGACCTCGTGGGTGACCTCATCCTAACTTAACCAATTTCATCAGCCACAATCCTTTTTCCAAATCAGCGCACATGCTCAGATGCTGGGGGTGAGGACTTCAGCATGTGGACTTTAGCAGGGACACACGGTGGGCAGCAGGGTCGCCAGCACAGGCCCAGCAATCGTGGGATTTCTGTGGAACCCAGATGTCATCTGGGATCTCTTGCTCCTTGAAATTGAAACACAGTCCTATTGGACTCCCATTCTTGCCTGGTGGATATTCACCCCCTCTCTAGTACGAGGGGCTTTTCCTGGTGGTGGGGCATCTATTGTCAAGACCCACCGTGGTTTCCGGCCCCCCCGCGCTGTGTGTTCTCATACTGCACAGCCATGACCCTGAGGGCCATACATGCCTTACTTCCGTGATATCCACCAGAATCACATGGAATAGATGAGCCCCACTCGCCAAGCCTTTGTGAGGGGAATGGACACATGAAAAATCTGAAGGTCGTTGGAGGGGACCAAGTGGGCCATAGAGGCCACATACGCAAACAACCGAAAATCACCTATTGACCTTCCTGCTGCGAAGAGCCCTTTAGGCCCATCTGCCACCAGGCTTCCCCGCCAGGGTTGCATCTTCCTGGGGCCTGGCCAACCCTCAAGCAAGCTTTGCGCCTCCTGCAGTCCTCTGAGAGCAGGAGTGATTCCCCGAGCAAGAGGGAGAACCTGCTCCCCTCTAGGTCACATCTGTCATCTTGTCCCCAGAGCAGGGCCACCCATGTGCCCCTGTGTGGCTGTAGCCCTTGTGATCACAGCTCTCAGCTCCCCTTTGGAGCCGCTCTCTCCACAAGGCTCATCCATGGGGAGTCCCTGTATCAAATCAAAGATGCACCCCAGCCGCCCCTCTACCCCTCCTTCCCTTTCCGCAGGGCTCAAGGCAAAACGCCTCCACTCACTTCAGGCCCATAAACTTCCTACAGCCCGGCGTGTGAGTTCAGACTTGTCTCAATCCCAGAATATATTTGGATACGGTCTTCCATTTCGTTTGTTTATTAAACTTCCTGACATGGGAGTTCTGGCAATGAAATCAAGAAAATTTCTGTCAGAACTGAAAGAAATTGAAAATGTAAGAGAAATGATCTAGGGGAGTGAGAATCTGTGCTTTCAACATGTCAGAAAACAGGGGAACTGATTAAAATACGATATATAGAAAACGCTCAACAGAAAGCAAGCACAAAGTCAAAGATCAAGTAAATACTCCCAACTGCTAGGATATTCATCAAGTACAAGCTAGGAAAAAACAAAGGTAAAATACTGGAGTGAAATGTCAAAAGACAATGTCCAAGAGACAATTTGGTCAACAGAGTCAAAACAGGTAAGAGAAGAGAAGAAATGGAGCAAGATTAAAGACATTTCCTACATTTTGAGTATGCAAGAGGAGACAGGGTAGAGTAGGCTTAGGAACTAAAAACAGATGGAAGTTTAGCCAGGAGAAAAGGGGAAAAAAGGGAGCACGGCATAGACTCATTTCCGGAACAAGTCCAGAAAGGACTGATTCTGAGAGCAGTGGTGGATCCTGGGATGCACTCCACATCCCCTCAATGAAGCATCTTAAGCACTGGGGATGCTGTGGGCCTTCAGGGATTGCGGCAGATGGAAAGAGGGCCTTACCCAAGCTCACACCCCTTCCCAGGGCAGGCCGCAGCTGGTGACAGTCCAGGTCGGGGCAGACAACCCTAAGGGCACTGCTAGTTCCACAGCCCCCTGAAGGCCCTAGGCCCTAGGTCCTCACGGCTCCTCCCCTGCCCTGTCCTGCTTTCTCCTCCTCTCCTTTTCTATGTGCTGGTACTAAAAGTATTCCTTAGTTGATACCCTGCCCACGAAACTCCATCTCAGAGTCTGCTTTCCTGGGAATCCAACTTGTCATCCAAGATATCTATTCTTAGCAATTCATTTGCTTATTCAGATGAATTTATATGAGACCTTGAAAATGAATGATGTCATAGTCTGTTTGGACTGCTATAAACAAAATACCGTAAACTAGGTAGGTTATGGACCACAGAAATTCATTCTTCATAGTTCTGGAGCCTGGGAAGTCCAAAACCCAGGTGCCACAGACTGAGTGTCTTGGTGAGACCCAGCTTCCTCATAGACAGCACCTTCTCGCTGTGTCCTCACATGGTGGAAGAGGCCTCATTTATAAGGGCACTAATTCATTCATGAGGGCTCCAGCCTCATGACCTAATTATCTCTCAAGGGCCCCACCTCAAAGTACTATCACACTGGGGATTAGGTTTTCAAAGCGTGAAATTTGGGGAACACAAATGTTCAATCTCCAGCAAGTGGTATGGAAAAGATGCTAAGCAGGGGAAGAATTCCTGCTTTGTTCTTTGAAACTTCAAGGATTGTCTGGGAAAACCTGGTTTTTAATGTCATATGCAAGCAAAGTCAATAGTTTAAAGAAACAAGTATATTATAAATAAAGAGCTAAAGAGAGAAAGGAAAGGCAATTCTCACTTGAGGCCACTAACACTGTTGATAAATTCCTTATATGAGTCTTATGGTAAAGCCTGGTGTGTTTGGCAGAAATACGATGGACAAGGCACAATATTGTGCCATAAAGAGATGACAGCAGCCTAGTGATTTAAGAGAAATAAAGAAGCAAGATAGAGAAGGGTCTATGTTATATGCCAGGGGGATGTATTAAACCCACAACAGTGAGCAGCCCTGATCCACAAGAAGAGCAAAGAGAGAGATGAAGGGGAAGTCCTGGTGAAGTTTAGGCCCTTAGTCTAGGTTTATTTATAAGCCCTGCAAAGAAGAAGGATCTCCAATGTTGGCTCGGGAGAAACAGTAGGTTTTGCAAAAGAGCTTTCATTTGAAGACACTCTCAGAGAAGGGGTGGGTAACTTATAATTAGAAAACAGTTTTACACTGAAGAAGCAAGTTCTGGGGTGAACTTTCTCTTCCACGGTTGGTTCTGGCTACTATTAAAAAAGTGTGTCGGGCTTCCCTGGTGGCTCAGTGGTTGAGAGTCCGCCTGCCGATGCAGGGGACACGCGTTCGTGCCCCGGTCCGGGAAGATCCCACGTGCCGCGGAGCGGCTAGGCCCTTGAGCCATGGCCGCTGAGCCTGCGCGTCCGGAGCCTGTGCTCCGCAGCGGGAGAGGCCACAGCAGTGAGAGGCCCGCGTACCGCAAAAAAAAAAAGTGTGTCATGTCAATGGCAAATTAAAGTGTGCTATAATATTGTATTAATTAGCATGAAAAGTAGTCAATGACATAATGAAAGAAAATTTCAAAACTGCATGCTAGTGACCTCATTAACATGAATACTGTGTCTCCATGTGTGCATTTAGGTACCCAGTTATCACTGGATAATGGAATGTTGAAGGATATTTTATATACTTTTGTACTGGTTGAATTCCTATGACATCATACACAATCCATACAATGTTTAATACTGAGTAAATGATGAAATCAAAGAAGATGACAAAAAAGAATCAGTCTTGGGCCAAAGACTTTCCTGTGTAATAGAAACATGAAAACCGTAAGTGCAGAAAAGAAGAATTTGTGAAACATGGTAAAACATAAAAGGACAGAAGTTAAGAAAATCGCAACATTTTTAAATGGGAAAAAATTAAATGTTTGAGAAAGTGAAACTGTTGGGAGACAGTACGCCATGGAATGACCTAAGCCTTCTGAGTGAAGGCCAAGTTTGGAGAGGGTTAGAAACGGATCTCAACAGAGACATCCCGGGGTAGCAAAGGCAAAGCCCAGTTCTTCCACCCAGAGACTTTGGCTAACAGTCCAGGATAATGAGAAATCTCCCTGTCTCCAGAGGGGAGAATGGGCAGACGTCCCAGCAGCCCCATTTAGCTCAGAATCTCCTCATTGGGGATCTGCTCCTGGGATGTACTCTCACTGATTGCATAGGTACCATTGGGCCCTCGTCACGTCACATCACTGTGGGGACAGGGATGCAGGAACTAGTATGTAATGCCTCTCTGACTGCTGATTTGCTGTAATAAATGGTCTGTGTCTCTGACTATGGGGTCTCGTATCCTGCTGTCAGGACACTATATATATAAAGCTGGGACAGGCCAACTTGTCATCTTTCAAGAAGAGTAAAATCTTAGACCCAAGTGTATATTATGTTATTTCCTTTGGTGTTGGGAAAAGAACCGTAAATATTTTGAATTTAATAACACTCTGATAATCAAATGGGAGCCCTGATAGTCGAAGACCCTGTGCAGATTTCAGGGCACAAGTTCAGTGACTCATAATCTTAAACTCAGATATGATGGACGTTGGTAGCTTTACATCGTTCAGATGGGATACATCCCTTACCGAGTTCCTGCTCAATAAATAGCTGTCAGATTTGACGCTTACGTGCAGAAATACAAATTGCATATTTATGCGCCTATATTCATAGGATCGCTGTGCTTCCCTTCAGCCTTCCTGTCTGCTCTCACCGGATGTGGTTTATTTTACTTTGTCCCCACCCTTCCTGCCCAGTGCTTGCCCACCATCTTTTCACCATGTTGTGAATGTTGCCTCAACCTTTTGGGCACCTTCCCTTGCTCTGAGTTTTGAGATGTTCCTATGATTTATTTGTCTGCGAGGTGTGTTTTTTCATCCCTAAAGGTTATCAGTTTTGTCCTGTTTCTCAGAAGGGCAAATAACAGCCAAGAGACACCACTGACTGAAGGGAGGCAGGGCTGTCTGTCTGTCCACCAGGCAGCCACCCCCTTTCACTCCTCTCTGATGACCTTGTTCCAAAGACTCCCTGGACCTTCAGGTTTCTCTCAGGTGCCCCACGAGATAGGGGCATATATTGGGAACTTGAATTAAACGTCAGGAATAGCTCTCCTGACAGTGCTCTGAAAAGGTTCCAGATACTCTGGCATAGTGAAAGCCAACAGTTGAATTCTCTTTACCTTCTTCATGTTGGTCAAGCTGCTCCCTCTTAATTGCTAGTTTTTCAATTTGCAGTCTTATTGTTCATTATGAGAAGAAACACTTTTGATCGCTTTATTCAAAAGGTCCACATCAGAATATGCTCTAAAGATGTTTCCGGGAAAATGGACAATTGTTGCTTAAATGCACACTTGCCGGGAGCTTTTAAGAACGCCTAGTAAGTGCCTACATTCACATAAGATTCATTCCCATCCATTTCCATTTCCTAAACTGCACTTTGAATGCCTTTCTTTTTCTTTCTTACTGTTAGTTTCTTAACCTCTTCTCTTCCCTGCATTCTTTAAGACCTCAGCACTCTCCCTGTGTCAGTGCTAAGACTTGGGTGGAGTCTTCAGGAGATAATATTGCCTTGTCTCTAGGACGAGGGTGGGTGCTCTTGTCTAGCGGAACGTCTTCCACGTCTGAGTCTCACCCTACCCACGCTAAATATTCTAAAACAAAGTGTTCCCTTTTTTGTTCTGTTACTTAGTTTAACCCTCTGCTGCACAGTAGAGAAAGGAAGAGGGATGGAGAGGAGAGGTGAATCCCTGAAGGCAGCAAGGAAACCTGTCTTAGAAGCACAGGTGTGTGCAAGAGATATTATCTACATCAAGATAATTCAGGGAACTTTCTTTGAAATATCTACTCGGATTAGGCTGAGACAGGTTTTTCCGAGGCACACCTTGAGTTGCCCAGTCGCAACAATTTCCCCTTCTCCAATGCAACACAGAGAGGGGAGAATTGGAGGGAAACAGGCATCTTGGAGGTTATGGTCCAGGGTTGGGATTGGCAAAGTACTGGAAACCTGAATTGAGATGTCAGGGCATCAGGTCCTAGCTGAGAGTTAAATAAATACATCTCCAAATTCACCTGGACTTGACTTAGGGACCAGCAAAAGAGAGGAAATAGTGAAGGATGATGATGAAATTAAAGTGCCTTTGTGAGGTCTGGGTTGGGATAAGATCAGGTGGGGTCTTGAGGCAGGAAGGATGTGGTAAATCCTTCAGAGGCAGGGCTCTGGGGACAACCAGCACGGGTATGGGGGAGGGAGGCCGGCAGGCGGGAAACTTCATCCTGCTTTGTTGCTGCTACTACTCCTCTCACTCATTTCTTTCCCTCTAGCTCTCCTTCTTACAGTTACTCCTTCAGCAAACAATCACAGAGCATGTAGGATGCCTGAGACGCTGTACCAGGCAACATCCAAATCAGATATTCCTACCTTAGTAATTACCCTGTTATAGGAGATCACGGTCTAGGCCTCCATTTCCTAAACTATGTGAAAGCATCGTTACGGTTTCCATAAGCTACAAATAAATATTTTCTGACATTTTGTTTCTGTAGTCGAAGAAGTTGGGGAAAAGCCTATAATATGCCACTGCTGGATAATCACATTGTATATCTGCACATGAAAGGTGCTGACATATCCAGCAATACAGAAATTTTCCAACTCATTATTTCATCAATGTTTGATCACAGAATTCAAAAGTATGAGAACTCAAAGTATGAGAACTTTGTTTCTCATAACAATTTGTAATAGTTTTTAAATTTTTTTTTCAATTTGTAATATTTTAAACGAGGGGTATTCTTCAAACATATTTTCAATGGTGATTTAAAGTCTTTGTCTAGTAAGTCCTCTGGACTCCTCGGGGACAGTTTCTGCTGACTGCTTGGCTCACAGGTGGGCACTTTCGCACAGAGAGAGCTCTGAGTCAGGTCAAATAAAGGCCAGCTTGAGATGGGGCTGTTCGGTGAGGTGCCGGACAAGTTAGGAAGTGACAGTTCTCTGGGGACGGGGCTCCAAAGCAGTTCTGGCTCCTCCAGTGGTGGCAAGTCTCCTGGAGTTCACAGCTTCCCTGGTTGTGAGCTGTTTGGTTTTCAGGGCTACAGCAGACCTTGGAGAGGGAGTGGGATGAGGGCAAGTTAAAATGTCACAAGTCTTCCTGGGTTTTTGAGGTTCTGCCATTTTTCTTGAATAAACACTCCTTGGTTAGTTACAAGCCTGTGGCTAATTTCCAGAGTTCTGAAAAAGTGGATTTTGACAGTGTTTGCCAGTGTTCCTATTGCTTTCACGGACGAGCAGATCTCCAGAGGTCCTGACGCCACCACTCCCTGAATGCATTCCTTGGATGCCACTGTGCCTTTATTCTTGTTGCTCCCCATGCTAGGAATGCCCTTGTCTTCTGTTTATGCTGCTTGGAAATTTGTCATTTGGATGTCAAATGTCTCATGTTCAGTGTAGCCTTCACCGACCTCCTTTTCTTCCTTCCTCCCGGGCAGGATTACTTATGCCCCGTATGACTTGTTCATGCATTTTATAGCAGTCACCATGCAGCCTTGAGCAGAGCTGTTCCACTGCACATTCAGTTCTGGATGTTATGAACTGAATGTGCCCAGGGTGCATGGCTTACAGACATCTCAAAGTTGCCCGTGGAGTTACACAGTGAACCATCCACGTGGCCACGCCTGGGTGCCTTGCGTCCATCACCACCAGCTAACACGAAACACTTAAGACAGAAGTAAGGTCTAGTTCAAAGTTGTTCACCTAAGATTAAATCTAGAACTTCTCTAAAGCACATACTTAATCATTTTTAAATGAATGAATGAAGACATTTATGTGGAAGACAATTTTTCCATGGACCAGGGCAGGGGGATGGTTTTCGGGATGATTCAAGCGCATTACATTCATCGTGTACTTTATTTCTATTATTATTACATTGTAATATATAATGAAATGATTACACAACTCACCACAATGCTGACAGGAGGCGGAGCTCAGGCAGTAATGCGAGCGATGGGGAGCGGCTGTAAATACAGATGAAGCTTCTCTCACTCACCAGCTGCTCACCTCCTGCTGTGAGGCCCGGTTCCTAACAGGCCACGGACCGGTACCAGTCCGTGGCCTGGGGGTTGGGGACCCCTGTTATAGATCATAGACAGGCTCTTCCTCAGAAAAACTTATCATGTAGGATATAAACAAGAAATAAAAAATAAGTGAACTAAATAGAGACCTATACTGCCACGGGTTAGGAATAAAATTCCCATTATTTCCACAGCAAGGGAGAAGGATTAGCAAATTCATGCATTCACCTTCTGTTTATTATGGGATTTCTACTTAATTCATGCTTTAGGCCTTAATTATACACGCTTCCATATGTCTTATTAAGAAATCCTTAGGTTGCAAGAAACAGAAGCTGCCTAGAGGTGGCTGAAGTAATGAGGAATTTTTGTAAAGAATCAGAGGTATTTCACAGAAACCAAATGAACAACTTGACCAGGGCCCCTGAGGAGACAAAGTCAGAACCAGAAGGTCCACAGCCAAGGTCACTCGTCCCTCTCTGAGACCATGCTCTCGGATTCTCGTTCCTCTTCTCTGCACATCTGCACATCTGCTTTATTCTTTTCTTTCTCCCAAAAGACCTCCTTTGTTCTAGGGCAGCATGCACAAGGTCACCGTAGCCGAGGCTTCAAATACTCTGTTAAAGCATCTCAACAAAACTAACCAGAGTTGCTGAGTCCCTGTTTTGAATTCCTACGAGAGTGAATCTGCGGGACAAGCCTGGATCAAGGGTGAACCACTTGGCTACGTGGCTGTGCTCGGGGGCAGGGTTATGTGGCTCACTTGCTAGTGACTCAGCCACGTCTGTGGGAGCTGGCTCACTGGCAGGAAATGGGCAGTGAGGACAGGGCTGCAGGTGATGGGAGTTTAACTGGATCGACACCTTTATTCGTCTGGTAGGGCTGCCATCACAGAATATCACTGACTGGGTGGCTTAAACAACAGAAATTTATTTCCTCACAGTTTCAGAAGGTAGAAATCCAAGATCAAGATGCCAGCAGGGTGGTTTCAGGTGAGACCTCTCTTCCTGGCTTGCTGACAGCCACCTTCTTGCTAATCACTTGCCCTTTCCTCTGTGTGCCCTCAGAGAGAAACCTGTGTTGCCTCTTCTTCTTCTTATAAGGATACCAGTCCTACTGGATTAGGACCCCACCCTTATGACCTCAGTTAACTTTAATTATTTCCTTAAAGGTCCTATCTCCAAATATGGGGGTTAGGGCTTCAACATATGAATTTCAGAAAGACACAATTCGGTCCGTAACAGCATCCCAAAAGGTACCCACTATGCCATCGAAAATGATACCAGATTTTAATTTCCAAGTGTAATGCAATGGCCACTAATGGACTAGAATTGTTAAAGTCTTGTTAAAGAATAATTCATGAATTACGTTTCCTTCTACATGACCAATAACCTCATTTATATGCATGGAGAATATGTGGTCACTTATATTCAATTCTCAATTATCCATACTAATGAAAATGTAGAGAGTATATTCAGATGACTGAGAAATGAAAAGTACTGTTGCAACCGCTCTATTCTAGTAATCAAATGTCCTATAGGAAGGAACAGTACCATTTGGAGAACACGGCATAACTTTGCTGTGCCTTTCTTTTCTTAATTGAGTAGGAAGAGCTGCCCTACTGGAGTCATGTAGCTCTCTCCATGCTGTTTTATTGAGTAAGGGGGAGGGTAGCACAGAAAGCATGAAACTGGGCCTCAAAATGACAGAAGTGGGACTTCCCTGGTGGCACAGTGGTTAAGAATCCATCTGCCAATGCAGGGGACATGGGTTTGAGCCCTGGTCCGGGAAGATCCCACATGCCGTGGAGCAACTAAGCCCGTGCATCACAGATACTGAGCCTGCTCTAGAGCCTGTGAGCCACAACTACTGAAGCCCACATTGTCTAGAGCCCACGAGCCACAACTACTGAGCCCACATGCTGCAACTACTGAATCCTACACACCTAGAAGCCCATGCTCCGCAACAAGAGAAGCCACCGCAATGAGAAACCCATGCACCGAAATGAAAAGTAGTCCCCACTCGCCATAACTAGAGGAAGTCTGCGAGCTGCAACAGAGACCCAACACAGCCAATAAATAAATAAATAAATATTTAGAAAAATAAAAACAGTAAACTGTTTTTAAAAAAATGACAGAAGTGAGTAAACCTGGCAGAAAATAAAGAAGACTCTTTATGGGATGCAGAGGTCAATTTACACACATCGTACTTATCATACCACTCAGAGGATTGTATCTGAGCTTTAATGGGGCCAAAACCATCCCCCTTTAAACAACTGCTGCTTCACTCTGTCTCTGAAATCCATTCACCCAAAGCCAGAGACTTATTCACATACCACTTGCGTGCCGCTCTGAAAGCAAACATCCTAATATCGTCTCCGGAGCTTAGGGATACCGTTTTGCTCCCTGGAAACACTGCTCTGTACTTTCGGTCCTCAGGAAGCTAGTCATCCGGAAACACAGTTAAATCTTGAGTCATTCAGAGCCTGCCCTGAGGAGTGCTACCCTGACTCTGCTGTGCCCATTCTCTACCAAAACAAGGGGAGGAAACTAACACAGACCGAGCACCTGCTGTGCAGCAGCAATACATCATCTTACCTACCCAGGACACTCTCATTTCATGTAAAGCTACTACTAGTCAGACAACCCCTTCAAATACAGAAAATAAGAAATGACTAAAATCTAACATATATGTCAATAAATTACTATTTATAACTTTTATGGTCTAGAGCTCTACAGTACATGAAGTGTAGAGTCGTGGTTGGGAATAAGGGCTCAGGAGTGAAAATGTCAAGGTCCAAACCCCAGCTCTACCACTTCCTGGCTGTGTAACCTCAGACAAATCACTTAAGCTCTCTGTGCTTCAGTGTTCATGATCAAAACAGGGATAATAGTAAGGTCTACTTCACAGGATGATTGGGAGGAATAATGAACAAATGTAAATGTTTGGAGAACGTATGGCACATAGTGCTATGTTCGTTTTGCTCTCATTTCAATTTCCATTACTTCCACGTTAGCTACTATGGCAGGCAGACTCTGAGAGGGTCTCCACCATCCCCACTTCCCGTATTCACACCCTGAATAATCCCTTCCCTTTGAGTATAGGCGGGACCTGGGCGTTGCTTCTAACCAATGAAATACAGCAAAGGTGATGGATGTCACTCCTACGATCAGATTAATAAAACTGAGCCCCCTATGTTGCTGGCAGACTTTCTCTACAGCCTTGTTGGCTTGCATTAATGATGCAAACTTCCACATTGGAAAGGCGCACATGGCAAGGAGTTGAGGGCAGTTCCAGCCAACAACCAAGTGGGAAACCAGGTCCCCAGTCCCACCACCCCGTGAGCTCAGGAGCAAATCTTTCCCCAGTAGAGCATTCAGATGAGACCCCAGCCCTAGCCAACACCTCAGCTGTAGCCTTTCAGAGACCCTGAAGCAGAGGCTCCACCTAAGCTCTGCCCGGGTTCCTAGCCCAAAGAAACTGCATTAAGAAGTGTGGACTGTTGTAAGCCACTGCATCTTGTGGTAGTTTGTTCTGTAGCAGGGGATAGCTAATATACCTCAATAGTGCAAAACACAAAGTGATTGCTCAGATAAATATTCATTCTCTCTCCCTTCTCAGTTATAGTTATATGTATATTTTTAAATGTGATTTCTTCCTGGAAATCATTCTTTAAAGCATTGTTGATTATAACACACTGCTCCAAGTTGGCTAATATCTCTTGTGGTAACTGTTATTCTCTTGCTTTGATTCAGTTTCTTCAACAATACTAACAATTCCTCAGGAAGTACCTACGTGTGGCATTACCCATTTTATCTCATCAGTTTTCACAAAAACCCTGAAAGGTAAGTGTCATCACCTCCATGTCACAGGTCAGGGCGCTGGTCTTCTGAAAGAGTAAACTCCTTTTCCAGGTCTATAACTAGATGCTCTAAATTCTCCAAAAAGGAAACAAAAGGAAAAGCCACCAAGGTTTATGCTCATAGCTGTTCTCAAGATAAATACAATTTGTATACAGAGAGTGCGCAAAAACCTCCAAGATGCAATTTCTCTTCTTTCGTCATTTCTTTCACCTAGAAAATCCTCATGCATCAGTGAGGATTCAATCTGTCCTTCTCCGCATATCACTGCAATCAGGCAATGCTCTTGCTGAAGCGGAGTGATATCTACTAGGTGCCCTGTGTCAGGGGACATCTTCAGACACAACCCTATCTAAAGAAAACTAGCACCAGCTCAGAGTCGGGCCAACCGCTATCATTACAATATGCAAAGAAGCCTCCAAAACGGTTTTTCTAAGTTAATGCTTAGGCAGAAACAGAGCTGAGATTTATGCCCACAAATATCAAATTCAAAATTATGGTTCCCATGACAGTCATAACTTACCCTCAAGCACACAGGTAGTATTTTTAGTTGTTAGGTTATAGTGGGAATGCTGCAGCCGAAAATATACGTGTGATATGTTCAGATTGCAGCTAATACAAGACTGGTTAATGGAGATTTCCTTTACTCTAAAGTTGTTTATCTTTACATGTAAGCTGATTCACTGCAGTGTGATTTTGGCACTTAAAGAAATGTGCGTTTCAAAGTCAAGGGGGTCATAATGACTTGCAAATTTAAATTAGTTAGAGCTTAAAACAGGCAGTGTCTGAGCTCAGCACTCAATGACAGGTAGTGGGAATAAGGTAACCTCAGAGCACATTCAAATATTTAAGTTAAGGAGACTCAGGGAGAAAGACTAGTCTTGTTTATACGGTAGGAAGAAGGCTCAAGGTTAAAATAAACCACACATATTAAATGATATGCATAGAATATGCACATTATACTTTGTGTCCTAATGATCCAGGTACAGGCATACAAGTCTTCCTCTAAATACGTTCACGCATTTACAGTCATTCTTGAAAAACTGTAGAAAGTGGATATGAACATTTAATCTTGAAAACTAGCATGTCATCGTATGCCTGGGCCTGAAAATGAATTTGGAAGAAGAAACAGGACACAAGACAAAAGGAAGCCTTACATACTTAGCCTTCCCCTTCTGTTTGGGTTCCTCGGGTACCAGTGGTTACTTGGGGAAAATGACACATGACTTGCCTTCAGTGGATGATTAAATTATCTGAGTCCATTGCAGACAGTGCTGTAGAATGTGCCTGAGACACCGCACTTTGGGGCTTTTTATCCTTGTAGAAATGTAGATTTGTGAAACAGTGTTTGGATATCCAAATTCTTCTCTGTCCATAAATACTACATGATCATACATGCAAAGATATCAAACTAGGCTCACACACAGACATCGCAGGGGTTTTTTTCTTCACTCAGCGTTTGAACTATGTGAACACACTGAGCTCTGGAAGGGAACGAGAAGAGATCACTCAGGAGTGATAGAAAGATCTGGAATATTTTAAATGGCCAGGAAGCATGGAGGGGGTAACTTAAAACTAGCATTTTAATTGGTCTTCCCTTCAGCTGTGAATACCCAATTATCAAAATCTTGGGTTTCAGAAAATAAAAGTTTGTTTAAAATGAACCAGACTTCTGAGATCGGATCCATACGGTAAACTAATCACATGCACGCACCTGTTTTCCAAAGTTTCATTAGATGAGAGACATATTTTAAGGCAGTGGTTCTCAAAGTGTGGTTCAGCATCACCTTGGAACGTATTAGAAACGCAAATTTCTCCAGCCTCTTCCTGCATCTACTGTGAAACATAAGAGAGAGTACCATCAGTAGAAAAACGTGTTTGATACAGAAGACAGACTGGATGGACACTGAAAGCAATAATAACAAGAGAAAACTGCACATCTTATCACAGGAGGAGAAAAAGTCTGCTAGGGTAGCAGCAGTTCAGGGAAAGGATTATCTTATCAAAGAAAAGTGGTGGGAGTGGGGTTTGGGAATGGGGGAGGAGTGTGGGGAGTCTGTGTTGATTAATCCAGTGGCTGCCTTGGCACACCCGGGCAGGGCTGACCACTCTCCTGTGTCCCTCCCTCAACCCACTGTTGCCAAGCAGCAGGCAGTGGTGGCCTTTACCAGTTATAGCGGAGGGTTTGGGTTGTACCAGTAAAGCAGCGCTGGGCCCCAGCTGGTTACTAATGGGAAAGATAAGTGTCCCACACCAAGGACAGGCGGCTGCCTCTCCCCAACAATCATCATTGACAAGACAAGGTCACCTCTACAGGTAGGCAAGCAGGGATTCTTAAAGAACAAGAATTAGAATCACTTGAAGAAAACCAACACCATGAGAGGAGAACCAAACTCCATAAGCAGAGGACCTAACAAAAATAGTAGAAATGAGCTAATAGAGCAATCAGAAGAGAATTTCAGACTCAGTTGTGTTAATCAGGGATGGCAAACTGCTTTGCTTAATAGAAAATCCAACTGAATCTTAGAGGTTTCTTTTTTTGTCATATAGAGAGTAGGATGGAGGGGGTAGCCCGAGGCTAATGTAGCTATTCGGTGATGCCTTCAAGGATGTGTGATCTTTCCGTCTTTCTTCTTTGCCACCTTAAAGAGTGGCTTTAGGGCTTCCCTGGTGGCGCAGTGGTTGAGAGTCCGCCTGCCGATGCAGGGGACGCGGGTTCGTGCCCCGGTCGGGGAAGATCCCACATGCCGCAGAGCGGCTGGGCCCGTGAGCCATGGCCGCTGAGCCTGCGTGTCCAGAGCCTGTGCTCCGCAACAGGAGAGGCCACAGCGGTGAGAGGCCCACGTACCACAAAAAAAAAAAAAAAAGAGTGGCTTTAGTCCTAATGGTCACGAGACAGCTGCTGGGACCCCAGACCACACAGCTGCATCCAATGAATGAAAAAGAAGGAAGTAAAGAAGACAGCACCAACAAACTTGGCCAGAATTATATTTCATAACCTCAGCCAGGTGCAAGGTTTTATAAATTACAACACCTAGAATAGAGACAGGCAAGGTTGTAAACCTACAGAGTACCTGCCACATGAGTATAATTATTATATTTGGAAAGATTTAAGAAGATATTGCATCTGTGAAAATTTTATATGTAATTGACAAAATTAAAAACCCAGTCAATGGACTGAATAGCAGAACGGACAGAGCCAAGGAGTAAATTAGTGAGTTAGGAAATCAAAGGGAAGAATGTTAGAAAAATTCCCAAGCTGAAGTCTTTTGAAAGACTCTGAATTTCAAGCAGGAAAATTGAAAACTATTCTTGGAGGAATTTCAGAACACCAAAGATCAAATGAAAAAAAAAATCAGAAAAGCTTCTAAAGATACAAAGCAGGTTGCTTATTCATGTTAGCTGAGAATAAGTCCCCTCCATTGTCTGTCCCTCTGCTCTGCAATCACAAGTTAGCAACGCAGCCCCCGAATCCAGGACTACGTGGGTTGATTAAAGATTTCCACCTTCAAGCAGATGGCTGCAATAGTACGGTTAATACCTAGATACTACGTGAGCTTTGCATAGGATAGGAAACAAAGAGCAAGTGAACCCTTTCACTGATCTCTATCATGCGGTCTTTCCTTTACTGAGTCAAAAACATAAAATTACAGCAAAAAAAGAAAAAAAACAAAAAAAACCCATAAAATTATGACATGAACCAGAGAGAGGTAGGTAGCTCTATGTTTAGCAGACATTAAAGCAAATAAAAGTACACAACATGGCGGGGAAAAGACGGCAATAAAAAGATGTAAAAGATTTGTAACAGACTAAAAGAAATTAGATATTGCAACATTAATATTAGAAATAATAAAATGTAAAGAAAGAAGCATTTGCTGACTTTAAAAAGGAACACATTTTTATATTTATAAAAGATACAAACCACAAGGAATATATAACAGTAGTAAACTTTTGTGTACTTATAAACACAACTGTGAAACCTATAAAGCAAGAGCTGATAGTAAAATAAGAAATGTGAGATTTTGATATATCTCTCTAAGAAATAGACCAAGTAGACCCAAAAGAAGGTAATAAAGTTGATCTAATTTATATTAGTTCTCATTCTCTCTCTCTCTCATTCTCACTCCATTTCTCACTCTTACTCTTTCAATATCAATAAAAGCAAATACACTGGAAAGGCCAATAAAATAAGCAAACTTTGGAGAAGAAAATAAAAGACACAAAATAAACAGCATTAGAAATTAGAATGTAGCATGCCTTGCATATAGACAAGATTTTTTTTTATTATGAGAAGATAAAGTATAATTTTGCTCCAATAAACCTAAAAATCTAGATCTCATAGATGATTTCCAAGGGAAAAAACTGACTCAGAACTACACTGAAAACCTTAAAATATCAAAAACTGTAAGGAAATTGTAAGATTTAAAAAAAACCCTAAAGTATACCAGAACCAGGATGATTTTAAGGCAAGAAAAGAATAGATCAAGAAAAGAATAGTTCATTTCTACACCACATAAACGAGTCTAGAGTGTAAAAAAAATATGAAAAAGCTGGCAGCTAATTTTGACACCAAAGCTAGAAAACACAATACAAATTAAAATGCAGGCTAATGTCACCTGATGAACAGGCCAGAGCAGAGGGAACCTTCCAGCTTTTGTCATTGGTCTGGATTTGGCAAAGGCTAAGACATAGCACATGTGACTTGGGGAGCGAGTGAAGCATGAAAGGAACTTCTGGGGATATGAACCTGGGCAGTTTATCTTCCTGTGTTCCCAACGCTGATTTTCTAGCAAAATGAAAATAATTCATAATAATAGTGACGATGATAACTCCTCAAGTTTGGAGGTCATGACTCGTCCTCACAGAGTCATACATGAATGTTGGGCCCCTAACAAAGAAGGAATTGTCCAAACACAAATATGTCTTTCCATTAAGCAGGCAGATTCAGACCTTGGACTCAACCTAGAGTCCATATTACAGCAAATCATTTGCAGATGTCTGTGAGTCGGGGATATGCCTAGGAAGGAGTGATGACAGTCTTCTCTGGGATGCATCACCTAGTTGGGCTCGTCCAGTGACATTCTAGGCCTCCAGGTATGGCCTCAGAGCTGGGAGTTGTCCTGGCAGGGCTGCAGCACACAGCAGCTGCCTGCAGAACAGATTCAGAGAACAGCTGTTTGTCTCAGAGAGCGGCAGATAGGAAGAACCCTCTGCCTGCCGCCAAAGTCAGCTGGGATATCTGCTATCCTTGCAGATATCAGGTCTCTATTAAATATGTAAGTTAAGGGCTAAAATGAAAACTGAAACGAACCCACAATGTTTTGGAACAGTCTTCAAACATTCCAATCGTAGCCGTGCTTGTTCTAATACAGCCAGCCACCTTCTGAGGCTCAAAAGGAATTTCCTCCGAGCAGGAAAAGTCTGAAAGGGAGTTCGTCAAAGATCCTTGGGGAAAACTCTGTTTGCTAGCAGGAAAGGAAAGTTCAAGATGCCTGAGAGACCACACTGATGAAAAAATACTGTCACCTGTCAGGGCAAGGGGAGGTCATCTTGGGTCGCAGTTTGAGTTAAAACTCCTGCTCAAAACTTAAAGAGCAAGAGGACCATTAAAGACATCACCTTGCGCAGCAAGAACCCAAGAACACACATCCACACACAGAATTCGCTGCACGCGTGTGCATGTATGTTAGTGCAGGCGTGATGTCCAAAATAGTTCACTGCTATCACGGCATAGGATGATCACGGCATAGGATGACCACGCCTCCTGGTTTGTCTGGAACGAAAGGGGTTTCCTGGGACATGGGCCTTTCAGTGCTAAAACTGGGACTGGCCACGGTGGGGTTAGATCACCCTGTGTCAGGGCGCTAACCACCCGGAACAGATGCCTGCTCTACACAACCCATGTGGCCTTACTGGTACCATATCTGACTTCTCATCCTCAGGGTCTGAGGATCTGAGCTCTGGGCAACGTGCAGTCCTGTGTTCAGTTCCCCAGACGTCTCATGCTTTCTCCTGCCTCTGGGCCTTTGCACAAACTCTTCCCTCCACCTAGACAATCCCTGTAACTTCCTGCAAGAAGACTTCGTCACCCTTCAAAAACGGAATGGGTCCATCTCTGAAGATTTTCCCTAGGACTCTAGACTCTCTCCTATATTCAGAAGGTGAGGGAAAAGGGGAAGCAGAAATAATTCCACGGAAGCAAGTTTGCTCCTCTCAATTCACTCATCAACAAGGAAGCATCGGAACGTCTCTCCAAATGCCCACTCCCCAAATTCTGAATCAAAATTTCTTCATCACAGTCGGTAACCTTCCCCAGGGAGCCACTAAAAGCTATTATGGGCTTCTGTTCCTGCTGCCAGGGCCTGAGGCAGGGTGGAAAAGCATCTGAACCTGATGATTTGAGGACCAATAATGAAGATCCGCTGTTTCTGTGGGTCTGGGCTGCAGCCCTGCTCATAAGAAAAATTGTTTTCATTCAGATTAGATGAGGTCACGTTGTCTCTGAGCAAACAGTTGGCGTATGTCCTTGAGAGATGCAGTCAGTTATGAAGGCTCCAGTGACCAGAGCCCTCCCAGGTCGGCGGACTGAGCCAGACCTGGAAGGACTTGGTGGCCCCTCCCCTGCTCCTAAGGCCCCGCCCTCCCAAGGCCAACTAGAGTCTGCAGGCCCCGGGGAAGAAGCAGAGGTGAACACTGGCCTTCTGGGGAAGGGCGCAGACGCAGATGTTCCTGCAGCCACAGGAAGAAGGTGGGGGTGGGACCTGAAGATAGAACCAGGTCAGGGTTGGGGGAAGGCCCACGGGGACTGGATCAATTAGGGTCCCAGCAGGAAACAAATGGCCCACGCAGAGAAGGGAAATTCAGGAGAGTTTAATAAAAGGTCTGTTTACAAAGGCGTGGGCAGGGCATAGGGAAACCAGAGATTAGTGAGACTCCCTGGGCTGGCCAGGCAGGTGTTACCACCCTTGGGTGAAGGGAGGGTGCGGTTACCAGAACCCAGAGACAGAGTGCTGAGTGAAGGGAGACAGCCACGCGACAGGGGGTGACACCAGACACCTGGTCGTACAAAGCAGAGGAGAGAAACGCAGGGAAGGTCTGCGGGGCAAACCGAAGGTGTCTGGCGCGTGGACACACAGGGTGAAAGCCTGGGCCTGCGGTCCTTTCCTTCAAAGGTACAGAGAAAGTTGCAGACTACTTAGAATTTGAATCTTGGTCCTTTTCTTAAAATTTTATTTATTTATTTTTCCCATGGGGCACGCGGGCCATCCCAGTTCCCCAGCCAGGGATCGAACCCGTGCCCCCTGCACTGGGAGTGTGGAGTCTTAACCACTGGACCACCAGGGCAGTCCAGAATCTTGGTACTTTTAATCTCTGTTAAAAAGCATCAGAGAGACCGCCAAGGTGAATATCCTGGCTCTACCGGGAACTAACCGTGTCACCCGCGGCAAGTTCTCCCCCTCTCTAAGACCTGGCTCACCCACCTATCAATAAGCACAATAATAATACTTATTCAAGACTGGATGAGATTCAGCAAAGCATCCCCCATAGTGAACGGTGCTTAATCAATGTTAACGCTAATTTTCCGGTTATCGCTGTGACTGTGTTTTGATAAATATTCCATACTCTGTGTCATCTGATGTTTTCCTCTTGAAAAGGCTAAAGGGCCAAGGGAACAAGGAGGAAAGTAACAGAGGCTTCTCTGTCCCGTTCCCTCTGGCACCAAGAGAAAGAGGAGTGGCTGGGTCACCGGTTGTGCTAAGACACAGAGGCCATCGAGGCAGGCGAGAGGCCCAGAATGTCAGGCACCAGAGGGGATATTTGCAGAGGCATCATAAGGCCCAGCTTTCCAACTGTCTCTCATAGGTTCAAGCACCCACCCCCAGGAAAGGACTGGGAGGCTCACACACCCCTGTTATACTTAAAAAGGGAAATAGACCAGAGAAATGAAATTGAATTTATGTACAACAATCTATGCATTACACAATGACGTGAAAACTCTACAGCAATTCAGTGGTGATCTTAGCACACGTCTGGGAGAGCAAAGAAGACAGGAAGCTTGTGACAACAAAAAGTCACCGTCTGCACGAACTTTCTTTTATGTAACCACTTGGGAGAAATGTCATTTAACTGTTCCCTATAGTTTGGAAGCATAGGATTTTCTCCTCTATATCCCACCTTAAGTATAATCTTTTAGGACCTACTGTATAGCACAGGGAACTCTACTCAATACTCTGTAATGACCTATGCAGGAAAAGACTCTAAAAAAGTGTGGATATATGTACACGTATAACGGATTCACTTTGCTGTACACCTGAAACTAACACAACATTGTAAATCAACTATACTCCAATCAAAATTTTTTTTAAAGTATAATCTTTTACAGTAAAACTTCCTGTTTTGACAAACTGATGTAGCTAAGTTGAAAACAGAGAATGAGTACTGGCCAGTTGCTAGCATTCTGTGGGTCCACGGATCACTCCGTTCAGCATCAGAGAACAATGCAGGTGCAGAGAAAGCAGAACAGAATTTCTGCCAGGAGATTAAGAATGAACTGGGAGCCCACAAAGGACTAACACCAAGGACATGCGTGACGTGAGCCCTGGGCTTAACATTTCAGTCTTTGATATCTTAACTGTTTTGATTCCAGAAACTTAAGCGGACATTGGTAAGTCGTATGCTCTTTTTTTTTCTGGATTGTTGGTTTTGGAGTTTTGGCTTCTTTAAAAGCAGCTTCATTGAAATATAATTCACAAAGCAAACAATTCACCCATGTAAAGTGTACAATTCAGTGGTTTTTAGTATTTTCACAGGTATGTGCAACCATCCCCGTTGTCAATTACATTGTCATCACCTCAAAAAAAAAAAAATCCCGTCCCCTTTACATATCACTACTTTGCCTCCGCAACTACAGCTTTCCCCAGCCATAGACAACCACGGGTCTCTATTCTGTCTATACGGATTTACCTGTTCTGGCCATTTCATATAAGTGGAACAATATAACATGAGCTCTATTGCGACTGTCTTCTTTCACTTAGCATAATGTTTTCAAGTTTATCTATGTTGTGGCGTGTATCAGTGCTTCACTCCTTTCTATGGCAGGATAATATTCCATTAAATGGAGATACCACATTGTGTTTACCTATTCATCAGTTAATGGACATTTGGGTTGTTTCCACATTTTGGCTGAGATGAATAGTACTGCTATAAACATTCATGTATGAGTTTTATTATGGATATATGTCTTCATTTCTTTTGGGTAGATTTCTAGGAGTGGAATTGCTGGGTCATATGGTGACTCTATGCTTAGCTATTTGAGAAACAACCAGACTGTTTTCCAAAGTGGCTGCACCATTTTACATTTCTATGACTCCTTCGTTTTTTCTACCACTCTTAGAATGGTTACAATGGTAATCAACCTAACAGCTAAGTGAAAGTACAAAATACTGGGCTGGTGTCTATGCCAGTCACATCCACAGACAATTCTTCTCCGGAATGAAGATTCTATTCTCACTTCCCCACCCATCCCTATTGACCAGCGAGTCACTGTGAATCTTATGAAGATTCAAATAAGAACTGTGTCGTCCTTTGTTATATCTCTGTGAGATGAATTCATCTTATTTATTTTATTTTCAAAAAACAAGTGAGGGGGCTTCCCTGGCGGCACAGTGGTTAAGAATCCGCCTGCCAATGCAGGGGACACGGGTTTGAGCCCTGGTCTGGGAAGATCTCATATGCTGCGGAGCAATTAAGCCCATGCGCCACAACTACCGAGCCTGCGCTCTAGAGCCCGCGAGCCACAAGTACTGAACCCTCGTGCCACAACTACTGAAGCCCGTGTGCCTAGAGCCTGTGCTCCTCAACAAGACAAGCCACCACAATGAGAAGCCTGAGCACCACAACAAAGAGTAGCCCCTGCTCACCGCAGCTAGAGAAAGCCCACATGCAGCAACGAAGACCCAATGCAGCCAAAAATAAAATAAACAAATAAATTTATTTAAAAAAAAAAACAAGTGAGATAGGCAGGAAGGGCGTGACTATCTCCACTAAACTAATCAGGAAACAAAAAGAGGGGAACATTTATAACCTGCCCTAAGACACGTTTCAGTGATGATGCCAGGGATAGTATCACATATTTCAATCTCTTCCCTCCAGTAGGAAAGATGATATTAACATAAATCATAGCAATGCAAGATGTATGTGCTACCAGTCAAATGGGTGACAAGAGCCAAAATGTAATAAGAGTTTGTAAAAAGTGAGAGCAGTTGGAAGTGTATTGGGGAAAAAGGAGGAAGATACAAGGAAGATTTCCTGGAGGAGAAGAGAAGGTGGTACTGAGCTGGGCCTTGGAGGACACATAGGAGTTTGAATGGGTTGAGGTTGATTGAAGACACTGCTGGCTTACATAGCAGCAAGACCCACAACTTGGAAAATAAAAGCAGAGTCAGGGAACGTTGGGTAGTCCAGTTTGAGTGGAAAATATTCCCTCATGTTTAGTTGAGCAGTAATGGGCAATGGGTTTAAATACAGATATCAGTAAAAGAATCTGGTCTCTATTCAGTAGGAGGTTGAGAAAAACCAGCAAATTTTTCTGAAAGGATTTTCGTCATCAATGTGGTGCTTTAATGACACTATTATGGCAGTACCGTATGGGGAAAAAAGTAAAAGGATTGGTAATGGGAGTAGAAAAGCTAGTTAAAAGACGATCGAAACAGACCAAGTGTAAGATAACGAATGTCTATATCAGAGGTTCTCAACCAGGAGGTGTTTTGTTCCCCAGGAGATATCTGCAATGTCTGGGGACATTTTTGGTTGTCACACAGTGTGGAGCACTCTGGCTTCCATTGGGTGGTGACCACGGGTGCAGCTGAACATCGTACAATGCACAGAACACCCTACAACAAAGAGTCATCTCTCCCACAATGCCAGTGGTGACAAGGCTGAGAAAACCTGGTCTGAATCAAGGTAGGGTCAGTGAAAATAGAAGCAAATGACAGATAACAGAATTATTTTCATGGAAGACGTTATAGGATTTGATGATGAACTGAGTCTGGAGGCAACAGAGAGGGAGCAGGTGGTTTGTAACTTTATGATTGACAAAATTATAATAGCAAAATCAAAAATGTTTTAAGAGGAAATTCCCTGGCAATCCAGTGGTCAGAACTCCATTCTTTCACTGTGGAGGCCCAGGTTCCATCCCTGGCTGGGGAACTAAGATCCCACAAGCCACATGGCCAAAAGAAATGTTTTAAGAAATTCATAGGAGAAATGTAAGACCGGTCATTATAAATCTCTCAGAGGAAAACACAGGAAGAACACTCTTTGATATAAATCACAGCAGATCTTTTTTGATCCACCTCCTAGAGTAATGGAAATAAAAACAAAAATAAACAAATGGAACCTAATGAAATTTCAAAGCTTTTGCACAGCAAAGGAAACCATAAACAAGACTAAAAGAGGTAGAAAATATTTGCAAACAAATCAACCGACAAAGGATTAATCTCCTAAATATATAAACAGCTCATGCAGCTCAATATTAAAGAAACAAACAACGCAATCCAAAAATGGGCAGAAGACCTAAATAGACATTTCTCCAAAGAAAACATACTGATGGCCAAGAAGCATATGATAAGCTGCTCAACGTCACTAATTATTAGAGAAATGCAAATCAAAACTGCAATGAGGTTTCACCTCACACCAGTTAGAATGGGCATCATCAGAAAATCTACAAACAACAAATGCTGGAGAGGGTGTGGAGAGAAGGGAACCCTCTTGCACTGTTGGTGGGGATGTAAATTGATACAGCCACTATGGAGAACAGTATGGAGGTTCCTTAAAAAACTAAAAATAGAATTACCATATGACCCAGCAATTCCACTACTGGGCATATACCCAGAGAAAACCATAATTCAAAAAGACACATGCACCCCAGTGTTCATTGCAGCGCTATTTACAATAGCCAGGTCATGGAACTAACCTAAATGCCCATTGACAGACGAATGGATAAAGATGTGGTACATATATACAATGGAATATTACTCAGCCATAAAAATGAACGAAATTGAGTCATTTGTTGAGACGTGGATGGATCTAGAGATTGTCATGCAGAGTGAAGTAAGTCAGAAAGAGAAATACAAATATCACATACACATGTATGTGGAACCTAGAAAAATGGTACAGATGAACCAGTTTGCAGGGCAGAAGTTGAGACACAGATGTAGAGAACAAACATACGGACACAAAGCGGGGGGAACCACGGTGGGGTGGGGATGGTGGTGTGCTGAATTGGGCGATTGGGATTGACAGGTATACACTGATGTATATAAAATTGATGACTAATAAGAACCTGCAGTATAAACAAACAAACAAACAAACAAACAACTAATACTAAACTTTCTTTGGGTTATTTGTATGGAAATATGTTAATATAAATGTTTCACACATTACATGAAATTTCTAAAAATCTTATATGTTCTGGTATAATGTTATAAGTCATAATTCTAGTTATTACTCTAAAATGTATATCTCAGAAATAACTAAAAAAAAAAAAAAGAAATTCATAGGAGAAAGGAAGAGTGTATTGAATACGTTTTTATCTTCTCAGTACACCTTTCTTTGGAAACAACCTCCTTCTCAAACTGTAATGTGATTTGGGTGGGGAAGATCACACCCTCAACCCAGTCCAAGTGGTACTTTCCTGACCTAAGTCTAGCCAATCAGAATCCACCACAGACTCGGTCTTCCCAATGGGTCTCCAGGTGGGCATGTGACCCGAGCAGACCAATCAGAGCTCTTCGCGGAATTCTACATATCACACCTGAAGCCAGAATTAAATTAAACAAAGGCAAGCAGAGCAGAGCAAGGAGAGAGATAAGACACAGAGACAAAAGCAGAATTTAGGTGATATCATTCAGGCTCCTGGATCTGAGTGTGCCTGAAATACGAGATTTAGATTTCCCAGTTCGATTAAGCCAATACATTTCCTATTTGGCTTCAGCTAGTTTGAGTTGGATTCTTATTACATCAAATAGAAAACAGCTAATAACAAAAGGATGAGATTAGTTTTCAATGTGTTAACAGATGGAAAAGTCATTAATTAGGTTATAAGTGGGGGAGCAGCTAGAATTTAAAGGACTAGGTTAGGTTTAGGAGCTATATTCTGGAAATTATTTCTTTACAGGTGACAGTTAGATGCCAGAACGGTTATGATCCTTTTGAAATAGGCCAAAGGAAAGAAATAAGACTTGGCATTTATTTTATAATTTATAATAAGATACAAGGAATTTGAGTTACTATTTAAGAAGTCTAAATTATTAAATGGTGGTCATTCAGAAATAGTAATCCTAGTAAAAATATTGGAAACAAGTAACCTGTGAGTTATTTTGAACTATTTGTAGTTTCACCACATGAGGAATAGCTTTGAGTTTGTTTGATTCTGGCCTATCAGTGTGGTAATCGTTCGCCTATTTGCTCTTAGATCTCTTTCCTCTGTGTCCCTTGCTCTGTTTGTACCACAGAGGGTTGATTTCTGCAAAACACACTGCCCAGGTTCTTTGCCAGTTGGCTTCTGGTCAATTTGGCCAGTAAGAGTCATTGGCGGGAGTGTGGGGCATGGCAGGTGGGGAGAAGCCAGAGTTCACCTCCCCTTCTTTCCCTGCTTTGGCCAGTATTTCTGGCAGCGGCTGTGCCTCTTCCACGGCCCCGGCTTCCCCCAGGCAGCTCAACCTTGGTGGCCCCCATTCTTGCCAAGCCACCCCCTCTCTTTTTCCCTCCAGCCCTGGAGCTGCTGGCAACTTCTCGCCGTTACTAATCTCTGGCCTCACCATTTGCCATTTGCCCTTTAACTCTTCTGACACCCTTGTAACCAGTACCCCATGTTAAATCCTTTCTATTAAACTGCCTGGTTTGGGTTCTCTTTTCCTGACTGTACTCTGACCCTTCATTGCCTAGTATTTTAGTCAGTTCAGGCTGCTACAACAAAAATACCATAGACTGAGTAGCTTAAATGACAAACATTTCTTTCTTGCAGTTTCTGGAGGCTGTAAGTCTAAGATCAAAGTGCCAGCGTGGTCAGGTTCCTGGTGAGGGCCCTCTTCCTGGTTTATAGGCAGCTGCCTTCTTGCTGTGTCCTCACCTGGTGGAGAGAGACATCCTGTCTCTCTTGTGTTTCTTATAAGACCACTAATCCCATTAATGGGGGCTCCACCCTCCTGGCCTATTTAACTCCAAAGGCCCCACTTCCAAATACCATCAACCTGGGGATTAGGGCTTCATTATGTGAATTTGGGGCAGGGGACAGCAACATTCTGTCCATAGCACTTAGTCTCCAATTCAAATCACCAGAACTGGGGTGTGAATGGGGGGGAACAAAAGGAGCCCGTTGGCATTTTTTTTTTTTTTTTTTTTTTGCGGTACGCAGGCCTCTCACTGCTGTGGCCTCTCCCGTTGCGGAGCACAGGCTCTGGATGCGCAGGCTCAGCGGCCATGGCTCATGGGCCCAGCCGCTCCGCGGCATGTGGGATCTTCCTAGACTGGGGCACGAACCTGTGTCCCCTGCATCGGCAGGCGGACTCCCAACCACTGTGCCACCAGGGAAGCCCCCCATTGGAAATTTTTGACTTCAGTTACATAAGATGTACAAAACTATTGTGTTGCTGATGATGGATATAAAATATACTTCATAAAGAGCATGAAATGTAAAGTCATAAACGAACAAGATAAAAATGTGAAATGGCAGAGACCTAAGTTTCAGAGTTCAGAGGAGGGAGTGAGGGATGGGAATCGCAGCATCAAGAGAAGGCTGAGTGGAGGGGGGAAGACCAGGGCTGCTCTCCAGAGAGAGGATGGACCACAGGGTGGTGGACTGCAGAGCCACAGACAGTGTCGTGCAGGGAAAGGATGGAGCACTGCCAAGCAGCAGGAATGAGCACAGTGTCTTCATGGCCAGAGGCACTGACAGGTAAATTGGTTCAAATAAGCAAGGAAAGGTCACAGCGCAGAGGGTCTTCAACAGCAGTCGTGCACTGTGGGGTCTGAGGGGTCTGGCCCAGGAAAACTGACGGAGCGACGGTGTCCTTTTGATCAAGGCTGTAGCCCCTTTTTCATCTAGCTAATGGAACACAGAACAAAGATTCCGGAAGCTGGCTTTTATTCCCACTTCCTGACCCACTGTATAACCTTGAAATCTCAGACTTTTGGTCTCAGTTGCCTAATTGCAGAGGAGTCAGTAAGATGTAAGAGTCATCCAAAAATTAAGATTTCCGTTGTTTTTAGGATGGCAAAGTATTTCTCAGATATTTACTCTGCACCTAACCTTGTGCTAAACCTAAGATTACGAGGTCAGATTTATTTTTTTCCGATGCCAAATGTACTCCTTCATAGTAAAGAAAGTGACTCGATGTTGTGTAACAGTAACCAGAAAGAAAGGGGTTTTCCCCAGCACCAAATTCTGAATGGAGTGGTCGCTCTGACCTTAAAAAAAACCAGACTGGAAGAAATGAAGCAATGCTTTAACATAGTCTATTACTTGCTTTTGAAAAGTGAAAGTACACATAAACCCAAGAAATAGCATGTCATTCAAAATCTGATGTTTTTCTGAGAATGAAAATGGAAAGAGACATTAACGCAAAGATTAAAAATTATCTTGGAATTTATAAGTGAGTTAACTTGACAGGTGGCTGATGAAATAAAATTCTACATCCCATTTTATATTAAGGTGAATTTGTTTTGTCGTGTGTTGTTATAATGCCCATTACAAAAGCTAGTAATCATTCTGCTGTTATCTCCACTTTTATTGTGGAGATAGGAAGGACCTGCAGAAGCAAAATCTTAGCTCTTATCCAGTACCAGGAAGGAATTGCAAATCAGAACAAACAAAAGACTTAATTATAGCCTTGACGTGAAAGCAGGAATAGCACACTTGGAACCGAAATCTCACCCGAGGCAAATTATTTAAAAGGTGGGGAGGAAGGAATTAAAGAAGTGAACTGCAATTTTAGCTTTTGGAAGAAGAAATCAAACTTCACGTCTAACCTCCTGTAAACTGATACTGGCAAAAAAAAATTGATTGGCACTTTGAGTCTTTCAAAGGATTTTCCACCGATTTTGAGTTTGTTTTGTTAACTTCCCCCCAAAACAGTATTTCAGTGCTGATAATAAAAGGATTACGCTAGCTATCGTCAATATAACTTTATGAAATTAAGACAAATGTGACTTAAGCACAGTTTACAAAACTGTGTAATTTCACTTATGACTTAAGCTGGGAGTAAAGGGCTCTCAATAGAAATAAGTCTCTTAACAGAAGGCAAGTCAAAACTTACCAGAGTCCCACAGTTGTGTCCTTTGGAAAAACGAGCAGGCCAGGGGGTGAGGAAACAGGAGTCCACAGGCCGGTTCCAGTTCTGAATAACGACAGGGCACAGCAGCCACGCCTGCTTAGTTGTGGCACCTGTACACGATGAGGGTTCCGGGCACTGTCCCGAGTTTAACGTGATTTTCAGCTAACCCTTAATTGTTAAGACGTTACAGCTGCTGTGTCATCCCTGCTAGAATTGCTCTATAGGCTCTTTTCAGCACCTGTTTTGCATTTACTGTTAGTATAAAGAGACAACACAAATGTAAAATGAGACTACTACTTCTGAAAGCCGCATGTATACATTTGTTATCAAACATTTTTAACCACACACACACAAGGGGAATGATCTCTTAATGCTGTATAGATGAGACCAGCTCTTTGAGTTGGGAGGGTCAAAAATTGTAAAAACGAAAACAGGAACAGCTACAGAGAAACTCATGCATCGGTCCGTGAGCAATTTCATAAAAACCTTGAAAAGAGAAAGAAAGCACCATTTTCCCCGTGGGCACTTCTCTGCTGGGGAAGAGGATTTGTCTCCATGACCACTGTACACCCCTACACCTCCTAAAAAGCCTGCACCCCAACATTACTTAGGTGGCCAGACCTGCTGCCGGCCCGACCTCAAGGCTCACGAAAAGGCTGCAGCAGGGAAGCTGGGAAGTCCCGGCAGCCGGGGGCCTGGAAGCAGCCGGGAGCCGCTTTCCTGCCCATCTCCTCCTAGCCTCAGTCCCAGGTAGGCTGCTTGTGCTGGGAAAGCCCTGGGCAGCCACCTTTTCACATTCCTGCGTTTTCTCTAAAAATGACATTAGTCCTTACGTGAACGGGTTTACCCTGAGCATATGCAGAGAATTCACAGGAACATTTTGATCTCTGCTGATTGAAGTGGAGGTTTATGAAACCACAGAGCCTCTGCTGTCAAAGCCGAAATCTCCTGTGTCGGTGCTCAGAGTAGGTCATTCCCATCACAGTATTAAAATATTGATATATGGGTCAGGATGTAGCTATGAGATCCACGTACAGGCCACTTTGAGCTCTCCTCTCTCATCCGTCTCTGGAGGGCCAAGAAAATGCCTTCAGTCTGACCACTGGGTAGAGGCACGGACCTGTGGGGCAGTTGACAGCACTTCTGCCAGGATAACTAAGTTATACGCTTCAGCCAGGCTGACCTGACGACCCACAGCTCCGTTAGCCCCGTGCCGGTGACCACCTTGGTGATGACGCCCAGGTGCAGGTGTGAAACTGATTATCCACGGAGGGAAGGCTCTGAAACCCTCTGATACCGAAACTCCCGTATCAGTGGCTGGCTGGCCTCCCCAGGCCTGGAGCTGAAGTTACCTTGTTTTAGCCCTTATGTTTCAATTCTTTCTTTAACATGAAAGCACAGTGGATCAATGGGAGTTTTGAAAATCTGTACGTGGCAAGATTTATCAACTCTAGTCCGTTTCATCATCACTGGAGAAGAGTTTAGAAAGTATACCTTCCAACATGAACCATTTAGCAAAGAAGGGAGTTAAAAGTAACCGCTTACCAGGGGCATGACGTTAAAGAAAAACATGAAGGCCTGCAGTGGCTCTTCGGGATCTAATATTTTTTATATGGGTGACCAAAGATAATAGAGAATGATGGCAGTAGCTAAAACAGAGGATACACCATAACTGAGAAAGGAAGCCGTAACACAGCTGATATCTGAAAGTAAATGGACCTGCGACCCTTAAAACTAAAATTAAAGTTCTCATACAAGAAAACACTATGGTGGGAGGTCTCAAAGATTTTTTTCTGTCCTTACTGTAGTAGATAAAAGGCAGTGTATGTCTTACAAGACAGAAATCAATGCACAGGACACCAAGAGAGTTGAGAATTGTTAAAGGTTACACAGCAAGGCTGTTCTCGATTTCTCGACGGCAAATACACCACCCTAACCATATCGCTGCACAGTTGCTTTAGAGGTCATTCTCTATGCGAGCAGGTTTTCTTTCATTGCCAAAGAAATAAAAGATTCTGCTAGATATATCGGAGCAGGTTTAGGTATTAGAGGAAAAACATAATCACTCATTTTTTGCTGTAGTTGACTTAATGCCCTGTGGTCCTTTTTCTTAATGCTACACGCCACTAAAATGTATTACTTTGCACCTTCTCTGAATCCAGTTGAAAGCCAGCAGAAGGTTTCTTTCCCAACAACCTTGATCGGCTCTTTTTCTGATCTCTAACTCTGTGATGGATGAGGTATAATTTTGAACACAAAAATTGTATGGCCGACTATGAGGATAGAAGAAAGAAACAGGTGTTGGGGTGATAGAAAGACACAGATGATCAAGTTAGACATGAAACACCATTTCCATTTTTTTCTGACTTTAAAGCCAAGAAAGAAGCTTGCTCCCTGCAGAGAGATTTTTTTTTTCTTTTTTATTTCTGCAGAGAGATTTTGAAGATGCAAATGCAAAGTTGGGGATTTCGGACTAAAACTGTCTCTCCATCACAGAAAAATGCATGCGTTTTATGGCTTTTGGAGAAGATTAAGAGGGATGGGTCTTTGAGAAAGGCCTGGGAAGGATATGAATTGTTCGGATGGCAGTATAGCAAATTCTTCTACTCTCTGTGAACGGCATGAAAAGACATACATAATCGTATCTGTGGACTTAAAAGGCACTCGAAAGATTTATGACTTAAAATGAACGTAAACTATGAGTCTAGCAATGTCTTCTTTTTTGCAAGCTACTGCAGGGTTTGCTTTGCAAATGCATTTGATCTGGAGAAATGGCACTTGGTAATTTATCCACTGGCGTAACAGATGATCCAACATTCATTTAGCTCCTTTCCCCACACTGCTAACAAAACGTATTATGATGTAGTAAAATTACCTGGTATTTGGAGCAGGGGGCCATGGAGATTCGAGGTGAGAACAGGTTCTATTACACAATGGTGACTTCTAGGAAATAATCTTGCCTTAGGGTGATATAAAACGAACAACCAGCGAAGGCAACTACAGAATATCTCTTTTTTTTTCCCCCCTCCGGCTGAGCCCAGTAACACTTGCTGGCTGGCGTTATCAGTACACACACACAACTATATTGCACTTCCCTCGGTTTTGCTCTCATCTTCTTTAATATTCCTTCATGACTTTTCACTTAAAACACAGTGAGGAGATGTAGAAAGAAAATCATATGGGTGCATAAATAATTCATATGCACCTGAAGGCCTAAATATCATGCTAGACAAAAACAAGAAGTAAGAAAGGTGAACAAGAAGTTAAATTTAAATGCTGTTAAAAAAAAATTCCGGGGGAAAGCTGATGGAAGGAGTCTGAAAACTAATAACAAATGACACTGCTCGCTCCATGAGGATGCATGTAACCTCACTCTTTGGCCCACATAATAGTAATTGAACTAATTAATCAGGGATTGCCTAGAACTTGAGTAACTTTTTGCAAGATTGTTCATGTCAAGGTACTGAACTGTCAGCTCAATTCAAAGAGGTTTCCAACTCTATTTACATAGGATTGTTCTTTACCTTCTAGGAAAATATTCTGAACTCTGCCCAGGCTTCATAGAAGCACTTGTTTAAAACATAAAAGTACTTTGAGGGAGAAAATAATCGAATAGGCTTAGCTTGGCGATACTTAACAAAGCATGTAACCATGTTGCATATATTTCTATAGAGTGGTAGTATTTAGTAGTTTACTGTCCTGTAACTACTGAAACATGTACAAAACTAGAAAACAAAAACAGTGCACAGCAATCTAAAACCTCAAGAAAATTTAAGTGCACAGACATGAAAGCCAAATGACTTTCTTATTTATTAGTGTTACACTTCCCTGTGTACATATGTCCTTTTATTCTATATAATGATAGATTAATTAATGATGATAACAATAATGATTAACATTCATTTACTACTTATTGTGTGTCAGGCCCTATGCTAAGTAAAAGCTTAAGTACTCTTAAAAGATTTATCCCATTTATCCTACCAGTAGCCCTAGGAGTTACCTCCAATTTACAGATGAGGGAACCTAGGTAAGAAACTTGTTCAAGGTGACAAAGCAGGTAAGTGATGGAGCTGTAGTCCAGCAGTCTGAATCCTGAAAATATTCTCTTAAATGTTATGTTATTTTCTGGGCTCATCAAAAAAGAAACTGTCACTGGCCCTATTGTTATGAAGCAAAATTAGGTATGTGTTGAGTCTGTCTAAGCTCCTCACTGACGGATCTACTGAACGGAAAGAACTTCAGTTTTAAGATGGTTTCACCTCTCAAGTAATTGTCTCAAGATATGGATATCAAAGATTATGAAACTACAATGACCTGTACCATCATTATCTCCCAAACATACAATATCATTTGTTTTTATTCAACAAGAATTTGTCGATCACCTATTGGGTACATAATAGGCTTTTTAAAATTTGTAGGAAGGATGGGACAGGAGATAAATTATACAGATATTTCATCTAGGTAGACATCTTTCAGCAAATTTTATTGATATGTATGGGCTCACCTTCATTTACCAAATAATCAATGCTATTAATGACAGAATTATCTGGAATCCAGATCCACCAGACTTTCCCTCTGCCTTCAACCTTTTTTCCTTCCTTATAATGAAAGGTGCCTTTAACCAAGGAAAAGGGAGATGGTTTGCAAGTGACTGAAAGTTGACCTGCTTATCTAGAATTTCCTTCCCTGTGATGGCTTTGGTTTGTCTCTTAATCACCTTTGGTTTGGGGAATACAAAATCAAGGCGATACACTTGCAGTTCCAAAATCACCCCAGACTCCTCACAGGACTGGAGGGTCAATGGGGCACCAACTGGCCTGGCCTAAAGGAAGTGAAGTGTAGAAAGAGAGAGAGGGGGCAAAGGCAGCTGGAGTATGGCCCGGCTCTGCAATCTCTCTGTCCTGTTCAGGGGCAACTGCTTTATGTTAGTCCTCCTGTGCTCTCTCAAGGATGAAAATATTCTTCCTAGAGAATCCTTGCTTTATAAGACTAGTTGCTATTCTAAAGCAGAAACTGGAAGTGTATTTGGGAAGGAAGGGGTGGGAAAAGGAAAGGGGTATTATTCCCCTTAAAAAAAAGCAGTAAGGCATCGGAGGAAATCTGAAAATAAATACATCTTACACACACACACACACCAACAAGACCACATTAAAAATTGCTTAAACCATTCCCCAAAGTAGGACAATCTATGGATTCTAAGATTTCTTGTTAACCGATGTCCATTCACTTCTTTGGGAAGGATCAAGGAAAGTAATAGATTCTCTTTGTTCCATTCCAATCCTGTTGATGGTGGATGCTTGAGATTATATTTTGATTTTTCAGAATGAATGTATTTCTGACGAGGTTCTGGAAGCTTCAAAATAACAGGGCAGTTTTCTAAGAAAGGCACTTGTAAACTCTTAGGAAAACGACTGAACCTTCTCTCATGGAAGTGGGCTTTCATCCACATGTATTAATAGTTAGTCCAAAATACAAATCCCTCCTAAGAAAATTCATGTAAGAGAAACAATATCTCTAACAGAATCTTCTCGTGCTTTTTACGTACTATACTGTCATACTCTTGAAGTTGGAGGTAAAGCAGAGGTCGTCCAAGCAGGAGTCTCCTATAAAACTCACTAAGAAGTAATCACTTGCTAAACACCATCTGCATGGGAAATTCTACCCTCATAGATAACCATTTCTCCCTTATTCTGAAATCGAGTCTGTCTTCCATCACGATTCCATTCGTAAGTACTAGATTGACCTCTTGGAACATCAGAAACTTCTACTCTCTCCTCCACTCAAGAATACTTTAACACCTGAAGACAGTTACGGACACATGAGCCCTTTCTGTCTCCCTGTTTGCAGAGAAAAGAACATAGGATTTGGGCTCTGTCCTAGATTCAAACCTGGCTTGCCGTTTCCCACTTACACGGACCTGAATGTAACATTACATGTCCCTAAGCTTCAGTTTCCTTAATGAAAAGGTACAAGAAATAATACCCATCCCAGATGGATTCCATACGTTCAATGTATGCAAAGTGCCTGACACGGGAGGTCCTGAATTAGCTGTGACTAGAATAACTATTATACTGTTCCTTCAAGCCCCTCCTTCCATTCCAGTGGTTCTCCTGACACAACGGAGCTGAGCTGCATTTCAAATGTGCCAAAATACCATCATTTCCTCTGGATGTCCTGGCCGTGGTGTATGTGAGAAAGAAAGCACCATATTCATTTTTATGTTTTCTCCTGTGTACTGTGGTGGTTTTTAGAATTAAAGAAACTCTCTCTCCTTTGTCATATAAATACTCTTTCCTTATCAGCATTTAAACAACTTCTGTTAGTAATAAAGGATCCTCTAAGAGAAATATGTTAGTTCCTCACAGCGTTTTAGTCCTTCGGCCCTAAGAGTGGCCCAGGAAGGCTTTTATTTACCCACTTGTATTCTACAAACATTATCATGTTCTGGGGTCACCATGGTGTCAAAAAAAAGTTAAGGAAGTTCTGCAGTAGAACTTATCAGTACCTGTCTTGGTGTGTGATAATAGAATTAACTAAATATTACACTCCAGAAAGCTAAGAAGAGTAGAATGAATTATATTTTCCATTTGTCCTAGACCTGATACTTCTATTATTGAAACTCTAAATGATACCTGAGTTTTGAGAGAGCCACATCAGACTGTTAACTAATATTGACCTTGCAGATAATAAAAACTTCTAGCAAAAACATAGATTCGTTCATTCATTCAAAAACTATTTTTGGTCTACTCATTCTGTACATTATTCTAAGTGCCAGGGACATGGCTTTGAACAAGATCAATAAGATTCTTTCCCTCTTAAAATTAGAAAAATAATAAAACTTTTAACTGAACTCAATGGTATCTATAATATAAACTGAATTTTAAAAATAAAGAAATAAAAGGACTCCCAAAATGCTGCCCTGGCTCATTTCTGGTCAGGCAGATAAATATCAGAGCCCAAATGGAATGGGAATAAATTACTTTAAAAAATAATCACCTAGGGCTTCCCTGGTGGCGCAGTGGTTGAGGGTCCGTCTGCCGATGCAAGGGACACGGGTTCGTGCCCCAGTCTGGGAGGATCCCACATGCCGCGGAGCGGCTGGGCCCGTGGGCCATGGCCGCTGGGCCTGCACGTCCGGAGCCTGTGCTCTGCAACGGGAGAGGCCACAGCAGTGAGAGGCCCGTGTACCGCAAAAAAAAAAAAAAAAAAAAAAAAAAATCACCTAGTATTTTTCCTCTTCATTTAATATAAATAAATGCAGAGAAATGCACACTAGGCTGCCTGACATGGCTGGTATTATTCTGGCTACTATGTGTTATAATATACACCATCTACCCCTACTTAACCAGCCACATCTTTATAATTTTCATATAATGGACACAATTTGGGATAGCTTTCTCCTGGCAACTGCCAGTGGTTCTTTTGATAGAACAAAACAGAATTGAGGCTGACAACCTGTCTGGATTTCACTCTTGATGATATGATTCTTGTATACCTTTGTATGTGGTATTGTGACAGGTAGGTAGGTTGTGACACAGTGACAAACTCCAAAATCTCAGTGGCTTAAAGCACACATTTTACTTATTTCTTGTTCATGCTCTATTTCTACTGCAGGTTGGAAGCAGGACTCTGCCTTTGATAATCCCTCAGGGGTCCCCGGGGCTGAGAGGCTGCCATCTCAAATATTGTGAATTTTCAAGCAACAGGAAAACCGGATGTGGTGGAGTGGACACTGCCCTGTGGAGCTTTCACTTTCTGTAGCAGAGGAATGACCTGCCACACCTAATTCCAAGTGCACAGGAAATACAACCCTACCATGTGTTGAAAAAGAGACAATATGGAATTTGCAAACCACCATAATGATCACCACAGGAGCACAAGTCACTAATTAGTTTCTTCTCTCCCAAAGCAATATGACTTTCAGGTGTTCAGAATCCTACTTTGACATTTATGCTAATATGATCAATTGGTACAATCTATAATAGTGCATTAGATTTAGGAAATTCTTATGTTTTCTGGCAGGTGTCATCATACATCTTGAATATATTCTTTAATTAGACATTTCACTTTTTCAGTGTCAAAGTAGTACATCATTTTATACTTTTGTAATAGAGTGATATTCATGTAAAATACTTAGGTCTCTGAGGGGTATGAAGAAGCCTAGAGTGATATGGGCTTCTCACCTTCAGTCCAGGACCTGATGGCTTCAGAGGTGAATTCTATCAAACATTTAGAGAAGAGTTAACACCTATTGTTCTCAAATTCTTCCAAACTATCGCAGAGGGTGGAACACTGCCAAACTCATTCTACGAGGCTGCCATCACCCTGATACCAAAACCAGACAAAGATATCACAAAAAGAGAAAATTACAGGCCAATATCACTGATGAACATAGATGCAAAAATCCTCAACAAAATACTAGCAAACAGAATCCAACAACACATTAAAAGGATCATACACTGTGATCAAGTGGGATTTATTCCAGGGATACAAGGGTTCTTCAATATAGGCAAATCAATCAATGTGATACACCATATTAATAAATTAAACAATAAAAACCATATGATCATCTCAATAAATGCAGAAAAAGCTTTCGACAAAATTCAACACCAATTTGTGATAAAAACTCTCCAGAAAGTGGGCACAGAGGGAACCTACCTCAGCATAATAAAGGCCATATATGACAAACCCACAGCAAACATTATTCTCAATTGTGAAAAAGTGAAAGCATTTCCTCTAACATAAGGAATAAGACAAGGGTGTCCACTCTCGCCACTATTATTCAACATAGTTTTGGAAGTCCTAGCCACGGCAATCAGAGAAAGAAAAGGAATCCAAACTGGAAAAGAAGAAGTAAAACTGTCACTGTTTGCAGATGACATGATATTACACACAGAAAATCCTAAAGATGCCACCAGAAAACTACTAGAGCTAATTAATGAATTTGGTAAAGTTGCAGGATACAAAATTAATACACAGACATCTCTTGCATTCCTATATACTAACAATGAAAGGGCAGAAAGAGAAATTAAGGAAACACTCCCATTTACCATTGCAACAAAAAGAATAAAATATCTAGGAGTAAACCTACCTAAGGAGGCAAAAGATCTGTACTCAGAAAACTATAAAACACTGATGAAAGAAATCAAAGATGACATAAACAGATGAAGAGATATACCACATTCTTGGATTGGAAGAATCAATATTGTGAAAATGACTATACTACCCAAAGCAATCTAAAGATTCAATGCAATCCCTCTCAAATTACCAAGGGCAGTTTCACAGAATTAGAACAAAAATTTTTACAATTTGTATGGAAACACAGAAGACCCTGAATAGCCAAAGCAATCTTGAGAAAGAAAAATGGACTGGAGGAATCAGGCTCCCTGACTTCAGACTATACTACAAAGCTACAGTAATCAAGACAGTATGGTACTGGCACAAAAACAGAAAGATAGATCAATGGAACAGGATAGAAAGCCAGAGATAAACCCACGCACATATGGTCACCTTATCTTTGATAAAAGAGGCAGGAATGTACAGTGGAGAAAGGACAGCCTCTTCAATAAGTGGTGCTGGGAAAACCGGACAGGTACATGAAAAAGTATAAGATTAGATCACTTCCTAACACCATACACAAAAATAAGCTCAAAATGGATTAAAGACCTAAATGTAAGGCCAGAAACTATCAAACTGTTAAAGGAAAACATAAGCAGAACACTCTATGACATAAATCACAGCAAGATCCTTTTTGACCCACCTCCTAGAGAAATGGAAATAAAACCAGAAATAAACAAATGGGACCTAATGAAACTTCAAAGCTTTTGCACAGCAAAGGAAACCATAAACAAGACCAAAAGACAACCCTCAGAATGGTAGAAAATATTTGCAAATGAAGCAACTGACAAAGGATTAATCTCCAAAATTTATAACCAGCTCATGCAGCTCAATAACAAAAAAACAAACAACCCAATCCAAAAATGGGCAGAAGACCTAAATAGACATTTCTCCAAAGAAGATATACAGACTGCCAACAAACACATGAAAGAATGCTCAACATCATTAATCATTAGAGAAATGCAAATCAAAACTACAATGAGATATCATCTCACACCAGTCAGAATGGCCATCATCAAAAAATCTAGAAACAATAAATGCTGGAGAGGGTGTGGAGAAAAGGGAACACTCTGGCACTGTTGGTGGGAATGTAAATTGATACAGCCACTGTGGAGAACAATATGGAGGTTCCTTAAAAAACTACAAATAGAACTACCATATGACCCAGCAATCCCACTACTGGGCATATACCCTGAGAAAACTGTAATTCAAAAATGAGTCACGTACCACAGTGTTCATTGCAGCTCTATTTACAATAGCTCGGAGATGGAAACAACCTAAGTGCCCATCAACGGATGAATGGATAAAGAAGATGTGGCACATATATACGATGGAATATTACTCAGCCATAAAAAGAAACGAAATTGAGCTATTTGTAATGAGGTGGATAGACCTAGAGTCTGTCATACAGAGTGAAGTAAGTCAGAAAGAGAAAGACAAATACTGTATGCTAACACATATATATGGAATTTAAGAAAAAAAATGTCATGAAGAACCTAGAGGTGAGACAGGAATAAAGACACAGACCTTCTAGAGAATGGACTTGAGGATATGGGGGGGGAAGGGTAAGCTGTGACAAAGCGAGAGAGAGGCATGGACATATATACACTACCAAACGTAAGGTAGATAGCTAGTGGGAAGCAGCCGCATAGCACAGGGAGATCAGCTCGGTGCTTTGTGACCGCCTGGAGGGGTGGGATAGGGAGGGTGGGAGGGAGGGAGCCGCAAGAGGGAAGAGATATGGGAACATATGTATATGTATAACTGATTCACTTTGTTATAAAGCAGAAACTAACACACCATTGTAAAGCAATTATACTCCAATAAAGATGTAAAAAAATAAATAAAAATAAATTAAAAAATAAACAAATGGGACCTAATTAAACTTAAAAGCTTTTGCACAGCAAAGGAGACCATAAACAAACAAAGCAAACAAAGCAACTGAAGAAGGATTATCTCCAAAATATACAAGCAGCTCATACAGCTCAATATCAAAAACACAAACAACCCAATCAAAAAATGGGCAGAAGACCTAGATAGACATTTCTCCAAAGAAGACATACAGATGGCCAACAAACACATGAAAATATGCTCAGCATCACTAATCAGAGAAATATAAATCAAAACTGCAATGAGGTAACACCTCACAAGGGTTAGAATGGCCATCATCAAAAAATCTACAAACAATAAATGCTGGAGAGGGTGTGGAGAAAAGCGAACCCTCCTGCACTGTTGGTGGGAATGTAAATTGATGCAGCTACTATGGAAAACAGTATGGAGGTTCCTTAAAAAACTAAAGATAGAACTACCATATGACACAGCAATCCCACTACTGGGCATATACCCAGAGAAAACCATAGTTCAGAAAAACACATGAACCCCAATGTTTATAGCAGCACTATTTACAATAGCCAGGACATGGAAGCAACCTAAATGGCCATTGACAGAGGAATGGATAAAGAAGATGTGGTATACATATACAATGGAATATTACTCAGCCATAAAAAGGAATGAAATTGGGTCATTTGTAGAGACATGGATGGACCTAGAGAGTGTCATACAGAGTGAAGTCAGAAAGAGAAAAGCAAATATATATTATTGCATACATGTGGAATCTAGAAAAATGGCACAGATGATCTTAGTTGCAAAGAAGAAATAGAGACACAGACGCAGAGAAGAAATGTATGGATACCAAGGGGGAAAGGGGTGGGGTGGAAGCAATTGGGAGACTGGGATTGACACAGATACAATGTATAAAATGGACAACTGATGGGAACATGCTGTATAGCACAGGGAACTCACCTAGTGCACTGTGGTAACCTAAATGGGAGGGAAGTCCAAAAGGGAGCGGATATCTGTATATGTATGATATCTGATACATTTTGTTGTGCAGTGGAGGCTAACACAGTATTATAAAGCAACCATACTCCAATAAAAATTAATTAAAAAAGAGTAGTCAGTAATTGCTGATGAAAGCTTTGTAACTTCTGCATCGCATAACAGGATTGAATTGGGAGGAACAAAAGTGGGGCCCCATGCTCCTTTGTATTCTGAGAGAGCTTACAGGAACTGCAGGTAGAATCTGAGTCTGTTATTCTCCCAATTTAGCAAACGCAATGCAAGACCCAACCTGATAAAAATTAACGAGATGATTTGACAAACTGAATCTTTAGACAACTAGAAAGTATTATCTATTACTGATAGGTATGGTGTTGTGTCTCTGAAATTATAGGATGTTTAGACGTTCCAAAACTGAGTTAGTTGGAGAAGATTTACCTGTATTTGCATTCAGTATTGCCAGAAAGTCTCCATAAATTATCCATTTTCTAAATATTTGTTTATTTATTTGTTTTTTTTATTTCTGGCTGCACTGGGTCTCCGTTGCTGTGCACGGGCTTTCTCTAGTTGTGGCGAGTGGGGCTACTCTTCGTTGCGGTGCACAGGCTTCTCACTGCGGTGGCTTCTCTTGTTGCGGAGCAGGGATGCTAGGTGTGCAGGCTTCAGTAGTTGTGGCACAGAGGTTCAGTAGTTGTGGCACAGAGGTCCTAGAGCACAGGCTCAGTAGTTGTGGCGTGCGGGCTCAGTTGCTCCGTGGCATGTGGGATCTTCCTGGACCAGGGCTCGAACCCACGTCCCCTGCATTGGCAGGCGGATTCTTACCCACTGCACCACCAGGGAAGCCCCTCCATTGTTTACTATAAAATTTTTATAATGTTTTGAAGGCTCGGGTTAGAAATACTTATCTGTTGGCAGCATAAACCGAATCTAATGTTTTGTTCAACTTATTTATTACCTACCCCCTTAGTTTTGATGTAATTTACAAAGATACTAAAGTACAAAAAGAAAACAATAATTGAGAAAATTCAGGATATAAGAAAAATATGAATGAGAAAATTAAGGCTATGACAGGCCATCAAAACGAAGAATCACACACACAAAAAAAGTGATCTTGGAGCCAGATCTCTGACTCTGTATTACTACGATTTGCACCAGAATTGTCAAAATAATGAAGCTTATTAAGTCACATTATTCTCCCTAAAAATTCTTCTTCATAATATAATACTTAAGAGAAAGAGAGAGAGAGAGAGAGAAGTTCACAGTGTACTCAAATTTTCTAATCTTTTCCTTCGCGATTTGCGGTTTTTGTATTTTAATGAAGAAATTCTTCCAAGGTCCTAAGGATAATCTCTCCATCTGCTTCCAAAATGCTTAAGGTTCTGCCTTTCACACATAAGCCCTTGATTCACTCGGGTTTCTGTTTTTGTTTTTAACATTGTGAAACAGAGATTCACTTTCATTCTTTTTCTACATGGAAAAATCAATTATCCCCAGTCATTCTCATTGAGGGAAAATGAGTGGGAAAGTAAAACGAACACTGTGACCAGATTGAGACAATTCAGTACCAATATCTGGATTCCAACCTCAGTGAAGCACGGAGAACGCTGGTGCTGTAACCCTGGCAGAGACACAGGCTGCTCAGAATGATCGCCTTGACTCAGAACTTGGGGTTTTAGTCTTTCCAGCACCCTCACACATAATAAAGCTTCTTTATTTGGAGCTTCGCTAGTTCAGAACTGTTAGCATTCAGTTACTCTGTTGAAGTATAACTCTACCAAGAATAATGACAGAGATTGCAAACAATCTTAGGAGTATAAAGGGGGATGTTCACAAGAAAGAAAACTATCTTCAAGGACTTCAAAAGAACTTGTTTGTTTAGAATGTTATGCTTAAATATATGTTTAAGTCAGTCCACCTCATAGGAACTTCTACTAAGCAATCATCATGTTTTTACACACTGATAGAAAGAAATAATAGTTTTTAGGCTAATTTGAAGTAGCTTTTTTCCCAGAGTCATATCATGTTTTTAAATAGAAGCAAATAAACTGCAATACTGTTTAATGAGTTTAATAAAATGGAAAATAATCCTTTAGTTACACTGGTAATCACATGTTTTACTCAAAGGAATTAATTTTGAGGAAGACAAGATGAAACAGAAGTGTCAAAACTGTCAAATCGTGTACTTTACTAATCATGGACCAATATTAGTTTTATTGATTTTATTTTATGTGCTTTGTGGTTGAATTATCTAATGTGTAACAAATTACCCCAAAACTTGTCAGAGTAGCACAAAGCAACAAATATTCGTTGTCTCGCACGGTTCCTGAGATTTAGGACTCTGGATGGTACGCTTGGGTACTGGCTCAACTGCCACTTGAACTGCCTTCCAAGCTCACTTACCTGTTCATTGTTAGGCCTGGGTTCTTGCTGGCTTTGGGTCTCAGTTCCTCGTCACAGGGGCCCCTCCAGAGCTGCCTGAGTGTCCTCTCGCGAGACGACCTACTTCCCCATAACGAGGGAGCCAAAAGAGGAGTGTGAGCTAAATCCCGAGGACCTGCCATCCCTCCTGCTGTTCTAGGGCCACACAGACCAACCCTGCTACAAAGTAAGAGGGGATTACATGGTGGGGGGTGAACTAGGAGGCGGGAAAGATTGGAAGCCATTCTGGTGGCTTTGCTGTTACACTGTGTTATTTTAAAAAAGAATATAGAGGGCTTCCCTGGTAGCGCAGTGGTTGAGAGTCCGTCTGCCGATGCAGGGGACACGGGTTCGTGCCCCGGTCCGGGAAGATCCCACATGCCGCGGAGCGGCTGGGCCCGCGAGCCATGGCCGCTGAGCCTGTGCGTCCGGAGCCTGTGCTCCGCAACGGGAGAGGCCACAACAGTGAGAGGCCCGTGTACCGGAAAAAAAAAAAAAAAAAGTACACACAAGAGTGGCATTTATAGGGACTTCCCTGGGCTAGTCGTTAGGATTCCGGGCTTTCACTGCAGTGGCCCAGGTTCAACCCCTAGTCGGGAAAGATGCTGCAAGGCACGTGGCATGGCCAAAAAAAAAAAAAAAAAATCTCCGAGGAAAAGAGTGGCATTTATATATACTTCTGGGTATTCTATTATGCTTCTTACATGCTTGGGGGTCTTCTATTTCAATCCATCGGTCTATTGTGGCATCATCATTATTCTGGTTTTGATTACCAGACCATAATAACATACTGCAATATCTGGTAGGGGAAAAAAACCACAAAAGAAAATATTAAACAAGAACAAAATTACAATTTTTTAAAAACTGGCTTTTATTTTTATGCTGAAATAATTGAGCTTACCTTCCTCCCCTTACAGATTCATTAATGTCAAAGATGTGGCTATCAACAATTTATGAAAAACAGAAAATAATTTTAACAACTTGGGAAAGGAATGCAGGATAATGAAGCTACATAATCATAGGGGAAATGTGGAGGGGACATGTGAACAATTGGTTCCCAAGGGGAAGGCAGCAGCTACATGTCTGGGGAAGGTGACACAGACATGTAGACCTTAGAAGAAAAAAACGGATGATCGCCAAGGTATTCAACTGTAGCTGAACCTTAATATATTGGCTTAGTAACTTTTTGTTTATGTTGTGTGGGTTTTTTTTTTTTTTTTTTTTTTTTTTTTAGTATTTATATATTTGGCTGTGCCGGGTCTTAGTTGCGGCACGCGGGATCTAGTTCCCTGACCGGGGATCCAACCTGGACCCCCGAGCAGTGAAAGCGTGGAGTCCTAACCGCAGAACCACCAGGGAAGTCCCCTGTCTGTGGTTCTGATTTTGCTATTTTCATGTCCACACAGAGCAATGTGGCATGAGCGGCCAACTGTAACTCAAGGATACTTGCTTTCTTATTCTCCTGGCCACCATCTCGCTTTACACCTGTGTTATTTATCGTGTAATAACTTCTATGACAACCCCAAGCTTCGGGGGTGTAATGCAGTGGAGGCTAAGTTCTTCCTTGGTCACAGTCCAGTACGAGGGCAGTAGGAAGAAGCGGGGGACTCTTCCACACATGCCCTCAGAGGGACTCTTCCAGCCCGTTGACCTTGTCTTCCCCTGAATTCTGTTCATCTGACGACGGGCAGAGGAAAAGACAGAACTTGGAGGACTGTGTACGCTGATGATCAGGGGCCAGGCCTGCAAGTGGTGTACGTAATTTCCACTGGCCAGAACGCAGTCACGTGACCCCTGTACGAGGGTCTGGGAAATGCACTAAGGCTGTGCTTCCGGAAGAACCGGGAGGAGTTTGGGGAACACACAGTGGTCCTTGCGTAGCATCCCTACTGCCCTCCTGGGGGATGAGGCTGTGCGCTCTGCTGAAACCCCGCCTGCAAAACTCTAGCATTCAGTCCTTCAATCTTTCATTTTCTTGTACTTTATGCTTTGAAACAGCTATTCTTCGAATTTGTAGAAATGAGAAGGAACTTTACTACCCAATGAGTTTTTTTGTTTTTTTTAAATTTAATTTATTTATTTTTGCTGTGTTGGGTCTTCGTTTCTGTGCGAGGGCTTTCTCTACTTGTGGCAAGAGGGGGCCACTCTTCATCTCGGTGCGCAGACCTCTCACTATCGCGGCCTCTCCTGTTGCGGAGCACAGGCTCCAAACGCGCAGGCTCAGTAGTTGTGGCTCACGGGCCTAGTTGCTCTGCGGCATGTGGGATCCTCCCAGACCAGGACTCGAACCCGTGTCCCCTGCATTAGCAGGCAGACTCCCAACCACTGCGCCACCAGGGAAGCCCCCCAATGAGTTTTTTAAAATTCGTATTGGAGTATAGTTGCTATACAATGTTGTGTTAGTTTCTGCTGTACAGTAAAGTGAATCAGCTAAACGTATACATCTATCCCCTCTTTTTTGGATTTCCTTCCCATTGAGGTCACCACAGAGCACTGAGTAGAGCTCCCTGTGCTATACAGTAGGTTCTCATTAGTTATCTATTTTATACATAGTAGTGTATATGTCAATCCCAATCTCCCAATTCCTCCCACCCCCTCTCCCCCCTTGGTTTGAGCTGGGTGGTAGACGGTAGGTCTAAATGAAGACGAGGGACTAGTCTGGAGCTGCTGCACATGGTTGGGTGAGGTTGCGCTGCTCTGAAACCACAGGGTTCATACTGCAGGGGATCAGTAAATGCAGGTTGATGGAAACTCTAAGTGGTAAAGTTCCTCTTTTAACTCACTGATGCTAAAGCATGAGAATGCAGATTTTAAATGATGGACAGTTGTTTTAAATGCCTGCTTGTATGCAGGTGTGAATTCTTATTCCCAGCACCTTCTCTCTGTGCAATCAACATTTTTAAAAACCTTTGAAGTAAAACAATCTGCATTTTAAAATTTCCATATATAATACAATGAATTCAATAAACGGTCACTTGAGACAAGAAAAGAGAAAGGTAATGAAAAATTCTGATTTCTAATGCTGAGATTTCAAAATTAAAGAAGCAAAATAAAATTTAAAACCTCAGATGCAACAGATTTGAACTATTGATATTTTCCCCCTTGATTGATTTGCTTTTCTTATTAAGCATTAAATGACTCATGAAATCAGACATCATCATATACTCCTTTGCAATCATTTTTTTAACTGACCTATTTCTAGGCAAGAGACACAGTTCAAGTCGCTTGGTAGACTTCACAAGAGGAACTGGTGATTGAAATTTTATTTAATGTTGAATTAAAGCATTGTAATAATTTATTTGCTCTTGCTAACACATCTGATTTAAGATTTTCTCAATCCTTAGCTTAAGCAATTGAGGATTTTCCTTAGATTGCATTCACGGATTATTAACCTCCTGTTTTCTCAAGTTTGGTTAAAAATAATTCTAGGGCTTCTCTGGTGGCACAGTGGTTGAGAGTCCGCCTGCCGATGCAGAGGACATGGGTTCGTGCCCCGGTCCGGGAAGATCCCACATGCCATGGAGCGGCTGGGCCCGTGAGCCATGGCCGCTGAGCCTGCGCGTCCGGAGCCTGTGCTCCGCAACGGGAGAGGCCACAGCAGTGAGAGGCCCCCATACCGCAAAATAAAATAAAATAAAATAAAAAATAATAATTCTAATTTGTTGCACAATTCTAGTTCTAGTTTACTTTTTTCTGTGCTCCCAGATTTCTGCTCCCCAAATTTTTTGTTTCAATTTTTTTCTTTTCTTATCATACATTATCCGTAAAGAGCTTCACGGGTAGCAATGCTCATTAGCATCCCCTTCCTTCCTTCCTTCTTCCTTCCTTCCTTCCTCCCTCCCTCCCTCCTTCCCTCTCTCTCTTTCCTTTCCTTTCCTTTCCTTTCTTTCCTTTTGAACATAAGGCATCAACTAGAGTGAATCATGGCAGTGAAACTCTTGATAAGTTCATGATGTCAGCCATTATGGCATAACACTGAATGACAGGTACCCAGAAAAAGAGTGTTTTCACACAATTCTAATAGTAAAAAGGGATATTTGGAAATCGTTATAAAATAGAACGTTAAAGTTTTAATTAGAGGTAGTAGTGAGAAGAACGGCCAAGCAAAAGAAACACTTTCTAAAACCATTAATCATTCCATTTGGATTTCCCAGGCTGTGAGCTCCATAAGAGCAGGACATTGTGTCCTCAGTCTGGCACAGTCACTCAACATGTGTTGCATGAATGTATCAGTGAAATCATATGTGAACGGTGAGGCTTGTTACATACCCTCGAACCTTTCAAATACAACCAGAATCCTTTCCACGTTGAGATATGAAAATTTGTGCATAGTGTGTTAGAAGAAAGTTATACAAATGCTTTTAATACTGTGAATAGTTTGTCTTTTTTAAAAAAGAAAGCAAACTGGACAGTCATAAATATTTCCAGGGCCTAGTCCACTGGTTGATGTTCTTTGATCCGTGCTGATGGAAAACTGTCAAATCACATTGAAAATGTCTCCTTGTGATGAAAACAGTTTCATTTCTTGAGTCAATTTGCTACCTGCTCCTTTTTTTTTTTTTTTTTTTTTGCGGTACGCGGGCCTCTCCCGTTGCGGAGCACAGGCTCCGGACGTGCAGGCTCAGCGGCCATGGCTCATGGGCCCAGCCGCTCCGCGGCACGTGGGATCCTCCCGGACCGGGGCACGAACCCACGTCCCCTGCATCGGCAGGCGGACTCTCAACCACTGCGCCACCAGGGAAGCCCTGCACTCATATTTTTAAGCAAAAAGTAATTTGGTGGCATAAAATTGAAATTTGTTCTTAATATTTAAAAAAAAATAAAACTCCCAAATTCTCTTACTCTCGGAGGTAATCCCGAGATCAACTTGGTTCTTTGTTAAAATGTTAAGCAGTCTGCCTAATAGCTGTTTGCAGACGGGCCCAGCTGTTGCATTTTGTTTTGTCCTGTCTTTCCATCAGATTGCTGTCAGTGAGGTGCTCATAAGCACTGCTCTGAATGTAATGGGTAAGCAGACACCAGGACATAGTTACTTGCTCCTTGAGTCTGAATGGCGCCTAGTACAGGTATCACATGCCCTAGAATGCAGCAGCTATTTAGCAGACAGAAATTGTCTGAACTGAAGAAGAGCGCTGGTTTCTCTTCCTTCAGTCTTTTAGGAAATTAAATATTTGTGCATTCTTAACATTATCTGGTAATGGGAGGCGAGGGACTCTAAGCTGAACCATGTGGACTCCAGGCTCTCTGTTGCTCTCAATCCACACCCACTGTGGTCTGGTTTCCTCCCTTTCCTGTTGTCCTTAAGATTATTTCTAAAATCCTTGGTTTAGCCATCGCGCTCCGTGGATCACTCACACCAGCCGTAGGACCGCTTTCTGTTCTCTTATCTCCCTCAGCCACCTCCTTGGCTGGGTAACACCTACTCCTGCATCAGTCTGCTCTTCAAGGAGCCCCTCTGTGATCCACCAGATTTAGGTAGCATGAGGCGCCCCCGTTGCATCGTGTACTGAATCTGAAGTGGGTCTCATCATAACACACCTTACATAACTTACTGTCCACCTTCCTTCTGGGCCTCTAAGCTCTGTGAAAGCAGGGGATTTTCCCGGCTCATCCAGCGCTGTGTCTCCAGTGCCCATGCTCAGTTTACGAACACTTAATTAAATTGAGCAAATGATTCATGTCTTCAACTTGATATAGGAGTTTCCACCGAGTAAAGGAAACCTTAGACTGGGAGTTTGTAGAAATGGGTTCAAATCTTATTCGCAGCACGGTGTGTTCTAAGGCCAGTTTCTTTGACCTTGGTCCCCCCTTCCAACAAAGCAAGTAAAAGAGCTTAGGGGCTTCCCTGGTGGCACAGTGGTTGAGAGTCCGCCTGCCGATGCAGGGGACGCGGGTTCGTGCCCCGGTCCGGGAAGATCCCACAAGCCGCGGAGCGGCTGGGCCCGTGAGCCATGGCCGCTGAGCCTGCGCGTCTGGAGCCTGTGCTCCGCAACGGGAGAGGCCACAACAGTGAGAGGCCTGCGTACCGCAAAAAAAAAAAAAAAAAAAAAAAAGCTTAATTTAGGTTGCCCCATCACAGTTTGTGAAGCTGAGACACTCTTGCACTATGATAAACTCAGCAGAGGTACTTTGGTCCCCTGAAGATGACGGTTACGCATGCAACGTGGCTGTAAAGGCCAGCAATTAAACAACAGTCCTCCCATCGGGGCAGGGCAAGGGCTGTCCTCGAGGCACAGCAGGGACTGTCCTGTAGCTCTGCCTCTGGGGCCACACAGCCCGGACTCCTCCAGCTACTGACCAGAGGGGGTATCTGTCTGCTGTTTCCCCAGAGTCCACGCAAGACAGAATCGTTTCTATTATTTTATTTGTGAACTCTACCCATTAGTGCTTGGTGCCAGGACAACCGCAATGTACCTTTGTGGGTCTCTGTGATTCCCATTTAAAGCCTAATGGGGTCAGTCAAAAGTGAGGCCAAATTCACCACTGATTATCATTTGTATCCAACTTCCAAAAAGAGGAGAACAGGCTGTTTAAATCATACCCTAAGAACAGGAAAGATCAGGGTAACTGGAGTGGTGGATAGTAGGGGTTAGGGCTCAAGCAGGTGACACATGGCGTAAATGGGACATTGACTACAGGCCCTCGATCAGGCGTGTTTCATCCCTCTGTTTTCTTGCTCTTTCTCTTGGAGATGTAAGAATATTTCTTTTCAGACGTCAAAAGAAAAGACAAAAGACCTCCTAGTTCCTGACCTGTATAGGTCAATGCAGAAGAACTGGTGTTTCTTCTTAGGTTTCCTCCTTTCCAATTACTCACGTCTTGGTTCAATAATTAAAATACACCCGCTGGATGAATCACGTGGTGGGACCATATATGTAATGGAATCTCAGCCACACCCCATTGGTAAGAATAACAAACAGTTCAGCCAACGTGTCTGGTCCTCGGGACTCAGGAAAAGGCTTGTTCTCAAAGTCTGTGCCCCACAATGAGCATGAGTGTTCATCAGTCAGCTCCTGTCCTCCGAGACCCTCCAGTCTCTGTAGATGGGATCTGTGCTGAAGATTTTTGTTTTCTTTTTAAAATGCAGGAAAAGAAAATCTTGTCGGTTTTTTACCATAACCCACCTAATGTGACCTATTAAGTCATCCCCTTGGCTGTGGGTCTCCGTTTTCTTTCGCTGACTTCACCCTGTTTTCCTGGTTCCCACCTCTTTCTTAACACTTGGTTTTTAAAAAGTGAAAAACTTAATCACCACAAAGCCAGGAACAACCGAGAAACCACAGCCTTAATTTTTAGACAACACATAAATCATCCCGGAAAAGGTCTCTATCCTAAGGATTTCCCCAGATGTACATTCTACAATTCCCTCTGTACTTTTAGTTCAAGAGTCACAAAACCCAAAGTTTGTATTCTTTGTCATTCAAAAAAGAAATTTGCACCCAAAGTGTGAAATTAATGGCCAGCTTTTGCTGTTGCTGTCATTTATCATCTCTGGGAGCAGGATTACGATCTTGAGAAACAGTAGCTACCTCTCTATTTTACTCATGTGAGCTACGTGCAAACCAAAGAATTCTGGTCTTTAAAAAATGTTCCAGGGCTTCCCTGGTGGCGCAGTGGTTGAGAGTCCGCCTGCCGATGCAGGGAACACAGGTTCGTGCCCTGGTCTGGGAAGATCCCACATGCCGTGGAGCGGCTGGGCCCGTGAGCCACAACTACTGAGCCTGTGCCTCTGGAGCCTGTGCTCCGCAACGGGAGAGGCCACAACAGTGAGAGGCCCGCGTACCGCAAAAAAAAAAAAAAAAAGTTCCATATATTAACTGACTTATTTTGTTTTGCCTTAGAAACATTCTGCATCGTATCAGTGGGATTCCATTAATGGGATGGGTGTGGGGAAGATGGAGTATTCATCGTTTAAAAAAAAATTGTTAAAAAAGTAAGTTAACTTATTTATAGTACCTATTAAACGTTCACTTTATGTTCACCTATACATGAACATAAATCACAAAATTAGAGCATAATTCATAAAACTAGATATTCTGTCAGGTGGGCAAAACCTGTATTGTTCATGGAAGCTTGAACCTAAACATTATAGAAGCTTGAACCTAAAACATTAAGTAGATAAATATGACATATAATAGGTCAGTTATTTCTAAAGTGTAGTAAAGTTGGGGTTAAAAGGGATGATTAAGTAGAATGTGAATTTTTAAAATTTTGATAATTATGCATTAATTTTAATAAGTGTTGAAAAATTAATAACACAGTCCTGTGATTTTACTAGTATCATTGTTTAGTACAAAGCTAAACTTAACTTTATAAAAGTATGTAATTTGAATGGAAAATATTAAGCAATAATATGTATACTACTCTAGGTATGACTAAAAATGGCATAAACAGTACCAAGATGAATAAAGTTCAGGTAACACAGGTAACTCGCTAGTATTGGTACCACATCTACTATATGACTTAAGTGTTACAAAACTGAAATCAGATTATCATAGAAAGTGTGGTGATTTGGCTCACCTGTTACCACATTTACATGGCATCATTAGGGAAATAACAGTTCCTTAACATTTAGTTCTTAGGCTTTTTCCATTTAATTACTCTATTCAGTCAATGAATATGGTGAATCTTTGAAAACGTATTAAGCATCTACTATGTACAAGGCCTCTGATGGGTAATTTCCAGGAATATAGAAATCTTTTAAAGACACACCACTTTCTTTCTTTAAAAATTTTTTGATAAGGTTTATTTTGAAAAGTAACACTTTCATAATCAATAATTTAGATAAGAAAGAGGAATATTGAGAAGATTCCCAACAATCCCACTATTTAGACAGAGATCAAAATGTTAGTGGGTTATTTACTTATAGGCTTTTTTAAATGAAAATATTTATTTTATTAACGAGTTAGAACCAGAATGCACTTACTTTTTTTTTTTTTTTTTGCGGTACGCGGGCCTCTCACTGTTGCGGCCTCTCCCATTGCGGAGCACAGGCTCCAGACACGCAGGCTCAGCAGCCAAGGCTCATGGGCCCAGCCGCTCCACGGCATGTGGGATCTTCCCGGACCGGGGCACGAACCTGTGTCCCCTGCATCGGCAGGCGGACTCTCAACCACTGCGCCACCAGGGAAGCCCTGCACTTACTTTTGTATCATATTTTCCCCCACTCACTGTTTCCATTTTCCCATGCTACTAAATATTTTCTAAAACATGATTTGAAGGACCAAATACAACATTTAACTATTCACCTACCAGTACATGTGGCTGAGTTCTAGCCAATAAAAGTTATCAGAAGGAATGTTCACCGCTCCAGGCCTGGCTCTTAAAACACATCACAGGGGATCCTGTACCTGCTCTTTTTTTCCCTAAACTGCCAGCTAGATGCAAAGAATCCAGTGGAGGGCTTGGGTTCCTCAGGGGATGGGAGATCCACTGAATGGGAAAAGCCTGGATCCCTAACGGGCTGGGAGGGGCGGAGTCCCTTCCCTCCCCCCAACCTGCAAAGAGGATGGGACTGTGATGTGATACATTTTCATTGTATGAAGCCCCTGAAGTTGTGGGGTTTGTCATAGCAGTAAGTCTACCCTCATTCATTGATGTTCTTCCTCAAAGTCTTAAAATCTTCCAAACTCCTGTTCACTGGTTTGGAAGCACCTTTTCTATGGGCCTTATTTTGACTTTTTCAGTTTGCTTAATCTCAGCTGAAGTCATTTATCTCGTCGTCAACTGGATGCGCGAATGTACTTTATTTCACTTACTGCCACTTCTCCAACCTAAGCAGAACAGGTCGCTGCGCATGATTTTGCCCTAGAAGACAAATGTTCTACCAAGAACTTATTTAAGAAGGTCCTGCAGGATCTTCTCCTTCTCCACCATCCATCTCGTTTTCTAACACTCTGTACCGAAAAGTTCACGGAACCTACAATCTTTAGGATGTACTTAGCATAAGTATGCTTCAGTATCTCATTTGAGGCCATTATACTTCCAGGACACAATGTAAGGTGAACCACTAGAGGTTTTTGCTCCAGGGGTGATATCATTGAACTTATATTTTAGAAAAATAATAGTAGTGGTAGGTCGAATGGTTTTAAGAAATAGGAGATTAAACGATGGGAACATGGTAAAGAAACTGCAAAGAAATGTGAATCATAGCAGTGGGAAGAGATGCAAAAGGAAACATCAGTGATGGGGTGGTCCTGACTTGTTAATGATGAAATCTGGAAGGAAAAGTGGAAGAAACTATGAAAGATGTCTTAGAAATTTCTTTTCTAAGTGTCAATGGCTAAATCAGGAGCCTAGGAAGAATAGACGATTTGGTGGGAAAATAAATGAATTCCACTTAACGGAAATGAAACCTTGTGAATGGGTCAATCCTCACAAAGATTCGAAACTGAGGAAAAGAAAAAGAACTAGAACTGAATTCTAAACAATGCTGTCTTTTTACATAGCAGAATTTGTGATGAGACTGACAGTGAGTGGCCCGAGAGACAGGAAAACAACCAAGGGCCCAGAAGCCAAGGGATGAAACATTTCAGTAACAGTTCTACTGTACTGTTTAACCCGTCCATTAACTTAGTATTTTTTTATTTCTTGAAATTAGGTCTTTTCTCAATTTTACTCATATTTTCAGAGCTCTCTTTTCACTTCTTGAAGTGTATTAAATGTGATTATATTCTGTGTCTGGTAATTCTAACTGCTAAGTTTTCCAGGCAGCCTATTTTGTAGAATATTATTTCCCGCCCAGGGCTTTAGGAGTTCAGTGATTTTCAACTGTGAGTGACTCATCTTCTTAGGGACACAGGAACAGGACATTTTTCAAAGCCTGAGGTGAAGAGAGTTCTTTCAAAAAGGATTCACATTTGCAGTTCAGATGCCTTGTGACACCATTAGTCTGGGATCACTTTAAGTTCTTGGTCTGAGGTTTTCCTAGGCATCCAGGTTGTGTGAATTCTGACTGCAAACCAGGGTCAGGGCCGCATTATGATGACTAGTTTCCTAGTTGGATGGTGTAGGGTATGTGTAGAGGGACGTTTCTCTTCAGGGTGAGGGGAATGTGTTCACTCAGTTCTCTCTCACCTTGGGGATGGAACCCTTCAGGGATCCTAGTTTTTGAGGTCCTATTAGGCTTTCCACTTTGGGATGGACCCTGAATTTGTTTTCTGTTCCTAAATCCTTGAACTCAGGATGTAAAAGATACTCAGGCACCCTAGGTTTGGCCAAAGCTCCAAGGCAAAAGCCAGCTTCCATACTCAGCTTACCTGTCTGTTCAGTCTTTTACCCTAGGATTTATTTTCTTGTTACCCATGCATGGACGCATTTAGAAAGATTGCAGAGGTATTTCACCTGGCACTTCCAGTTGTTTCCATCAGCTCAGTTGGCCCCGCACCTAAACTGCCACTGTTACTTGGGAGATTCTATCTCCAAGTACAGGTAGTTCCACTTGAGAATACACTGTACACATGAAAATCTAAACCAAATTGCCGAGTAATCACTTACACAGTTTCTTTAAATAACGTGTGCTGCCAGAGCCTTTAAAGAGTTTGTTTTACAGGTTATTAATTTAACTACTTACAAAGAGCCTGGAAGCAGCACAACTTCAGTGATTTGGAACCATAATAGTTGAAGAGTAATCAAAATATACCCATATTCTGACCTATTCTAACCACCTCCACGGTCAGAACCCTCGTCCAGGCTACCACGAGCCCCTGTCTGGATTATGAAAATAGCCTCCTAACTGGTCCTTGCTTTTATCGTTGTTCCTTTCCTTAACAAACCCAGAAGCCAGAGGCTGTGGTCCTACTTGGATGTGAGTTACATCGGGCCACCCCACCCACACTTTCGCAGCCAAAGCTCTCCTCCCGTCCTTGCTTTTCCTAAAACAAGCAGGAATGTTCTTGCCTCAGGGCCTTTGTATCTGCTGCCCTTTCAGCCTGAAGCCACCTCCGTTCAGGTAGCCATTCGCCCTGTTCCCTCAGCCCTTCAGATCTTGTCCAGATATTATCCCCTCAATGCGACTGTCTCAGACTCTTTAAAATTGAAACCTTCCCTCACTCCCATCCGCATTCCAAATCCCACTTCCCTCCTTGATTTCTTTCCACAGTGTTTGTCTTCTACTACACCACCTAAGTAAATGAGTTATTCTTGTAAGCTCTTAGGATAATTCTTGGCACATAAGTGATATACCAGCATCGATAACGATACATGATCATTTACGTACCTTGTTTATTGTCTGACTCCATGACCACAAGGATTTCTGCTCCTCTAGTTTCCTGCTGTTTCCCATGATTTAAAACAATGGCTAGCACACGATACGTGCTCCAAACACTGCTGAATAAATAGAAATATCTATAAATATACAATAAAAGATCATAACAAGGGATTGTTAAAAATCTTTTCACATAGTTTGAGAAATAGAAGCCATCCCATAAGACCAAGACCTCAAAGACCATTCTCCAAAAAAAAAAAAAGGAATTAAATTTCAAAACTCTTTGCAATATGCCAAAAGGTACATTTATCTAAACGACAGTATTTTTTTATGCAAAAAAGATCTATTTCGCATTGCCTTGACCAATAGCTCTAAGAATACCATACTTCACTAAGTCTCGATTTGCATACAGGTACCACAATAACACCCATGCATATCATATGTCCTCACAAGTGAAAAGTCACAAACCAAAGTTTTAAATGACAGTGTTTTGAGCTCCCGTGAAGATCACCACTCTGGGCCCACGTCTCCCAGGTGTGGCCCTCCAAGTCGTCATTAACATAGAGCCACGTGTTCAAATAAAGAGAAAATGTACTGTTCATCGTTCAGTCTAAAAAGATGAAATTTCTGGGCATCAGCCAGGTGGAGAATGACGTCGTTGGAAAACATAAGGCTTAGAATGACCAGATATCTACTCCCAGGCCAGCCTCTAATTCCTGGATCATTTAGGATAATCTCCCTGCGTATACCCAGCATACACCTCAGTTTCATTAGTATGCAACTTTGCTTATCTCCTTTGAAGCGTCAGAAAAGGCTTCTAGGCATAGTCAATTACTAAAAATAACCCAATCTTATTATAACTAGTCAAAACCATTCAGAAGATGGTGCAAAGCGCTTCTTTGTCGTTCCCATCATGTGCCTTTTGGGCTGCAGGCTGCCTTGGCCAAGCAGGACAATGTTCCTTCGTCCTTGGCCCCTTTCTTCTGCTCCACACCGCTTCACCTCCCTGCAGAGAGCCTGCTCATCCAGCTACACCTATTGTGGTCTGGCCAGAGAGATTTGGCAAAATGCGTCACCTAGAATCTCACATTCTTTAATATGGGAACCTGATACCTTCAAGAGAAACCAGCCTCTGTTTTGCTAATACAGTTGGCAGTCTGCTGACAGTGGGTTCTAGGTCCTGAAAATATTTGGAAAAAAGAAAATTCCAGAAAATTTCAAAAATCGAAACTTGAGGGGCTTCCCTGGTGGCGCAGTGGTTGAGAGTCCGCCTGCCGATGCAGGGGACACGGGTTCGTGCCCCGGTCCGGGAAGATCCCACATGCCGCAGAGCGGCTGGGCCCGTGAGCCATGGCCGCTGAGCCTGCGCGTCCGGAGCCTGCGCTCCGCAACGGGAGAGGCCACGGCAGTGAGGGGCCCGCGTACCGCAAAAACAAAACACACACAAAAAAAGCAAAACTTGAATTTGTCACACTAATGGGAACTATTTAAATAGCATTTACATTGTACTTAACAACTATTTACATAGTATTTACATTGTATTAGGTATTATAAGCAACCTAGAGATGATTTAAAGTATAAAGAAAGATACGCATAGGTTATATGTGAATATATATCATTTTACACAAGGGACTTGAGCATCCTCGGATTTTGGTCCGAGGGGTCCTGGAACCAATCCCCCTCAGATAACGAGGGACAACTGTACTGATAATCTCTCGGAGCATAACTTTGATGCCACAGAGGTGGAACAGAAAGAAGCTCTTTCAGTAAGAGGCACCAAGAACCCACCTATCTTACATAAAATGAGAGTTGGCTAGACTCTCATTTCTAATTTCCCTTCAAGTATTAAAATTTCATGAAATTAGAGTATGAAATTCACTGAAGAAAGACTCAAGTTCTCAGCAGAGTGTGGTTAAATGACATAAAAAAGTCTTCAAAACTGAAATTTGTCAAGGTATTACTGTAAGTCCTATGACAGTTTGTGCATATAAACTTCCACATCAGTGGGCAGATAGGTAGTTTCAGTTTATTATCTAGGAATTACAGCACTCATTTTGGTCAGATAAAAATGTAGAACGGTGCACCCTCCTTCCCCAGGGCAAAGCCACCTACTTCTAAAATACTTTTGCAAAACATTTAGATATTATCGCCTTTTAAGATCTATTGATTCAAAATGATTAAAGCATGGGGAAGAAAAGTACCTGAACCTCTATACACATTATCAAGTCGTACAAAGACACTGAAACGCTTAAAGATTAGGGAAAACTGAGATAAAGAATTTTATAGCTGAGGTGAAGTGGGGAGAGTGACTAGCTTCGGTTTCTAAGATTTTTATTTTTTAGTGACAGAAGTACCTGATATAATTTTTATTAGCTATAAAAAAGATTGGGTTATTTTTAGTAATGGACTATGCCTAGAAGCCTTTTCAGACAACTCAAAAGACAAACAACAGAATTGCATACAAAGCAACTGAGGTATAGACTGCAGAGAGCTTATGCGGAGAGATTACCCTAAATGATCTGAGAATCAGAGGCTGAACAGGAAGTAGATACCTGGTAATTCCAAATCTTTTATTTTCCAACTATGCCATACTGCATTTTGCTAATGCCTGGAAAGTTCACCATTTTTTTAATTTGCATTTTTTAAATTAATTTTTATCGGAGTGTCGTTGCTTTACAATGTTGTATTAGTTTCTGCTGTACAACAAAGTGAATCAGCCATATGTATACATCTATCCCCTCTTATTTGGATTTCCTTCCCATTTAGGTCACCACAGAGCACTGAGTAGCGTTCCCTGTGCTATATAGTAGGTTCTCATTAGTTATGTATTTTATACATAGTAGTGTGATTATGTCAGTGCCAATCTCCCAATTCATGACCCACGCCCCGGCATTGTCTGTTCTTTACGTCTGTGTCTCTATTTCTGCTTTGCAAATAAGTTCATCTGTATAATTTTTCTAGATTCCACACTGGAAAGTTCATCTTTTCTTCAGTTATCTTCTAACAAGTGAGCAAAGAACAAGAACATTTTCTCTTCCTGTACATGTATGCAGTATATCTTCTATCACACAATGTTTCCAAACTTGCTTAAAACATAAGAGTGAGCATGTGAAACACAGCACATGTCAACTATGCTTTCACTCCTTCTCCCCCAACACAGCAGGTCCTGTGTGCTAGGCACTGTGAACGTCTGGGAAGATGACACCAAATGAGGACATGGCCTGATGGGGCTGACAGACCGCTGAGTAAGCAATGACAAAGCTGAGCCCTACATGCCATGACCAAGCATGAACAGGGGGCTCGGACAGCATAGGGTAGGGCTGGGGTCTGAAGAGAACAGAGGAATCTGGAGGAACTGATGTATAAACTGATTCTGAAGGATGATGGGAGTTTGGTGGGAGGTAGTTGGTGCTGAAACTAAGAGAGTGTTCGGGTAAGGGAATAACCTGTGTGAAGGCCTAGAAGGGAGAGAGAACTTGGCCCATTCCAGAAACGGAGAGAAGGTCAACATAGCTGCAGTTTAGCTTGGAAAAGAGGACTCGTGGCCCAGCTGAGCCTGTGGAGGTAGTAGAGGCTGGCTCGCAAAGGTCTTTGGAATAAATTGAGAGGTTGGGGCTTAATTCTGAGACCAATGGGAAGTTGCTGAAGGGGTTCCAAATAAGACTGTTAGGAGACAGAATGTGGTTCAGTCGCCGCTTAGATAAATGGTCAAGTCAGAAGAGCACTTCTGAAATATGGGAGTCTGAAAACACTACAGACTCCTGGAGAGGTAGTGTTCTACACCGTTCAATCTAAAAGAGCTTTTTTTTTTTTTAATAAATTTATTTATTTATATTTGGCTGCGTTGGGTCTTCGTTGCTGCTTGTGGGCTTTCTCTAGTTGCGGCGCGCGGGCTTTCTCTAGTTGCGGCGTGCGGGCTTTCTCTAGTTGCAGCGAGCAGGGGCTACTCTTCATTGTGGTGTGCGGGCTACTCACTGCAGTGGCTTCTCTTGTTGCGGAGCACAGGCTCTAGGCGTGCGGGCTTCAGTAGTTGTGGCGCGAGGGCTTCAGTAGTGTGGCACGCAGGCTTCAGTAGTTGTGGTGCACGGGCTCAGTAGTTGTGGCTCGTGGGCTCTAGAGCACAGACTCAGTAGTTGTTAAAAGGGTTTTAAAATAAGCATTTCTGCCTTCACAACAGTGTAGGAGACCATTAACCTCATCAAATGGAAGCCCTAGTGACAACAGTCTTTATTCTAGATGAGCACAACTCAGGAATTATCTCTTTAAGTTTATTACAGAAATAGTAATACATGCCAGAAAAAAAAAAAAGTAGAGAGGCAGAATTTGACTTGGTTGTATTCTACACAAGAGTGTAAATTTAAAAGTTTCAACCATCTATTAATATCACAGGACAATCAGAATTTCAGAATTGGAAGGGGTGTTCAAGATTCTTTGGCCCAACACCTTCGTTTTAGAGTTGAAGACACAGAGTATTTCTTTGCAAGATAATCAGAAATGAGCAATTATTTAAGATCTGAATTCTTTTTGAAAGACTTCAGCATATCATAATGGTAAGCGAAATACTACAAATAATAAATGGAATAACGAGTATTCTGATTTCCAGTGTTGTTCTTAAGCCTCCAAAGACCCTGACCTCCTAGGATTCAAAGGCTTGTGTGGCTCCCTTCCACACGGCACCAGAACACAGCTTCTGGACCCCTGTCTCTCTCTCTTTCTCTCCCTCCCTTCCTCTCCCAGATCTTTCCCTGCAGGAAGCCAGCTGCCTTGTCCTGAGCAGCTCTGTGACAAGGAACTGAAGTGTCCCTCAGTAGCCCGTGAGGCCTGCCTGTTGGCCTTGGGAGTGAACTTGGAAGCAGGTTCCTCCAGGCCCACCTGACAGCCTGGCAACAACCTCAGGAGAGACCCTGGGCCAGAGCCACCTAGCTGGGCCACTCCTGGATTCCCGACCCTCAGAACTACATGAAACAGTAAAAATTTGTTGCTTTAAAATGCTACATTTGGGGGTAATTTGTCATGCAGTAAGAGATAACTAATAAACACTGTCCAAAATTAATATATTCTTAACAAACTTAAGAACATATTCTTAAGTAAAAAAAAATATTTTTTAAAGTATATTTTTTATACTTAAAAAATTTTAAATAACAATTATTTTCTAAACAATGTAATACTTTTTTTTTTTTTGTCCGCGTGGCTTTCAGAATCTTAGTTCCCTGACCAGGGATCGAACCTGGGCCCCAGGCAGTGAAAGCACCGAGTCCTAACCACTGGACCACCAGGGAATTCCCTATAATACATTCTTAACTTAAAAATACTATCACGGATGTTCTTCTTTGAAAAGAGGTGATCAAACGGTTTACAGAATAGGCACTAGGATATTTAACCAGTAATTTATAGGTCACTGAGACTAATTTAACCTGAGCTCTTAACAATCACACATAGTTAAAATTGAACTTTGGTTGCTAATAGTACTTGCCCATGGCTATGTGTTCCCATTTCAATACAATTTAATTCTTTCCTTCCTTTCTTCCTTTTTTGGAAACCTCAGTAGACACAATGATCTGAATTTAAATTAAAATCATCACTTCCTTCTTAGTCCTGAGTAACCCTAGTAGGATTCAAAGTAAGGGGAAATAACAGTCTACCAGCTGATGGTGATAACCACGATAGCTAAAATAATCACCTTTCTAATTAAATAAAACCCACAAAGTTTTATCCTTGGAAGGAGAAGCTCCAGGTAAGGAGGACCAGTAGTTGATATAGTCCTGGCGTTTCTTCTAAGTTTCATCTTCTGTTTATATTCTCAATCCAATTATTCATTATTTCACCAAAAAATATTTATTGAACCCTTTCTACAAACGGGATACAAGGATGAACTGGACAGACAAGGCTCCGTCCTCACATACCTTATGTAATTATCAGGGAGGGAGAGGTAGAGCACCCAGCAGGGTACCGGTCCCAGTGTGTTGGTGGGGAGGGCCCTGGGGGATGTGAGGGATTCGGGAGGAAGCATGGGAAAGCTTTTGTGTCACTTCAGGCAAAAAGAATCCCCCGCCCGGAAGCAAAGGGAGTTCAAGACACACTTAGCAACTCAGATATTCAGCTTGGCTGCAGGATAAAGAAGGAAGGAAGGAGTGGTTAGACCCCCGGAGCGGGCATCTCACCTCTAAACAGCAGCCCTGGCAAGGGCGCAGCTCCTCATGGTGGGTTCCCCTCGGACAGAGCAGACAGGGGAAGAATTTAAAAGCAACGAATCTTGAGGCCCTGACCTTTTGCATCCTAAGAACATTTATATTCCGGGCCCAGAAGGCTAGCCCGGCTTGGCAAGGAGCACGGACGCAGCCACACGAATTCTGAGACTAGAAATCTAATCTCTAAAAATCTGATTTCTCTAGAAATCTAGTCTGCTTTGAATCCCAGCTTGAGAACAATGGTGACGTCAGCCCCACTCACGTGGCGTAAAGATTAAATGCAGTAACACGTGTGAAGCATCCTGCAAACACCAGGCCTTCAAAAGAATTATCTTTCCGCCATTACTGTGGAGCCCCCAGCTGAAGACACCATGTCACCACCTGCCACATGACACATGAGCCACCATAACCTGACAGAGGACAAGGCTCTCTTGGCCGTCCCATGTCCCTCCAATTAAGTTCTGGTCTCAACCCTCTTTCCCGGCGAACCCCGGGTTAGACAAACCAGAAGTATTCCCCTACAACAATCCCTGTCATATGGTAACTGTAGTATTCATTCAGAAAAAACGAATTGCACCCAGACACACTGAGACTTGCCCCATTACTCTATCTGTACTTTATATTTGCATATGTACTTGACCTCCATTATTCCTTTTGATGATATTGTGAGGTGAGTATTGCAATCACTGTCCGGCAGACAAGAGCCCAAGGTGCAGAGAGGTTAAGTGACTGACCATGAACTAAGCTTTGGATGCATGTAGCTCCTCATTTTCTAAAGCGTTGGGTCAACTCTGCTGAGGCTGCCTCCTTGCAAATGCTGCAACAGGCTTGTATTTTATACTTTGAGTTTCTTTTAAACATTGCTAGGGGCTTCCCTGGTGACGCGGTGGTTGAGAGTCCGCCTGCAGATGCAGGGGACACGGGTTCGTGCCCTGGTCCGGGAAGATCCCACATGCCGCGGAGCGGCTGGGCCCGTGAGCCATGGCCGCTGAGCCTGCGCGTCCGGAGCCTGTGCTCCACAATGGGAGAGGCCTGCGTACCGCAAAAAAAAAACAAAAAAAAAAAACATTGCTAGGACTCAGAGGAGCCTGGGCTTTTACAACCATATACCCACTGGTCAATTTCTAATTTTGTGTCCTTTCACACGTATTTTAAGTTCTCTGTGCAAAACTTAAAGATGGTGGCAGGGTCATCTCTGAATACCATTTCTGCCCAAGAATCCTTCTGATTGCCTGAGGGAGTGATAAGGACCACTTTCAATTTGCACACCTGCCCGACTATGCCCATAAGAGTAAAAATAAAGCTTCCTATTTTCTTAATAATCAAAAGCTGTCTCCTCTGACTGCGCAAATGAGAGCACAAACAGAAGGTTTCATTACTCCTGGAAGACTTCGGCTGCTGACTTCAAATGGAATTATTCCCTCATGTGATAGGAGTAAGATCCCTTGAAGGTCACCTCCTCCAAGCCCAGTCTCTGTCTAAGGACGTCTGCTTTGCAAAGGAGCCCTCCCCACTGTGAACAGCCCAAGTTGGGTCCACAAATGATCTTGTTCCTGCTTTCCACAGTTATTTAAATAAACCTTTCCCCAAGCACCCCTTCCTTTCACTGTTTCTCTGAAGGTGGTGCACAGATGAGCTGGGTCAGAATCACCTGGGTACAGGTGATGCCTGGGTCCCCACATGGACCTGAATTGACTCAGGAGTGGGGCAGTAGCTTTCTACATTACCCAGCCGGTTCATACTTTATCAATCAAATTAAAGTCCAGGTCTTTTTCATCAAAAAAAAAAAAAAAAGGTCTTCAGCAGTCTCCCTCGTCCTATATGAAAAGCAACTGGTTTTGATTTAAGTAGTTGATAAAAATGCTGAGTCAGACAGTGACTTGTATTCAACCCATGACAGCCCTCCAGGTGCTGTATGTATTGGGCTTACATGCATTACTCTGCACAATTATCCAGCCAAGAACAGACCTGAACATATTGTCAGCCATTCTACATTTCCCCCTATTGTTCACTGCAAATATTTCGTGGGAATTCTGAAATGATTGGCATCTACAGAAATCCCCAATATACTAGGTAGTGTAACCCAAACCATGAAGCACATGGAGTTGGTCTGGTACAATTCTTTATCTATCCTGAATGACATTCTCTATTTCATTCTAGAAATTTAAATAACCGGGTTTCACTTGTTTTAAAGTACCTGCAGATAGGAGACAATATTAAGGAAGAAGGATCAACTTTTACCATCCTAAAACTTAAGAGAAGATATTAAACATTCTGTTCAACTTGAATTAGGCAGATACGGGGTCACACTGATAACATAATCACGTGCATCTGGCAATAGAGGCGACTGACATCTTTGTTGGGAGATATGGGCACAAAAATTATTTCCTCCGGCCAGGGCATCTGGCTAAACATTTTGTCAATACCCTTTCCCGTGTAATGTAGGTCTCAGGCTTCTGAAAGGCTTTTGAAAAACAGAAATCAAGGAACCTCCATCAAGCGGCAAAAATCGGGTCTGAAGGAGGCGACGAGGGTGGAGTATTTTTTTTTTTTGAGTATTGTTTTACAAACCCCGAAATCCTCGGTCCTAGGAATAGAAACTTAGCCCTTGAACAAGGTTGGTATTGCTTATTCCCACTAGGTTGTTTTTCTTCTAATTAGCTCTGAGACAGCGACGTACTACCCTCTTTCCAAGTAGAGCTCCTGGGGTCCGGTGATATTTGCACATCACACCTGGGCCTTTCGGATACAAATCCTGCTCCTTAAGGAGCCGTGTGAAGAAGCGAGCACAATCAATAAGGAAATATCCTCCCAGCTATAAATCAGCCACGTGGAGCTGCGGCAACGGCCGCCGCGACTTCCTGGTTTCCTTCCCGCCCGCCCCGCGGCGGGGGCCGGGGGCCCGGCGTTAAGGCCCGAGTTACAGCCCGAAAGGACAATAAAAGTTGGGGACCCGGGCAGCTTTTAGGGCTGAGCGGTGGGGCCGAGGCTGAGGACAGACCTGGGGAGAGTGTAAGTTAGTCGCATGGTAGCAGGACCTGGGGGGGTCGGGTGGACAGCGGCGGGGAAGGGGCTGCGGACCGGCCGGGGGCCGCCCAGCGAGGGCGTGGGGGCGGGAGCGGCCGGGGGAGGGAGGGGAGAGCGGGGGTGGGGCGGCCCGCCAGGCGAGGGGAGTTCCGGATCGGAGGCGGGGAGGGCGGCCGCCGGGCGGCGGGGGCGGGAGGAGGAGGCGGCGAGCGCGGAGGGGGAAGGAGGGAGGGGAGAGCGGTGGCGGCGGCTGCGCCCGGCTGTGCGCCTCTCGCCACCGGAGGAAGATGAGGCTGAAGATCGGGCTCCTCTTACGCAGTTTGCTGGTGGTGGGCAGCTTCCTGGTGCTGGTGGTCCTCTGGTCCTCCCTATCCCCGCGGCCGGACGAGCCGAGCCCGCTGAGCAGGATGAGGGTGAGTGACCCGCCCGCCCCCTCCGGCGGCGGAGAGCTGCAACTTGTTTTGTTCGCGCGCCTGGCGGGAGCGGGGTCGGCGGGTCGAGCGCGGGCTCCGCAGGTGGCGCGACGGGCGGGTGGGGGCCCCGAACCCCGCGTCCGGTCCCAGCCCCCACCGCACCTCCCCGCGCCACCCCGCCCCGCGCTGCGGGGGGGGCTCGGTGGCCGCCCTCCGCACCTGGAACGCGGGCTGGAGGAGAGAAGGGCCGGGCCAGGACCGCCGCGGCAGCAGCCGGGGACGCGGGGCTGGTCCGGACTGCGGCCTGTGGCGCGCGCATGCCTGACGGAGGCGAGGGGCCGCGGCCGCCGCCACCGCCGGTGCGGACCAGGCCCCTGGGTCTGGCCGCCCCCGCGCGTCCGGGGCGCCCCCCTCCTCCCGGTCTCCGGCGCCCCCGGCTGCCAGCCCGGGTGGGAACGCGCGGCCCCGCCTCCGGCTCCGCGGAGAGCGCCGCCCCCTCGGCTTCGGCGCCGAGACTGGCGATGCGCGGCCGAGGCCTCGCCCAGGACCGGCCTCCCTCCGCCTCCCGCTCCCCCGCTCCCCCCTCCCCTCCCGGCGGCCGCTCTCGCCCGCCTGCAGACCACCGCCCCGGAGCCCCCTCCATCGGCCGCCCCGTCGGGCCGGAGCCCGCCTCTCCTCCCCTCTTCCCTCCCCCGGTTGCGGCCGGGCCGCGGGGCCGCCAAACTAACTTGTGCGGTCGACGCCCGCGCCGAGGGCTCCTCCGGACGCGCTGTCCGCCGCCCGACTCTGCCGGTCTGTGGGGCTCCGTCGGCGCCCCGGGACGTGGGTGACCTGGGCCCCGGGCTGCGGCCCCGCTGACCCGGCCGCGCCCCCGGCCCGACCTGCCCGCCTTTATGGCCGCGCCCCTCCTTCCCCTGGGACGCGGGAGCCGGGGGCTCGGGGGCTGGGCAGCTGTGCTGCTTCCAGCGCCTTGTGCAAACAGCGTCTGCATTGCATCCGAGGGGTCGCCTTTATTAACTTTCCATTTGGAAAGTTAGCGTCTGGAAGTAGAGGGAGAAGGCGTCCTTTCAACACTAAGAATCGTAGGAAGAGATTCCCTTATCTGCTCCTGCCCCTGTGATGAGAGAAGGTTTACGCTTGAGATTTACTCTTAAGTTTTAGTGTGTATTTGAAGACACAACGGCACTGGAATCTCTTTATAACGTCTGGGGTGGATTCCCGTCTAAGTCATCTAAGTTAATGGTAATAAAAAGTACCCAGTTTTCCTTTTGAATGTGTTTGTGGTTTTAAGTCCCTCAGCTCTCATGGAGTGATGGTGACCTCTTTATGATTTTGCTTCAAAATGACTTATTGAGAAAGGACGACTGAATATTGCAGTTGTTTGAAAGCATTTGTGATCAAATGGCCTTTATACTGAGAGCTAATAAAGACATAAAGATGCTATTTCCTGGGGGAAGAAATTGAGGAAAGAGTGACAGAACTAGCCATATTCAGAATGTTCTGCAGTTCAGATAACAAGTCTTCTAAAGGGGTGATGGAGCGTCAGCCCCAATGCCTATTTCCTCTGAAATATTATATTAGTGCTGGTACAAGTACTGAGCCACGAGCTCATTTAATAGCTGTAGGAGGTGGTTATAACTTGATTTTTGGTCCAACTTATTGGATAAAGTTTGTCGGTGGGTCCAGGGTAATTTCTGTCATTTGCCAAAGACTGAAGCTAGCTTTTTAAGACTTTCAAACAATTTAAGAAGAATGCTTTATGTATGTGGAGAGCCAGACCCTTTTATTAAGTTTGTGGGTAAATATTAACTAAGCAAGTTAAGGTATAGCTTATAAATCATAAAAGCATAAATAAGGGACTATTGCCTCCCTTTAATAAAAGCTAACCTAAATGTTTCTGAAATACAGCAGTAGAAGGACATCTCCTTTCGGGAAAATTCTGACTCTGATTATGATTACACATACTCCACTCACTGTGAAACACCTGCCTCTCCTTAACACTAATCCATGTATAGGGCTTTTTTGGATTCTGATAAATGGCCTGAGATAGTCTAGGACAATCCCATTTACCAAATACAGGTTATGCTTCTATTCTAGCAAGCTGGTCCTGGTGGGTCCACCCTGTGCAGGTTTTTGCCTCATACTTTCAGTGTTCCAGGCACAAAAGTCTGCCGTAGCCTGGTGCTTTTTTTTCCCTGGACTACTTCCTCCTTTAGATCTGCCCAGCAAAATGCGTCACCTGTGGTCAAGACAAGAGGAACACATTTATTTTCGCTTTCCCATCTCCGGGCCTCTTGCTGTTTCTCTGATGTGAATGATGTGAAAAGTGATCTTACCGTTCAAATTGTACGCTGTTGTATACGATTTGATTTATTCAACAAACATTTTTGAGTACCTCCCATGTCCTGGTGCTAGTTGTTAAGAAAGTACTCCTTGCTCCTAAACTCATGGATCTTGTAGGCTAGTGGGTCAAAAATCACATTAATCAAGATTTCACAAATCTGTAAATAAAAATTGTGCCACCACATGCTATGAAAAAAAAAAAAACCCATAGGGGGTAAGAAAATGGAGGAACTTGGTCATATAAAGCCTTACCGGAAGAAATGGCTTTTGAGTTGAAATCTGCAGATTTGAAATCTGTTGATCTGGGTATGAGAGGGGGACACCCCTGAGAGGGAGAAGTATGTGCAAAGGTCCTGAGGTAGGAGGTAGCATGGTGAGCTGAGGCAGTGGAAGAAGGCCAGCGTAATCACAAGATGGAGGGCGAGGGTTCAGAGAGACCATGCCAGGAATCAGGTCTTTAGAGCAGCCATTAACTCCAAGGATGGAGCTCGTCGAAGGATTTTGAAATAGGGGAGAGGTGGGCTGAGATTTGTGCTTTGAAAAGACCACTCTAGCTGAATTGGTTTAGAGCAGATAGGAATCCTGTTGGAGGTTATGATAGCCCAGGTGAAATGTGATGTTGATGGCATTGGCAGGGTGACGGTGGAAGGAGAGAAAAGTCAGTTGATTCAAGAGCTATTAAACGAAGATGCAGAGGCACCAGGACTAGGTGTCTGCATGTGGGAGTGAAGGAGAAGGAAGGTGTCCAGAAGCACCCGATAGACGGTAGAAGGATGACAGATTGTTTATTACATGGAAGGTTCTGAAGACAAAATCCATACGTTCTGATGTTACGTTTTATGGTTATAATGGGAAGGCTTATCATCTTAGGCTTTGTCCTCTGAATATTTTAAGGTCAGCATTTATTAAAACCATCTGTTTAGCACTTGCAAAGCGTAGACAGTACCTTTAATTAATAAATTATAGTATCTCCCAGACCATTTCTCCCGGGTTTCGGCGCTGAGTGTTTAACGTTGAATCATTAGTCTCTGAAAATACAGGTCTGGAATGGAGATGTTGAAAGACCTTCAGTGGCTCTTTAACAGCAAATTCAGTACTCGTGAGAAGCTGCATGTAAACCGGCAGCTCTCTGTATGTGCAAATGTTACTTGACTCAAACTATTAATGCCACTTAGGCACAGAGCATCCATTGCTAGATGGAGAGGTTTTATGGGATAAGCTAAGACCAGTGGGAAGGAGCATTGCTTAATGAGGCTGTGACTGAATTGATCACCCAGTTAGTCAGGTTCTACCTTAACAAAGCCTTTTATCTCAGCAATGATCCGCTGCAACCAGGAAAGCTCTGCCCTTGACCATGAGATTTCTGTTTCAAATGGACGCTTGTTTATTAGGGATGGAGCTATCACTTAGAAGAAATGTAGTGTCTTAAGAGGTCACTGTTGTTTGTTCCCCAAGTGAAATGCCCTGGGATTAGTTTTCATTTCATTTTGCTGTCCTCCCCCACCCTTGCAGTTAAAAACTCCCTGATTACCAAGTCTAAGAAATTTAGGCTCCATAGGCCTCCTGAAATTAATGCTGAGTTTTGCATACACGTGCGTTCTTCTGGGTGGCTGAGAATCAGAAGCTTTCAGGTTTCTTAAAGGTACCTGCAAAGCACTGAGTCCTTGGGAGGCGGAATGCCTGTTTCCTGCCCATGGAATTTCTCCCTCGTCTTCCATGGTGCTGAAGCACTCATTACACCCTGGAAATGCAAACATTCCTGAGAATTGCTGTATCTGCCGATTCTGTGGAAGTGTTTCCCATCCAGTGCTGGAAGGTCAGGCATCAATCCTGTTACTACCACCCCCTTCCCCCACTGAGAATACCAAGACAGTCTCAAGGAAAAGTCCCTGTTCTTAAAGGGATCACATCCTAGTTGAAAAAAAGGATGCAGCACCCACATGGCCTGGGCTCCTTCTCCATCCTTACTCTGGTAGCTGGGTAAGGAAACCTCGCTATGGGAACTGTCACAGGACGTTTCCTTAGCGGGTGGTGAAGGCTTAGAATAGCCATTCGGGGAGTGCACGATTATTAGTAAAAAAAAAAGAATGGAAACTGTTGAGCTGTTGAATCTGGGTAACTATTTTGTGATGGGGTCGGCTGCATGGAATGGGAGATAAGGTGTGGGCTTCGATTTGTTAATAGTGAATTAGAGGCAGGGAGAAAGAAAGGAATGCATCGTGAATGAACATCACAATTCTGAGCTTGGGCCATTTGTAAACAGAATATTTGTAACTTCTAACTTGATTTGTTAAAAAAAAGGTTGGTCAGGAAGATTTGAACAGCTGGTGACTATTGGAACATGGTTGTGCTTATTCAGCTCCAACCTCGACTGTTGCCTTTGTTCATATTTTAGATTCTAATTTTCATCCCTGAAGAATGAATGTACAATCTGACAGAAGAAGAAAAGCAGTGGAATCAAGAATTTAAAATTTCTAGAGTAGAACGGACACAGCCTGAGGCTATGAAAGGAATGATTTTATGGTTGGAGTTCTTGTGGTGGAAGAGGGAAGGGTGAGAAGGTAGAATATGTGTTAACCACGTGGACAGAATTCTGTGAGAACTGGGAGAGGTGTTTGTACTGTAAACATGGCTGTCATTCACTCAACAGACATTTCGAATATCCCTTGAGTGTTTACTAAGCACCATCCGTGGCTCCAGGCCTCGGAGAGGCTATGCTGGAGAGGAAGTAGAAAGCTTTGGCGGAAGGAAGATGCTACTCAGGTCATGACCTACTAACCACACAGAAGGTGTTGGTCCATAAGAGCAGTCATTCTCTTTCCACTCAGGAATCAGGCCTTGTTACCACACCTCCCAGCCTCCAGCCTTCCACCTGCTCTAAACAGTGAATTGAGGAAACTGGAGGTACTGGGCTGGTGCCGGGGATGCAGGGGTGTTGAGGACACAGGCTCCATTTCCTCTCACACGTGAGGGTGTCACCGCCACCCAGAGGTTCCTCCCCAGCTGCAGGAGGTGGATGCTCGGAGGCCAGAGCCCGGCATTCAGCTCCACCTGGAGCGTTGGTGGGGTTCCGACAGGGTTCCAGACGGTAGGAATGTGGTGAGACCAGAGGGAAGGCCGACAAGTGGTGGAACTGGAGGTTGGAAAAGTAAGTTGAGGCCCTGTTTTGAAGGTATTGAATGGCAGGCTGAGGAACTGGGTTGGGGCTTTACTGATTCAGCAGTAAGAGCAGCTTTTTGGAAGCTTTTGAAATGGAGTTGGGGCGTGGTGACGTTCAGCTGCTGATCCCCTGAGTCAAGGATTCAAACACCTGTTGTCTGTGAAGTACCATCTACTGCTCTAGACATTGGAGGTACTATAAAGTAGTAAAAAAAAACGCTGTCATAACAGATCACATCTGTGAGTCCTCTGTGCCAGGTCAGCATTCTGCGTGTGTGGTGTTAATTGTAGCAATAACCCTCCCATGCAGTCTGATGTAATCCTCACTGAGTTACAGAGCCTTGAACCCTGCCCAAGGTCATTTACAGAGTCTCAGCACAGTCCTGACTTCTGCTGTGCCCTCTGACCTCCCGCAGATTTTAACAACACAGATGAGCTCCTGTGGACACCATTGAAGGGGCCCGCAGAGACGCTGGCGAGGTCATCTCACACGGAGAGAAGCATGTGAGGCGCTGATGAGCGGAGGGGAAGGGCCCAGGACCCCGCGGGGGAGGCGGGGAAGGTGATGGCTGAGCTGAGTCCCGGATGTAGCTCTCAGGAAAGAGCCTCTCCAGCCGAGGGGACAGGCGGGGCTGCCCTGAGGGTGGAGGAGGCAGGAATGCATGAGAAGTAGATAGAAGGCCAGCGAGGTGGTGGTGGGAGCTGGGTTCGTCGATGCTCTGGGCTGGGTGATGAATTACGTGGTTATCGCACCAGGCATTGTCCTAGATAAACAACACGAGTAATTACTTTTCTGCCTCAGGTCTGTGGGCCAGACGCACGAATAACAGTTGCAGAGGGTGAGAGGAGGATCGTACTAGCTACTGGGTCCCCGGGTCACAGGGAAAGCAGCATCCGGCCACGGGGTGGGGTGCAGTCAGAGCGGTCCCCGGGAGGGCAGGTCGGACGGTGAGCGCGGGGACAGGGCCTGGGCACGCAGAAGCAGGAAAGATCGCGGCAGACCCTGGGGAATGGTGGCTAGAAGAGTGGGTCGGGGCCCGGAGGGGTGGAAGAGAGCTTGGCGAGAGAAACGGAGTCTGAGCCCTGAAACACTGAGTACTGTGAATGGTTCCGGCTGGCTCCGAGGAGTGATCTGGGAGCGGTGCCTAGGCCAGATTTCCGTGAGGAGAGAAATGTCCCTGTAGCTCATGCTGAGCCTAAACCGGGAGGGGACCAAGGAAATGAATATGTGGGGAGAGAGATGATGATGATGACGGTAGAGTTAGCGGTTTGGCTGGTTGGAGGAGGGGCTGTGCTGGTGGAACGGGCAGGGAGGATGCTGATGCCTCAGAAGGAACAGAACCGACTGAAGCGGCAGTTCTCAACCTTGAGCAGGAATCAGAGTCGCCCAGAGAGTGTCTTAAAACCCGGGTCATCTGGCGTCCTGCCCGCACTTTCTGATTCAGGAGGTCTGGGGTGGGGCAGAGAATTTGCGCTGCTAACTGTTCCCAGGTGATGCTGCTGCTGGCCCAGGGACCAGACTTGGCGAAGTGCTGGTCTAGAGCACAAGTAGAGTTGGGGGTCCGTAAGACAGAACATTTGTGCGGTTTGGGCATAAAGTGCTTACAGGCCACAGGTCAGTGGTGTGGAGGTGTCTGCTGGGTAGATGGAGCCCAGAACGGGCATCAGAGCTGGATGCAAAGTGTGAGCTCCTGGGTAGGAGCCCAGCTCCAGTCTGGGGCCTGGGTACTGGAGTGGTAGCTTAGGGCGTGGACGGAGGAGAAAAACGTGGGCATGAAAGAGGAACGGGGGAAATGCCGGGAGCAGGAAAGATGAAAGAGGGCTCAGGGCAGAAGTCAGATGACTTGGAGAGTCTTGCCCGACCACCAGCAATTCCAAGTGCCACAGCATTTGACAAGAACTGACGAGAATGAAGGATGTAGCGAGCGGCCGTGGAAGCAGGAACACCTGCCCACTGCGCCACCCCCGGCACCTGGGGTAGAGGAGGGCCTGCAGCGCATCTCAGTAAATGCGATGCCCAGGAACATTGGCTCAGGTAAAAAAAGAAGTTCAAGTGGTGAACACTCATCTTCCCTAGGGGAAAACTACAAATCGAGAAAGGGTTTTACTAGAGAGCCGTGAGTACCGAAGAGGACTTCCCCCACATTTGGGGTTATCTCTGTTCTGCCTTAATTAGGCCACTCACCCCCACCTCGTGTGTGTATAGAGACACAGGTGTCCATATGTTTTAAGCTGAACCACAGTCATGTAATTTTGATAATGTAGACTATATATACACATTGTATTAAAATATGATAATACATATTAGGCATTTGGGCATGCTTTTAGTCTGAAATCCAGGTAACTTGGAAAGCTGTGATTAGAACAACATTTTAATATTTGAAGTTGGGAAAGGAATTTTATCCTGAGAATATTAGGCAATTTTTAGTTTGTAATAATACATTAATTTGGCTGATGTGTAACTAAATGAAGAAACAATAGCAAAACTGTAGGCTCAGCATTTCAGTGATGTTGGTTTTTTGAAATGAGGTCTACGGTTTAATTCTGGTTCAGTGCTATGATCCTAAAAGCAACCCTGAGACAAGTTGAACTGCACTTACCCAGGGCTTCGATCTTTTTTGGAGAGGGGAGAAGTAACTTGCAGTTGCTTCATTTTTTTATTTTTTATTTTTATTTTTTTTATTTTTTTATTTTTTTTTGCAGTTGCTTCATTTGGTAAAAATCCTGAATATTTTCAAAATGAGAAATGTTCTCATTTTTGCTCCATTATAAATTCCCTTCTGGGCTCCTCGGCCTTTGTAGTGTTTTAAAGTGTGGCTCCCGAGAAGCATTTAAACATGCCAGTAGGGATGCCTGATCCAGCTCACTGAGTGTAAGAACGGCTACAGTGAAACTTGAGGAAAACCTTAACTTTGCATTATCTAATTAGGTTTGTAGAATTGCTGTAGAACAGCCTGGTTTCCGAAGTTTAGAAGGTACAATTAGCTGCAGTATTATATCAATACCAACAAGCCTGCTAAGAGGCTTCCATGCCAAGCAATTGGAATATGTTATTACCAAGGATGTTTTAAACTGGATGAATTAAAATTAAATCACATACTATTGGGAGCAGTTCTGTATGAGAATAGAATAGCAGAGATGACCTCATCTCTTTTTTTTCCCCATCCTTAATCTTTTATTGAGTCCCTGGGTTTAAGAATACATTTGGGCCTCAGGAGGATGCTGCTCTCCTCAGTAGTAAGCTACATGTTCAGTGATTATCCGGCTTAATTTTAGCATCTGTAGTTCTTATCTTTATAAACTATTTTATAAGGTGCTTTAAGATTGAGGTATTCACTGGTAATGTGTACACCTTATAAAAAGAGTTGATATTTAAAGAGTAAGTATGTCTTAAAGAAATATTAAGTGAGACATTGCCAAAACTTTTTTGTCACTCTTATGAGATGGTGGGTGTGCCAGCGTTTTTATTTATGAGATTGTCTGTAATTACCCTTTGACTCTTGATTTTCCCTTTTGATAAAAATACCAGAAGAAGGAGAAAACCCTGTGAGAAGACGCTCTGATGAGTGTGAGCAAGGCTTGCAGGTAGCTTCACAAGCGTGTGAATGTCTGACTCTTCCAGCTGGAACCCTTCATTGCGAACCAGCCCAGCTACTGAGTCCAGCTACTGAAGTGAAACAGTAGACTCAGGTTCTTAGTGCAGGATAAGATACACTTGTGAACAGTTTTACAGAATTTTAAGAATTACACTTGTTGAGAAGTGATATCGTAACATGAACGCAATATCTTTATGCTTCTGTGAGAACTTTTTTGATAAATTCTTTAGAAAGGCTAAACAGAAAAAAAAAAATAGAATAAGTTACAATAGTATGTTAACAAAGTCCCTGGTCATGCTATTTGAATGTGCTCTAGAGGTTCTTTACTTGTCAGCATTTACTATAGTACTTCAAATAATTTTATTCTGCTGAATTTAAAGTAAATATTTCATATACATATTATTAACGTCTCTTATTGGAAAAATAGTTCCCTTATAACCCCAGCAGAAACCAAAGTGATCCATATACTTAAGTGAGTCATGTGAGCCTCATTTTGCCAGAATGTATCAAAGATACCTGGATAAAGATGTCCAGATACAGAAAATCAGAAGGGAGATTCTGCTGCTACTCAGATTTATAAATGGTTCATTAGGCACTTGTATAAACGTTTCAAAAATGACTTAGGAAAGTGGGGTTAAGTCAATTAAGATATTTTTGTTTGCTTGATTTTTAATGCTGCTAAGAAAAATATGTTTGTGATGGGAAATATTTGCCTAGAAAAATTTACCCTGCAGTATATTATACTGGACTGGAGTTGTTGGTCAGCAATGGCCCGTGTACCTGAGAAATCAAAGGTTGACTTTATACAGCCGTTTGAAAACTTGTCTTAGACATTTTCTACTATTCTTAGGTATAGGTTTTAATTCTGCTTACTTGGGGTGATTTAAATCCAGCCCCTTTCTCCCAATATTTCATCATGCAATTTAATATTTTACCATGCAATTCTTATTAGACAATTTGATCATCATACTTCTTAATATTTAACTAATCTGACAGAATTAGCCTTTTAGTCTCTAGTACAGCAAGGTGTCCCATGTAAGTCTTAGTATTTGTTACCTTGACAATGTGTAGGATTTTACATCCTTTCTTTTAAAAGAAGGTGTTTTAAACCCCCTATTCAAAAATCTGCTAACTCTTGCCAGAGTGTTTAAAATGAATTAAAAAATCCATTAGAGTTTTTGGCAAATAAGCTCTCAATTATACAGAACAAATGAGTACAAAGTGCTTTTTAGAGTAATGGAATGGAAATGACTGAAATCTCATTAAGTTACACATGCAGATTTTTCTACTCTGGTAGAGGGTTTAGTTTTTTAAGCTAAAAGATCACTGTCAAGATTGGAAGTTTTGATCACTTAAAATATATAATTACATTTTAGCATTTAAGCAAAGGATTGATAGAATGGGGAAATATAGGCATGCAGTTTCATTAACTTGCTCTGCGTGATGGACTCGGGGAAATGCGAAGTCCAGTATTTACAAAAGAATCCTGTGGGGGACTTCCCTGGTGGCGCAGTGGTTAAGAATCTGCCTGCTAATGCAGGGGACACAGGTTCAAGCCCTGGTCCGGGAAGATCCCACATGCTGCGGAGCAAGTAAGCCCGTGTGCCACAACTACTGAGCCTGCGCTCTAGAGCCTGTGAGCCACAACAACTGAGCCCATGCACTGCAACTACTGAAACCCACGTGCTCTAGGGCCCATGTGCTGCAACTACTGAGCCCGCGTGCCGCAACTATTGAGCCCGCGTGCTGCAACTACTGAAGCCTACACACCTAGAGCCCGTGCTCCGCAATGAGAGAAGCCACCGCAATGAAAAGCCCACGCACCGCAAGGATGAGTAGCCCCCGCTCGCCGCAACTAGAGAAAGCCTGCACACAGCAACGAAGACCCAGTGCATCCAAACAAAATAAAAGTTAAATTAAAAAAAAAAAAGTTTACACGAGAGTGTTTCCATTGTGGTGGCCAATTAAAATAAATTTGCTTACAGTCCAGGGAGATCTTAGTGGGTAGTCAAGAGAAAAATACTTTTAGCAAATAGTTTTCTAAAATTCTCTATTCTAAAAATGTGCTAAAAGAGGATGATTTCCAAGTACCTTGGTGTTTTAAAGGAATACATTTTCTGTGTGAAATTGAGATAACTCTTGCGCTTCTTTTTGTAATTAGCATTTAGACTCCAAACCATGGCACATATAACTTCTATTTTAAAATAAATGTAGAGCACACGTAAGCACAGTTGTTAACCTCGAAAACTTTGAAGAGCGACATCAAACCTGCAAAGATGATAGAGCCCCAAATGCCAGGCTTTCCCCAGGTTCTGCTTGCTTCCCAGCTTGAGTAAAGAGGCACTGGCGTGGCCTGAAGTATGTGTCAGAGGACGTGTGTTCTACGCGGGTATTCTCAGATTCTCTCTCCAGCGTCCCCTTTGAAATCTGAGGAAGGCTTTAATGAACGTGGTTTCATTTTCCTTTCCATGAGTTACTGCCGCAGGAAGAGTGCCAGCCTGTACCTGTGACTGAATGGAAGAAAATTGCAGCCAGAGTCTAATAAATAGTTTCACAGTGTACAGTCCTGTTTCCTAAGAGGCAGTTGTCATCCTTGATCTCTGCTCAGTTAACTGGTAACACTAAGAGAAAAGTAGACGCTAAAATCTTTGTTCTGTGTTGGCAAAAATCACTTCCTGAAGATAAAGTGAGTGGCTTGTAACCTGTGTTCTGATTTGCATCTCCTTCTTTAACTTAAATAACAGGTACTTGTGTTTGAAAGCAAACATCTCTGTGTAGTGATTTATGGCTTTGAAGGATAGATACAATGCAGAAAGAGTAGCCAAAAGGAAATAGTCGTGACAGTTAAGGAAGAGATGATTTTTAATATTACAGAAAAGCAAACTTAAGGTAACAGCAAAGGTAATATATTTGTATTTGTTCAGCATTTTTGTTTCCTAGTGAATTGCCATACCTTTTCTACAGTTTTTTCAGTTCTTCATGAAAACTGAAATCTGTTCAACTACTTTTTCCTCCCTTGGGACAGGGGATTTCCTTCTCTGGTTATGAGACATTTATGGAGTGGTTGGTCGGTGTCTTTGGGTCCCAGTGGGTGCCAAATGTGAGAATAATTCCTTCAGGGTTAAAAACGTCAGTCATATATTTTATTGACCACTGAGTAGCTAGAAAAATCCAGCCTGCCATTTGGGCACCCAGCATGTTGCCTCTGAATGGTGAGGCCAGCAGCTTACTCAGAATTTTTTTTAACACACAGAGGTTGCATTTTCTGAAAATACCCAATTCTTTTAAATTAAAGATAACTGAACCTTCACAGTCGTCTGTTCTACCCATAACTCTTGTGATGAGTCAGTGCTAATGATAAAATAAAATTTCCTTTTTAAAATTACAGACAATGAAATGAACCTTTTCTCTCTCTCTTTTTAACCTTTTTGCTCTTTCTGTTACTGCTGTGCATCCTCTCCCCACAACTCTTACATGCCTCACTTTTTTTTTTAACAAGATGCTCTAAGAAGCTGTTTTATCTTGTGAACTATTGACTTGGAATGGAAGTAACATTAGAGATTTGCTTTTCTTGTAGGAGATTCCTTTCTGCCAAAGGACTGCAGATTTTCCTTGGTTGGCATGGGCTTAAAATTTTAAATCGCCTCATATATGCAGTGACGAAATTCGAATCAAATTTAAATTACTAAGTGGAGCGTGCAACGTTACTTGCTAACATTTTTGAAAAAAAATTTTTAAACCATGCTATTGGTACTTTGACATGTTAATACCCTGCAAGTGGAAGTTTCAATCGACTTCTCTCCATTCCCACCATCTCTCATCAGGTGACAAATTATCCACTTGTCAGAGTCTTTAGGTGGTAAAAAAAAAAAAAAAAAAATCAGAAAATGTGCAGTGCCATATTAGGTCGGGTCCCTGATTTGTTTCTCGTGCCTTCCATTTAGATGTATATTTGATTCACTTGCTTCCTAAATCCATGGGACAGTGCTGCTACTCATAGCTGTTTTTATTTAGGATATCACAGGTGTACGTTTAAAAACATTTTGTAGGGCTTCCCTGGTGGCGCAGTGGTTGAGAGTCCGCCTGCCGATGCAGGGGACGCGGGTTCGTGCCCCGGTCCGGGAGGATCCCACGTGCCGCGGAGCGGCTGGGCCCGTGAGCCATGGCCGCTGAGCCTGCGCGTCCGGAGCCTGTGCTCCGCAACGGGAGAGGCCACAACAGTGAGAGGCCCGCGTACCGCAAAAAAAAAAAAAAAATTTGTAATAGTGACTGACACCCAGAAAAGTAAAACAACAAACAAAACCAGCAGGCTTTGACTGGTTTGTGGTGAAGCAGAAAGCCAGAGAAATCTGCATTCCGATCTGCTCACCACCACTCGGAATCCCCTTTGCCCGCCCAGAGAATGTCGAGTGTGTTCAGGGAGTGGACGGCGGGTCCATCGGGGGCCCCTGGGGTGTTGAAAGGACCCATCTCCTAGATGCCAGACTTACTGCTGCAGCGAAGGTTAGTGAGTATCAGAAAGAAAGGTGGGAAAACTCGGTTTGGGGAGGGAAAGCTAGCGTTATTTGGGATTTATACGACTACAGTTTCTTCTCTGAGAGACTTCGCTGAGGTTCTAAGGATACTGGGCCTACATCTGGATGATTTACAAGGCTTTGTAAATGCTTCCTGTCCCGGGCGTTGTAAGGAATTAAAATGTATTGGATATTTGGCCCAAGCGGAAGAGACCTGAAGCCCAGGAATACTCGGCTTAGAATTTCGCCGTGTAGGCCAGTCACCAGGAGGTAGTGGAGGTCACGTCTGTGCTGTGGGGAAGTTTATTTCCTGGTGCAGCCTCAGAGCCTACCCAACTCCTGATCGTAACGTTTCTGTCGTGTAAACTGTGTGCCAGGCAAGTAAGGACAAGCCCTGTTTAGGGTCCAGACATTCGGTAGCCTCGTGGTTTTGAAATAATCTGATACTTCACTGGTGGTTTCTTCTGACTCTGTCACTGAGATTATGAAAAACCCAAATCAGTGCAGAATTAATGAGAAAAGATTCCTAGGGAAGGCGCACTGAAGTGGATTACAGCATTCCTTCCAGGGCTTGGGGCAGGGCAGAGAGTGTGAACCGGGAGAGGTGGGAAGACGCGCCACGGAAAGGGGAGGCGTTCTGTTGAGGCTCAGGGTCCTGGGGGGAGGGGAAGGATGGGGCCCTCACCCTACGTCCGTGTTGATAACTATTGCTGTTAATCCCCTCGAATACTGAGTATCCTGGGGGAATTCTGCTGATGATTAATTTACCTCCTGGCTCGTAGAGCAGGAAGCTGCGCCAAACAAGCTGGAGATTAAAAGCGAAAGCTGACATCAAGCCGTCAGTCACATGGTAAAAGTGGCACGTGGACCCTGGGTTGAAGGTGGTCTTGGCCTGGGGACGGCTTCTCCCAGCCTCCTTACCCTCGTCCGGGAAGTAGACCCAGGATCTGCCCCAGCGCTGCCCTTGGGCTTCCGTCAGGCCTCCCGTGTCGGAGCCCCCGGGGCCGGGTTAACCTGCAGTGTCGCACATCTTGTTTTCTCTTTCTTCCGTCCCTTCCTCCTCCTCCTTGGAAGAGCATAATAATTCCTGTGTCGTTGCGAGAGTTGCTTAAAAGAATGATAATACTTACGTTATGCAAATTTGTTATGAATTCCTTATTTTGAATTATTAGTGAAAAGGGGATGAGTATCCTAGACTTTAGACTTCTGCCTTAAAAGTTATGCCCTTTGGTGAACTCATATTCTAAAATGGGGAGAGAGGAAAAGGCTATCATTTATTTATTTACTTGTGAGTCACACTTTTCTCCTGAAGGAAATGCATGTTCACATACCCACATTTTCACCGTAAGCAGCTTCGCTGTAGGCTTCTTTGCCACATAACAAGTGGCCGTCAGGCAGTTTTACCTTGAATGATAAAATAACTGCTTGGCAGTTTTTGGTTTGATGGTTTGGTTTCAACTGGTCGAAATGTGGTAGCAGTTCTTCCCGTTAGGACCACATTGGTGGCCTTAAGCCGACAATTTGCCCTGAGAGATGATTTCTTAGTTTGATGCACACCACGGTTGCCATGAGATACAACCAGTTATTCGAGCAGTATTGCCATGGTCTACACACATTTTTAATATACTCAAATATTTTGTACTTCACAGTGAAGTCTTTTTAATTTAGTTATTCATTTGTCACATTTCACTGTCTTTTTTCATGCCCCTCTTGGTTTTTTTTTGGTATTTTTGTTTTTTGTTATTTTATGTTCTACTGCAAAATAGCCAATTCGTTATGAGGCAAAAATGTTTGCGGCAAAAGTACCTAGAACCATACGTTCACTGTAGAAAATATAAAAATGTGAAAGAAAATAGGAAACTAAAAATCACCTGTACTCCATCTTACTCAAAGCTAATTATTATGATCTGTCTGGTGTATTCCTTGCTCAAATTTAAGCATTTATAGACAAAGACCTTATATGTACTACTTTGTGGATTGCCTTTTTTATTTTACTGTAGAAATATTTTAATTTATATATTGTTTCTAGGATATATACTGTTTTGTAAGGTAATCTTTTAGCACTTGGTCATTTTAGTGTGGAGGTGATTTAAGGAAAGAGGACATGAGGGAAATATGCTGGAAATTGCAGACCCTACACTGTCGTGTGCATCACATTTGCAAAGTTGTTTTTCCACCTGCCCCTTCCAAAAAAGAAAAAAGGCATCGATATGATTCTGAGTTGTGTTGGATGGTTTATAAAAGTTGCTGTTTAAACTCATTTTGGGTGCGTCCTGGCTAAGCCAGCGGTTAAATGGAGCTGGACGAGAAGCTGGTCTGTGCAGGACGCTCATCCCACTGTCTCTCATACTCTTCCCCAGCACCGTCCACACTAGTTTTGAGTTGTGGCTGCTAAACACTCTGAGCTTTTAAACCTCTGCTTAGTGAATGAGTAGTAAGAAATCTAAGTCACTGCCCTGGGGTTAATTATGAGGCTCAGTAAAGACGTTGTTAGCTTTACTAACCCTGATCCTATTGTCTCTGAGCTGTGAAGACTCATTTTTCTTTTTACTGATTCAGCTCTGCCACTTCTGGATTTTTCTCAAATACTCTTCTCTATATTAGGAACGTTTAAAAATGAGAATTATGCCCTTTTAATCCTTGCATAGTTGGACTACGCCTTTCACTGTGCAGTGATAAGGCTTTTCTTTTCTATGACCTTGAATCTTATTTTAAGCACACACATACATATTGTTTATTTATTTGTGTGTGTGTGTGTGTGTGTATATATATATATATATATATATATAAAATAATAGGTCAGCACTGTCTCTCCTCACCCAGAATTCTAGTCTGAAAATGGATTGGTGAGCATCAAATACTAATCAGGAACTTTTATTGAATTCTTACTATGCTCCCCTCTAGGCTTGTCCACATTCTCAATTTAATCTTCTGACATTTTACAGATGAGGAAAGTTGTGACTTAGAGAAATTAAACGCCTTGCCCGAGGTCACTGGCCTTGTAAGTAGTGGAACCAGAGTTCAAACCCAGCCCACCCTCTCCGGTGGGATCCAGTACCACCCAGTGGCACTTCCTGAACTGTGTACTGTGAACCAAGATGTACTAGCAGGAGTTACTTCCAAGATTTCTTGGGCCAATAAGGCTGAGAACTGTTTCATGTTATATCAGCCCCTTAGAGGCTCACAGTGTACATTGGATTGTTAAAAGCTCTGAAGAGTCCCATAGGAAGTAAACTTAGAGATTTCATCTCGTCTTTCACAAAGGGACCTGGTCACTGACTCAGTCTCTAGAGAATGCTGGCATCCGGAGAGTACAGGCTGCTGGAGCTGGATCAAAGTGACAGAGCTCCCGGGGGACCAGAGGGCCAGTGCTCTTCCTCCAGGGAGGACCCCTCTTCCAGGGAGCACTCGGCACCCGGGCTTGCCCCTGTGTTGCTTTCCAGCGGGACACAACTCCCTGATCTTGCTGCATTATTCACCCAGCATGACTTCAGTTCTGTTGTAAATTCTCATACACAGCACGTATTTCACAATTACAGAAAAATCCTACCGATCAGTTCAAAGAGGTTTCTTAGAACAGCCATGCTTGGCCGTCACCGACGTCTTGCCCCATTGCCTGAGCAGCCCGATGAGTCTAAGTATTTATATTTAAGAATATCTTTTATCCTGGGAATCCCAGCATAAGTGGTTCTTTGACTTGGGTTGTGAGACAAATCGTTTTAAGTATAACCCATATTAGATTGCTATTCATGTGGAATTAGATGTCCAGTGTATAAATTATGTTTCAGCTACTGGAAACTCATTTCATATCATGAAAATATCAAACCATGTCCCCTAAACCAAATAAACTGCTTTTACAGACATTTTACAGGCACAGAAAATCAAAGATGCATCATATTTGTTTTGTGGATAAATTTTTCTGCACAGGCAAGGTTGAGCAAAGCTTCTAATTTTAAAGTATGAGTCTAATAAGGTTCACACTGAAAGTACTACCTTTTCTTTTGGAAACTGCCTGCAGTAATCATGGATAGTCTTCCTGTGCTCCAGGGAACTTCTGTGTACAAAATTACCATCATCTGTCTTGAGCGTGTTCACTGCGTATTCAGTGTGCATAACGCCTCTGGATGGCTTTGAGACAGAGGACTCCTGCCACCATCCCAGCCTTCCCTGGGGAAATGGGGGAGGCAGATCAGAGGTTCAGGTGTCACTGGGCCCCCCTGGTTCCACGTGAATGTGAAGACATGGCAATTAGGTATTTGGGGTCTGTATCAAAATACAGATTTGACTGCTGTAACAGAAATCTAAAAATTTAGGGGTTCTCCTCCTACATAAATACCCAGACTGACCAGCCATCCTCCGCGGTCCTGCGTGACATCATCGGGATCTGTGCCCCTTCTGCCTTGTTGCTCTGTCATTCCCTCGTGGTCTAGAATGCATCCCTGCGGTGGGAAGGATGGAAGCAGAAAGGGGTTGCCGCTCCATCTGTAGTATCACCTTCAGCTACATTCCACTGGCCTAATATCCTCACTCTGAGGGATGTTGGAAATGTATCTTTATTCTGGGTGGCCACATGCATGGATAGAGCTCCAAGGTTAGGAGGTGGTTAATTCTGAGAGGGAAGAGGAGAAAGGAAATTGGCAGTAGTGGTCTTTGCCACAGAGTAATAGCATGTAAGCTTTTTAAGGATAAAGTTGTAAATCAGGGGTCAAAAGCCCCTTGTCACTCAACCTTTGGCTTCTACCTAACTTCCCCTTCCCTGGAAAGATCACCTTGGTTTTGGTAGCTGCTGTATGTTTGATCTTCTTACCCAAACGTAAAATCTGTGACTTTTTGTATCACTTGATTAACTGTTGGTTCTGAGACTCTCAGGCTTGTCTGCTAAGCTCACATCAATAGGAGAAAGTTTTAAGTTCCTCTTATGCACCTGTAATCACCAAGGGGCACTTTTAACATAGTGTTATCACATTGAATTACTGTGGTAATTAATTTATCACATTAAAATCCTGTTCTTTTGTTTGTTAGATTGTTAATACATTAAATGGTTTCTTGGTCTCTTTTTTCTGCTAACTGGATCAGTCCCCCCTCCCTGCATCGGGAGGGACACTTTATCCACTGTCAGAAATGTGGGGAGGATGAAAGGGGGAGTGGGAGTATCAGAATTTAGCAGCTCACAGGAGGGGAGGGCCCAGCTAGTTGGGGATCAGATCTCAGGGGTGGCCTGGTGAGGGCCCTGGCCTGTTGTATCTCTAGAACGTCATGAGGCTGTTTTGGGGGTCAGGGCTGGGTGGGATAAATGCTGGAATCTGGAACCACACCAGCTGCTGTGGCGAAGGGCTTTTACTCGGAGAGCAAGCAAAGTAGGGATCTCTTGTGCCAGCCTTCCTGCCGCCCTGGAGCGCTTCCTGTTGCCAAGACCTAAAGGGAGAAGAGTTTGTAGAGGTCCTGATGCCAGGGTGGAATAGAGAAGGGAGGGTTGGGGCCGAGAAGACAGTGGTTTAATGACCAGCACGGTACTTCCTGGATATAAAGTCTCCCTTTGGGACCTTCCTCCTGGAAGGGTTTGGGCCAAACAGCGCCGAGAGAGCAATCAGGGAGTAGGTCTGGACTGGCCCCGAGGTGGATCTGACTTCCCAGTGAGACAAGAATAGGCTTTCTTTTCCAGATGCCCTACCTGCATGCACAGGTCTCGCGCTGTCTCACACCTGGACCCCGGTGTGTTCACGTGAGAGAGCTCACCTCCATCCTCAAAGCCTCAGAGTTAAGGACGCAGCTTGGATTTTCCTTTCTTTCCTTTGGAAACCTGTTATGAAGCTACTATTTATACATCTCCTTGAGTCTTTCTTGAGTTTATTTCCAGGGTCTGTGGCTCACTTAAAAACGACTTAAACTTTGTCGGTGTCTTGCATTTTGCTGGGCCTTGAAACAAAGATGATGAGGCTGCACGCTCCGTCCCCAGGGGGGTAACAGCCTAGTTTGTGGAACAAGGTGAATGTGCAGAAACGAATATTACACATTCAGTATTAAAATAGAATGAACTGTGCCTGGAAAGTGGAAACGAGAGGCTCGTGGAGGAGAGTTGACTTTGGGGCTCATCCGCAGAGGTGGGACTTGGGCCGGGGGGGTGGGGAGGGGGAAGGGCATCAGGCAGAGACTCGGACGTGGGGGGAGAAGGAAGTAGTTACGAAGGTGGCATGTGCCCTGTACGTACTTTATGTTACGGAGAAGCGTTACTCAGTTGTCCTAAAAACATCCTCATTTCGGCTTCAAGGGGATCTTCGTGTTTCAGAATTTTGAATTTGACAGGCCTCCTCCCTCCCACCCTGTCCGTTAAGATTTTCTGTCCTTCAGCCATATTCTTGCTGAGATGTTCACTTTTATAAGCAAAAGAGTCCTATTATTTTTTCCTTATCTTCAAGCTGAAGCTATCTCGTCCCATTTTCATATTAGTTTCCCGCCCCTCCCCCAGAACAGTTTCTAGTTTCTGTATGTGGGACCTGTCTTGAGGGGTATCAGAATCGCCAGACACTGAAAGCTGCCCCGGCTGCCATGCCTCGGGGGGAGGGGGCACTTCTATAGGGGCAGGTGAGCTCCTGTGTTGTCGTCATTGCCTTGAAAGGCAACAGAATTAAATTGTAGTGGCGCGGTGGGGGGAATCAAAGGGCATCTGCCTAAACCTTTCTCCCTCCGTGCTCCTCTTTGTGACGGTGTTGAATGTTATACTCTGCATAACATTCTGTTTCTAAGGGACCTGAAACCACATCCTGGTCTCTGTCCCTGTCCATGGTTTGGAAGGCGTAGCCCTGTCCCACGGACACAGCTGATGGGAACAGAGGTATCTAAGCTCGATCACTTACAGTCTTGGTCCTGGGACCTTTGAGTCACGTGGCATTGTCCACAAGAGGTGGTCTGTAGACACAGCACCACGGTCAGCTCCTTAAACATCAAACATACAGGGCAGAGTTTGGGGAGGAAAACCTGGAAGTCTTTCTGAGGAAACCAGTCATCAGAGAAAGGAATAGGGTGGACTTTCTCCCCAGAAGCAGAGGTGAAGGATGTTACAGAGAAGGACAGGCACAGGAGACAATTCTACTTCTGCCTGAGAACCTTCTGATTTCCCCGAGACCTACCTGTTCTTCCTGCAGATTCGGTTCTGTGACATTTGCCTGCATCCTTATAATAAATGCTGTCTTGCTTAAGCTAACTTAAATGGGCTTCTGTAACTTATACACAAATTATACACAAAGAGTAACACGGCGCCCCGTACAGAAATAACCTTCTGCCTCAAGCCAAATGAATTACTGTCATGGCAATCATATATATAAAGCAGAGAAGGTTTCTGGGCAGGGCTCTCAAATCCCAGGCAGGAAGTTGCTTCTCAGCCCTCATGTCTTCTGTCGCTGCCTCTGTCTTTTTCTCTCCCCAGACCTGACCTTTGGGTCTGAGGTGTGGCCATCAAGGAAGATGAAGCGTGTTTTTGTACAAGAGTATAATCTGTTTTTCTATCATTTTTTAAGATGTCTGTCTGGCTTTCTGTTGATCTTTTTTCACAAAGAATCATTAACTGATATATAGTATGACTGTGTATAATATGAAATTTGTAGAGATTTCTATTTACATGAATGATAACCCAGAAGCCAACAAAGTAGAAAAAAGGAATTTACCTCCCAAATCGTTGGCATTTAGTTGATAGTGCTCATGAGTAGTGCATTTGCTTTAACTATAATCTCAAAAATTAAATTTTTTTTTTCTGGTTAAGAAAAAGTGTCATATTTACTTGGTTTCTACCAATATGCACTTAATGAATTGGGACTAAATCTGTCATCTACTGGGGAGGTGTCCGAGTGGCTTATAAAATCAGATGATTGTACCAAAGCTGTAGACTATTAAGTTTTAAAGACGAGGCTAAACACGTTCAGTTGTCGACAGTATTCATCATTTATTGCTGTATTTACTCTGAGTTTTTGGCTAATATGTAAGTTTTGTTCACAGGCTATGTAGTCACGGAATTCTATAGCGAAAGCAGTTAGACTTAGTTTTCAGCTTTCTTATTCGTAAATGGATTTAAGGTCTTTTTGATAGTCTAGGAACCAATTAAATATTTTTTTAACGGTTCAACTGATTGCTTCATGACTTTATTATTTATTTTACTGTATTTGTAGGGTACAGAGTATTAAAAGCCTTAAGAGCTAATAGAAGGTTAAGGAAGCTAATGATGTAAGCTAATTGGAGTCCTTATTGTCAGATTTAATATTATAACTTTTCTTTTTTTTAGAAGACGTTGGGGGTAGGAGTTTATTAATTAATTAATTTATTTTTGCTGTGTTGGGTCTTCGTTTCTGTGTGGGGGCTTTCTCTAGTTGTGGCAGGCGGGGCCCACTCTTCATCGTGGTGCGCGGGCCTCTCACTATCACAGCCTCTCTTGTTGCGGAGCACAGGCTCCAGACGCGCAGGCTCAGTAGTTGTGGCTCACCGGCCTAGTTGCTCCGCGGCATGTGGGATCTTACCAGACCAGGGCTCAAACCTGTGTCCCCTGCATTGGCAGGCAGATTCTTAATCACTGCGCCACCAGGGAAGCCCCTAATATAACTTTTTAATACACAGTATTTATAGAGACATGTTTTGTACATGCCTTGAGTTTAGTTCACTTATCAAGTTGGAAAGTCTGTCTTACTACCCAGGGTTGGTAAATACCATACTGCAATTTTTAGAAAATATTTGGAAAGTTTGGGGAACTTTTTGTTCTCAGTACTTTCATAATCACAGTAATCGTCTGTGGCTTTGAGTGTAAATTTAAGGATTCATTATGGTTAGAAACAAGGGAGAGATGATGTTTGCTGACAATAAAATGAAACTAATACTAGGTTTTGAATCTAAGCACTTTTTTGGAGGTAGTTTCATGTGAGCCTTAGATTAGGATTTTATCTTATAAAAGATAAATGTAATCTGGCTTTTAGCCATGGGTGCGTCCAGACCCAATCTTGACAATGTCCTCTCTATCTTTTGTTGCTGCTGAAGAGACCAGTGAAAGGTTGTGTGAAACTGAGAACTTCCGACTTAGATTTCCTCAGCTAAATTTCAGCCCAGAATCAGTAGTTAAGGTGCAGGTACTAATTTTCAGTGCCCATTTAATACTAAAAACTCAATTCATTCATAAGATTAGGTTTCACATACACATGAAGTATTTATAAAGCCCTTTCTTTAATTTCAAGACCAAAATACAAAATGTGCCTCCGGGATTTGGAATTATGTGTTGGGCTTGATGAAGTGTCATTAAACAAGTCTGCCATACCTCTTATACTTTATTTTTACTTGTTCAGCCTCTTCCCTAAGTATTTGTGACCAACTTTAGTTATTTCTTAAAGGGCATTTAAAACCGTCTGTCAGACGGGCAAGCAGAACAGTCTTCCACGGATTGAAGGGGGTCTGAGTGACCAGCTCAAGTTCTAGGCTAACCTTGCAGTGAGTTTTGTATTTGGACCAGTTCTCTGGATCTAATGCAATTCCATTCACTCCAGAATTTAAATTTACATGCTTGAGTCGGTTCTCCTTCTTAGGATCATTCTGCAGAGGAACAAAAGTAGCATAGAGTACCCCTCACTTCCCAGGGCCTCCAGCATCTATGAGTGTAAGCCAGAAACATATTTTCTTCTCTAGGGACACTGGGTCTGAAGGTAAATGGTTTCTCAGTGTAGGAGCAGAGTTGTCCTTACCCTGATGAATCTCTGGACAGTCTGATCGCCATTACGAAGTTTGTTCCATTCCGTGCTTACTATGAGTGTGGTTAGTGAGGTGGGGAAGGGGACTTCGGCTTGAGTACACAGATGTGTGGTTTCTTGGACAGTAGACAGACACGAGATCTGGTGTGGAGTTCAAAGAAGCTTTCAAAAATGTCATGTGGTGTTTAATAATGTCATATGGAAAAAATACATATCACCATGTGGCTTCTATTGACATTTTAATTTAAACCTGAAAACTAAAATGTGCCTCTTATTGATGTTATACATTCAAAAGTGTAGCTGCCTTCAAGTTATATGGAAATTAATAATAACCCTAACTGCTCACTTTACTTGCTTTCAGATATGAATGAGATACTTACAGTTATTTGATAGTTCCCTAATTAATAAGAAAAAAATTAACCTTTGCACAATGCATGACATTAAGTTATATATAATTACATTGCAGTTTCCTAGTTCATATTTTAATAATGGAGGGAGTCTGGAGTTGGAATGTATTTAACTAAGGCATTTGATGTATTCCACAAGATCTAAAAAGAGCTTGGAGTTTGGAGCAGGCCTAGGCACTATTAGTTGGTAATATGAAGATTGTTGTTTGGTTGTCATGAAAGCAAATTAATTTAGCAATTAGGGTGCTGTAGTGTAATAAACCTAACCTCAGAGCTGTTTCCATATTTGGACTTTGCTTTTTGAACATTATCTTCATTTCTATTGTTTAAATATCAGATCGGTGCATATCCAAGTTGGGTTCTTTGCCCAACATCCAGAGGTAGAGGTAAATTTGAGAGGTATGTGTATTTCAGAGAAAGTGAAATTTTTAGATTCTCTTTTATTTATTTTTTTGCAGGGAAACAGAAGGAACTATATCATTTGAGATTGTCAAGATATGGGTAGTAGGGATCTGATTCCACGACTTCCTTCTTTTTATAAGTTCTGTAAAGTAACCCCAGAGTCTCAGATTCTTATCACTGAAATCATATTCCTGTCTTAAACACAACAATTCTGCTATGCAGGATTTCTGTAACCTGAGCTTTTATAAATTTATACTGCATCTGGAGCCTATCATAACATGCTCTCTTAGAACAGGAAAGAAATTTCATGCATATAGCAAGAGAAGGCGTAGGGATGGCTTTGATAAACCCTGGACCAGCTTCTATGAAAAAAGTAATTCATTTCCTAATCAACTTAATTCCAAAACGTGAAAAAGACCTTTCTCTTTCTTTCTGAAATCTTATCCTTTAAAGGGATAGAAAATGGTACTACTTGTCAGCAGAGATATTCCTATTTTGTTTCGAGCTTAGATGCCATAGTACCTAATGTGATCAAATATTAAAAAAAAAGTCTCGCCACCGTTCCTTCTCGTCCGGGGATTAATTGTGCCATCACAGTGTCCACACACATGGGGGTGGTGGGAGCTGGGCTGTCCTCCACCTCTGGGGCATCCTGGCCACCACACCTCACCAGGCACCCTGCGCCCAGACCCAGGAGCGTGGGGACGTGCAGGCCGAGTGGAGGGAGGACGGGAGACAGAGGGAGGGGCAGGGCTTTGGAGCCGCAGGTTCTGCCTGGGAGCCCTCAGCCACCCTCCCGGTTGCCAGGTAATTGGGGCAAATTACATAACCTTTCAGAGCCTCGCCCTCCTGATCTGTGAGATGGGGATCCTACCACCCTCAGCAGGCTGCCCAGAGGGTTAACTGTCACCTGATGCACGGTTACCCCTTACGATTCCTGCTTGGGGGAAGGAAGCCCAGGACTCTGCATGTGAGGGAGGAAAGGGGCACAGTAAGGCGTGGTCTCCAGGAATAAACCCTAATTTCCATACCAACAGGGGCCAGGTGACAAGACCTGTGATGGAAGTAGCATGTTGCAGTGCTTGAGGCCAGAGCCAGGCTGCCTGAGTTCAAATGCCAGCTCTGCCGCTTACTTGCTTTAGAACTTCGGGCAAGTTGTTGGACCTCAGTGACTGAATATTCGGGACCCCGGTAGTGCCTCTTTCTGGGGATTGTTAGTATACGCAAGGTTCTTAGGACACTGCCTGGAACGTAGGGATCACCTGCTAAAATAGATGCTGCTGCTGACGATGGTGTGATAGTCCTATCCCGTTCATCAGCGTGGCCATTGTCCGCGCCATCAGAAGGTGATGGCGGCACCATGGTCATCTTCATCAGAGGCTCCACCTGGTGCCTTGCACGGCCCAGGTGCCCGATGCCCTTCAGCCCTGGTCACCCACCACGTAGGCACTGTCCTACACAGGAGATTAAAACCTGCTTCATCTGTTTTCTACCCACGTTTACTTCTAACGAAAAAAAGAAGTTCTTGAGGATGTGTAAGTCTTAAGTTTAGTTGTCTTCCTTCTATTTTGGGCAAGTGGGGAGGTGGTGATAGGGTGGAGGGTAGGAGGGAACAGATCAGAATCTGCAATGAGCCACTTGCTGAAAGGGGATGAGAATCATGGCTCTGTAATAATAGCGAATGATCATAAGTGACAGTAAGGCACTAAAAGAGGCATCATGTTGCTTCTGAATCAACAGAAGTTAAAATTTATCTGGAATAGTTTTGGCATTTTATCAAATTCTTGGAAGATTTAACAGTCCAGGTAGAGAATACAAAAGTCTCAGTTGCTGCACACATTCATAACCCAAAGAACTCTTTCCCTAACAACTTAGATAAATGAGGGGTTTTTATGCAGCTAAGGGAATTATTCAAATTCTGTTTGTACATGGAGGAAGTCATTAGCTAACCAGTTATATTTCTAACTTCTGTCGCAGCCCTTTGGAATTAATCACATCACGTTCCATTGAAAGGCACTCACCTTTTGCAACATGACAATTTTATGGCAAGAGAAAGAAAGTCTGGCCTTTCCCTTACAGAGAGCCACATTTCTCCTTGATTATTTAAAGCAGAAAGAAAGCCACTCAGATTAATTGTTTTCAAACCATTCTCAGTTATCTGCATGTGTCATCCGTGCTGCCCTGTTCTAAACCACTTTGTTCTTGGATGCGCTTTCTAAAATCTATAGGTTTCCTCACTTTAAGAAAGGGGAAATATGAGTATCTCACTTGACATACCATTGTTTTTTCCTGGGGAATCCTAATTACTACACTAATATCAGAGAGCTGACAACCTCCTACATGTTTTAAGATTCCAAGTGCAAGACTTAGTTATCTGAATAGCATATAGTCTCTTCTGCTCACTAACAGCAGTTTTAGTCCTTTTTAAATTAATGCTGTCTGGTCTGTAGAGGATGCTAACGGGTGAGAGGTGCATGTGTCCTCATTAAGGATCTTGCAGCAAATTTATTTTGTAGGATATAGTTATTTCCATTTTTTTAGTACAGAGATTCTATAATTCTGAAATTCTATATTATAGAGTGTGTTGAATGTTGCTCTTTATTTCACTGAGACAAAAGTAATGTTCTCAATGAGAGAGGGATTAGAATAGCATTTCTCAAATATCGCTTTTGAACCTCAGCTTAAAATAGAGAGATGTATCACAAAAGCTTAAGAGGAAGAGAGAATATTTATGGGAACAGCAACTGTGTGCCAGGATTACACTAGGTGTTTCCATAGAGCATTTAATTCTCACGATAAACCTTCAAGATCTGTGATATTATCCATCTCAAATAAATTTGTTCAGATTAAGTATGTTGCCTAATGGCTTTGTAAATTATTGTTTTGACTTTGTTTTAATGTCTTTAAAGTTCAGAGCCAAATTATTTTACTTACTTTTAGCAACTGTATAATACCTTTTAGAATGAAGTTTGCGCTTTACCTTTTTTCCCCTTGATTTTACTGCCTTCATTTCTCTTTTCTGCCTGAGATTTTAAAACTTTTTATTTTCTTTATTTTTAATTTGGCCGTGCTGCACGGCACATGGGATCTTAGTTCCCCAACCAAGGATCGAACCCAGGCCCTGGCAGTGGAAGCGCTGAGTCCTAAGCACTGGACTGCCAGCGAACCCCCTCTGCCTGATATTTTAAAAATTGTATTTTTCTGGTATATCTTTAGGTAGACCGCCTCATATCCTTTTCAGTGAAAAGTAGGATTATTAAATTGACTTATTCACTAATTACAAATTTGGCCAAAGTCACATAGGTAGGATATGGAAGAGCCTGATATTAATATGATTAATTGCAAAATACTTGCCATTCTCAATGCACTTTGCTGCCTTGTGGAATCCAAAGAAAAATAAAGAAAAATCCTTAAGTGCTTTGAATGCATTCACAGCTATTGTAGGACTAGGATATAATCTATTTTGAGCAAAGAGAACTGGGTTAAATTCTCTCTCTATATTGAGCCAAGCTGGGAAGTCATTTTCAGTCTATGGGATTCAGTTCAACATTGCACTAAGTTAATGGAAATGCCTGCTCCCATTCAGAGCAGACGACCAACCGATGGTATCAGAGAGGAAATCTTAGGAAGAGCACCCTTTTCCTGGTAACTGCAGACTGTGTGCTACAGCCTTCCATGTGGGTTGTCCTGCAGGGCGCAGGAATGCTCCAGCCAGGCTGTCGAGACCCCGCAAACATCTTTTCATCAACTCCCACTCTGATGCTGTTTTGCTACTTTACCTAACAGGAAGGAAGAGAACTGCCCGATCTGTATCTCTTAGCGTTTTTTTTTTTTTTTCTTTATTGAAGTATTTTACTTCCAAGGTGTTGTTGTTTTGTTTTGTTTTGTTTTAATTTTTATTGGAGCATAGCTGCTTTACAATGTTGTGTTAGTTCTACTGTACAGCAAAGTGAATCAGCTATATGTATACATATATCCCCTCTTTTTTTGAGTTTTGAGAAGAGTGACAGTCTGCCTGAGTTTATACTTCTAAAGGGAGAAAGAGAGGAGAGAGTCTAAGAGGAAACAGAGCAGATCCTGTCGTGGTGAATTGTTAGGAAGTCTAATTCTCAAGTTCATAATATCCATTGATTTTTCTTCTCTCTGATGATTATCGCTGTTCCGTAGCAACCTTGATAATTGTATGATACCAGTTGTCTTTATTTTGCCAAAGGGCAACAACTCTTCCTTGTTTCTGAGAACCTGAGAAGCAGACGCTCTTTAAGGCTTTTTCCTGGTCTGTCCCCAGTGTGAGGCGTGGGGCTGGCGCTGAGCGGGCCTTGCAGACGTTCTCCAAAAGGCAAGCACAGGTGGGTGGGTGCATCCCTGTGCCAGACGTTACACAAGGCACACCCACCGCACCTACTTCTCCCCGAGCTTGGTGGGCTGCCGAGGAAGGAAAGCCTAGTGTGGGCCTGCACTTCCCGAGGGGCTGGGCCGCCCGCTTTGTGTCCCCCTCCTTCCTGCCCTTCTGCCCCTGGGGACTGAGCCTCCTCTCCTCTGTGGTCTGCACAGACTGGCGTCCATCTCCCCACGGCCCGTGCAGCCCTCTCGCATCAGCCCCCTGCCTTCCAGAGAGATGCCCTGCCCTCTGCCTTTCTCTTCCCGGTTACGGTTTCCTCCTGGTACCTTGTCTTTGGTTTAAGTGGGTTCTCAGGAGGTGGAAAGGCGAATGTGTCCAGCCTTGCCATCTCAAGCCAAACCTTACTGTGGCTTTGGGTGGATAGGATTTCACATTTTTTTCTGTAATCAGACCTACAGATGATTCCTTTTGACTGCTACCCCTCTGGTACCACGTTTAGAAACTTCTTCCGTTTAAGATCATGTTTTCTTTCAGTGCTTCCATTAATTCTTTCTTACATTTAAATCTTAGTTATTAATTTCCTTATTTATTAACTTATTAAAAATAAGTTATTAAGAACTTATTTTTGTGGGTGGAATAGTTTAGAGATCTACTCTTTGCCCAAATGGTTCACTAGTTGCTCCAGTATCATTTATTAAATACTCCAAAGTTTTGACATACCACCTTTATTAAATACGAAATTCTTACATACATTTGAGTCTATGTCAGAACTTCGTTTCATTGATCTGTCTCTTGTCTACGCTGGTGCCAAACCTTTAGTTGTTGTGATTTCAGAGTTCATCTTAATATCTACGGGGCAAGCTTCTCCCCACCCAGCAGCATCATTGTTCTTCACAAACCCTCTGAGCTGGGGCTGCCTTCCCTCTTCTCTTCTGTAGAATAAACGTTTGCGGCGTCGCACCTTTTGAGCGGGGTTGCCACAGGTCAGCCCATCTCTCAGCTCTTCTGGGTACCTTCCCAGGGGCAGGAGGGAGAGTGGGACTTCTGTGTCACACGCATCCCCTCTCCACCCAGGTTTTGTTCTCACTCACTCCCAGGACTAGGATTGAAAAACCCTAATCCTTTCCGATTCTGTGAACGTTTTTGCGTAGTTACTTGGAGCCAAAAGGAAAATGGTCCCTTAGGCGGACTCGGCACTGCAGGCGTTCCCACCCTCGGCCCGGCGGTCCTTCGTCGCATCCCACCGGTCCTTTGTCGCATCCCACCGCCGTCCCATCTCTGGCAGCCTTGTCCTCCTTCGCCACTGTGCCCCCGGGAGGGTGCAGGCAGCCTGAGGCCCCTCGGGTTGGGTGCCTTTCCCACCCCAACCCAACCGCCCATCCTTGGCTTCCCTCCCGGGGCGCAGCACAGAAGTTCCTGACCTTGTGTGCCTCTGTGCTCAGGCAGAGCCAGGCACCTAGTGATTCAAGAAGTACTTATTTAATTACACTTGCACAGAAACACCACAGCGTAAACATGCCTCATTCCAGCCAGAGGAATGAGTGCTTGCTTCCTGGCAGGAAGGATGCCAGGAAACCTCTGCTTTGGCGTCTCAGTGGGCTTAGCACCTGTGTACGAGGAGGTGGAATTTCAGCATTCAGAGATTACGTTCATTGACGGTTTCGTGAACACACTTAGAGCAAAGTGAAACGTGGTCACCCCTGCACAAATCTCTATCAGAAGACAAGGAGAGCAGGAAATCACTTTTACTTTCTTTTTCCTCTTACATCTGGTGTATTAGTCCCATCCTTCTTTTTGATTCTTCAAAAACCTAAAATGTTAAAGATGAACCGGTTTCTATGGAAGATACTTGACCGAAACTCTATTCTGGTGCTGTCCACCAGAAAAATACATGCAGGTCTCATATATAATGTAGAATTTCTAGCAGCCACAGTAAAAAGTTTTAACCCAGGTGAAATTAATGTTAACATAATTAACTCAGTATATCCAAAGTTATGTCTCAGCATGTAGTCAACATAAAAAAAATATTGAGCTTCTTTACTTTCTCCATTGCCTTTGAAATCTGGTGTGTAATTTATACTTAGAGCACGTCTCACTTTGGACCAGCCGCGTTTCGTGTGCTCAGTAGCCACATGTGAGGTCATCTTCTAAATTTTGAATTATCTTACTTTGTCCTTCTTTTGAAAGTAACTGTTTCTAGGAGTTCTTAACTAGGGGTGCCTCTAGAACCACCTGGAAACTTTCTCAAAATGTGCCTTCCTGTCTGTACTCTCATTGGGATCTGGTATGGTAAAAAACTGTGTGTGAGCCTGGGCATGTGTGTTTTGAAAAAAGGTACATAGGCAATTCTGACAAGCACCTTTAATTAAAAACCACTGAGCTAGCCCAGTTTCTTCATTTTACCTATGACTAAACACATCCAGCATGACCAGCTTTCCCAGGGAGAGTAAGGGTACACACCTGAGTCTTCCAGTAACAAACCTGGCATCCTTGCTGTACCATGCTTCTTGCTATTGCCAACATACATGTAAGGAAGGGTACTAATCCTGTACGTAGATCTTTAGTAACAACAGAGGGACTGGCAGCAAAGGGGACCTTCAGATTATTCTTTTGGTTGCCAGGAAATTAAACGTACAATACCATAGTGGTATGTGTTCCAGTGCACATGCGCGCACACGTGCACGCGCACACGCACACACACACACTGTCTGTGCTCTTGTTAATGGAAGTTTCATTGTGATGGACGTGACTGGGTGGAGTTTATATGACCTTCCATTCTCTTGATGTCTTTTAGACATTAGCATTAGTCTATAGCATCGTGGCTTGCTGTTTTGAAACTGCTTTTAAAAATCTGTATCAAAATTGCCGTCAGTCTATCGAAATTATTTTAATGCATTTCTAGTCATCATGACCTAATATAAAAATTCTTCAGCCTCTCAGTTTTCAAAGTGTGGAAAACACATTCAGCTCGAGTTTTGCAGGTTAAATTTCCGTATCTTGAAATGAGTGACAGAACTGCCAGCTACCAGCAGAGGCCGTATGGTTGCCTGCTCTGTGATTTTATGGAATTCTCTACCAGGCGTGAGTCACTGGCTTTCTTCTCTTTCTTTCACACAGAACTGACAAGGGCAGCCCATGTACTCCACGGATAGATAATAAATCTCAGGTCATCCAAAGGTAATGCCAGGATTATTTTAGATGAGTTGAAGATGAGGGAGCAAGCTGTTTGCTAAAAAGCAAAATCAGTGTTAAAATAACACTAATTCTGTATGACGTAACTAAACCTAAAGGATTACCTGACAGTTTTATTTAAGGCAAGTGAGTTTAATAATTAACTATTTTCCTAGTTCTTTAATCGACATCCTTATTAAAAATCAGTATAAGTCTGTCTGCAGAAATTGCAAGTAATTAACAAGGCCTATGAAATAAAATAATGGTATTCTTAGTGCCCTGCAAGTTCCAGAGTGTTTAAGCAGCCTTTTAACAGTAATCAGGATGGTTATATGGCTCCCAGTTGAAAGAGTCTTGAGTCTAGATTATCCAGACTATCTTCGTAAAAAAAGACTTTTTAAAGAGAGCTTTTGGGTTCACGGTAAAATTGAGAGGAAGGCACAGAGTTTTCTAGTAGACCCCCAGCACCCCCCACCCCACGCACAGCCGCCCCCGCCATCGGCATCCCCACCAGGCGGTACCTCTGCTGTATCCGATGAACCTACCCCAACAGGTCATCACCCCCCAAGTCCGTAGTTCCCCTTGGGGTTCACTCTTGGTGTCGTACGTTCTGCAGGTTTGCACAAATGCATAATGAATGTCTCCATTGTTACGGTATCACGGGGTTGTTTTCACCGCCCTGAGAGTCCTCTCTGCTCCGCTTGTTCAGCCCCTCAGCCCCCTGCCTGGCAACCACTGATCGTTTTACTGTCTCCATAGTTTTGCCTGTAACTTTTTTTTTTTTAATTAATTTATTTTATTTTTGGCTGCGTTGGGTCTTCGTTGCTGCGCTCGGGCTTTCTCTAGTTCCGGCGACCGGGGGCTGCTCTTCGTTGCGGTGCACGGGCTTCTCATTGCAGTGGCTTCTCTTGTTGTGGAGCACGGGCTCCAGGTGCACGGGCTTCAGTAGTTGTGGCACGTGGGCTCACTAGCTGTGGCTCGCGGGCTCTAGAGCACAGGCTCAGTAGTTGTGGCTCATGGGCTTAGTTGCTCCGGGGCATGTGGGATCTTCCCAGACCGGGGATCGAACCCATGTCCTCTGCATTGGCAGGCGGGTTCTTAATCACTGCGCCACCAGGGAAGCCCTGCCTGTAACTCTTTACAAGTGAAAAATTCAGACTGAGTCCCGAAGACATCAAGGGATTAACTCCATGTTGCCCAGGGACTCCTCGTCTGCCCCCGTCTTCTGACTCACCTCCCTTTTTCATGGGCTATGGTGGCCTTCTGTTGTTGGAATGCCGTAATGATGAAGATGTGCTGATTCGCTCTAACGAAATGATTAAAAACATCGTGAGATCTGACTACTGGACTCAACACAAAATAGAGTAAAGATGAGCAGTGTGGCTTCAGTGTTTCAGAGTGCCATCTGTATGTCCTTCTGTCTGCCTGTCTTTCTGTCTGTCTACTACTGGGCATTAAAGAGTGATTATTTCTTCAGGAGTACATTTCTTATGACTGAGTACAATAGCCAAATTTTAAAAATACCTTTTATGGAAAATACTAAGACCTGGGACCACAACCCTGTTTTCCCTTTTAACATACTTGATCACTTCAGGAAAAATTCCACTTAGGCAAGTGAATGTAATATAATAAATAATGCACTGGGTTATATATGGGTAGAGTATGGGTTGCTCTTAATTGGCTTCTAATATATTAAATATCTGAGAAAAATGTACATGTTTGTTAATAATTTTAAGTTGACCAAACGATAACCAGAAGACTCCTTATTTGGAATGCTCTGATGTGTTTTTAGTATTCAAGATGCTTCATCTAAATAAGAAGAAATATGATTTCTCTTTTTACATTCTCCACCTATCTGGCGGCATTTTTCTTTTTATGCTGGACAGTGTTTTTATTGCACAAGTAAAACTGCTACACCTGATCCTAAACTCCGTGTGCTGTTCGGGTGCCCCGAGTGAGGGACTGCTCCCCGTAAACTAGGGGTTTGTTAACCAGTGCCATTTAAGAATGTTAAGGAGAAGTGGGCTGAAAGCCAGCAAGAAAAAGCTACGGCGATGTTTGCAAAACTGATCAGACGGTGTTACAATTGAGCTGTGATGGACAAATAGGAATAATCACCATTGTCTGAGAAGTATCTCGGCTTGATATTTTTATCACACACTATACTTTGCCATCAAATAAAGGAGTCTATTTGCACACATCCTTAAACTATAATCTGATAGCTGTATGGTGATTATTTCTTAGTAATTTTTGAAGGTCTGCCAACCAAAAAACTTGTAATAAAACTCAGTCTTATGATATTAAAGATTAAATTAAAACATACAACTGTCCCGATAAATAGTAAAGCACTGACGTGCATGCAGCACACCAAATCTAGTTGTTTTTATCAACTTTAGTTTTAAAAAGTCTTTCGTCTCCTTGAATGAATTACACGAACAGCCTTTCCTATTATTATTAAGAAGAATTCTTCATAATTCTTTATAGCAAGTTTGATTTTAGACTAAGGTTTTTAGGTAAGCTTAAATGGATTCTTCCACTACGCGTTTCTGAGATGTTGACCCCTGTGCTTTGCTAATGTTCTGTATTTCACTTCATAAAGTTAACACAGGGGCTTTTCTGCCGCTCCAGGCAAATTTGGTAAACCTCAAACAATCTCTGGTTCGCAGAAAAGATCAGGATGCCTCTGAAAATAACATGCAACCCAACGTTGTTTATATTTTTTTGCAAGACACAGCTAAGATGCAATCATTAGACTGTCTCCTTTAACCTTGATGTTTTAAAAGAAGTTCAAGTGTTGTTCCTTTAAACAATAAAGTTCAGTTCACAAGACAGGGTAAGTACAAAGCTCTCTTGAAAACTCCGGAAGAGCCCACATCATGAAAAGTATCACAGCCTTTGGATTTTGATAAGCTGAGAAGCTTTATGCTGAGAAGTCATTAACTTGTGTTTTGACCCAGATCACCGTGTAAAGGGGGCAGTGGCTTCAGGCTTCTTATCTCTAAGCATCTTGCCCCTGGGACACAGAGTGTGCTCCAGGGGAGAGAGCAGGATCTCAGCTTGAGGGAGAGGAGTCTGCAGGGGACTGAGGGCCCTGAGAAAACAACCAGATTGTAAGAAACCTTCAAAGGGAAAAGGAACAGGCAGACACTGACGCTCCCTAAGGCAGAGGAAAACGCCGGTTACTGCACACGTTTTGTGTGCTCTCCATAGAGCGTTTCCTTGCTCCCAAACTCGCAGCTCTGTGGACTTTTTTCATTCTGTTCTTCCAGCCCCGGTAGTTGTCCAGCATTTTACAGAATGCTACTCCACACCTCTGCCATACCAGAGGCCACACCGGCACATCCTGGCCCTCAGCCTGAGGCCGTACTTCGGGAACACTCACTGCCTCGGTCGTGGCCGCGTGCCAGTGCCCGGAGCCAAGCTGTAGTTTGGACGCTGCACCTGTTCCCTCTGTAACCAAATCGTCACTGCCTGCCGGCTTCTCCTCACCCCCAGACTCAGCTCCTTGAAGGCAGATGCTGTGACCCTGGTCTCTGTTCTCTGCTGGGAACACGGTGGACCCACGAAGAAAGTTAGTTGAAGCTGCAAATCCAGCTGTCCAAGAGGTTCTGAGTGAGCCCCCTCAAATTTCTGTTCCTCTCTTTTTAATCCACTTCAGTCCTAGGGGGACTGGTTAGGTAAGGATCAGAGCTGCTAGCTGGGCGGGGGCCCATCGCTCACCCCAACACCTGAGGACGTCCTGGGCATGGGGCGTCCCTTCCAGGAGCATTCTAACAGTCCCTGGGGCACTCGACCCCTGGACTCCTAGTGAAAGTTCTAGAGTTGGTCCAAGGGCTGGGATTACAGCTCCAGCAGCAGTGATATTGGTGTTTTTCTCTAGCTGTAGAAACTAATTTTATATTTAAAATGACAAGCAAAACAAACAAACCCCCCAAAATAAAATAAAATAAAGCCCGTGTGTGAATCTGTTTCTCTGGACGATCTTACAAAGGCATAAAATTAAAACATGCCAGAGTCTTCGTTGTACGAGAAGGATAAAAGTACATGAAAATGAAGTTGATACGAAAAATTCAGTAAGTAAGGTCCTTTAATTATAGAAAATTTAATGGTCCTTTAGGTTTAGCTATCGTTGATAGGGTCTCAAGACTTCTCCAGGCATGGGATACTGTAAAACTACCTTTTTGAATTAACTAAGGAGCTCATTTCTGGTAAATGAAATGTTAGAATTATAGAACCATATAAAAACCACAATTCTCTTTGTCAGTTGTTTTTGAAACTGTTATTTCGACTGCATCTTCACAAACATTCAGATCCTTGAAACTGGCTTTAATGATTACTGAGAATGATGTCCGTATGTTGTTTCCATGTCAGATGGTTCAGTAGGTTAACTCTTCCCTCCATTAATATTTTTTCAGCCACTGATTTACGTTAGCAAACACTTTCTTCATACAAAGTGCCAGGGTAAACTTAAATCTTGTAGCTGATCAACAATTCCAAGTCAGTACAATCTAAATGCACGAAATGTTTTATACCTCCTCCTTTCGTCAAAATATATCGTCTTTATTTCATGTGGCAATAGTCCATTAATTTGCCCTACTTAGAACTAGTAAATATCTGACATCTTTAAGAATGTAAGGTTGAAGTGAAAAGCATGTTTTACTTTGTGCATTTTAAAACAGTTTTCCACAAAAGAAAAAGCAAATCAAAATTTCTCTGTGCAGCCTTCTTATTTGAATTGGATTTAATATCTGCTTCACCCAGGGCTTCCCTGGTGGCGCAGTGGTTGAGAATCTGCCTGCTAATGCAGGGGACACAGGTTCGAGCCCTGGTCTGGGAAGGTCCCACATGCCGCGGGGCAGCTGGGCCCGTGAGCCACAACTACTGAGCCTGCGCGTTTCGAGCCTGTGCTCTGCAACAAGAGAGGCCGCGATAGTGAGAGGCCCGCGCACCGCGATGAAGAGTGGACCCCGCTTGCCACAACTAGAGATAGCCCTCGCACAGAAACGAAGACCCAACACAGCAAAAATAAATAAATTAATTAATATCTGCTTCACCCAGAGACTTGAGGGTCAGAGTTATCTACATTTCTTCGCCCTAATTGATAGGAGGTGGTGGTTTAGCTGTTTGTATTTTTCCTTAAACCTTCATACCCATATTTATCCATATGTTGTACTTAATGACACACAGTGAGGGTGGAATTTAATATGCCTCGTACTTCTGTGCAGATCTGGGGAGGCACGGGTATTCTGCAGCCTGACTTCACTCAGACACTCTTTAAGGACTGGGCTGATCAACTTGCCACCTTGCTTATGGAAGACAGTCCCTACTAATAGGTGCTCCATCTTAAGGGAAAAAATACTAAGGGTGCCAACAGTTGTTTATAAAATACCATCGTAAAGCCATGAGACTCCAGAGAGCTGGCTGATAAAATTTCATAATAACCTTAATTTCTCTGACTGAGTCAATTCATTAAATTTTCTCCTGGCTTCTGGAGACAAGTTAGGAAAACATTAAATTCCTATCCCTTATGCTATCCGTTGAGCTTGGCAGAGTTTCTTAAAAAGTTTAAATGATAGTAAAGATAGATGGTTTATCCTCAAATCTTAGCATAGATGTTTTCTGTAGATTAGAAGTCATTTCATTTGTGAATGAAAAATGGCTTCTGATAGTTTTTAAAGAATGAATCTTATTCAGCTGCTGCAGGCTTAGAAGAGATTGTTGGAATTTGGGGTTGGGTGAGTAGTTTTATTCCAAGTACTTCTCTAATTGAATAAATATGAGAAGTTTTTCTGAAAGCTAAAAAGCTTTATCTTAAAGTAAATTTGAGAGGATTTTTTAAATTATGGAGAAGTATAATTACAGAATTATAGTATCACATTTACCTAAAATTCTCTGTGAATATTTTGTTTCCTTTGCTATAGAAACAACACCCAGCAATAGCCGTCGTGAAGGGTGTGTGTGTGCGTGCGTGCGAGTGTGCGTGCATGCACACACACATGCATGCATGTTTTTTTAGTGGAGGGCTGTTTGAAGGAAATTCTGTAAGGTACTCTAAAGAGCAATTCTGGCCATTTTCTCAGCCACTTAGATTTCCTGTTTCCTTTTATTTTGAGCATTACTGTTCACATTGTGTTGGTTGTAGGATGGATAATATACAGTGCAAATAGTAGTAAAATTTATGCTCAGAGTCAATTGTAAATATTAAAATGGTTTTAGTAGGGAGTGAAAAGCGTATGTGTTCTAAATTTTGGCAGTTGCCCAATGCCCTGATCCCTCCCTCCCTCCCTCCCTCCCTCCCTCCATCCCTCCCTCCATCCCTCCACTCGTATTCATTCATTTAATTCGTGAGTTCATATTGATACTTCCAATTTAAATTTAACAAACTTTTTGAACATTTTTATGTCTTATTTTGAAAATCTTGCTTCTTACTAATATATTTGCTTCCTTCCTTCATATATACATGTTTAAAATTACAATGTCAATATTACTACTAAGAAATCAACCCCGAGGTTGAAGATTTCTTTGCAGTTCTTTCTGTACCTGAGGAGTTTTAGAAAATACAAGTTTCTATACCCCCAGATTTTTTGAATCAGAGTCTTGGGGGGATATTAGTGTTAGCTGGTAGGTTTGTATTTTACAAGTAAATCCGTGCTCTCCTGCCCTGGTCAGTCTTGGGATTTCTGGAATGTGGGAGATCTGTTTGCTTTGGGTAATATTTCCCCCCCTTTTTATTCCTCCTGAGCCATTTTTATAATTGGATTACTGTATAATGTAATTGCTGGATAACTGGCACAGAGAGAGAAATGTAAAGACATGGGAAAGGGATTGCCTGGGAAACATAAGAAAGGTCAGGAATTTGGTGGGAGTTGTGTAGGGAGCTTAGGAGCAACTGCCTTGAACAGTAACTTTACATATTTTTCAGAACCTGTTCTCTATGGCCTCTTCCCTACAGTTCTTTAGAGGTCTTTAAGCAGTAATCCATCTTGAGGAACATTTTAATATTTACTTAATAACAGCCTAACGTTTACTGCATATGCGGTGTTGCCCGGCCCTCAGTGTTTCTGTGCATTACCTCACGCCCTCCTTGCAGTGACCCTGTAGTTGCTTGCTATTATTCCAACTTTATAGGGGAGGAAACTGACTTAAATGCTGTGGTCTCTGCTTACTGAATGGCTTCTTCAGGAAAATACCAGGTTTATCTTCTTGGAGGTTGGGTTCTTCAGGAAGCGGGCTCTGAGCTGGGATCGGTGCAGGGCTCTGTTACCGGGGCTCTGGGGGTAGCCGCTTTGGGAGGGAGGGGCTGGCCCAGCTGCACCAGGGGGTTCTAGCAGTCCTGGCCCTCACACACACGGAGCCCCGGATCACAGGTGTCCATGCCATGGAGAGAGGGAGGCTGGGCCTGGGACCTCTGCCTGGACGGTCACTCTGGGCCGCCTCGTCCCGCAAGGAGCCTTGGCCTTGGGTGAGGCAGTCTTGTGGTCGCCGCAGCAGCAGGGGTTCCCAAGGAGGTCTGGCTGCCAGGACCATCCTGCGCCCGGCCACCTGCAGCTGGGGTCAGGGATCCTGGGGGTTCTCACAGCGCCTACCACATCGCTAGTAAATTTGCTGTGGTTTCTCCAAAACAAACCATTCTGGACAAAGACTTTGTTTTTTCTGTGACTATCCGTTTCTTATTTTTCCTATTGAAGATGTATGTTAAAAGAAGTCAAAAAAGATTGCTCTTGTGTCACTCATCATAACCCTAAAGGCTTTCTTTTAACCCAATTTTATCAGCCTTGAACCCTTGCCTTGTAGGATACTGGCCGGGCCAAGTGTTTGCGTGCAGACAGCCTGTTACTGTCGTTTGCAAACCTCAGGTGTTTAGCTTCTCTAATCCAGTCCGCAAAAGTTTGTTCCCTCTATAACCATGCTTGAAAGTTTCTTGAAGAAGTCAGTGCCAGAGACAGTCTTATGCTGACGCAAGTTAGGGACCCCGGAATTCCGGACTCCTCTCTCATCCTTCATCCTGTGTCTTCCGATGAAGAAAGTGACTCGCTTTCGCTTCACAGAGACCCCCTTCCAGCTTTTCGCTTGGGCTGAAATAGGGTGTCGCTGACCCCCTGGTGTTTCTCTCCCTGATTTGGGGGACTCAGTGCTCTCAGCAAAGGACAGGCCTGATGGTTTCCTTTGAATTAGGTCAGGCTGCGTGTTGTAAGTTCACTTGCTTTGAGGCTATGTCTGTCTTTGTTTTTATTGGAGGATCTTCTTTTTTGAATTATTTTTAACATCTTTATTGGAGTATAATTGCTTTACAATGGTGTGTTAGTTTCTGCTTTATAACAAAGTGAATCAGCTATACATATATCCCTATATCCCTTCCCTCTTGCGTCTCCCTCCCACCCTCCCTATCCCACCCCTCTAGGTGGTCACTAAGCACAGAGCTGATCTCCCTGTGCTATGCGGCTGCTTCCCACTAGCTATCTGTTTTACGTTTAGTAGTGTATATATGTCCATGCCACTCTCTCACTTCGTCCCAGCTTACCCTTCCCCCTCCTCATGTCCTCAAGTCCATTCTCTACATCTGCATCTTTATTCCTGCCCTGCCCCTAGGTTCATCAGTACCAGTTTTTTAGATTCCATATGTATGTGTTAGCATACGGTATTTGTTTTTCTCTCTCCGACTTACTTCACTTTGTATGACAGACTCTAGATCCATCCACCTCATTACAAATAACTCAGTTTTGTTCCTTTTTATGGCCGAGTAATATTCCATTGTATAAATGTGCCACATTTTCTTTATCCATTCATCTGTCGATGGACACTTAGGTTGCTTCCATGTCCTGGCTATTGTAAAAAGTGCTGCAATGAACATTATGGTACATGACTCTTTCTGAATTACGGTTTTCTCAGGGTATATGCCCAGTAGTGGGATTGCTGGGTCATTTGGTAGTTCTATTCTTACTTTTTTAAGGAACCTCCATACTGTTCTCCATAGTGGCTGCATCAATTCACATTCCCACCAACAGTGCAGGAGTGTTCCCTTTTCTATTGGAGGATCTTGAAGTACATACTTAGAGTATGTTTGTTCTAGAGTTTTAAAAACTTAATCTTATTTCTCAGTACACAAAATTTTGACACCCAGCAACATAATTTCTTTGCTTTATAATATTCTCTAAACTGGAAATGAAGTGTCTTAAAATTATATGTATGTCATATACTTTAGTATGCGGTTAAAAGACAATATAATAAAAAATGACATCAAAATTAATGTAAAATCCAACTACTTTTAATTCCTTATTTCTAATTTATCATGTGTGTCTACTGCTTTGGAGAGAAAGTAAGATAAAGACTCTTAACTTCTTTAATTTTTTTAATTTAAATTTTTAAATTTAACTCCCCTTTAAAGAAGTATCTTAAGATGATGTAACTGGGAGCAGGTATAAGTAGGAGAGATCAGTAGAGAACAAAGTGTAGTGAAGTATTTATTTGTTCTTATTTTTAAAAAAAGCATCTTCACATTAAGTGCTGTGCAGTACAGGACATGGGCTGCCACCTCATGACTGTCTCATTTTAGAAGATATGACATAATTCTCTCCTTTACTTTTAAGTGATTGATAATTGATGATTGACCGATTAATAATTGAGTTCACCACATTCTGGTTTTTGTGCTTTTTTAAAACATTTGCTAAAGCTGAGTTTTTTTGTTTTTGTTTTAATGCTGCCTAAAGTCTGGTCGTGTCCTCAGATGAAGAATATTCCTAGCTGTGCCCTGTGTGTGAACTTTGAGCTTAATCCTTCTGTGGTTATAAGTATTATTTCTCTGAGCCTTCTCTCAGCTCTGCTTGTTGTGTATTCTCTCTCTGTTTTATCACTAAATCATGTATGGCAACCTCTTTGGCAATCAACAAACTTTAGAGCTTACTGTGATATACAGCCTCCTTATAGGAAAAAAACTCAAGTTATTATATGAACTGTTTTCTAATGAGGCAGTTTTTGTCAGTAAATAATTTTTAAAAAAAGTTTGAAAGGAAGCTTAACAATTTTTAAAAACTTTATGCTAACATATGTTCAATATAGGAACTAAGGAAAACCAAGGCATAAGAAATATATCATCTACAATCTCACCACCAGAGGCAACTACTACTTTTAACTTTCTTTCCTTCTAGTCATTTCTATGCTTTTCTTTTTGTAAAAAGAGATCATATGGTGTAAGCAGTATGCATAATCAATGTATGTCTCCTACTTTTAAAAAACTAACATTATATCATAAGGATTTTCCACAAGAATTATTTTTCTTAAACATTTTTATAGTTAAGTACTGTTCAGTTGTGTAAGTGCAGCATTCATTTTCTTGACTAGTCTTCATTATAGACATTCTGTTTGTTTCTAGTATATTTGCTAGTATATGTTGCACTGAACATTTATGCATAATATCCTTTCTGTAATTAGAGTTGTGCCCCTAGAATACATCCCACTTCCGAAATTTTGTAGTCAGAAGGAGGGAATGTTTTTAAGGATTTTGATACATACAGCTTAGATGGTTCTACACAAAGGTCTACCAAAGTCACACTGTTTGTACTTTTTTTTTTTTTTTTTTCGGTACGTGGGCCTCTCACTGCCGTGGCCTCTCCCGCTGCGGAGCACAGGCTCCGGACGCACAGGCTCAGCGGCCATGGCTCACGGGCCCAGCTGCTCCTCGGCATGTGGGATCCTCCCGGACCAGGGCACGAACCTGCGCCCCCTGCATCGGCAGATGGACTCCCAACCACTGCACCACCAGGGAAGCCCATGTTTGTACTTCTTTTTTTTTTTTTCTCTCTCCTGAGGAGAGGGTGCGAGATCTTTGTGACCCTAAAAAGTTTAAGAACCACTGATGTATGTTTATAAAAAGAGATTTTATGTTTCTCAGGTTCATCACTGCCTTTTAGCTTTCTAGAAGGCTAGCAACACACATTGCCCAAAGTAGATGTGCAAGAAATTTGGTGAAAATAGGGTCTTGGTGAGACCTCCATGTGATCGAAACCGAGGCTCTGTTTCAGGAAAACAGGAGTAAGGTGACTAGGGCAGTGGAAATGCTGTAACTCTTTCTCAGTGTCAATTTGAAAACCTTATTGTATTGACTTCGTATTTGTCAGTGGCAGACAAATAGAAGATTTCTGAAAACCATTCTGTGTTTCTGTGAAATCAGAATAGGTCCTGTGTGCCACAGTGACCAACTGACAATAATTTATATTTTTCTCTGTAGAAATAAAGTCACATGAGATGAGTATATATTCCATTTGGTTACAGCCTGATAGTCACCTAGGCTAGTGGGCCCCATCACAAGTTACTACTACTTTTTGAAGTATTAATTGGATTTCTAGAAGATTACTTCTATGAAAACAGCCCTGTCTGAACTATTTATTACTAATCCTAGTTAATAGCGTTGTATTGGTTTGAAACTAAAGGAAATATTTTTTGTGTGGCCGTGCTGCGTGGCCTGCGGGATCTTAGTTCCCCGACCAGGAATGGAACTCGCACCCTTAGCAGTGAAAGCCTGGAGTCCTGACCCCTGGACTGCTGGGGAAGTCTGGACGTTTTTGCTGGAATGAATTTACTGAAATTGACAGTGATTCTAAGGGCTGTATTTTACTTTTTGCATTTCAAAAATCTTGATATTTATCAATTTATATAGTTAAAAGGTATGAAAAACTTGTGGCTGCCTCCCTCCCGGGAGAGAGTAAGGTGGTCCAGAACGTGGGCTCTGGCATCAGAGACCCTGGGTCTGTGTCCCGCCCCTGCCACCCCCAGAGTGTGTGGCTTTCAGCAAGCCCCTCAGACCCTGTGCCTTGGTTTTCTCATCTGCTCCGAGGGTGATGGCGAGGATGGCAGGAGACGGGCTCGTTTCGTCACAGGGCCCTGCCCCCTCCTCACCCTGTGGTCATCTTTGTGGTCATCACCTTGGAAATCAGCTTTCAATAAAGCACTTGGGTGAGAAATTGGTTTACCACTGTGGGTTCTTTTTAATTCCTTTTTTTCACTCTAAACCTCTGGAGGCTCTGTGTGAACTTTGCTGCCTTGGGCTGTGCTTTGTCTGACACTTGGCTGCTGTCTTCCTCTCCTACCTGCTTTCCTTCATTCGTAGATACCAAGATAAATGTCTTGCTCACCTTCGAAGTACCAAGTAAAGGAAGGAAATTTCCTTCTTTTAACCTGAATGACTTAGGGCCATCAGAAGATTTTGGCAAATAAAACCAAAGTATCTGGAGAGACTTGACTGTCCCAAGTACCACGCAGATTAATTTGCCAGCATTCTTCCGTTCCCTTCGTCGCGAAGGGCTGTCAGACTTGGTGGCGCTCGCGTGTGACCGGCCGAGGCTGGCTGGGGTGTGTCAGAGCAGCGTCCCTGACGGACCGGCTTCTCCCCGTGGTGACGAGGTGCTTCCCCTTCCTCACCAGCAGCTGTGGCCCTGCTTCCCACAGAGCCGAGAAGTCGCTCAAATGGCTTGTGCGGTGTCCTAGAAAGATGCACTGGGTACCTACCGTCTGCACACGGGTAACCATCCCTCCCCCCCCCCCGCCCCGCTCTTTGTGCTGGAGCCACGTGAGTCCCTGGGGGGCTCTGCAGGACTCTCCCCTCCTCTCTCGACCTCTCGTCCTGCATAAGCCCTCCTTCGCAGGGAGCCTTCCCTAACCTCCCCGGCTAGACCAGCCCTCACGTGGCACCTCACCTGTGTGATGACTTGATTGCCTGTCTCCCCCTGGACGGAGGGCTCCCCAGTAGCAGGGGTGCGTTTGCACCGCTGTGTCCCCGCGGCCGGGAGAGTAGGGGCTCAGCACGTACTCGACAGCCCGTCAGCCGGACGCTTCAGAGGAATGTGTAGGGCAGAACACGAGGACCACAGGGTGCCCCTAGCACTGGGATGACGAAACAGTGGGCTCTCTGCATCTGCGCGTGGAGAGGAGATACCATGGGAGCCCCGAGGCCTCGGGACCCAGGCTCCTGGGCCTCGGCCGGTGTCACCGTGTGTCCTGAAGCCAGTGAGTGGGTCCTGCTGCAGAGCTGAGCCACCCCTCAGGCCTTGGGGTTCTCGTTAGTTTAACAACACGCCTAGTTTTGGGCCCTGTTGATGACTCCTTTCTTGAAATTCTCTCCTGCATAGCTTTTCCCAGCATTTTATTTCTAAACTGGTTTCTTACTACTCTGAAAACATCTGGCCCCCTCTCCGCATTCATCTGCTCCATCAGAGTCCTCGCTCCAGATTTCAGCTCTGCGCCGGCCTGCTCCCCGCAAGGCGCCCGCACTCCACAGGATGCTGTCAGAACCTCTTGGCCTTTAAGAGGCACCGCCAGCATCTCTCCTGCCACCTCCCCACTGGTCCTCTCCACTCCTTACACCAGGCCATTTGCATTCACTGAAGAGTCCCTGTGTTTTTTATGCTTTGGTGCCTTTGCCTCGGTCTAGAAAGGCTGCCAGGCCCCACTCTTCCTCCCATCTCGCAATCCTTCCCACCGCTTCTGGGATGGGGAATGTTTGCAAACCCAGGTCATGCTGCTTCCGGCTTCCCTTCCCCTGCGAAGAAGCCTGGGCCGCCTTCTAACACGTCAGAGAGCGCCTGGTGGGTAGCAGACCTATAATAAATACTTGGATAACTAGAAGGACAGTTCTTTTACCTTTCTTTTTTTTTTTTTTTTTTAGTTCTTTTACCTTTTAATGACACATATAAATATTAACCTGAATGCCAAATACCGCTCATGATAAACTAGAGGATCCCTGGATAAGCATTCCCTCTTGAGAGCAGGCCTGTTGTAGATGAAAGGTAAAAGCTCAGAAAGTTTATTACATGAATAACCCTGATCTACTCTGAGGGTATTTTTCTTTCTCACATAGTTACAATTCCTTGTCACCCCTCCCAAAATGGATTTCTTGTCCACAGGGTAGTAAATGTTACGTGGTAGTACATGTAGTAAATGTTACTCCACGCTTTAAAATGATACATCTGCCCTGAAAATCTTGAGGTATTTTCTTTCCTGAGGTGATTTTATTTTCAGATTTGCAAGAGAAGATTATTTTATACCAATCACAGTGTATGTGTGGTAAAGCCCCACATTGCCATGCTGTTTTATGAGCTGTTTTATATGCTTTTATGCTGTTTTTGTGTTCGGGGCAAAGCAAGGAAGCCCTGGAGGAAAGGCTGTTTGATGCATTTCCCTCTGCAAAGTAGCAGCACTTCACGTGGGAGTGCTGTGTTCATTCTAGAACTTCTCCCCTGGAGAGGTAATAGGACATTGCTTTCTCAGCTTTCAAAAGGGTATTACAGTAGTTCTCTCTTGACACAGATACCACGTTTGACCTCGTTCTGCTCTCCCCTAGTAAAATGTTTTCCTTAACATACTAAGAATTATTGATGATCCTCTTGGTGACATAATTTCCAAGAAAGTTTTCAGGAAGATTTGGAAATCATTAGTGCTTTCACTGGGATCACCAGATGTGAAGGAAAATTAAGAGTTAAACTGTTTGGCGTTGACTGGTATTAGATTATGAAGTGTATTGTTATATTGGAAACAAGAATCAAAGGATAGGATTAAATAAGCATGTGCCTGGATTTAAAAAAGAAAAAAGAAGTTTTAACAGCATGGTCCCCAGGGACGGATGTAGCGCTCGCTCTTCTAAAATATTTTAAAGGTGATCTGGAAAAGAGAGTGGAGCACGTGTCAGCTCTTCTAGGTAAGAAAGTGGAGTTGATTGGCCCAGGCTGAGAGAAGGTCCCAAAGTATGTGGGTGGGCAGGTGGGCAGAGGAGGGCCAGGCGGGGCCTCATCTTCTGCCAGTTCAGCTCTCAGTGGGTCCTCCGGTCTCCACCTGACAGAACGCTGCGATGGTTCCTTCACAGGGTCTGTTCAGCAGGGTTCATTTCTCGCATCTTATCCTACTAAGCTGTTCGGCTTTTAAATGTGTGTTACCACTCTCCATCATCACATACATAATATATATGCATACATAACTTATTCATGTGTTTAAAAATCTTCACAGATTTTAATCTACCATCTTTCTTTCTCTCTTTGCTTTGCTTTCATCTTTTTCTCCTCACTCTTTCCCCAATACTTTTCTTATTTTTAGACAGGTCATTTTGTAGGAATAATGTGGTAGGATATTTATTATGAAATGTTGACAATTTAAAAAGAAATTTTAGAATGAAAATACCACTTAAGAACTTTCTTTTTAAAGTTCAGTAATTGCTTAGCTCCCAAACACAGAGTTACCCACTATATCCTTTTATGATTTCTAAGAGGTATTATAATCCACCTTTCATTACCTGTGGGAGATGGGGCTTTTAAGTGACATTGATGTGCCTCGTTCTTACAGCCCTGTCTCGACATCTGTGCTGTTACCACTGAAATGATGGCATAAACTTTGGCAAATATAGCTTCGTCACCTTTTGAAATCTACTACAAAATGCTTTATTGATTTTGGTTTTTTGTTTGTTTTGGCCGCGCCGTGCGGGATCTTAGTTCCCCAACCAGGGATCAAACCCATGCCCCCTGCATTGGGAGCACAGAGTCTTAAACACTGGACCACGTAGGAAGTCCCGATTTATTGATCAATTGTTTAGTACCTATGTTTGATTCTTAAAATTCAGTTCGAATCAGCTAGAGATTTAATACTAAATATTCACAATAATAAATATTGTTTTAAACCTGTAAAGTAGGTATATGACTCCGTTAATGAGCTAAGGCATGAAAAATAAAAGTTATTTGGATTTCGTCAAGGTGTTCACATTGCATGTTTCATAGACCTCTTGGTTAGTTGTCTATGATAATAACTTTGATCTGGGCCATTAAACAGTCTCAGAAATAAAAGTCTTTTGTTTTTTTTTTTTCGGTACGCGGACCTCTCACTGCTGTGGCCTCTCCCGCTGCGGAGCACAGGCTCCAGACGCGCAGGCTCAGCGGCCATGGCTCACGGGCCCAGCGGCTCCGCGGCATGTGGGACCCTCCCGGACCGGGGCACGAACCCGTGTCCCCTGCATCGGCAGGCGGACTCTCAACCGCTGCGCCCCCAGGGAAGCCCGAAATAAAAGTTTTTTGTAAAAGGATAACCAGTTTGTTATTTTCCTATTTGTAGACATTAACCTATATTTTGGTCCTTTATCTGCCCATTTCTTCTTTTAATGTATTCCCTCTTGAGTACTATCTGGTCGTTTTCTGACCTGATTTAGAATCTCTAGCTTATTTCTGTTTTAAAAACAAGGACCAAATTTAGCAGGAGACCATTGGCAAGATAAATTGGACTAGAGGCTCAGACTAACACCAGCAGGTTTACTTTGTTGTGTTTAAATGAAGTACTCATTTTCCATGAAATAACAAATTTCACTTGCAGACATGATTTATTCAGATCTGAAGAAGAGAAACTAAAAAAAGGATTATTCAAATTTTAGATTTGTAGGGAAAGTAATGTTTTCAGTTATCTCATTTGGATTCTCAAAATGCTAACTTAAACCAAGTCCAGCAGTGGCATAAGACAGTGGATTCAAAGCCAGTTTATATTCCAGCAGATAAACAGGTGATGTGACCCCCCCCCCAGCTAGATGTTCCCCATTTGCTCAGTCCATGAAGAAGCACGCATTGAGTACCTACTGTCTACACACAGATAACCGTCCTCCGAGAGCCCTCGTCTGACTGGGGAGAAACATGTGAACAGATCCTAAGGCAATTTGGGAAGAACAGTGTTAGAAATATTCGGGACCTGGGAGAATGGGGGCCCGGGGGGCGTTCAGACCTGCTGGCTTGAACAGCTGGTGCTTAATGATAATTTCACATTTACAAAATAGAACATTAGAGATTATAGTGTTAATGCAGAGAAGGATCTTGTGTGAAATCTCCCTTTTTCCAGTTGTAATTTGAATTTATATGTTGAAAATGGAAAGTTTTTATTACTAAGGAATTTACCCTGATTTGCAGTTTACCCTGATACCTTTTAAAAAATGCAGTGCATTGACATGGTTATTAAAAAGTAAATTTTATCATAATTTTAACCAATTTGATCACTTATTTTAGTTTTGTTAAACTAAGTTTTGTTTTAAAGTGTACCATATGCTTCTGAGGAAACGTGATGGATTTTGTTACCCACGCTTACTAATATCACTGTCAACCGCTTTTAAACTATACCTAATCACTGGAGTAATCTAGAGTTGAAAGAGATCAAACTTAAAAATTAGAATTTTTTTAATATTTCAGAAGTCTTTCTTTTTAGTATTGCCTCTCATCTGTGAAACAGTTTAAATAAATGTATGTCCTATAACGAAATTCTTACTTGTCCATTAAGTTTGGGTTCTGGTGAGATAAAGGTAATATTTCTAGTTAAAGAGTGATGTTCCTAAACCCTGAATGAAGAGGTGCGCCCACAAACACAAGAAGAAAAGTGTACCCACATACAGTGTCCAATGGTATGAGTGATGTTAAATATTAGAAACGTACTGAAGTATTTACTTGAACCAGAGAAAACGATGGAAATTGGACACCGGCTAATTTATAACTTGGGATACTGTCAGTGCATAATTATTATCCAAAGGTGGAACATAATGAAACTGACGTGGCAATGTTTTTATACATAGTGGTGGGGAGAAAGCTACTTAACTCTTGTTTTGTTTCTTGGATAATGTTAAAGGCTGGAAGGGGTCAGTGTTTCCCACTCTCAGCATCCAGATTTCATCATTGACCTGGAGGAAAAACCTTGAGTGGATTAGAAACAGCTGGGATGAAGTGCCTGCCTTTGCCTTCTGCTTAAAAAGGGAACCTGCAGCCTCCAGAGGGAGTGGACTAAAGGATGCTAGACAGCATCAACTGAGAGCCGGCTCCAGGCATCAGAAAATGTAGCTAATTTTAGATAACCTTCACGGGGCTGTCTTCAATAGCTCACATAGTTGGTTGCCCCAAAATAGTTGATACTTTTCTACTGACTGTGTAGTATTTTACATACAAACTGAAAGTTTCTCATTATACAAGTCAGGCAGATCGCAAATTTGTCTTCAGAAAATCATTGTGCCAGTGCAGATGGACACTTCTTTTAAGAATACCATGTGATATGCACAAAAATACAAATCTACAGATCTCGACTAGCCGCACAACCATGAGATTTATCAGGAGGCACTTTTACAACGGAAATCTCCCTTTATTAACATGAGTAAATGTTCAAAAATGTCATAGAGCCACTTTTTAGGAGGACACCTATATTTTTAAATATTTTTTTTCATTTATTTATTTTTTTGGCTGCATGGGGTCTTAATTATGACAGGTGGGCTGGGGGGGGTCTTCGTTGCAGCATGCAGGATCTTTAATTGCAGCGCGCGGGTTCTTCATTGAGGTGCGTGGGCTTCTCTCCAGTTGTGGCCTGCGGTTCTCTCTCTGTAGTTGTGTCACGCGGGCTCCAGGGCACGTGAGCTCTTCGTTGCGGCACCACGCGGGCTCTCTAGTTTTGGTGCGCAGGCTCGGTATTTGTGGTGTGCGGGCTTAGTTGCCCTGTGGCATGTGGGATCTTAGTTCCCTGACCAGGGATCCAACCCACGTCCCCCTGCATTGGAAGGTGGATTCTTCACCACTGGACCACCAGGAAGTCCAGAGGACACCTATTAATTTACAAACTACAGGACAGATCTGTATTATATACTGCATATCATATACTGCTCATTTGACTAAGGAGGAGTGGCATTTAATTGACTCTGAACCTGGTAGGTGGTTAAAGTGCAGCACTGCCTTTCCCATTGGTGACTGGCTGCCAATGTTAGCAGCTCCGATGTAACAGGAGCTCCAGACAGTCCAGGGATGCACTGTCCCTAGAGTAAGTCTCGGTCCCCCTGGCTTACTGTGTAGTGGCCTGTGACTGGTGGTTACCTGCCCAGGTCTAGCCTGTGGTGTTAGGGCTGCTGACCTGAGTTCCTCTTGGTGGAGCAGTTACTGTGATGTCAGCTGTGCTGCCTTCTCCGTGCTGTTCCCTTTTGGTTTATATCCTGGCCTGGTGCTTGGCATCCCTACTGAGTCAGTCCGTTTCTTAGGGCAGATAGTCATTCTGTCGGAATGTAATGCTTTTTCTCACTGATAAGCCAGACCCTCCTCCAGTTCCAGTTCTGCCGTAACTGCTAACAGAGACATTGCCATTGGTCTTCAAATGTACTTGAATAGGGTCCTTTTCCATAAGGGAGGACATCCTACGTATTCAAGGATTGGTGAGTCCTCTGTTTCATCTTGAGTGTATCCATTTCAAGCCCTGATGAAGCAGACAGATTACTTGACACTCCCCTCCACCCCACCCACCATGCCCCAGAAGGGCCACCGACGCCCAGGGCAGTGCGGTCAACTCTCAGGCCTCTGAAAGGAGCCAGAGTGGGTGGTCTTCCTGAGCACAGGATGTCAGCAGGGGCTGGGCCAGCTCAGAATCCAGCCGTAGTAACCAGAGAGAAACCGGGTGCTGAGGCTGGAGCACCCCACCCATGCCTACATCCTGCCGCACGCTGGGGAGAGTCTGGGGACACCCCGCCCACAGGCTCACCCCGTTTCTTCTGAACTTCGTTGCCTCTTCTCATCCCTCCCTCCCTGCTGTCTTCTGCTCCTCCTAGGTGAGTGAGTGCAGCTGGAGAAGGGATGCAGATCGGATTTTTCTAATTTATCAAGAGGGTCTTTAAACTGTAGAATTCAATTTGACCTGTTATGTTGTAAACTCTGTGGCTCAGGCAGAATGACAGCCAAATCGCGAGCAGTTGTTAGTGGCGGCCACGTCCCAAAGCAGAGCTGATTTCTCAGGAGATCTGGTGGCTGCAGAAGCTCCTCATTATGAGCTTAGCTTTCTAGGCTCACCTCGAATTTTAGATCCAAGGCTGTGTTACTTTCCTTTGCTCTAAATTCCTTTGTATTCATATCATTTCTACCGAGGCATGACCATCCTGGAAAGATATCGTGCGTAAGGGCGATTTGGGGTCAAGGGGGAGCTTGGTGAATTGTAAGATGGAAAGTGAGTAGTCTGCCCTGATTCCTGTTAACCCCGTATTTCCATCTGGTGATTCGTGATTCTGTTTTTCAGTACATTTCCACCTTTACAAACATACTGATCTTAGAAGATTATCTCCCGATTCTATTTTCCATTTCCAATCATCAATAGTGATCCATTGATTTTGACTGTTAAGGAAATCAGCTCGTGCTTATGAAGGTATCTGAACACCAGCAAATCACAAAGGCAACTGCTGACTCTCATTCCCTCCCAGGCAGAAGGAGCCTGTAGTTCTCCCTCTCCGGGGAGTTGAGTGTTGTACTACTTTACAGTCATCCTTTGAATCATGTAACATGACGATTTGACGTGATTATTCTTAATTGACTTGGGGTTAGGCAGACAATTCTCGTATTTGGTTTTGCCTTCAGATTTAATGACATGGAGGCTTTGAGAAGTGAGCAAATTCAATTTTTCTGGTGTCTGTTATACAGCGTTATTAAGAATACAGCACTGTGCACAGAATATAAAGTTAGGTCCTCCTCTCTTCAGAGAATATAAAGTATCGCTAGGAAGCTTCTGTCTGATCAAGCCCCTCTTTGCCTGTCCGTGTTCTCCCTTTCCCTCTCAGACTCTCTCTCATAAGTCAGGCAGATATTGTAGGATTCATGCATTTATTCAGTAAATACTTAGGATTGCGTGCGTTGGGGTGCAGTGGTGCATCCCATGGACGTGGTCCCTCCCCTTCCACGGAACTTCCAGTCTAGTGCAGGGATTGGGGGCAAATCCATCCCCATTAGCCTGTCTTTGTAAACAAGGTTTTGTGGGAACACAGCTGTACCCATTCGGTTACGTACTGTCTGGCTGCTCTGGGCACTATAATGGCATCTTGAGTAACTGCGGCAGAGACGCTGAGGTCTAAAAAGCCTGGAGTGTTTCCTGCTCCTGCCCCAGGGGGTGAGGTGGAGAGATGAGTGCAGGCTGGAGCCGGAAAAGCTCTGGGAAGAGTGTCTGCTCTCCTGAGGGAAGGGGGCCGGCGTGGAGCCTGGAAGCAGGGGAAGGGACGTGTTCATACTTGAATTTCAGGGAAGTCACACCGGCTGCTGTGCAGAACAGTAATGACGAGAGACAGCGAGTACACGCGTTGGAGGGAGAAGCACTAATGCCTGGGGTTCAGGCGCACGGGCTCTGCCCGGATGCACGTTCCAGCCTTGCCTTGTACTGATCTCGACATTAGGTCACTTCTCTTTTGGCTCTTCCGTCTGTGCAATGGGGGTGGTAATCACAGAACCTAACTCTTGGCGTTGAATAGGTTAATATGCGTGAAGCACTTAGAACACAGTGTTTGCAGTCGTCACTGTTCTTCCTGTTCTAGTCATCCTGTTAAGAGGGCAGAGTGGCCTTGGCAGTGTTGGCAGAAAAATTAATCAATCTACGAAAGAAATGGAAAAAATTTTTTGAGCCAAATTTGAGGATTATAACCCAGGAAGAGCATCTCAGAAAGCTCTGAGAACTGTTCTGCCTGTTAGGAGTCCGGGCACAGGTATATAAGTTTTTTGAGACAGAGGGCGCTACGTCCAATGCCGTATCATTGACAGTTTACATGATCCAGATCTAAGTGGCATCGTGGTGGGTCACGTGAGCCCTTACAAGCTCAAGACGGAAGGTTGTCTTTTAAGCAGTTGTCTTGTTGATGCTGGGAGAAAGTCGCTCCTGATGGCCGAGCAGGTGTTTCTGCCGATGGGGGGTTGGGTTGATGTATAATGCAGACACACAGTGCACAGTGGGGGAGAGAGGAGGCCAAGGGGCAGAGAAGAACTTCTGTGTTGAAATTTTTCTTGTCTTGCCGTAGAATACGAATCTTATTTCACGGCAGTGAGGGTATGGAGAAAGTGGCCGGGCTCAGGAGCTACACAAGGCAGTAGGGTTGACAGGAGTCAGGGATTGGTAGGCCGTCAGAACAAGCGGCTGGGGATGCAACGTAGGACTGGTGTTTGATCGGTCGAGTGGGCAGCGGCTCCCGTCCCCGAGGTGGGGAGGACAGTAATGGAAACGGGTGTGTGACGTGGGGTAAATGGGAAGTTCATTCTGGGGTCTTTTCAGTTTAGGTGCCAGTTTGATTCAAGCAGAAATGTTGAGGAAGCAGTTGACTGTGGGCCCGGAGATGAGAAGTGAGATGTGGGCTGAGGAAACGGGGGTAGGAAAGATCAAATGAACCTGCACCTCGCTCGGGAGAGTAGACGCCAGAGTGAGTAGGAGTGACAGGCAGGCCCCTAACAGATCTACAGAGAACACCAAGAAGCAAAGGTTAGGGGACTCCCGGGTGGTCCAGTGGTTAGGACTCTGAGCTCTCACTGCTGAGGGCCTGGGTTCGGTCCCTGGTCTGGAAACAAGATCGCACGAGCCTGGCGGCCAAAAAGAGTCAAAGGTTACACAAAGGGAAGATCGAAACAATTTTTGGAGGAAGATGAGCACGAAGTTCGAATCCATTAAACGTTCTCTTGTTGAGGTGGGGGAGTCTGAGAAACGTTCAAGTTTGCGAGTCTCACATCAGACCCCACGCACCTAAACCACAGCACGTCTCTCACAATTCGGGTACCTGATTTCACGTGCTCTCATGCTGCGCATTCTTCCAGTAAGCCGTTTTCCCCCAGTGGAATGTTAGGCACTACAGAGGATGCTCTGTTGACCTTCAGTGACCTGTTCAGTGTACTTTTCTGTCCCTTTTCCCCTCCCCTCATTCTTTGGTTCACTGGAGCCTTGATGTGGAAAGTTGAAGTGGGGGGACCATGTCTTCCTCCTTTTTTGTGGGGTACTTTGTTCAACATCAACGACTTGAGTCCAGTATCTGAGAGTTTTATAATGACCTCTCTATTTTAATTTGTTTATTACAACACTGTGGTTGTATAGTATAATTTTGGAAAGAGCCAGGAGATAAGTGGAGAAAAGGACACTTTCCCATCACCGGAATCACCCCCAGCTTCCGCGCCTGCCTCTTTGTGACAGAGGCGTGCTTGGCTTCCTCTCCTCAGGATGGGTTAATTCCCACCAGAGCCCTCAGTGCTTCAGGACACGGATCTTGGGCAAGGCTGCTTCCTGCCTCCAGACTAGCCCTACTCTGACCCTTAGAGCTCACAGGTTAGGCTTCAGCTACGTCCCTACTACTTGACTCAGATGTGCGGTGGTCAGAAACCTGATCCAGAAGCCTTATCCACCTGTACCTGGACAGGCATCACATTAGATGGTTAGGCAAAGTGCTGCATCTTATGTTGTTTTGTGCTACAGGAGGAAAATCGTGGAGAAGCTTTGAAATGGACCAAAAAGATTATGGGGTGCATTATCTAACTCGGCTTTCTATGTTATCTCACCCTTTCATTATCTCTGAGCTGTTTTACCGTCCTGTAAATGATAGAAATCTGCTAGTAATGCACAGACGTCTTGTCCATTGAAATGGCAGTCATGTACTGTGGAATGCAGTCGGTTACTGCTCTCTGGATATTGACCAGTTTTACCAGTTTTGCCTCTATTTGTAAATTCTTTGCAGTATTCTTGATATTTATGTATTTGTTCTTTGGATTCACCTTTGAACTGGTTGTAACGTCTTACGGTTCCTTTTAAAATTAATCGGTCAATTAAAATCTGTGTCCCACGTTCAGAAAAAAATTCTTGTCATACACACACATGTGTGTTCATATCTGCATGTAATATCTCTAGGAAGATTCACAAGGAAGTGCTGGCTGTGAGCACCTCTGCGGAAGGGAAGGTAGGAAAACTTGCCTTTCACTGTATGCCCTTTGTGAGCCTTTGAATTTTGTATCACATGCTTATAGTGTTACCTAAACAAAGAGATAAACTTGTTAAATTCCTTTTTGAACTCTCTCAAGTCAATCCTTAGCTAGGCGTTACCAAAACTTCATCATCGACTAAATTCACATTTGAATTAGCTGACTTTCCAAAGAGACCGTTGTCTCTAGATAAACTACTGGTAGACGGCAACCTGCATATCAGCATCACACCTGGAGCCTTACTTCTGTACTCTTTAAAGTTTTTAACTTCATTTTTCAAGACAGCTCTAACACTGTAGAAACATGTCAGTGGGAGGGGGGTACTAATTCTTTCATGAATCTCTTAAGGAACCAGGGGATCTTGGCGTGAGGTGGGTGGCAGACCAGCCGGCCGTCTGCGGTTCCGGTTCTGACCTCTTCACCTCGCTGCAGCCCAGCTGCACACATTCTCTATCGACCTCTGCTGGTTATAGCTGGAGGTGCTCCCTTTAAGCCAGAGGAGCGCAATCCTGATGTATATTGAAATCACCTGGGGAGCTTTTAAAATTCTGATGCCCCAACCAATTAAATCACAGTGTCTGAGGGGTGGGACGCAGACGTCAGTATACTTAAAGCCACGGAGGTGATGCTGACGTTGAGAAACAAGGCTCTGTGCATGGATTCAGGAAAAACTTCACATGTGACACCCCAGAAGCAAAAGGACTCAGAATTTCTTTTTTTTTTAATGTTTGTTTATTTATGTATTTATTTTTGGCTGCGTTGGGTCTTTGTTGCTGTGCGTGGGCTTTCTCTAGTTTCAGCGAGCGGGGGTGGGGGGGGGCCCGCTCTTTGTTGCCGTGCGCAGACTTCTCATTGTGGTGGCTTCTGTTGTTGCGGAGCACGGGCTCTAGGCGCGCGGACTTCAGTAGTTGTGGCCCGCAGGCTCAGTAGTTGCGGCACACGGGCTTCAGTAGTTGTGGCTCGCAGGCTCTGGAGCGCAGGCTCAGTAGTCATGGCATGTGGGCTCAGTAGTTGTGGCACACAGGCTTCGTTGCTCCCTGGCATGTGGGATCTTCCCGGGCCAGGGCTCGAACCCGTGTCCCCTGCATTGGCAGGCGGACTCTCAACCACTGCGCCACCAGGGACACCGTGCACTCAGGACTTCTGACGGGAAGATATGTGCAGGGGGTGAGGAAAGGGAGACACCCCTCCCAGAATACCTGTACACACAGCGTCTGTGTTTCCTTGGGACGCTTCTGGAACGTGGCCAACTTAGGTACTGGGTGTGGTTTAAAAGCCCCAGCTGACTCAGTTACAGTCACTAGGGCTTTTTTTTTTTTTTTTTTTTTTTTAATATAGTTTGGAACTCAGCTAAACTTTCACTGAGCAGGAAATACCTAATGGGGGCTGTTGAGTGCAAATCCCAGCCCTGTTCCTCTGGCATTTGGAGCACGAAGCCAGCCTCGGGGTGGGCGATGCCTAACAGCACGGCCACCACGTGGCTGTGTGACCGACAAAACATCATATTCCTCGTACACCAGATAACTGGGAAAACCACACTGTACAACAGGACCTGTTAAGTGCCTCCTTTAGTCACAGGTCCTAGAACCTCCTTGCTCTGACCTGTGACAGTGTGCTTTGGGACTTCCCTGGCGGTCCAGTGGTTAAGACTCCGTGGTTCCAACTGCAAGGGCCATGGGTTCGATCCCTGGTGGGGGAACTAAGATCCAACATGCTGCACAGCGTAGCCAAAAAAATAGGGAAAAAGAAAGAAAACAGCAATATGCTTTATTAAGGGGTCTTTGATAGAGTCGTGTTTATAAGGGGAGAAGTAAAAAAATGCATCCACCTCTTTGTCTTGGAACGGTTAGGCAAGGAAATAGTCTCTTCTTGGCTCCCCCTGGGAAAGGTACCTTCTAATGGGGGCCCTGATTCATGGCCTGCTTCTGTTTCATATTTCAGACCATTTGATTGTTGCCTCAGCTATTTTGAAAACATGAAAATTGGTGTCATAAACTCTGTTGTGGTTGCCTTCATGTACTCACTGTATATCCCCCTCCCTTTTGTGTAGGAAGACAGAGCTGTTAATAACCCCATGCCTGACCGAGGGGGCAATGGACTAGCTCCTGGGGATGACAGATTCAAACCCGTGGTGCCCTGGCCTCATGTTGAAGGAGTAGAAGTGGACTTAGAGTCTATTAGAAGAAAAAACAAGGCCAAACATGAACAAGAGCGGCATGCTGGAGGAGATAACCAGAAAGACATAATGCAGAGGCAGTATCTCACATTTAAGCCTCAGACTTTCACGTACCGTGATCCTGTGCTCCGCCCAGGGGTCCTCGGTAACTTTGAACCCAAAGAGCCCGAGCCTCACGGAGTGGTTGGTGGCCCTGGAGAGAAAGCCAAGCCGTTGGTTTTGGGACCAGAATTCAAACATGCAGTTCAAGCCAGCATTAAAGAGTTTGGATTTAACATGGTGGCGAGTGACATGATCTCCCTGGACCGCAGCGTCAGTGACTTACGACAAGAAGAGTAAGCACAACCCCTCCCCTTTCTGACCTGGGCGCGCGTTTCCATAGATACCTAGACTTACTTAGATGGTTAGAGTGCAAAACATATTTTGTGCCTTCACTGAAAGGGAATAAGAGGGTCTTTGGTCCACGAAGTGGCCAGAAGGGGGAGATCTCCCCATTTGTGTTGTTTTACTGAGGGTGTGGCATATAAAATTCTGGGGTCTCCTCTACCACTGCTGCTCAAAGTGTTGTCCCCGGACGGGCACCGGTCTGAACTTTCTGTTCCCAGTCCACAGAGAGAAAACGAGCGTGTACCAGGCTGTGAAGTAACTCTTGATAGGAGGTGCTTTAAGTTCACCTGACAATGTGCAAATAACAGAGCTGTCTCTCTCTGTGTGTTGTTTCTCCATCTGGACAAAGCTCCTTGTCTTGCTGTGGGACGGTAAACAGGAATGCTTCTCGGGATGCCTCTGGAACTAACTGGTTGTTTGCCCTCTTCCGTTCTTACCCTCAGCACTGAAACTGGGAACGGAAGCTCCCGAGTATGTACTGTATAAAAGGCGCCTTCAGACAGATGAAACCGTAGCCCTCACGTTCAAGTGCTTTTCCTGTAGTGTGATTTAAAACAAAGGGTTTCCAACTCTTGACTTTTGATAGTGGTGATTATTGAATGAACTCAAAGCTTTTTCTCCTTCAGTTTATTCACTAACTGATTCTACTCAGAGGGTCTAAGCAGCTTCCATTAGCTTCCGTGGTGTGGATGCAAGTTTAATTCACTGCTACTACAAAACTTTCCAGATGTATTCCCTGTGATGCGTGGTTAACACAGTCCTCGTTTTAAGAAGTGGACACAGCAGGCGCACGCACACACACACGGTCCCCACAGCAGCATCCTTTATGACCCTGCAGTCAAATTCCGGACCTACCAGAGGGCTACTCCAGAGACTTTGGACCTTCCTATATTGATATGATAGGAGTGAGAGGGGGGTGCATGAAATATGCAGAGAAGAAAGAAAGAGAAGCAGTAGAGAACCAGGGTGGTGAGGGACATAACCTCTAGTACAGAGAAGAATTGGAGCATCTCGGGGGACTGTGAAGGGAGAGTGTGGGAGCAGTTATTCCTGATCGATGCAGAGATTTGCCTGGTCGCAGATTTGCCATATTTAGAAAGAAAAAAAAATAGCAGATGCTCAGTCAAATTTACTTTCAGTTAAACAATGGAAAATGTTTAGTATAAGTATGTCCCAAGTAGTGTTTGGAATATACTTATACATTAAAAATACTTGTGGTTTATCTGAAAGCCAAATTAACCGTGCATCCTGTATTTTATCTGGCAGCCCCCCTAGGCAGGGGCTGAGGTCGTTGTTATAGAGCGAGAATTGCCGTGCATGGACACTTCAGGACCCCACACGGGATCTGCAGTCCTCCCTGGAGTGCATCCCAGTTACCCGAGACAGTCTCAGACCGTGCGTCTGTCACGGGGGGGGTTCTCGGAGGACCTCTTGATGGCCTTCTCCTTACCATTATGGGGAAGGAAAGGAAGGGGAGAGTCTAACACTGACTTCCTGCTACAGGCCAGGACTTCCTGCAAGTGATCTTATTTGATTTTCACAAGCAAACTGTGAGAGAGTTGCCACGTGTGAATGTGAATTCTGAGGCTTAGCGCTGTGACTTCTCTGTATCTGCCCAGAGAAATGGCAGAGCTGTGGTCCTACCCCAGGTGGCCCGGTTAGAAAGGACTTCTCCCTGCTCTGCCCCATCCTTTCGTGGACAGTGTGGACCAGGGCAGGGTGGCCATCCTAGGGTGAGCTCAGTGTGGAAATGGAGATTTTAGCACATGAATTAAATATAAAAGATACACAAGTAAAACACCAGTTTGAAAATCAGTTTAAAATCTAGCTCACTCTTCGGTATAAGAAATGTGCTAAGATGTAGGATATCAATAGAAAACCAACAAGGACATACTGTATAGCACAGGGAACGATACTCAGTATCTTGAAATAACCTATAATGGAAGAGAATCTGAAAAAGAATAGATATATTCATATGTATATATATATGTACATATGTGAGTGAATCACTTTGCTGTACACCTGAAACATTGTAAATCAACTATAATTTTAAAAAAGGAAGAAAGAAGCATGCCAAGAAGATCAAAGGCATACATGCATACACGGCAGGGCAGCGCCCAGGACTAGCGTGGTTCTCGGTGGCTCCCCCTCCTGCGCCCCTCACATCCCTTCTGTCCCCCAGGCCTCTTCTTCCTGCCACCACGCTCCGTCTCCAGTCCACCCTTCCACCTCCCCTGTCACCAGCCACGGCCACGCCACTGTCATCTCTCCTAGAACCCCGCCAGCGCCTCCTGCCTGTTCACACCTAGCCCGGGTAACATCATTCTTTGCCCTCCCAGAGCACCTAGAATAAAACGTTCCGGGCCTGCCCACCTCGCTCTGGCCGTGCGTCTTCTCCCGCGGGAGGGCGTTTGCACGTCCCCCCCCCCCCCGAGCTCCCTCACCTCTGTGGGCTTTTTCCTTCCTCTGTGGCCCCTTCCCAACCCTCAGGCTCCGTCAGACTCTCTGGCCTGCTTTATTTTCCATTACTCCTCTCTGGCCGTTTCATTCCTAGTATCTCTCAAATTTTATAATTAGACATTGGTTAATTTAGCTATTGACTGTCTTTCTTACTAGATGATAAGGTCCCGAGAGCAAGGAATTTGTCTTTTTTCTTCACCAGCTACTTCCAGTAAGTGACACCCAGGAGCTTGGCCGTGTCCAGTGGTGAACATCTGTTGAGAGAGTGAATGAATGAGTGAGTGAATGAAGGAGTGAATGAAGGAGTCCGCTGGGATCAGACCTTGGCTCCATTACCAGACGCGAGATCTCAGACCAGCTCCTTACCCTCCCTATCAGTTACCTGATCCATCACGTGGGTCTACCCATGCCTACCCCCTGGATTGGCATTGGGATTAAAGGACATAATAGACTAAAAGTCGTACCACACGCCTGGGGGTTAGAAACTTAAGTATTAGTGGCTGTTTCTTTCTTAATTGCTGTGGCACTTTCTTCAGGTCACAGTTTGTCTACCCTTGAATGTTTCTATAACTATGCAGCTTTGAGGTCCTCTGTTGCTTTTTGGAAAGTGTGGATTCCCCCCACACCGCCGTGTCTGCATCATCTTGCATCTCCTCGCACCTCCCTTGATGGCAAAGCCTTCGTCCCCTTTGATGATTTCAGACATGCCAGGCGCCTCTGAAGCTCCCATCTCTCTGGGTCTTGCTCTCCTACAGTCGTCTTTCTTCCTGCCTTTCGCTGTCTTTCCTAACTGCATTGCCCCCCAACCCGTCACCTTCCTTCTTTTCTTCTTTCCTCTAATGTTCCTTCCTTCCTCCTGCCATGCCTTTCCATAGGCTGATCATTTCTTTGTTCTTTTCTCTGGCATAACTGGAGCAGTGCTTAGAAATAAGATTATTGCATGTTCCTGCAAGGATTGTGTCCCCAGTCAGATAAAAGGACCGAGGCTATCTTAGCAGATGATCCTAAACCCCTTTCTAAAATTCTGTGTTAGTGAGAAAACTTTTGTTTATACTCAAAATGTGCAAACATACTCCCAGAAGATTTTTTAACTCAATCCAGATTATTTTTTAAATTTGATTCTTTCTCACCCTTTTTTAAAAAATGGGATAGGCTTCTTTCCTGTTTGAACACTGTAAAATTCAGTGTAGACTCGTAAATAATTTCTAAGTTGAGTTATTCATAATTTAGAACGTGGTCAATCTTAAGAGTTTTCGCCAAAATAAAAAGGTCAACAGCAAATACAGCACTGCTAATTTTCACGTAGTATCTGATGTGCATATTAGCACTTTTCTGCTCTACCGGCAAAGTGAAAGCATCCCACGGGCCCACCTCACACACACGCCCTCCCTCACACTCGGTCCCCCCGGAGAGCGTACTGCACAGGGCTTGAATCTCCGCAGCTGTGGGATCTAGGCCTGATTAGCCTGCTCTCTTGCCTCTGTCACGCATAATGAGCCACCTGCCACGCTTGGAAACCCAGCTTCGAGCTGTTTGTCCAGTTACAACATCTGCCCCTGGTTCACTCACTCGTTCTTGTGGCCGTTCCCTCCGGCTTTTCGGATGAAAAGCAGGACAGAACTGCCCAGCTGCCAGTGTGACTCAGGCTCACGTCTGTTGCAGCTTTGAATCACATCCCCGGGCTGAGTCACTTACTGGCTGTTGATCGCTCATTAGGAGGGTGAGTAACAGTGTTTGGAGGGAACGGGAGGCCTCCTTCTTTTCTAAAGGCTTGAGCCAAGAATGACCTCACCTGCCTTCACGCTTGTGTTCTATAAAAAAACATACATGATTTTCTGCACAGCTCAGCGGAGATGGAGTCTCTCCAATAAACGAGGCACTGTGCTAGCCCGTCAGGGATGCAGCAATAAGAAAGTACAGTCCCTGCCTTCAAGGGGCTCGCCATCTATCCCTGGGGAGAAGGGAAAGGTTACCGCGACGTAAAGAGCCTGAGGGAAGGAGAGGGGGGCCGCACTGAGTTACAGGGAAGTCAGGAAAGGATTTACGGGGTGAGCACTAGGGACGGGCCCGTCGATGAGGAGGTTTCCCAGGAGGAGGTTACAGGTGTAGAGGGCAGGACGGTAGGCGTGGACCGGGAGGAAGTCCGGTGCCGTGGCTTACGTGGATGGGGCAGTGAGTGCAGAGACATAGAGACACAGCTGGTAGGACAGAGAGGGTGGCGTTTGCAGGCCCCCAGTGCCGCTCTTCACAGTCTGCACTGAATGCGGTGCAGGGAAGACCCACTGAAGGGGTACCGAGAGAACTTGAGGAGTGTCAGGCTGCTGGGGTGTCCGGAGCGGGTGGGGGCCTGACCTGGTAGATGGTCCGTAGTATCACAGTAGGAACCTGAGTGAAGGCCCCAGAACCAGACTAAGGAGACTCAGGGGGAGAACAAGAGTTAGAACAGGAGGTGCCGGCAGCTGACGGAGGGGAAGGAGGAATCAGACATCGGTACAAGGCTTTGAAGCTCAGAAACAGGGAGAAGGCCACCACTGACCAAGGAGGGGGCAGGATCAGAACAAGCTGCTCTGCACAGAGCACCTGTGCCCCAGACCTGGGCCTCGGGCGAGTGCCCCTCCCCCGTGCTGAGCCCCGCAGGGGGCCGAGCCCACTTGTGGGAAGTGCTGTTTGCGGTTACGTTAGGTTTTCTTCTAATAAAGCGTAGGATTTTATTTCCTTTACTGTGAACTAACGGCGGATGCAAATATGTGGAAATTATTCTTGCCCTTTCTCTGCCCAAGAAGGCAGACAAGCAGGGGTATCTAATCCAAGCTATTTTGTTTCAAACAAATGAATTAATAAGTATCTTGACTTGTTGAACAAATTCATCTGCTTCTACTGTTTAACCTTTCCTCCTGCCTGCACTCCTGTTGCATTTCTATTTTGTAGAAAGCTATCTCAGTTGCATTGACAGAGCGAAATAATAGATGTTAAAGTGCTTCAAAAACTCTAAGAGCCATGCAAATGTTAATATGATTGTTAATAACTTTGTTAAGCTTGTCTGTGAGAAACTGAGGTGGTTTTTTAAAGATACTATACATTGACATTCCTGCCTTATACACTAGGTAATTCTCTTCTTACCTGATACCAGAATACTGATATTTAATTTTATTTAAGGTAGTTATGGTCGTGAGCTTTTTTCATTCTCCGTCTGTGTTAAGGGCTTTCTTTGATACCTTTGTGTAGAATATAGTAATATAATTTATCAAATAGTTGGTATTTTCAAAATAGGCTATAGGGTTCTTTTCTAATTTCAGTTCCTATACATTGTGACCCATGGGTTTCCATTAACACTGACTAAATGTAAGGAGCCGCTCGTAAGAGGTTAAAACAAATTATTAGAATTGTCTGTGCATCATGGACACACATGTGTATGTGGATCACGTATGTGCACATGCACTTCAGTGCTGCGTCCTAGTTTCTGTTAGCACAGTGAGCGCTGGTTCTGTACGACGCCATGCAAACGGCACGGGTCGCGACCGTTGGCGTGCACCCCTTCCCTCTCTCGGATTTTACCCAAAGCACGTCTCATTTTCCAGACTGCAGTTTGGCAGCAGTAGAGCTAATCTGCAGGAAGCACATTTGACATTGGTTTCAGGTGACCTGCAGTGGACATGGCTGCTTTTACATCCAAGAAGTGTTGCTTTCTAACTGGCCTGAAAGTTTTTACTCTTGGGAGCCACTTTTTTGTGAGTTCAGAGGTTTTCCACATGAACTTTAAGCATAAATTGTGTTCTGATACTTAGTTTCTTTTCTTCTTTCTCTTCTAAACATACACGTCTGAAACCACACACACACACACACAACACACACACACACACACCACACACACACAACCACACACACGCCACACACACACCACACACACCACACACACCACACACACACACGCCACACACACACACGCCACACACACACACACACCACACACACCACACACACACACCACATACACACACACCCATACACACACCACACACACACACCACACACACACCACACACACACACACCACACACACACACACCCCACACACACACACCACACACACACACACACCACACACACACACACACACAGACACACACACACTCTGCACTTTGGGATTTTCTCAATGATGGGGGCACAGCCGATTTTTGTTCCAGGTCCTGGCTGACCACAGGAGCCGTATTTAGCCAAATGGGAGTTACTGGAGCTATTGGGGTGACTTAGGTCACCCCCAGTTCACACAGCAGTTTAGAGGGTTGCCTCCAGAAACTGGACATGGAGGTCATCTGCTGCTCCGGGCCACCGTTAGCAGGGTACCAGCAGCCTCAAAGCCCCCTCCTCAGCAGCCTCCAGGGGTGGCTCCCGTCCCCAGGGGGGACGTTTCTGTACTGCCGAGACCCCATGTGATCACTGAGGTCTCTCCCATGAACATAGCTTCATCTCCCCACACACCCCACCCACCACGTTACAAAAGGACAGGGTTTGCCTGGTAAAAGTGTAACCCCGGGTGCTTGACTTGTTTTCGCACAGCTCTCCACCCCCAACCGGGAGTTTACAGTAAGTCCCTGGAGGCTAGCTGTGTGCATGGAGGCACTGCGAGGTACCTGGTTACATCCCACCCCAGTGACAGAGTCAGGGAGACCTTGACTCTTTCTTTCTCTCCAGGGTGAGTTTCCCACCCATCCAGAGCTCTGACATGGAGATGAAGGGGGGGAGGGGTTTGGTACCCTTTCCTACTAGAGCATCTGAGATTTGGAGCTGACGGTCATTTCAGAGTGTTTGGTCATTATCCTCTGCTAAAAAGTCATCAGTCGCTCAGCAGGGAGCGTCTGAACTGCCACAGTGCCCGGTGGACGTCAGGCATGGGCCCTTCCACCCGGAGGCTGGCACGACCCCTGGTGCTTCGGCCACCAGACCGTCAGATTCAGCCTGGTCCCTCACTGTGTCCCCTGTGCGTAGGGCCCTCGGGTGTTTGGTAAACAGGGAAGTGGTCCTGGGGGTCCTCCATTTCCTCCTGCGTGGTGATGTTTGGAGGTGGGCCGGCAAGGTGTCCCACAGTTAAAGTGACCGCCAGGACAGTGTATTTATGAAGATCCGGAGAAGAAAGTCTTTCTCTCTAGCGCCAGGAACGGGGTGAGGTCCTCAGGACACCGGCGCTGCACTGTGCTGGGCGGCGTGGACCCTAGGGGTCCCCGAGAAGCCAAGCAGAACATGATAGAGGAGAAAGGCTGCCCTGGACCACCTTTTAGTTCTGGTATCACTGCCCTGCGCTAGAAGATAATATCTCCCAGGACCTGCACAAGGAGAAGATGAGCCCCCGGGCTTCAAGGCTGCGCGGATGCAAGGGATGAGCTGTGATGAAACTGCACGTTGGTAGCGATTTTAACTGATTGACTTTGGTTTCTTTAGGGCCCTGGTCCCCATGCGCCCTGGGTTTCCAGTGGTCTGGTCCTAGCCCTGTTGTTCCTTTAAGTCCTCTTTCTTCCTTCCTTCCTCCATTCCTTCCTCCCTTCCTTCCTTTGTTTTCTTCTTTTTTCTTTCTCTTTCTTTCTGCATGATTTTACAAAACAGAAGGCCTTCCAGGGGAAAAAATGTGTATGGCATTGGAGCAGAAGTGCCCCTGTTGCAGTGAGTCAAAGCCAAACACCCAGCGAGGTGCTGCCCACACTTAAGAGGCATCATCTACCTGAAGCTGGCTATTTTTAGGCCACGCATAAACCAACCGTTTGTTCTGGAAGCACAGTACCAGCAACCACCAGCTGGGCCCGGGGCGAGTACGTAGGCATTTTTACTGATCAGGCTCCAGGAGAGAAGGCCAGCCATGCGAGTGGGTGTAGGTGAGGTGGGACCAGTCAGGCAGGGGCTGTCCAGAGAGCAAGAGAACAGCTGTCCTGGGGGCCTGCCGTGCAGGGGGGCAGTTCTGACAGCTCCCCCTCCGGGCAGGGAAGGTCCCTGGGGAGAGCTGTGAGGTGGGTCAGCAGCACTGTTTCCTCTCAAGCAGGGCCTGGGGGAGGAGCAACAGGAATAACTTGTATGACTCCCTGGGTACACTTGTCAGTAAGTCCATCACCTTTGCTCACTTGAAGCCAAATATGTTAAAAATGCACTCAGTATCACAAATAGAATTGCTCTTTTGTCATCCTTGCAACATACAAGAGGAACAAGTTATTACATGAGTTAAAATGATATAAAAACACAGTTCACATTCAGTAATATCTTTAGTTCATCACTGGGAAATGGCCACGGTTTTGCGTTCCTCTTCATGGAATCCCAGGGGAGCGTCCACTGTCCCAAACGTAGCCAATGTGGAGGAGACTCATTTTTTAATAACCCAGTAACTCGCTGTAGAATGAGCACTGCCGTTTCAATCAGAAGCAAAACACCCGCACGTACTGCAGAAAGGCAAGTCCCAGCGAGCAAACCAGAGCCGGGTAAAAGGGCTCCGGAGACAGATCTGAGCGCCTGAGCTCCAGGTTCCTAAGACCCTGGGGATACGCCACGGTCCCCGCAGACGCAGGAGGTTGGGGGTGGGGGGGTCTCCCGCGAAAGACGGGACCGCCCCGCGCTTGCGTCGCGTCTCGCGAGGCAGGCGCTCCCCCCAGCGGCGGACGCGCTCGGTGCAGGCCTGCTGGGGCTTCTCCTGGGAGAGCGGGGAGCAGCAGGACGGGGCTCCGGGAAGCCCGCGAACTCCTTCCTGCCGGCTGTCCCTCCGGGCCGTGTGAACGCCGGCTGAGTGGGGAAGTAGCATCGGGTGCTCTTATTCAAGGCACACCGCGAAGGGTCTGTCCTGAGCAGAGGCTGAAGCCACCTCGGTTGGGGTCTGGCTGCCTGTGGCACCGTGGCGCAGCCTCGGCTGGGGCCGAGCGCGGGCTGGGACGGTGCCGTGACCGCGGGACTCCAGGCTCCAGCCCCGGGGCGCTCATTTACACTTGTTCAAGCGGTGGGGATGTTTCTCGGTCGCCTTACCTGAGGTCCAAGCCTGTCTTTTACTCCCAGATGAGGAGCTGTCGCCGCGATGCCGCTTCTTCGTTCCGTACTTCTCCGTTGCAGCGGCTGGTGGAGAAAGGGGTGCTCAGTTAGTGCCCGTGGGGGTCAACAGCACCCTTGTCCACTTGTGGAGCGCCTGCTGTATGTCTGGCAGTGAGCTCCGTTCTCTGACACGCTGTCTCCCATCCTCATAACTGTGCGGAAACAGCGTTATTATTTTTTCTCTGTATTTGTAGAGGATGGAACTGAGTCTCAGAAGCAGATAACTTGAAGGTCACATTAACTAGAAGATTGGGGTGGCGGGATCCCAGTTCGGGCTTCCACACCGCTTTGCCTTGTTAGTGACGCTAAACCAGTGGCCCGGGGCAGCAGGGTCGGGGGTGGAGGTGGATATTACAGTATATACATCACATTAACTGTTTGAAAGAGGAGAACAGAAAGTTAGAAAAAGGTAAAAGGCAGAGGCCTTATATGTCATTACTGCAGGATCCTTTCCTGCTTCTAAGCCGGGTTTTCTCCGTCGGCACTACTGATGGTCTCTGTCAGGCGGACTGTCCTGTGCCTTGTAGGATGTTCAGCCTCATCTCTGGACTGTGCCCACCCAACCGATGCCTGTGGCACACACCGCCCCTCCCTGCCTTTAACTGTGACAGCCCAGAGTGTCTCCAGACTGTGCCACATGGCCCTGTAGGGCAGAATCCCCCCTGGTTAATAATCCCTACTGCTCTAAGGGGCCAGTCAAGGTAACGTTGGCCAGAGGTGCCAAGCAGGGGTGGAGGGTGTGTAACACAGTGGAAAGAACAGAGATGGGACTTAGAACATTGTGGGGACAGCAGGCACAGATCGGTTGAACCGCCAGATAAATGAAGGTAAAATGAAGTTAGGTATTAGCAGTGAGGGTTTTGTGATGGGTTCTCAGGCTACATCATGGCAGAACATCTGAACATTATCAGTGGTGTTTCAGTAATCATTCCTGGATACATGGGTCTCTTTCTCTCTCTCTCTCTCTCTCTCTTAATATGACAAACACTGGGGGTTGGAATGGAGATAGCTGCCCGTCATCCCACTGTAAAAAGGCCCTATCCTGCCCTTTACCTCGTCCACCTTTCAGTCAGTGGGGGCCACTGATGACACTTTCAGAATTTGGTGCATATTTCTCTGAGCTTTATTCTAAGTTATTCAACCCATTCCCTTGAATTATCCCTTATTTCCATTCCCTTTCCTTCTAATCGGGAGAATTACTAATACTTGCGAGTGAAATTATTCCAAGTAACGAGAAAAATATTGATGATGCTTATATTCTTGACCTCTGAAGATAATTTTGTACCATACTTATCTGGGTCATTGTAGGAATTGATATTTTAGTTACATATCAGCAAGTATCGGAATGAATTATGTGAAAGTAGAACGTGTAACAGTCCACCTGTTTTAACAGCTTGGCCTGTTCATAGCCTATAGACCAGCAATTCTTCACCTTCTTGGTCAGGCCCCCTTTACCTGCTTAAAAATTATCGATAGCCCCAGATTATTAAGGTTTTTTTATATGGACTATCTCTATCACAATTTACCATACTGAAATTAAAACAGAAGTTTTAAATTCAAATAATAATAAGAAAAAGCTATTACATGTTAACATATTTTATGAAAAATAACTAAATTTTCAAAAAAAAAAAGTCTGATAAGAGTAGAATTGCCCTGGATTTTTTCCAGTGCCTTGAATGTCTGGTTTGTAGAAGACTGCTGAATTCTGCGTTCAGTCTGTGCCCATATGCTGTCTTGGATGAAGAAAATCTGGCCTTGCACAGACTTGTAATTGGAAAAAGGAGTGCTTTCAATCTAATCTCCTTTTCAGATAGTTGTAGATATTCTTCGTTGATACTACACCAAAACACAAGTGGTAGCTTTTTTAAAGTAATTGCCACGTAGAATCTGAATCCCTCCGAAGACCCTTCCCTACCCTGTTGTTAGTCAGTCTCGCCCTTAGACGGGCCTTCTGCTCTTACATGACGTTGTAGCATCACGTGTTGGCCATCTGGAAAATACTGGTTTCCTGAGCAATGCAGATCTTCCAAATACTGACAGTTTCATTGTACTGTAAGCACAACAAAGCCCCACGTGTTAATGTCATCATCGATCTCATCAGAAAAGTCTTCAACTCCTGGGATGCTGTCATAATTCCAAGAGTCTAAGTTTTGCTTGAATGTTCAAGTTTTATCATCGGCAGCGAATGATGTCAGTTGTTTTCCTTGAAGTGACAGGCTCCCTTCATCTGTGTTTGAGGAAATGCCAAATCCCCAAGCCTGACTGGCCTCGGTTTGTCTGCAGGTCCCTTCAAGTGCAGCGGCGTTCTGTGAGGGACTCGGCGGGTTCGGGAGCTCGGACGCATGGTGTTCATCCTCGAGATGACCGCCGTCCTCGGTGGGAACAGAAACCCTTTCTGCACGCCTCCCACCTGTCTCACAGGACGTTGAAGCATGTGCTCAGGGCTGAGATTGAGTAAAAATTATAAACCCTCCCCAAGGAAGACTCACTCCTTCATCCAGGACATGCAGTGTAAGCAGCACTGGCTTTAACGCTGGCTGTCGCAGGGTGAGGGGCATCACCATCACAGGAACCTGCTGGTGCCATTACCTTGCTTTGCCTTAAGGCACCAGCGATTTTACCCACCTTTGCTTTTGTGCCATCAGATTAAAGATCAACATAGTAAAAAGGTACTAAGGTCTTAATATTATCATGAAAATATCTTGACCTAACCGAAAAGTGTCTTGGGGCCCCAGGGATCTGTGGACCGTACTTTGTGAACCACTGTTACAGATTTTTAGAATCAACTAGATGAATAATAAAAATAATGAGACTTCAAAAAAAAATTGTCGGGCTTCCCTGGTGGCGCAGTGGTTGAGAGTCCGCCTGCTGATGCAGGGGCACGAGTTCGTGCCCCGGTCCGGGAAGATCCCACATGCCGCGGAGCGGCTGGGCCCGTGAGCCATGGCTGCTGAGCCTGCGCGTCCGGAGCCTGTCCTCCGCAACGGGAGAGGCCATAACAGTGAGAGGCCCGCGTAGCGCAAAAAAAAAAAAAAAAATTGTCGTCTTCAGTCTTCTAGTTTTATCATTGACGAATACAGTGACATTTTATAAAGTTCAAGGAGATCTTTCCTACCTGATTCGTTGGTAATTTCACCAGATTCTAGGGTTATCAATGATTTAGATCATTAAATCCTTAATCCAAAATTTAATTGAACTCTATTTTAATTAACTGATAAATAAGAACTTGATTTTATATTACAGAAGTGCTAGAACATCTACAAAAGGGTAGGTGGCCTGACAGTATGAATGAGATCCTATCTCTAATTACATGGGATTAAGGGATAAAGTAATAGCCAAAAAAAAAGAAAGAAAAAAGACCAGCTTTACTATTCTTGGGACAGCAGTGTTTTCAAATGGTATGATGCGATCAGCCCCCAAATTTGGAGTAGTTTACCGTCATCGTAATAATTTAAATGATTCAGAAAAGGAACTCATGGGAGAAAACAGGGATTCAGACCCCAAGGTTCAAAGTTCAACAGTTTATTAGTTGGATACTTTATTAAATCAATATTTTGTATTGATCACAATTTCAGGAATTCATAGCACAGTGCACACGAGTTGTCTATGTTTTCTAAATTCTACAGATAATATAAATTATCATATAATTGTATCATATAAATGTATCATAAAATGAGGTCAGTAGTATTAACATGATGAAAACGTTTGGTCAGACATGATTCAGGTGACCTAAGTTAGCTTCTAAACTGCTCACTCATTGGTTGGGGATATCTATAAAGCTAGTCCATGCAACACCTTCCCCCTAAGCAAATTACCAGACAGAAAATGGTGCTTTATCATCTGCAGTTTTTATATAGACAAAAAAAATTAAGTTTTGGAGTTAAAATTAGTCTTGGGACCAATTTTTTTTTTTTTTTTTTTTTTTACTGTATGCGGGCCTCTCACTGTTGTGGCCTCTCCTGTTGCAGAGCACAGCCTCCGGACACGCAGGCTCAGCGGCCATGGCTCACGAGCCTAGCCGCTCCGCGGCATGTGGGATCTTCCCAGACCAGGGCACGAACCCGTGTCCCCTGCATCGGCAGGCGGACTCTCAACCACTGCGCCACCAGGGAAGCCTGGGACCAAGTTTTTAATGAGGGAACTATAGCAACCTGAGGACTTGCCATGCATTGATTATTTTCACCCCCTCTTGCATTTAAACAAAAGTCTTCTATATAATACCTGAGTAGTCAGAAGGCACTTATTATTTCTATTCTAATGATTGCAAAACTTTGAGCAGGTATACAATGGAATCAGAAGAATGCACTCAAAGCCATAGTAACTAAGACTAAGACGTGAGTGGTTATGATACAGGACAAAATGTCATCGATAAGACAAAGCAGACCCTGCGGGACGACCGAATTGTCTTCTTTGTCCCATCAGTATCCACTATGAAGTGTAACACGCGGATGACACAGCTCTGTCCTGACAGGGCGGGAGTTCTCTGAGGACACACCGCCCCACAGTCCTCTCTGAGTCTCGTTTCCTCATCTGTAAAGAGAGGGGGTGGTCAGTGTTTTTAGTTCATTTCCTGCACAGAGTCGGCAGAAGCCTCTCTGCCGACGGCTTTCTAGGGAGCACCTCTGTGCTCTGGTTCTCGCATCTCCTTGAAACCACCCCCCGGCTCCTCCGTCTGGTTTGGAAACCACTGAACTAGGCGTCCACCAAGGTCTTTTCCGTTTTCAAAGTACTTTTTTCTACGTTTCTACATCCTCCCCTGGGTCTTCCTCACGTTCCTCTAGATGCAGAGCCAAGTAGAACCAGCCAGCAAGCAGCTGGTGTGCAGCTGTTATCACTCCAGCTGAGCCGAGTGTGGGTACCGCCTCTTTCTGCCCCCGGGGGCCCTGAGGCCCTACCAGGTGTGACAGCTCTTCCTGGAAAGTCACAATAGGTGCAGAATCCAGGCAGAGGCACGTGCTGCATCGTTTCCAGCCCTGCAGCAACATGACACTGTCCTGCCCTGGCGGGGAGACCTCAGGCCGGCCGGCAGGTGAGGTCCTCAGGGTGAGCCAGGACCCCAGGCTCACCCTTCTTTGGTTTCCACAGAAGGAGGAAGGGGACCAGGACGGATGAACCAGGAGGCAGTCAGCCATTCCGTGTCACCAAGACCAACCCTGCCAGCATCTCCAGGACAGGATCCTGTTGGGAGAGCTGCCCCTGTTACCCTTCCTGCGTGCCAGCCCCGGGGGTGGAGGAAGCCCATTTTGCCGCATCGACCAAGGAAGGGGTCCCCTCTTTCCCCTTCCAGAGGCAGCTACTGTTTGGTGAATATTTGTCATGTTCTTTCCGCACGCAAAGTGCATACGTATATTCATGGTTTTTAGAGCATGAAAGACTTGCTTTATGTTCTGAAAGCTCATCACTCCCTGCGCTTCCTCGTGTGGCTTATGCTGGAGCCTCAGCAGCCTCTTCCCCGTGATGACACGGTTAGCAAACCAGCAGTCACAGTGGATGGGAACCAGGGCCCGAGATCCCACTTTCGCGATCACATGGCAGCTTTCACAGGGAATGGCGCGGGCACCTTAGGAACCGTGCTCGTCATCTGTGGAATATTCCATTGACTCAGAATTCTAGAGCCAAAGGGGGCCGGAGAGGTCACTGTTCCTTCATTTCGTGGACAGGGAACTGGAAATCCAGAGCAGGCACGTCTCCAGGATGACCCAGCCACAGGAGGCGTGCTGTCTCCCCGGGCCTCTCTCCACACGTGTAGAAGGCCAGGGAGGTCTGCTCATCAGAGTCGTGTAAGCATGTTATCTGTGCTCTGTGTTTATGAAGCGTCTTTGCAGTAATAAAATGTTCTACTTAGGAACAAAAGGGGAGTATCCTTTTATTTATTTATTTCACATCCTTATTGGAGTATAATTGCTTTACGATGGTGTGTTAGTTTCTGCCGTACAACGGAGTGAATCAGCTATACACGTACATACATCCCCATATCCCCTCCCTCTTGCGTCTCCCTCCCTCCCACCCTCCCTATCCCACCCCTCTAGGTGGACACAAAGCACCGAGCTGATCTCCCTGTGCTATGCGGCTGCTTCCCACTACCTATCTATCTTACGTTTGGTAGTGTATATATATCCATGCCACTCTCTCACTTCGTCCCAGCTTCCCCTTCCCCGCCCCGTGTCAAGTCCATTCTCTACGTCTGCGTAAAAGGGGAGTATCTTATCAATTGCAAAGTGACTCTCTTTAACTGTAGGCACTGAAAATCCTGACTCATTGTAGCAAGGGCCTCTGCTTGTATCTAAGTTGGAAGAAGCCGTTCTAGGGAGAGCAGAGGGCCAGGTGGGTGTGGTCCCCGAGCAGAGGGTCAGTGTTAAGGGATCTGGCAGACCCACCAATGTCGTGCAACCCTGTCACCTGAGTGCTGAGGAGATGCTGCGAAGGAGCTTTTCCCTAAATTGTCTGTAGACCTCCCGGATGGCGCATCTCCATGGCCGAGGGGTGTCGGAGCTGGCAGCCCCCCACCCAGTGGGCTCTGCAGTGGCCCTGCCCTGGAGTGGCTGGGGCAGCAGGCTGGGCCTGAGCCCAAGGAGAAGGGGCCGCGGGTGCCTGGGAGCCCCAGGCCCACGGATGCAGAGAGGCGGGGACCTCACACAGAGCTGAGAGGGGTCAGAAGAGCCTCTTCTGGCAAATGTGGGTGATAGCACTTGGCTCATAAAATTATTGTGAGCATTAAATGTGATAAAGAACGTCAAAGGCATGTGACACAGTCGGTAACGTGAGCCCCACTTGTCGGAGGTCACCCCCGCCTGGTGTGGCAGAGTCCCTACAAAAGCTCTTGCTCTGCGAGGGTCTCGCATCGCACGAGGTGTGTGTTCAGCCTCATCCTTAGGGCACGTCACCCTCACTGTCACATAAGAGGTAGATCTGTTTTCCAAGTTAACCCTGTATTTCTTCTGACTCTAAGCTTCTTTGGAGCCTATACTGTCATGTAAGCAAGAGACCACGTTGTCCTTTAAAAGGGTAGGTTTGCCAGTGAAACAGGCTCATTTCTCTGTTCCTACCGCTGCGAAGTGCTGAAAATCTCTCTCTCTCTCTCTCTCTCTCTGTGTCTTTCTCTCCCTCTTTTCTTGTTCTCTCAATCTCTTTTTCTCTTCTTTTGACAGCTTCCTGCAGTTTTCAAGGCACATTTTTATACAAAGCTTCCCTGAATATCTTACAGAATGTTCCCAGCTTACCGTGACTTTTTATGACCCTACTGGTTAAAGTTTTATTCTCTGGTCTAATAAATGTTTTCGAAGCATAAATTTAATTTTAATGGAGAGAATGTAATTCAATCTCTACCTCTTACACCCTGCAGGTTGTTTTGACAGCCAGAAGCGTTTGCCCGTAAATAGAAATCCACCCCCCCCATGCTTCCCCTTTGTAGTGGGCAGTCCAGAGTGACAGGCTTCATAGCTGGCCACTGACATGTAGCTTCTGTGCGTGTGCATTTTGATGGGCAGTCAGTTCTCATCATTCATGGTGGTGATGCTCATAAAGCCGCTGTGGACACAGGGTCAGGGATACAGAAGCGTCACTGCCGGAGGAAACACGGGGATAGGTGCTCACACGCCTCTAGCACCTTTGCATCACTGATCTGTGCATCACCTTGTTTTGTGTGTGTTTCTATTTAAAGGCACCTTATTTAGTGTGCTGTTGCATCGTAACATTGGATCCAAGGCCAGCAGCCCTAGGACTCATGACTGCAGGAAGCCTGTCTGACACACACGCTTTCTCTATCAGGCTCAGCACAACCTCACACACATAGGAGCCCCACACAGCACTGCAGCCCAACCTCGGGGGCCACGTGAAACAGCGAAATCAGCAACCAAAAGCACAAAATAAGAAATAAGTAGACTAGGGCTTCCCTGGTGGCGCAGTGGTTGAGAATCTGCCTGCCAGTGCAGGGGACACGGGTTCGAGCCCTGGTCTGGGAAGATCCCACGTGCCACGGAGCAACTAGGCCCGTGAGCCACAACTACTGAGCCTGCGCGTCTGGAGCCTGTGCTCTGCAACAAGAGAGGCCGCGACAGTGAAAGGCCCGCGCACCGCGATGAAGAGTGGCCCCTGCTCGCCGCAACTAGAGAAAGCCCTCCCACAGAAACGAAGACCCAACACAGCCAGAAATAAATTAATTTTTTAAAAAAAGAAAGAAAGAAGTAGACTAAACAGGCGCTGTAAAGGACATGTTTACAGTACCAGAGTAAGAGCGTCGTCCTGTGCCCACCTGTTCACATTTCCCTGCCCTGCACGTGTCGTCAAATGACCACAAAAATGTCCCAAGTACTGATTTTGAGTTACAAGTACGTTTTAGAGAGTAAGCAAATTAACAGACAGAACCCACGAATAATAAGGAGCCACTGTGTTTTTGTATATTTGAGTACAGAGTGCAGGTTAATCACAGAAATATTTAGTATAGAGTTAATGGACAAAGCGCCCAATATCCCATTAGAGTAAATGCAAATCTTTGTAACACTGAAAAATAGTAAATCTAATAGACCAAATATTTTTACTTGTTAATTTACACTGGAAGGAAAATCTGACAATGGCTTTTAGAAATGTCAAGACCAAAGAGCATAGACTATTAAGATTTTCCATTCAAAGAACAGAAATAAACTGGCCTGGTTGTGATTCAGTGTACCCCCCCCATTCATCTTTCTTTTCTTCCTCCCACCCCTCCTTTCCCGCCCCTCCCCCCATACCTCCTTTACTCTTCTTGCTAAAGAGGCTTAGGAAGGAGCTGGAATCATGCCAGGATGGGCTCACAGAGGCTGCTGCAGTCAGCGCAGGGGCCATGAACCAGGAGGTATGCTGCACTGTTCAGAATATTTATTAGATTTAGTGCTGAAATAGTCTCTGTTGATGAGCAGACCTAACCTGAGTTTCTCAGGTACCGGTGACCGTGTAAAAGTGGTAGTATCTTACTCTCAGGCCCCAATGCATCACTCACCCACGTGGTTAGATGCTGTATTGAGTGTTTAATTTCCTAGTAACTAGTCTAGACTTTTTACCAGGAACATATATTAATTTCAAGATTTTATCTCCCCTCTTCCTCTAGAGAAGTGATTGAAATTCTTTCCAGTAGCACATGAACAAAGACCATCCCACCTGACTCTTACTTCAGCCTTCATTTCAGAGGAGCACAACACAGTCTAATGGGCCATGGCCATGAAGTCAGCTGTCATAACGCAGGAAGAGGGATGGACAGCTTTTGAGAAGGGAATGTTGCAGGCTTGGTGCTGGGAAGGTTTCACATACCAGCGGGATCCAATAAAACCGCAGGTATCGCCCCCAGCTGATTGTGGGCAAGTTATTTTTTTTTCAAATAATTTTTTAAAATATTTATTTATTTATTCATTTTGGCTACGCCGGGGCTTAGTTGTGGCATGCGGGATCTAGTTCCCCAGCCAGGGATCGAACCCAGGCACCCTGCATTGGGAGTGAGGACTCTTACCCACTGGACCACCAGGGAAGTCCCGTGGGCAAATTATTTACAAAAGTCCTGTGCAGAAAAGAGCAAGATAACGTACATGTGTGCATATTTCTAGAACCGGAAAATACAAAATGGTAATGAAATGTACTTTGAAGTATAGCCACTAGTTTTTTGGGGGTTTTTTTTTGCGGTACGCGGACCTCTCACTGTTGTGGCCTCTCCCGTTGCGGAGCACAGGCTCCGGACGTGCAGGCTCAGCGGCCATGGCTCACGGGCCCAGCCGCTCCGCGGTATGTGAGATCTTCCCGGACCGGGGCACGAACCCTTGTCCCCTGCATCGGCAGGCGGACTCTCAACCACTGAGCCACCAGGGAAGCCCTAGCCTCTAGTTTTTAACAATTCTGCAGAGGTACAGGAAAGTACTGCTATTGGCAGTATGTAAGGCTCTGGATCCTTTCATGGAGAGATCTTTAAAATTAAAGTGGGAATACTTAGGAGGCAAATACAGTCAAACTTGTTTCCTTTCAACTGTGACGGTAACCCTTATGGTTGTCTGTGCTCGCCAAAAGAAAGACTTAACAGACTGGCATCAGCTTCAGAAAACAAGACTTTACATAGCCACAGAGTTCAATTAAATTGCTCCTCTGAGGTCTTGAGTTTAGCAGCTTAGGGGAAAAAAATGCCCTTTTTTTAAATGACAGTGTTTTATGAGTAGAAATTGCAGGGGGAAAATGGTTTCTGCATCCTACTGTCTTAGGAAATGAGGAAGCTGCAGAAACGGCTTCCTCGCTCACGAAGGCCTTAGTATAAAAGGTCATTGTGGGGTTCGGTGCTATGAAGCTCATCTCCGGTCAGCAGACACCGGGCAAGCACGGTGGGCACATGGCCAGGCCTGTCAGAGGGGCTCAGAGTGCGGGAACTGGGGGTGGGCGTATGTGTTAATAAACCAGTGATGTCCACTTAGGTATTGAGAGGAATTTAAAAGGCAAACCTTTTTACCCCTGAGCAACATAATTGAACACATTTCAATTGCTGCAAAATGTATATAATTTTTAAAAACTGCTTCAGAATATTTCGGATTGATTTCTGAGACTTTGGGTGGATTTTGAAGAAGTATAATTTTTCTTCCACATGAAATACTTCACATCTAAAATGCTGATAATTAAACATACTTATTCAGGGATGCTGGAAACACTATCCTGGCACTTTGAAGGAGCTGACTTTACTGTTCCGATTTATAAACCTCCACGAGCTGGCAGCCGGACCCCACACAAGATTTCTAACCACCCCCCCTGAGCTCTCACATCTCTGTGTGTGTGCGTCCCGTTCCCCCCCTGGGTGGGGTGTCTGCTCTGGGGACAGCCATCCTCCTGCACCCCGTTCTGTGTCGCCCCCCTGCTCTACCAGTGTAACAGGGTGATGGGATTCGATGGCATAATTAACCAGCTGGTATCAGGAGGGAAAAATGGCAGCAGTGAAACACAGGCACCTGCAGTCTAATTTGCAAATCTGTCCAATAGCCTACTATTGAATCAAAATGCAAATGGGTATAAATAGTAGTGTTTCTATAAAATGTGCCCCCTGCTGCTTAGAAAAGATGCAGTGGGGCAAAGCCGCCCACTGGGTGAATGCCGGGGGAAACGGGGAACTCCAGGTCTGGGAAGCCTTCATGGGATGGTTTTAGTTAGAAAAGAGGTACCAGGACGGACCTCTTGCCCAGAGGTTAGATGCTTGTGAAGCTTTCGAAGCTACCAAGTGATGTTCTGTTCACTTGTAGTTGTCTTAAGTAGCAATTTTATTCCTAAATATTCTGAAAGAGGGAAGTATATATATTGAACAGAAAACTTAGAAGAGGAAAATAAAAATCACCTCGCAGCCAGGCAGGAGTTTTTACACAGGTGCGCCGTGCAGGGAGGGCCACATTCCTTCACCGGTCCCCTGCTTGCTGTGATGACCGAGCTACTGGCTCGGTGTTTGTGCCACACAAGGATTATTCAGCAGGACTGATCCCCGTGGACCAGCCAGAACAAAGGATTAGTAACCCTTTCCTCGTGCCTGGTGCTGCTTCCTTGATTCTTCTCACCATGCAACACACCCCTGGTCCCCACTGCTCTGTCAGCTGCCACCCCACACAGATCAGATTCGTGTTGCCGTTTTCCTTTTTCCTTTCTTTTTGGGTCATCGTCTCCCTTGTGTGTGGCCCATCTGTACACCTATTAGAAACCCAGGGCCTCTGAGGAGAAAAGTTAACAAATTGATGAGTCACCTCACTTGTGATCTCACAGCTGTTCAGTCCTTGAGTTCCTTTGGCAGTGTTTAATGAGCTACAGTGTTTTCCAGAGTGGTGGTTTGAGACTTGCTGGCATCTGTCTGCCTTCTTCGGGGTGAGAATGAACATTCCCTGTCACTCATTTACCTTCACAATAACATCCCGTCTCTGAGCATAACCCTTTTGATAACTAACTTCAGCTTACTTCTGGCTATGCATTAAGTTCCGGAAAATTACAGTGAAGCAAAGATGGAAGAGAGAAGATAATTCAATTAATATAGGAAAAGAAGGATACTGCTTTAATGATTTCTAGAAACACTATTACCCACTTCCTCTTCCACAATATTTATTAAACATCACATATGTATCCATTATACCACGTGCTAAACCGGCAACATGTCTTTTTAATACCTTTATGAAGGTAAATCGCTAAACATACTGCATATATTCTTAGAGCCCCAGAAATTGCCTGTTCTGCTAACTGTTGTACATTATGTACTCTTTTCCACATCTGTATTCAGAGTTTTATAGTTCAGTCTTCAAAAAAATGATCTAGTGTATTTATATCCTCATTTTGCTGTAGGAACATTAGTATCAGTGTTTAAGACCTTCCATAAATAAATGTTCTTTGGCCTGTATTGATAACTCCTTTAATACCTAACAGTGCTCTGGTGGGGAAATTATTTGCTCAGTCCAGCCTAAAGTCACCATGCTGCCCTGTAAGTTTACATCTTTTTTTCCGTCATTACCAGGGTCAGAATCTGCCTTTGGAAATACGGGTCCTGCACATGGTCAAGGTGACTTCCTTGTTGAAATCAGAGCACATGGAGAAGGCATGTAATCACTCACTGAGGGATGAAACACGGAATAGGAGATGATTCAGTAAACATTTTTTTCCCACATCTTTATTGGAGTATAATTGCTTTACAATAGTGTGTTAGTTTCTGCTTTATAACAAAGTGAATCAGCTATACATATACATATATCCCCATATCCCCTCCCTCTTGAGCCTCCCTTCCACCCTCCCTATCCCACCCCTCTAGGTGGTCACAAAGCCCTGAGCTGATCTTCCTGGGCTATGCGGCTGCTTCCCACTAGCCATCTATTTTACGTTTGGTAGTGTATATATGTCCATGCCACTCTCTCACTTCGTCCCAGCTTCCCCTTCCCCCTCCCCGTGTCCTCAAGTCCATTCTCTATGTCTATGTCTTAATTCCTGTCCTGCCCCTTGGTTCATCAGTACTGCTTTTTTAGATTCCATGTATATGTGTTAGCATATGGTATTTGTTTTTATCTTTCTGACTTACTTCACTCTGCATGACAGATTCTAGGTCCATCCACCTCACTACAAATACTCAGTAAACATTTTAAGGAATGTTTGCAAAGTGTGATCTCCAAATCAGTGTTGAACTTAAATTCCCAACTTGGTCTCCACGCAACTGTTACACTGACTTGTGTTTTGGTACAGTGCCGTTGGTCTCCACTGACAGCCTCCAGGAAGACAGCCCAGGGAGGCTCATCACTGCGTTTACCATAACGAGGCCCCCTGGAAAAAACATCCCAGCTGGTCTTCGCGCCAAGAATATCGCACTCTTTCCGAACAACCGGTTTGTTAAACACAGTCCTGACCAGGTTTCCCTGCTAGAAAATTCAAGCCAAATTGTGGCCCATCCATTCGAAGTATGGGGCGGGGGTGGGGTGCGAGGCCACCTTGCTGCCCAGCTCAGGGGGTGCCGCCTGAGTGTCTTCTCTGTGAAGGGTGTCCCAGGACTGTACACACAGGACCCCTTGGCCCTCACATATGCACTTTTAAAATCTTGTTTTTGCTTCCTCTTTTTTCTTCTTGTTCTTTCTTTATCCATCTTTTCCCCCTCCTGTTTTAGAGTTTTGTAATATTGTTGTATTCTGTGTGTCTTTGTAAGCTGCTTGAAGTCCTTTGTGGAATAAGGTGCAGCATAAATTAACGTCAGAAAGAGAAAAACAAATACTGTATGCCAACGCATATATATGGAATCTAAAAAAAACAATGGTACTGACGAACCTAGTTGCAGGGCAGGAATAAAGAGGTAGACATAGAGAATGGACTTGATGACATGGGGTGGGAGGGTGAAGCTGGGGCGAAGTAAGAGTAGCATCGACATATATACACTACCGAATGTAAAATAGATGGCTAGTGGGAAGCAGCCGCATAGCACAGGGAGACCAGCTCGGGGCTTTCTGACCACCTAGAGGGGTGGGATAGGGAGGGTGGGAGGGGAGCTCAAGAGGGAGGGGATATGAGGACATGTGTATGTATATGGCTGATTCACTTTGTTGTGCAACAGAAACTAACAGGGTATTGTGAAGCAATTATACTCCAATATGAAGTTCTATTAAAAAATAAAATAAAATAAAAATAAGTTACAGATGCAAACCTGTATGGGTTCATGCCCCTGGCGTCGTTTACATCCATGCCACAGCACCCAGACCCTTATTCCTGGTAGCGGTGGTCGTCTCAGCTTAGATATATTGGTGTCTAAGCTGGTGTTTCTGTAAAATCAGAATATGGCGTGAAAGCGCGTGTGTGACATGAGAGTCCAATATAGCTGGAAGCATTCGGCTTCCACTGTGAAATATTCTTTTTCTTTTCCCAGGGAGTTTTGGAGAAATGTACAAGAACATATGTCCAGTACTAGGATTCCCTGCCAGATTTTTTCCCTAAATTGTGGTTTGACATTTCAGATCATTAAGTGGACACATCTGTCCGAATTTGTTTTCCTTTTCAAAAAAAAAAGATCATTTGAAGACAGCTACCCAGCAACAGAGTCAGCATTCTTAGTTTGCCCTGATGCAGTTGGCATTCTCAGCCCTGGGATCAGGCACAAATCACTCCGCAGAGCTGAGTGCAGCCGTCTGTTCATGGCTGTATATCCCCTGGGTGTTGAGCAAAAATAAGGAATTCATTTTCCTGTTTGTTTGGGTTTTTTTTTTTTTTTGGTACGCGGGCCTCTCACTGTTGTGGCCTCTCCCGTTGCGGAGCACAGGCTCCGGACGCGCAGGCTCAGCGGCCATGGCTCACGGGCCCAGCCGCTCTGCGGCATGTGGGATCTTCCCAGACCAGGGCACGAACCCATGTCCCCTGCATCGGCAGGCGGACTCTCAACCACTGCGCCACCAGGGAAACCCTCCTGTTTGTTTTTAAGTATATATTGGTGAGTAATTCTTGGTAAATCTGTGGTTTAGGGGAAAGAATCTTAAAGGCTTCGTTTCTAAATCTTGCCTCTGTCACTAGCTGTGACTTTGAGCAAATCAGGTGGTCTAGCGGGGCCTCCCGCAGGACTATTCAGGTATGATCGTGTATGTACCGTACAAGCTAGTAGAACTTCATTTCTTCAGCCCGGGATGAAATGGGATCACAGTAACTAATACGAAAAATACCACTTATTTGGCTCAAACATTATCCGCTGTGCTAGAATTTGAGGTCCCTCAAATTCTTCCCAGCCAGCTCTGGAGTCAGCTGTTGAACTCCCTGGGAACGAATCTTCCCGGACTCCTTCATGCAGGGGGCTTCCTGTTGCTGCCTACCAGCCAGTGCTCCCCAAACCCTTGGCCCGAGGTCCCTGGTGCCACTCTCATCCCCACCACAGGGACAGAGTCTCCCCGTGGAGCCACTCTGGCACCTGCCATCTGTGAAGTACCCATCTTCGTGGAGAGCATGCCCTTCACACTTGCTTGGCTTGTCAGGACACTAAATAAGCCAGAGCATCGGTGGGGCGGCAGAGATGGAGCTGTTCTCGAAGCCGTCGTCCAAGGCTCCCGCCCCAGGGTTTTTGTACACGGTCCACGGTTGCTGCAGAGGCCAACAACCATGTAACCTTAACCTTAGGAAGCCGCTGGCTGTTTGGAGCTGTGAATTCCAACTGTGCTGTGACTGTCTGATGGTCACTGACAGCTGAGCTGTCATGGGTAAGGACGGGACGGCTGTCCCCCACTACTTGTGGGGATGCCAGGAAACTGCCTACCCGAGGAGGCTAGGGGAAAATGGAAATAGGACAGATACAAGCTTTTCAGAGAGCCCGGGGCCACAGGAGGCCACCAGCAATCTGGGCAGATAACGGTCCTGCTGCTTGTTCTGTGAATTACGCAAAGCAGTGGTTTTTGTAGCTTCCTGCCTTAGGAATCAGCCTTGATGAGCTAGAGAATTTCTGGTCCAAGTCATTCTGCTCTGCTAAGAATTTCCCCTTCTTCTCCAACACATTGGTCACTTGGACATGAAATAAACCTGAGCCCCTCACGTCTCTCCCCCGGAAGATGAAGTTGAGATGCAGCTACCCGGTTGGAACCAGGGCACTTGCTTAAAAGCTTGCACACGTGGCCAGCATGTGGTTTTTGGTTTAGATTGAGCTGATTGGGAGTGTGGACCTGATGGAGATTACAGGCGTGAGGAGCTAAAGCCACCCATTATCCCTGCCTTCATACCGTTCTGGTTTCTTGCCTCCCAACTGTGGCACCATATGGAGCATGCCAGAGGAAGCATGGCAGACACTGTGCTTCCTCAGTTACTGAGTTTCATCCTGAAAAACTTTTGCATAACCAACCATTAATCCTGTGTTCATTGATTTTGACTTTCAACCCCAATGGAGCACAAGTTAGAGATTTATTATTCTCCTTTTCATTAATATCTAATTCATTAATGAAGAAAATGTGTGGTATTCTATGATATAGTACAACATTGTGAAGAGTATTCCTAGAAAAATTTTTGAAATCAAATCAACCAATATGTATGGAATATTAACATAATATATGAAAACACTGTTCCAGCTATGAGCAGAACTTGTGGTGATGAGCTGACATTTTCATCTTGGAGGAAGAATGGGTTCTGTTAGTACAGACTTAATTTTGACCTTCAAGGGAAGACTGACTGATAAGAAGGATTGATAAGAACATTGGGGAAAAATAACTAGACCATCCTAGAGTTTCTAATAATCAAGGAAAGGGATACAAGCTCTTCAAGGCATAGAGGTAGAGTTTTGAGAAAATGATTAAATAATAATAATAATTTTTCCTGCTTCAATTTTATGTGCCCAGTCAAAAGAAAGAATATATTATCAAGAAGGGAATAGTCTACCTGGGGGTGAGAACAGGGGACCCAAAGAAGAGACGTGGTCATTGTACCCACAGCTATCCATGGGAGAGGTGGCCTGAGTCTGAATTTAGTCTGTTCAGCAATCCCTATTGTGGAAGAGCATGCATGGAGATTTCAAACCCAGCAAGATGGGGCTTCCCTGGTGGCGCAGTGGTTGAGAGTCCGCCTGCCGATGCAGGGGACACGGGTTCGAGCCCTGGTCTGGGAGGATCCCACGTGCTGCGGAGCAACTGGGCCCGTGAGCCACAACTGCGCGTCTGGAGCCTGTGCTCCGCAACAGGAGAGGCTGAGACAGTGAGAGGCCCGCGCACCGCAATGAAGAGGGGCCCCCGCTCGCCGCAACTAGAGAAAGCCCTCGCACAGAAACGAAGACCCAACACAGCCAAAAATAAATAAATAAATTTTTAAAAAAACAACAAAAAAACCCCAGCAAGATGATCAGATCTCAGGCTTGCCAAGCAACCTTCCGACTGTAACCAGTTTTTCATAGTCTGCTGAATTAGATATTATTTATTGATAAAGCTTAAATACATAAAGGCTTTATATCAAACTAAAGAAGTTAAAAAAACCTAGCTGGGACACAGAAAATGGAAGGAAATTGTTAATAGGCATGGCATTTTCGGTTATGAAATCTATTTTTGACTTTTTAAGTTATAGAAAAGTCACTATGAAAATTCGTCATTCCTGTCTTCTGATACAAGCACCTGACACCACATAGGTGCCATGGAAATATTATGTAAAAATTACTTTTAAGAAAAACTCTGCAGGATAAACAAGGTCCCACTGTATAGCACAGGGAACCATAGTCAATATCCTGTGATAAACCGTAATGGAAAAGAATATGAAAAAGAATGTGTATATATATGTATAACTGAATCACTTTGCTGTACACCTGAAACTAACACAGCATTGTGAATCAGCTATAAGTATGTGCGGCCAGAGAGTTCTGCAATAACTAGCACGGAGCGCGATGCCCTTGGTGCCGAGGGTCTTTAAGCTTTCTTGGAAAATGAAGCGCCAGAAAGGAGAAACTACTCAGAAGTCTGTAACAGAACCCATCCATTGCAAGGTGGCATCATGTTTCCGTTGGCCCTCCTTCTTGGAGCTTATTACAGATTTTATGCCAGTAAAGTGAGAGAAATGCTGCAGAATGGAGGTCTGACCTCAACACAGGGTGCTTCTCTCAGGACTGAGTCTTCTGGTCCAGGCTCTGCAGTGTCATCGGCACTTGCTTGCGCGCTCTCCCAGCGCAAATGCCCGCCTGCAGTGCACGTCCCCCTCCGGCTGCTCCCGTGCCCGGGGGGCGACAGGAGGGTGGCGCCTTCGAGGTGTTGGCAGCAGTTTGGCCAGTACCCGCCATCCCTGCCACCCACTCCTGGCTCCCAGGTGTACTGACCTTGCTCACCTGCTGCACCCCAGCCTGTGGGCCCCTCCCCACGCCTGCCCCGCTGTGGGCGCTCATCTCCCCTCCGGCTCTCATGGGCATCCTCTGAGCCCGCGGGCCAGGCTCCGGCTTAAGCCGTCCACCCCGTCGCTTCCCTGCACGTCGCCTTACTCCTTACATGGTGGCTCCTGGCAGCCCTGGTTCTTAACTCTGTTGCTGACAGCCGGTGGAAAACGTCTACGCTCTCTGGCTCCATCGAGAGCCAAGGACACTGCACAGAAGAGGTGGGAAGGGACTGCTTAGCTCCCCCTGCCCGCATACCCACATCATCTCTACCCCATGCTGCAGCCTCCCCAATGGGCCTCTCCCCTAAGGTTCAGAAAGGGAGGCCAGGCTTGAGCCCCTCCTTCCATCTGCTTTTATTCTGGTCTATCAACTATCTGCTCTGTTTTGGTCTTCCTCCAGATTTTCCCCCTCTCCTGCTAGAAGAGCCTCTGTCTCCACCTGCCGTATGGACTGACTGATTCTTGACAGTACCTCAAAATAGTTGGACCGTAGGGTGGAGAGTGGACATTACGCAGAGGAGAAAACACATCTAGAGGCATTTCAAAATTACCCTTAGAGCAATTCAATAATATTTATTGAGCAACTGCCCTGTGTTAGATGGTGGTGAGCAAAGCAGATGAAGTTCCTGTCCTTAATGGGCTTACAGTCTTGAGCCTTTTGTAGGAAGCATTCCAGGCAAGGGCGAGTGTAGAGATTTATGCATAAGGATGATCATTGTCACAGTGTGGAGCCAACGGAAATGTCCATAAGGAAAAGGTCACATGAATTATGGAACAGCCAGGAGTTCCCTGGTGGCCTAGTGGTTAGGATTCTGGGCTTTCACTGCCAAGGCCCCGGTTCAGCCCCTGGTTGGGGGACTGAGATCCCGCAAGCCACGTGGTACAGCCAAAAACATTTATTAATTTAAAAAAATGATGGAACAGCCATACTTTGCAATGTTGTGCAATAGTTACAAAGAATTAGATAACAGGATAAAGCTATACATACTCACGTGAAAGAAGAATCTATACATACTCATCTGAATATATCTAGACATATCTAGACATACATTTATATGTCTGCATGAGCATAAAATGTCTAAACACAACAACTAGTGACAATGATTTCCTCTAGGAGATGAGATTTGTTGGGGAGAGGGAAGGGGGCAGCTTTTACCTTTACTTTATATGCTTCTATATTGTTTGGATTTTATACAACAAAGTGTGTATTGCTTTTGTAATTTTTTTCAATTTAAAAAAATTTTTTATACAAATTTTAAAGGTAACTTCATTTGTGGTAATTACAAAATATTGGCTATATTCCCCATGTTGTGCAATACATCCTTGAGCCTATTTATCTTATACCCAACAATTTGTACCTCCCTGCCCCCAATATTGCCCCTCACCCGCACTGGTACCCACTAGTTTGTTCTCTATGAGTGTTCTTCTTTGTGTTATATACACATAGTTTGTTGTATTTTGTGGATTCCACATATAAGTCATATCATATGGTATTTGTCTTTCTCTGACTTATTTCACTTAGCATAATGCTTTCCAAGTCCATCCATGTTGCTGCAAATGGCAAAATTTCATTCTTTTTTATGGCTCAGTAGTATTCCATTGTATGTATGTATGTGTATGGTATATGTGTGTGTGTGTATGTGTGTATATATATATATATACATATATATATATACACATATATATATATGTATATATATATATATATACTGCTTCTTCTTTAATCATTCACCTGTTGATGGACACTTAGGTTTTTTCCATATGTTGGCAACTGAAAGTAATGCTGCTATGAACTTAGGAGTGCATGTATCTTTTCAAATTAGTGTTTTTGGTTTTTTCAGATATATACCCAGGAGTGGAATTGCTGGGTTGTATGGTAGTTCTGTTTTCAGGTTTTTGAGAAATCTCCATACAGTTTTCCACAGTGGCTGCACCAATTTACATTCCCACCGACAGGGTACAGGGGTTCCCTTTTGTCCACATCCTCGCCAACATTTGTTATTTATGTTCTTTTTGATGATAGCCATCCTGACAGGTGTGAGGTGACATCATGGTTTTGATTTGCATTTCCCTCATGATTAGTGATGTTGAGCATCTTTTCATGTGCCTGTTGGCCATCTGCATTTCCTCTTTGGAAGAATCTCTATTCAGTTCTTCTGCCCATTTTTTAATTGGGTTGTTTGTTTTTCTTGATGTTGAGTTATATGAACTGTTTATATATGTTGGATATTAACCCCTTATCAGTCATATCATTTGCAAATATTTTCTCTCGTTCAGTAGGTTGTCTTTTCATGTTGTCAATGGTTTCCTTTGCTGTGCAAAAGCTTTTAAGTTTAATTAGGTCTCATTTGTTTATTTTTGCTTTTATTTCCCTTACTTTAAGAGATGGACTCAAAAAAAATATTGCTTTTGTTTGGTAATTTTTAAGACAAAGAAAATAGGAAAAATATATACCAAGAGTTGTAGTTACTGGCACATAACCTAGTTTACATCTTTGGAGTTATTTCCAAACCGTACAGAGGTGAGGGAAGATGGAGAAATTGGGAACACACTCTCTTCCAGCTCTTGTCCCCTTGTCCTGTAGGAATGCAAGGTAGCACGTCCAGACCTTCCGATGGACGGTCTGCCCAAGCAGTCCCTGGGACAGGAAGGTGTCCGCTGTGGGCCCCCTCTCGTCTTCACTTTCCTCCTTCCTCCTCTCCTTCATTCCCTCTGTTTCCAACAGTCCTCATCTGGCTCATTTCTCCAAGCTGTCATTTTTTGCCTTAGAAATCAGCAAGTTCCAAATCTCCTTCCATGACTTAAATATCTTCACCAATTCTGGTGTCTGTTGTAAACCAAAATCTGTGTCTTTCCCATCCAGTTCTGCTTCTTTAGGCCCAGTGGTTAGACTCAGGGAAGAAAATTATTGCCTGAATCTCCATCAGAGCGTTTGCTTGTTTTTGCAGTTTCGGGGAGGGAGATCATTTGTCCCTACCCTTCCAAAATTAGACATACCTGCCCAGGTTAGTTTCTCTCCAGAAACACTCATCACATCTTCTTTCAAAATCTGCATCCCTCCACTACTGTATTTTTCAACTTGGTACTCTGAAAGAGCACGTGGCCCCTCCCAACCTTGAAAAGCCCTCTTTGTTGCCGAAGGCTACCATGCCCCCACCCCCTTCCCCATTCCTGGGGTATCTCCAGGCCACAAAGGGCAGGGAAGAGGGGGAGGGGAGAGAGCTCCCATCACATAATAATAAGCTCGATGAGTGCCTTGTATTGACATTATATTCAATTATATTCAATGTCAGTATCAGTTCTTAGACCTTAGACCTTAGATCAATTCTTAGCCATTCATAGATAGGTATAGCTAGTGTTTTTTCTTTTTCTTTCATTTTACTTTTAACAAGATTTCTTATAAACCCAAGATAGCCTAGGTTTATGTCCTGGCTTCCTTACTCTCTAGCTGAGTGATCTTAGGCAGTCATTTATCCCTGACCTCAGTCCCCTCATCTGTAAAATGGGAACATTAATAGTACTAACCTCATTGTGATGTTGGGAGGTTAGATAAGTTAATAAAAGTAAAGCACAGAGAATAGTGCCTGACACATAATAAGTATGCTGGTATTTGTAATTATACTGCAAATGCCCTTTTGTAACTTTTCCTCTTCAGTTTTTTTCATATTTTAATTCTACCTTCCAAAGGTATAGATCTTCCGTCTATTCATTTTTTATCTGAATCACATGCACACAATTCATTGTGTGCTATTATCTTTTCCTCCTCACTTCTTTGGTGTCAGTACTTTTTAAATCATCCTTCTGGTCTCACTCTCACCTCATGGCTCCCGGACGCCTTCCTGCCCACCTGTCTTGAGGTTGAATTAGGGCCACCTGTCAAAGCACCATGGTTTCCCCACTGTCACACGCAGAGAAAGTGCAGACATTTGCTCTGTGTCTCGCGGTGGGCTTCATAAGGGAAGAGACTGTGTCTGCTCCTTGATGCTGAGCTAGTGCCTAGCTCAGAACGTAGCAGGTACTTACTACTCCTTTAACAAGAAAATGCAGATGTAAGAAATAAGATTTGATGGATTCCAGACTCAGTCTGTATTTCTATAAAAGCAACCTCTAAGAACACAGACAATTGAGAACTACGTTGAAATGGAAATAAATACCCAGAGAAAACATTGTTTGCATCTCTGTTGGGCCAGGTCCTATTTTAGATAATGGTGGTATAGGTTATCAAGCTGATAATGTTAATTGCTGCTTTAATGGTTTTAAATTTAATCTTGGGAACAAGCTTTTTTACTCCTCCATGAAAAGCTTTGGGATTAAAAAAAAAATCTTTCTTTTCCACTTACCAAGGAGAAGGTAATAGGCACCAGATGCTAGTTCTGAAAGCTAACTCCTGCAGAAAGAACACGGGTCTCAGATTGTTCTCATTCGTCTGCCGTGTTCTTACTGTCTTGTTCTTCTCCCATAACCAAACAGAAAAAAGTGGGTGTGTGTGTGTACATACACACATATATGTGTATACACATATGCTTGTATATGTATAATATACACACAACTGTACCTCGTTATCCACCGGGAGATAGGTTCCAGGACCCCTTCGGATACCAAAATCCATCCGTGGATACTCAAGTCCCTTATATAAAATGGCATGGTATTTACATATAACCTATACACACCACCCTCCTGTATACTTTCAATCGATTATTTGTAATACCTAATACAAGGTAGGCACTATGTAAATAGTTGCCATGGAAAATTCAAATTTTGCTTTTTGGAACTTTCGGGAATTTTTTTCCAATATTTTTGATCCACAGTTGGTTGAATCTTAAGATGCAGAACCAGCAGATATGGAGGGCCGACCGTGTAGGGGGGCAGGGGGGTTCTTTCCAACTAGAAAAAGGTTTCTGGCAACTTTATCCCTGCTACAGTTATTTGAAGTAATTTTGCGTAAAACACTTAAAGACCCTTCTTTAGTCAATCTGATAACTCTAAACACTATTAGAACTTTGTTTATTCATCCAACAGTTAATTTTGGAATGTCTCTCGTATGCTGCACTTCAGCCCATTTCATGTTTTTCTGAATGTTTTAGCCATATTAGAACAGGACAGCTTTCAAACACAGTTATACAGTGGTTTATTCACAGCAAGTAAAATAAATTCCTTGCACCAGAAGCTCAAGTTTTAAAGCAGAAAATAAACTGAGGTTGAAGTCATGGAAAACAAACCTTAATACCATGCCCAGCTGAGAAGCATAAATTCACAAATTAGTTCTCTTTGTCGCAATAAGTGCCGGTTGGTGAAGAAGTAGCTTGAATATGAGTAACTTCATCTCATACCAGCGTCTCTCTTCTACCTTGGGTTTCTGTTAAAATATAAGATGTATTTCATTCACTTACCTTAGTTAAGTCCATAATATTTAATCCAATCAGAAGACGTAGTCATAGTAAGTTTGGAACCAAACATTGCAGATTACCTCTGAATAAATATGATGAAATGTTCCTTTTGTAGATGCAAGTATTGGCATTATGATGAAAACCTGCTCACGGCCAGCATTGTCATCGTCTTCCATAACGAAGGGTGGTCCACCCTCATGAGAACAGTTCACAGCGTAATTAAAAGGACTCCAAGGAAATACTTAGCAGAAATCGTGTTAATTGACGATTTCAGTAACAAAGGTAATGGCTATGGAATCGGCATTTTGTCTATAAAATAATTATAAGCAATTGCAAAAAGGTGATCTCAAAATAGTCTTCAGAAATTAATAATTAACATCTATTATCAACAAGTTGGCACTATGCTAAGCATTGTATGTGAATTATTTTGTTTAGTTCTGACAGTAAGCCTTGTGATACATATCGTTCATCCTCATTTTGCACTTGAGGCTCAGAGATGTTAAGTAACTTGCCAGCAGTGACAGAGATAGTAATTAACAGCTGCATCCAAATCTATAGGCTCGTAAGTCTGTGTATTTAACCGCGGTCTTATACTATACCAATTCTTTGGGCATTGGGTTTTATAAAAATTTAATCGTAGAGGTAATTTATTGAATGACTGAAAAAATGCAATGGCAGGTATATTGCAGTGCCACCCAAAGCTCCGTCCACATCTATATACTGAAACCTATATACCTGTTTAATAGCTTGTATTTTGCATTTCAGTGTATTTTGAATTTGACCAGAAACCATGGACTATTTTTATTTATAAAAGAAAGTAGCTACTAAAGCTTATTTTGTTCTAGATTTGATTTAAGATAATTGAATAGAAGGAAATTGTGTTTTATTTTTTTACTCTCTTTGTGGAGCAAGCTCTAACACATTTAGGGAGACATCGGTTAGTCTTGGTTCAACTTGGCTAGAGAGAGATGGAGCAGTGATTTTCCAGATAAGTGGGGTTTTTTAAGTTAAAATATTTTTCTTCAAATAGATCCATTATTGTAAGCTGAATATATCTTCTTAATGATGTAAATATCAAAAGATAGATAATGCTATAGCTCAGACCCCAAAGCAGCATGTAATTATGCTGCTAAAACCCAAGTCTGGGCAGTTATTTATTCTTCTTTGCTTGTCATAAAGCTGAGTTGAAACCTTTGAAAACTGACCAAAGAGCGCAGACAACTCAATGACAACAGGATATCTGGTTTTTGGCAAATGAGTTTTGCAGAGAGTTTTTGTGTATAAGTAGTGATGCCACTGGATATAATGTTAGAAAAGAAGTCAGAACATAGGCAGCATGAAAATACCATTCAAAATGGCTTTACAAAAGCTTCCTCCAAAACTTAATTTAGAACTCTTGCAGTCTGGATAAACCTCTGCTGTTTTTGCAAGGACAGAGGCAGAATCTTGATCTTGTATACATATATTAGCATGGAGAGAAACAGAAATATGACCTACCACTTTCTTCAACTAATCATTTTTAATTACAGCAGGGAATGTATAACTTTAGATTTTCAGTCATCAAATGCCTTTAGCTTAGACATCTTGGTTGCAATTTTCTACAACGGGATCATTTTCACTAAGAATACTATTCCTGTCTCAAATAAATATTTGAAAATATGTTTTTAAGTGATATTGTTGGTGCCAACAATGTTTTAGATTTAGCAAAACTTAAGTCTACAAAAACAGCTTGGAGAAATCCCATGTCTATGATTGTACTGATTTTAAGAACCACTATGTTATTAATACAAGTTAAAAAGCTCAGAATAGTCTTTAAAAAAAAAAAAAGTGAAGATACACCAAAAGGTGTTTCCCATTCTAAAATCTTGCTTTCTTGCTTGGCCCGAGGAAAGAACAAAATTGGGGGCTTAAGTGTTTTGTCCAGTTTAATTTTTTTGTGATCAGTGCTTCTGTTGTTACAAATCTCTAACAGCCTCTTGTAACACATTTTAAAAGCAATTACATATAGGGTCTGCTTAGCTTAACAGCGTCGGGAAGGTCGTTGATTGGGGCTGCCCTTGGACAGAAGTACAGAAGGTCTTTAATTACTCTTCCCAATTTCAAAACACTCTTGAACATCTGTCAGTCCTATCCTCAGTAAAACTATACAGCATTTGGTAAATCTGCCTTAGGTGAAAACTTGGATTGTTTTCTTTCCCCAATATATTCAGTAATTAAACCTCTGAGTTATAATTTTTCTTTTAAAGACAAAATACTTAACTAATTTATATAAAACCTCACAAAAGAGCTGGCTGCTCAGAACCCTCGGGTTTCTGGAAGTTACAGTGTCCTCAAAACGTAGGGGTCTGGGGCCTTTGAACAGAGAACACTCCTCTCCACCTGTGCACTGGGCAAAGGGCTACACGGACAACGTGTCCTACTCGCAGCACTCAGGGAAGGAAGCTGCGGGAGCACATCATTTCCGCCTGCTTCTCATTGGCCACAGCAAGTCAGGTGGCCCAGCGTGCAGTCCGGGCTGGGGCTGGGGAGGATTGATCATCCCCCAGCAGGGGCCGTGTTCCTTCGGGGCACTGATCTGTCCACTGTAGTGAGACCCAAGGGCAGCCAAGGTCATCTTAACTAGAATCTAAATTTAAAGAGCACACCATCAACTCATTTCTGGCCGTAACAATTTATTTTACATATATTTAGATCACATATCCGAAAAAGTACCTAATGCAAGTCAGAAGGGGCTTTAGAAAAAAAAAAAAAACTTAGGACTGTACAGAACTAAAAAAAAATAGGAAGGTAAGAGCTTTTCTTAAAAAAAAACAACAGCAACAAAAAAAAACTTATATTGAAAGGAAAATTACCAAGACTTTCTGGGGAAACATTGTAATTCAGCATGAGAATTTTATTTATAATTCTCATTAAAACTGGACACCAAAGTAGAGAATGGAAAATTTTTTCTTCTCAATTTTGAATACCCATGTGTGAGTATCTTGCTAATTATAAGCTCCTTAAAAACGAATAAAGTATTAAATGTACAGCCTGATTTGCCCATTTAACCACGGGCTCATCACTAAATGCAGCTGTTTTGGGGGTTGTTTTTGTATTCATGGGCCAAAATTTTAAACAACTTAAAAATAATTTTTGTGTCTTCAAGAAACATCTTTTAAGGATCCAGGAATTAGTTGTGGCTGTGATGAGTCAGTTTCATTGGCTCATAGTAATACAAACAAAAACTGTTCTCTTGCAACTAGGAAGCCAAGATGGAAAGTTTGGCAAATGTATCTTGTTTTTATAACACAAAAATTTCTCTACCAAACTGCAAACATATATGTGTGTGTGTGTGTGTGTACATATAATACAGGCATATGTGTGGAAATGATATATGTATTTATTATATTAATATGTAAAGATTTATTTATAAATATATACATACACACACATATATATACAGACACTTGATGCTTAAAATACAGAGAAAATGGGATCTTTTATTGTTACTTGCCAACTGGATGGGAACTATATTCATCACCACACCAAGACTACTCCCTTCAACACTGATTGTAGTAGAAAGATGGCTCAGAAACAAATATTAACCTGTACCCTGTGTGGATCCCAAAGGCCATGTCATGTTATTTTATAGGCAGTACATCTTCAGAAATCCTGAACCACTGCTTCTTCCAAAAGCAAAAATACTATTGTGCCTGAAAGCTTCTAGATATGATATTAACATTTGATTTTTTTCAGTTTTCATGTCAGTTGGCATAGTCATCGTTTATTTAATGTTTAGAGAGAGGTTTGATAATTCTCAGGCTAGCTAGTTCTCCGTAGGTATATTAAGCTCAAATTTTAACTCGAGTAATACACTTCACCTTACCTCCCTATACATTTAACATTCAGTATGGTCTGTGTAAAATTACTGAGTACTCAAAGGACCTGTTTGCCTATCCTCATTTCTTGAGAAAAATAATAGTTTAAGTGGGGACTTCCCTGGTGGTGCAGTGGTTAAGAATCCGCCTGCCAATGCAGGAGACATGGGTTCAAGCCCTGGTCCAGGAAGATCCCACATGCCGCGGAGCAACTAAGCCCGTGCACCACGACTACTGAACCTGCACTCCAGAGCCCACGAACCACAACTGCTGAGCATGTGCGCCGCAACTACTGAAGCCCTCGCGCCTATAGCCCGTGCTCCGCAACAAGAGAAGCCACCGCAATTAGAAGCCCGCGCACCACAATGAAGAGTAGCCCCCGCTCAACACAGCTAGAGAAAGCCTGCGCACAGCAATGAAGACCCAACACAGCCAAAAATAAATTAATTAGTTAATTTTTAAAAATAGCTTAAGTGGTTTATTAGCCATAACTATAATTTATAATGTTGACTGAATTTTTTATTCATAGAACACTTAAAAGAAAAACTGGATGACTATATTAAGCTGTGGAATGGCCTAGTCAAGGTATTTCGAAATGAGAGAAGAGAAGGTTTAATTCAGGCACGAAGTATCGGTGCCCAGAAGGCTAAACTTGGACAGGTAGGACACATTTGATATCTATTATGTCAACATTTTGGATTTGGTAACTAAAAGATCATCTACATTTTTAAGTACCCATTTAATTTTTAATTTTTTAAAATTGAAAATGCTACCTTAAACACATAACTTAAATATCAAAATTGACTCTAATGCCAGTTTATATTAGCATCTAATTTTAAATTGTACGTGATATACGTCGTGCTGTATATGAGTTTTCTTTCACCCTGCCTCTTTTTTTTTTTCCAGGTTTTGATATACCTCGATGCCCACTGTGAGGTGGCAGTTAACTGGTATGCACCACTCGTAGCTCCCATATCAAAGGACAGGTAACATTGCCTTGCTTCTTTTCTTTCCTGGTTGAAAAGTAAACCTCATCCTAGGACAAATAATGTTCCCATTCTTCTGATTCCAGTTCCATTCAGTGCATCAAGTTGTATGTTGAGTTTCCTTTTTTAGCTAGTTGTTTCCCTGGGTGGATCTAGGTGGCTACTTGGGGCTGATTCACATGCGGGCAGTTAGACATTTGGGATGAGCCTAGGGCATCTCACTCGGAATCATCTTCCTCTGGCTACAAAAGCTTTGCTCTAAGAGCAATATTAATTGTTCCCGCACACTGTGGTAACATTCTAAAGGCTTGAAGGAGCATGCTTTGGAATTCTGCCTATGGGTGGTTTTATGCCCTTTGAAGTGATTATTTTACACAGTAAGGGCCAGCTCTTACCTGTGGCAAGGCCTTGGGTTCCCATAGGACCTTTCAAGTTTAGAAGTAGACAGCTATCCTGTGGAAATGTGGTAATCACCAATTTACAGAAAGTCTGAAACAGTAGATGGGCAGCAGCAGTTTTTGAGTTCCCAAAGCCTTCCTTGCTTTTAGTCCAGAATCCTGACTATTTCAGAATCTAGAAGAAATAAGACATGTCCCTGTGGCAATGGCCTGAGACAGAGGGAGAACTTTTGGAGGATTTTATCATCAGAGCATCTATCAGACACGATTTTCACGTGCTGTCTGATTTAATCCTCACAGCAGCCCTGCAAGATAGATGTTACTACCTCCTTTGTACTAAAGAGGTTGCTGAGGCTAACAGAAATTAATTAGTTTGCCCCAGATCAGACAGCTTATAAACTACCCAACTGAGATCTCTCTGGGACACCTTCCACCACATACTTAGAAATCTGAGAATCATAAGGAGAGATAACAAGCCTTCACCTCTCCTGGTGAAAGCTGGCTGTCCTCGGGGTGGTGAGGGGAGGTCATACCACAGGGACCCTCCACTCGCCCATGGGAGTCCAGTGTCTGAAGGGAATAAAGTACCTTTCCCCTGTATCGAAATTCTAAGCCCCATTAATTTTCCCCTTCTCATTGGTTTCTAAACATCTAAAAAGCACCTTAACGTGGCTGTCAAAAACTATAATCTCCATTTTAGGATATGCATTTTAAAATTCTTTCTGATAAAATGAACGTTGGAACAAGCAGGATACCGGTTATCTTTGTAGAGCTGGCTCTACACCTGATTGGTCATATAGTTCTAGCATTTTCATGAAGCCCACATAAAAGGTATAATATTTTTTTGCTCCAAATTCTCAGGCCACTATTTATGTTCTTCAGCAGGTTTTGAGGGATTTTTCTTTCCTTGTTTTTTTAAAAAGCCAGAATACAATACAGTACTTTTTTTTTACAATAAAAGAAAAGTTTTTTTCCCAATAAAAGAAGTAGGAAAAGAAGATCAAGTAAATGTACAAAAACAGATTTTCACAGTCACTGCTTCCAAAGAAGTAGGAAGCAGCAAAGAGTTGGGAGCACTGCTGAACGTGTCGCAGGTATTATCTTTCTACACACACACTCATGTTTAATGGAGGGGTAAGGAGGGAAAATAACAGGCAGGGAAATCTGGTAAATAATGGGAAGTTACCAAGAGGGTGTTGCCTGTAGGACCACAGTGAAAATGAGGAAATCCTATTTAAGTTCAAGTTCATGGCTCTTCGTTCATGACATGTGTCTGTGAGCCCAGGGACATCTCCTCTCTCCTTCCCTTAAGAAAACAGCCTCCTTGACTTTTCAAAGCATTCATTCATTTCCCATTAGATATGAAAATCCCCTAGTGGGGGAGAAAAAAAAGCAAACCCACAGTAACAAGAGATAATCTAGTTAGGCATGCTCAACTAGTCAGTTTTGGGTTCTTAAATGCTTTTTCATTTTCTGTAAATGTTTCAGAACCACATGCACTGTGCCTCTGATAGATTACATAGATGGGAATGATTATTCCATTGAGCCACAGCAAGGTGGGGATGAAGATGGTTTTGCCAGAGGGGCCTGGGACTGGAGTTTGCTATGGAAGCGTATTCCTCTAAGCCACAAGGAAAAGGCCAAAAGAAAACATAAAACTGAACCTTATCGGTAAAGATTACTACTTCCTTTTCTTATGTGGAACGTTTACCTAAGTACTTTTCTTTTTTTCCTTCCCCATGTACTCGTGTAAACATGTGGGTCCCTACACGCCCTTGCATTTCATCTTCGCTGCCATCATCAACACAATACAGAACCACTTGCACTGTGCCGATTATAGATGTCATAAATGGCAACACTTATGAAATTGTACCCCAAGGGGGTGGTGACGAAGATGGGTATGCCCGAGGAGCATGGGATTGGAGTATGCTCTGGAAACGGGTGCCTCTGACCCCTCAAGAGAAGAGAATGAGAAAGACAAAAACTGAACCATATCGGTAATCACTAAATCACTTACCTGTTTCTCTTTTCTCCAGTTGCTGCTAACCTATTAACCTCTTGCCAAGCTAAAAAAAAAAAAAGAAACTTGTTATTAAAACTGTAGATGCTGTCTCAGATTCTGAAAGGCTTTCTTTCTTTGTGCTGTTTCAGAGGTTTAAACTCACACTTGCTTCTTTGTGGTTGCTTTTTCCTTAAAAGCAAACTCCGTTTGGGGGTGAGCACGCTTTATGGCATTAGTTCCAAATACAGGTGAAAAAAAGAAAATCTTTGCCATCATGTCCTAGTAGACTAGACATGAAATTTTGTTCGTTTGATGATTATGTCATTCTGTAAGTTTAAGATGCTCACATTGCTTACGATCCAAGTTTTATATCCACTTTGATGCTTTGCAGGTAGTGTTGACAATGAAAGACAGTAACAAGAGTTTTTTTTTCTTCCTTTGGTTTTATATGCTAACTCTTAAATACTAATTTCATCCCAGTTAAATCTGATGAATAAAAATACATGACTTTGGGAAATGTTACATAGAATCCTTTATTACTTCATTTTCAGAAGAGCACTTGATTTAAAAGGAAATTTCATTCCAAAATCTTCCTTTTTCTCCCTTCTTGTGGCTCTTCAAATAGAACAACTTGTGCTACTCTCTCTTTGGTCTTTTCACTGGAACATTTTACCATCTTTCAAAAGAGTGGCCCCAAATTAAATGTTTGCATAAATGCTAATGTAGGCTTCTAAATGTGTCTGATTTTATTTTTCTGATCTTATGGTTCTGCTTTTGGTCTCTCTCTTACTGTTACGCTACTGATGATGTTCAAACTCAGTTTGGGGAAGGTGTCTCCAATGTCATGCAAAAAGCTGGTGGGATTTGGGCATGTCATGATACCAGGATACTGAAATGGCAAACATAAGGAAATTATACAACTTTCAGCTTTATTTGACATTTTCCAAATTTCTCTTTGAAGTTCTTTTTCAAAAATTGTCCAGGAATCTACTGCTTACCCACTTACCCTGACTCACAAATAATTCTGGGAGGAAAAACATAAGGGCTAATAACTATAGTTCTATTTCTACCAATCCCATGGGCTAGGAAAGAAAATTTTTTAAATGTGGTAGAAAAATTTAAGGAAGGTTTCTCTTTACGTTACTCCCTGGTTTTCATGCTAAGATACATTTTCAAATATGTACTGAGATAAGTGGGAATATATTTAAAGATCAAAAAGGCATAGTTATAATAGAGTAATGTTAAATGACAGTTAAATAAATTTGGCATGAAAGTATAACTGAAAACGCAATAGGGCTGTTTCTCCTTCAAGAAGAAAAGCCTTATGAAAGAATGACTTTCCCCTGATGTGGCTTCCCTTTAATATCGAAAATATTTCTTGCTTCATTATCTTTTTAATTAATATATTTATTTATTTATTTTTGGCTTTGCTGGGTCTTCGTTGCTGTGCGCGGGCTTTCTCTAGTTGTGGCGAGCGGGGGCTACTCCTTGTTGCGGTGCACAGGCTTCTCATTGCAGCGGCTTCTCTTGTTGCAGAGCACGGGCTCCAGGTGCACGGGCTTCAGTAGTTGTGGCACGTGGGCTCAGTAGTTGTGGCGCACGGGCTTGGTTGCTCCGCGGCATGTGGGATCTTCCTGGACCCAGGGCTCAAACCCGTGTCCCCTGCACTGGCAGGTGGATTCTCAACCACCACACCACCAGGGAAGCCCCGTGCTTCATTATTTATTTAATATTTAATGAATGCTTACTATGTGCCAGGTGCTATTTTCTGGGGATAAATTTTAAAGAGATGTGTTCCCTCGTGGCACTTAACATGTAGTGGGTGAGACAGAAATTAAACAGTTAACTGCACGAATAACTGGAGCAGCAAGTGTGACGAGTGGTGAGAAGAAAAGCTCGTGGAAAGTGTCTCAAAAGCCACGCTGAGGCCGAGCCCTGAGGGATGAGTCTGCCCTGTGGAGGAGGAGGGAGGACCGTTCAGGAGACTGCAGCATAGCCAGGGTCCTGGGACAGGACGGGGTCGGGCAGAGCACGGAGGCATTGCCTGCTGCCTGCTGGGGCTTGGTGGGGCAGAAGAGAGCGGAGGACACAATCAGGGTTCCTGTGCCTGGTCTAGGATGGCAGCAGTGACGCTGGAAAGAAGTGGGTTCAAGATGTGTGTTGATGGTAGAATCAGTAGGAATTGGTGATAGACTGAATATCAGGTGTGCTGATGAAGAGGCTCTAATGGAGGGGTCTACCTAAGAATCGAGTGCAGTGATAATTCATTGTTGCCAGGGGAAGGGGGAACGGAGTGAAAATTATTCCTAACGGTACGGGGTGAAAATTATTCCCAACGGTGGGAGTGGCTTGCCCTAAAAAGCTATCAAGTCTTTTTTTCTCTTGTCTCTAAAAAGAACCCAATTCAAGGTCCCACTCAAGAAGGACCACAGATCACTCTTTGGCAGCCCTGCCTCCTGACACAGTAAATAGCTGTGTCTAATGCTCCTGTGTCATTTCTGTGCTATATTTGCAAACTCTGAATGAACCGTGGCTGTTCTACCATGATTTACACCCTTATTTGGCAAACCACTGAGCTATAAAATTAAAAAATGAGAGACTACTTCCATGGTGTATGGTTTCACTCATCCCAGAATGACTCATAAATCATTTCAGGAACATTTAGCAGACCACGGCTGTATGGCTCAGTATTTTTAGGAGTGAAAGAGAAAATTCTATTTTAACTAACTCTTAAGGCTTAATTTTTAAATAAACAAAGGAACCAAGGCGCCCTCTAATGGCGGAATGATGTAATGCTCTAATTTGTAACGAACTATAACAGGATTTCAGTTAGAAATTATAGTAAATTCATAAGGAATTATGAACAGATTGTTTCATGAAGGCTTTATAATTTCTTAATGTTTGGCCATCAGTTTTGTCTCTTCTATGCACTACTTATACTGTATTCCATAAAGGCTTGTTATCTGTTGTTGAAGGGGTATTGGGGGTTTGTCTTTAAAAGTTATTTCAGCGTTTCTTTTTCTTAGGTCCCCAGCCATGGCTGGAGGATTATTCGCCATTGAACGAGACTTCTTCTTCGAGCTGGGTCTCTACGATCCAGGCCTCCAGATTTGGGGTGGTGAAAACTTTGAGATCTCATACAAGGTAACATTTCATTGAAACAAATGCAGTTTTCTAAGCAGTTATGGATTCTTGTGACTTTCAGATAAGGCTGGTTTCTTTGGGGGAAAAAAGAACAAAAAACCTGTTTAATGCATTTCTCTAAATTATAAGGAAAGACTAACAAAAATATTTGCCTTTTGGGAAAAATAAGGCAAAAATGCAAGCTCCAAACTTACTACATACGTACTTGGCTCAGCTAAAAACGGAAGCCAGCGAGCTTCAGAAGTAAAAATACCTCCTCTCCTTCCCCTCCCGCCCCACCCGCAAAGGCTTTTCCGTACCTCGGAGCCTTTTGTGATAGGAGCCCTTGCGGGAATCAGCAGGTGTGGGGTTCCGTTTGACCATCCACTGCTGAAGCTCAGGACAGAGGTAGACCCCAACAGTGATCGTGTGTCCTCACACTGACCCTGGAGCTGCCTTCCTGCAGTACCCACCCACCCGTGCCCCCCGCCACTTCCCGAAAGAAAGAAGTATTTTCCAGTGTGAGCTGAACACATAGGCGTTACCTCTTGTCTTAAATGTCCGGTGCTCAGCACTTTGAGGGACAGAAGAGGAGGAGCTCGGTCCTCGCTGTCAATGAACTTACAGCCGATGAGAGATGAGAGTTCTGCTTAAATTCGTAGTACGATCAGAAGGTAGACCGACGTTCAGGTGGTGTGATTCAGAGGCCGCAGCATGCTGGAGGATGTTTTCGAGGCAGAACGAGGAAGACGGGCTGAGCTAAGGTGGGGGTAGAACGGGGAAAGGCGCAGGGCGGGCATGGGACCCACCGTCTGGCAGAAGCTGACAGTGTGAATCCGACGGGCATCCAGGAAGATGGCATGGGCAGGGGCGCCAGGTCCACAGTGAGGAGAGCCTTCAGTGCTGAGCTGAGAGACTGTGGCTTAATCTGACAGGCAGTGGAGACCCATGGGAGAGACTAAGCCCGGGAGAGCACGACCCAGAGCTGCCCTTCAGCAACCTAATCTCCTGCTATAAATAAGGGAGCCTGAGTAGAGGCAAGCGGAGGCGAAGGAGCCGCCGGTTAGGCGGTTATGGTAACAATCCCCCAGGTGGGAGGAGGCGTGTTAGCGCCGGGAGAGATGAAGTGCGCGTTAGGACGCAGGAGTCTGCGTGGCTCTGCAGGGGCTCAGGACAGGCCCCTGGGTGCCCTGTGCGCCTGCGTTCCCCAGCGGCCTCTTTGTTAGTATGTGAGCTTGAGAAACAAGAAGTTATCGTAGGATCTGTTTAGCTGGTGAATTCCCCGTAGACCCTTGTCTAATTTAGATTTTAGGTTTACGTTTACAGGACAGATTGGGCGTTTGAGACAGCTGCCACGTGTGTCTTTCCTGACAGATCTGGCAGTGCGGTGGCAAGTTACTGTTTGTCCCTTGTTCCCGTGTCGGGCACATCTACCGTCTTGAGGGCTGGCAGGGGAACCCTCCACCTGTCTATGTCGGGTCTTCTCCTACCCTAAAGGTGAGTCTTTCGGTTAAAACTGGGAAGGCTAGGGAGCTAACACGCATGTGCCACGTGGCCACGGAATGTCAGCTCGCTGGCCAGGCGACATCTTTGAAGCAGTCACGCTGTTTCTCTCACTTTTCACTTAGACTAGGCTTATTCATGAAACTTCTTATTGTTTTCTAGGATTATTCCTTGTATCCCACTCTGATTAGAATTCCATTATTGAATGGTATTGAATGTTCTCCGTCAAGATATCTCAGATTTTAGAACTCCACTCAATATTCTGTAATGACCTATATGGGAAAAGAATCTAACAGAAAGAGTGGAAATATATGTATAACTGATGAACTTTGCTGTACACCTGAAAGTAGTACAACATTGTAAACCAACTATACTTCAGTAAAAATTTTTTTTAAAAAAATGATAACTCAGGGCTTCCCTGGTGGCGCAGTGGTTGAGAGTCCGCCTGCCGATGCAGGGGAGACGGGTTCGTGCCCCGGTCCGGGAAGATCCCACGTGCCGCGGAGCAACTGCGCCCGTGAGCCATGGCCACTGAGCCTGTGCGTCCGGAGCCTGTTGCTCCGCAACAGGAGAGGCCACAACAGTGAGAGGCCTGTGTACGCAAAAAAAAAAAAAAATGATAACTCAAATTTTTAAAACCTGACACCGTGTAGGAAAGTCGTTGAAAGGGAAATACCAAGGTCTCTTAGTCACACGTGAGTGAAACACTATTTTTGTTTGGTTTTGGAAAAGTAAAGTAATTATAATAGAAGTTTGTGTAGTAAACAAAATCACATTTTTCAACAGTGCTTGCAAAAGGTGAATGAATAACTTTTGTCCCTCAAACCAGGGACAGACCAGGAGAGCTTCACACAGAGGCCACAGCCCCAATGCTGGCAGGACGATGGCCTCTCTCTTTGATGGGACAACTTAGAAGCCCTTTGTTTGGGCGGCTTTCATAGACTCTAAGAGCGTATGACTGTGGTGTCTTTCATTTTCTGGAGCCCTTAACCAAGTCAAAAGCAGAAGGAAGTCTATTTTTGGCTACGGATGCAACTCAGGACCGTTCCCCAAAGCGAATAGATAACAGAAGCAGAGACTAGGCTTTAAGAACCAACACAGCCCTCTAACCGACCAAAGTTTTTTAGAAGTGGCCAAACGGAGCCCCACTAGGACAGGGGACGAGATTTAAATCTCTGCAGTAAGACAGAGATAGCAGCCAGTTAACACTGGGCCCGACAGCGTTGCAGGAAGACAGCCGCCCTTGGAACCCGCCCCACAACCACGAAGAACTGATGGAAAGTCAGGTCAGTTCAGGAAGGCCGGTGCTACAAGGAAATGGAAAAGAGACGAGAGGGAAACACTCAACACTGTCAGATTAACCAGCAAACGCAGCCTTCACCAGCGGCTTCTGTCCTCTGCTTCTGCGTGTCCCCTCCACCCTCCAGGGCTGTTTCTCCAGCCGGTGGTCTTCTCTGAGCTGCAGACCTTTACGGTCAGCTGTCTTAGAGAACACCTCTCTCTCTCTCTCTTTTTTTGGTGGCAACGCGTGGCACGCAGGATCTTAGTTCCCTGACCAGGGATCAAACCCGAGCCCTTGGCAGCGAAGTGCGGAGTCCTAACCACTGGACCTCCAGGGAAGTCCCTAGAACCCTCCTCTTAGATGGCCCTCAGATGTTTCAGACTTGGCCTCTTCAGAGCAGAGCTTTTAACTTTCCCTCAGAGGTGGCTCTCTACCCTCCGTCCCACCCCTCGGGCCACCTCCACTCCCTGCCCCGGTTATTCCCCTCAAATCTGAATCTGATGTCTGCTGCCTGCGAGGACCCTTCGGATGGCTGTCAGCTAATGGGTGACATGCAAAGCCCTTGGAGACGATCAGTAGTATCACTAATAGCTCACACTTCGTGAGTGCTTTGTGTGTACAAATCTAAACACTTCGCACCGATTAACTTCTTAATTATCCTCATCTTAAAAGGAGGAAACCGAGGCAGCTTTTTTCTCAGTGAATCCTGCATTCCAGCTGTGGTGATAGACCTCTTTCAGGACGCCACATGCACCGTGATCTATCATATATTTGCACTGCTCTTTGCCCCAGGTCCCAGTCCCTCCTGGCTGACCGCTCCTTCAGGACTGAGCCGTCGCCGCCTCTCCATCCCAAACAATTAAACGCTCCTCCTTTTTGTTGCCGTAACCTTATGCGTGTGCACTTAATTCTTCATGTTCACGACTACCTGGAAGACACGGACTGTGTCTAACTTTGGGTGGATTTGCAAGAATTCAAAATATTTAGCAATAATGTTGTGTTCTTTTAGGAGGCTGCCGCTTAAAGCTTTTTGAGCCCACGGGCTTTTGCAGAAACATGCCCACGGCCAGGCGTGCACCCTTTTGATAGTTATCTTGTAGCCAAGAGAAAATTTAATCAGAACACTAGATGTTCCTGCTCTGCGGCCAGCAGGCCAAACCCAGCCTTCTTCAGTAAATAAAGTTGTGTCGGAACCCAGCTCTGCCGTTCGTTCGCATGTTCCCTGTGCTGCTTTCTCACTGTAGCAGCAGAGGTGAGTAGTTGCAACAGAAACTGGATGGCCACCCAGCTGAAAAGACTGACTCCCGGGCCCTTTATAAAGTTTGCTGCCCCGTGATGTCCAAGCGCAAGGGCCTCGCTGGGTCTGTGCTGCGTCCATCGCATCGATTCACGCCTACGAGTGCTCACTCAGTGAAACAGTAGAAGTTAGATCCTTGTGAGTTCTCACACGTCAACTTACATGATTGTTCTTTAGTTGCTTTTCAAAATGCACCCCATGGGGAAAATATCCACTTAATTCTGGGTTCAGTGGTTCAGTTACAGCTCTTACAAGATGGGCAGAGCCACTTTCAGAAATGTGTTTGTTGTTTGTCCCAGTGGTTTCTGATGGGAGACCCCTCCCCCCGCACGTGCCAGCAGCATGGTCCTCAGAGAGGAGATTGTTCAGGGGTTGGGGGGTGCCCGGTGCCAGCCAGCCTCTCTCACCAACCCTCTGCGCTCAGCTCCATCAGCAGGAAAGAATGTATTATCTTAGGGCTTCCCTGGTGGCGCAGTTGTTGAGAGTCCGCCTGCCGATGCAGGGGACACGGGTTCGTGCCCCGGTCCGGGAGGATCCCACATGCCGCGGAGCGGCTGGGCCCGTCAGCCATGGCCGCTGAGCCTGCGCGTCCGGAGCCTCTGCTCCGCAGCGGGAGAGGCCACAACAGTGAGAGGGCCGCGTACCGCAAAAAAAAAAAAAAAAAAAAAAGAATGTATTATCTTAGAGTATGGGACCTTCGGCACAGTGACACCAGATTCTGTGTCCGTCACTCTGGTTGAACACGCGTGACAGTGACATGTCAGAGTCACGAGCTCGCTTGCATTTGTAATTAAGTATCGGGTCCTACTGAAACGAATTTGTCGTATGTTGGTCATATTTCATATGTCGACGAGAGGCTGTTTATGACAGTACAAATATTTTTGGTTTTTATAATGACGCTAATTTTCTTTTTCCCAGAATTACGTCAGAGTTGTAGAGGTCTGGTGGGATGAGTATAAAGACTACTTCTATGCCAGTCGCCCTGAATCAAAGGCATTACCATATGGGGATATATCAGAGCTGAAGAAATTTCGAGAAGATCACAACTGCAAAAGTTTCAAATGGTTCATGGAAGAAATAGCTTATGATATCACCTCACACTACCCTCTGCCGCCCAAAAATGTCGACTGGGGAGAAGTGAGTATCAGCCGGGGGTCAGATCTCAAAGTGTGTGTGTATGGAGACTGAGCTTGGGAGAAAGCAGAGCGAGACGGGAATGTTGGAGGAGAGAGAAGAATTCTTGGGGGAAACTTTGGTGAAAAGCTGTTAACCTCCCAGCCTTTCCACTGGATAGTTCCCCTGCACTGACCTCCCGCCCCAAGTCCCTTCTGTCTGCTCTGCTCGGGACTCTGTCAGCTCCCTTCAGCTCCTGTCTTTCCCCACCCCTCGCCCGACTCCCTTCTCGGCGACCTCCTACCCACCCTACACTGCCCATGTGGAGATTGCCCACAGTGAAAAGCCTTTCTATGCTTCCCCACTCCATCCCGAGACTCAGGCCTGCCATCCTGTCCTAACTCGGAATCACCGTCTGTTAGGGCCCCGGGGCCCTGCTCACCGCCGTGTCCCAGTGACCTACGCGGAGGCCCCACGTGCAGTAGGCACCCAGACATTGAGGGTAACTGAAAACAATGAAAACCAAAGGCCTTGATCTGTGTTGCTTTGTCTTTGTTTCTTCAAACTTGCCTCTATAGCCTCCTTTCTGAATGCACCCACTCTTGTGCCTTATCTGCTGCCCTGTAGGTGCATTAAACACCCCATGAACTTTCAAGCCCACAAGACCTTGCTTAGTTATGTTTTCAGCAAATAGCGGTTGAGCGCCGCTAGACAGAAAATGTGACAAGCAAGGACCTTCTCCTCAGGGAGTGTGCATGCCAGTGGGACAGAAAGAGAAACAGAAAACAGAGTGTAGTGACAGGTGGTGGAAAAGGCTGTGAAGGAAATAGACAGCTGCTGTTTGAGGGGACTCAGGGACCCGGTAAGGGAGGCTTCTCGGAGGAGGTGACGGTGGGTCTGAGATCTGAACGATGAGCAGCCAGCGAATCAGAGAGCTGGGAAAGGGTGCTCCGAGGAAGGATGCCGGTGTGCCTGCCAGCTGTGAGCCGGGAAGGCTCTGCGTGTTTGATAAGCAGAACAGAGGAGGTGAAATGAGGCGCAGGGGCGGATGGGGAGGGCAGCGGTCCTCCTGAGAGTGGGAGGCCACAGGAGGGCTTTAAACAGAAAGGTGATGGGATTCCATTTATGCTGTGTTTTCAGTCACAGTGGGGCCTAAGAGTGGAAGCAAGGATGCGGGTTAGGAAGCAGTGGGGTAGTTCCAGGGAGAAGTGATGGTGGCTGGGACTGGGTGGTGACAGTGGAGGTGGTGGGACGCAGGCCCCGTCAGGGTGCTTAGTTCATCTGGAGGAAGCGCCCTGACCGGCAGGGCAGTGGAGGGTGTGGGCCAGCAGGACAGCTGGTTTGGTTTTATTTGAGTATCGGGTTGGGTGGCCGCCAGGGTGGGGAGGTTGGCAGAGGGGGCGGCTGGGGAGGGACCCGGAGGGACCAGGGGGGCACGAAGAGCCCAGCAGACACCCCGCTGGGCCGTCCAGATCTCAGGCCCAGAAAGGAGGCCACATGTGCATCTAAAGACGTTTATTTGGATCCAACAGCAGGTAGATTGTTTCATGGGACAGAATGAGAAAAATACAGAGGAAAGAGGCCGGATCTGTCCCTAAGGAGCCCCAGCACTAGCGCTTGCACTTGCCCTCTCTCTCACTCTCTCTCTCTCACTCTCCCTCCCCCTCCCTCTCCCTCCCTCCCTCCCTCTCTCTCTCTCTCTCTCTCTCTGTCTCTCTCTCTTTCTCTCTCTCTCTCCCCCCCTCGCTCTCTCTCTCCCTCTCCCCCCTCCCCCCACCCTCTCTCTCTCGCTCGCTCTTGCTCTCTCTGCACCTCTGTCTTAACTCCCAAGTAGACCAAAGCCCCTGGGAGTCGGGACCGCGATGTGCTTCTCTTTTGCTCTGGGGAACATCTCATTAGCACACGCCTTCTCCGTGGAAGGGATGAATTCTCTCCGTGAGCTTGCCCAGTAGAGGCTTCAGAGTCCACCCTGCACATGCTGAGGGCTCTCAAATGCCCCCCCCTTCAACCCAAATCTCTGTCCCAAAGCCCAGACTAGGGTGTGTGAGGCTGGACGCCCCCCCCCACCCGCCAGCCAACCCCCGTGCTGATGCTTCAGGCCCCAAACTCCGGAGCTTTCTTTGACTGCTCTCCTCTCACACTCCACACCCAGTTCCAGAAACCGACCTTCCTCCCTCTGCTCTCAGCCACCACGTCTCCCACTGAGACGAGCCCTGTCTGCCCCCGCTTTGCTGTCAACATGGCCGCCGGGCCACGTCACTCCTCCAAGCCCCGCGAGGCGGCCCCGGGCACTCCTTGGTTGGGGGCAGAGCCCTTTCTGGGGGCCCCGCTGCCCCCGGCCTCCCCCGCTGCTACTCCCCGCCGCACTACAGCCCGGCTGGCCTCCCCGCTCATCCTCCTCCCGCAGACCTGCACCCGCCTGCTCTTCCCTCCCCCTGTATGCTTTCCCTGGGGAAGCAGAGGGAGCGTCTGCAGGCACGGCCAGGCCTTCTGTGCACCTCCTGCCCCCCGAGACACTCCCACCCGCCAACTTGCTCATCTGTCTCTTCTCGGCTCTCACTTGTCACTTTCTAACGTGTCTGTTACGGTTTTGCTTATATTCGGCCTTCCCTCCTAGAGCGTAAGCTCCCTGGGGCGAGGATCCGATCTGTTCTGTGCACTGGCGCATCAGAGCCCTCAGCATGCCTGACACAGCACTCACGTAATAGTTGATGAATAAATAAAAGCGTGAGCCAATGAACAGATGGAATGTTCCATCCTCCCTTTACAGTCTCACCCTGAACACACGTTCGGTTTAACCCTCCCCACGCTGGCCCCTGCACCTCACAAGGCACTTCTGCACCCTCCCTGCAGCTTCCAGGGTGAACCCCTGCCCTGTCCTCTCCCGGGGCTGCCTCCAGCTCCGCCCACATCCTCTCTACAGACAGCAGAGCCTCCGACCCCGACTTGCTTCTCCTCTGAAGCTCTTACCTTCCTGGGTGCTCAGTGTTTGCCAACTGAAGGAATGAATAAAGCATTTTATCCAAATACAGTAGTAATTTATAATTGAGATATAAATCTATAATATTTCCAATAAGGAAAAAGTTGTGGGTTTTTTTGTTTTTGTTTTTTATACAAAATGTGCATTTCAAACATGGAAACGCGTGTTTGCTGCCCACCTGCGACATCCGTAGTCACAGAGGAGCCTCACTGCCCAGGCCCTGGAGGCTGCTGCCGGCAGTGGGAGCCTTACCTCCCAAGTTCACTCTGGCCTAGACACGGGGGCCAGTGTCTGTGACCGCCATGGTCAGCTCCCTTTGCTCTATTTCCTTCTCATTCACGTGAATGATCATGAATCTGAAATGGTACTAATGGTATCTTTGTATTTTTTTCTTCTGTGGTATTTTATCAAAATCTGGAGGCCAAGACCCTCAGTTGGAATGAGCTCATTCGTGTTGACTTCAAGACTTAAGTGATTTCAGAGACGACTGTAGCTCCGAGCTCCTCAAGGCCTGACAGGACAGTGGGGACCCGGTTAACTTGAAGCTCTCTGAAGCCATGTGAGAGCTTATTAGAGTCTAAACTGTCGCCTTCCCTGTGGTTCTTCGTTCATTTTTTTTAGATCAGAGGCTTTGAAACTGTGTACTGCATTGACAGCATGGGGAAGACAAACGGAGGCTTTGTTGAGCTGGGCCCCTGCCACAGGATGGGCGGGAATCAGGTAAACAGCCGGGCTTTGCGATTAATTCCGTCTGCACTGGAAGCAGCTGAGCTGACTGAGCCAGGGTTTAGCCTGGTTTTCCATTTGGTGATTGTGATTCTTTGGTAAAGTAAAACATCCTGTGAAAAACTGACAGTGCTAAAACGTTTACTTAAATGAGGGGATAAGAGCAATACTGGTTTTCATGTAAACAACCAGAATCTAGAATTTATGTCCGATGTAGGAGATTAGAATATATTCTTGCATGAGTGTGTAACTATGTAAGCCTAGCTCCCTAACAGTATCCACATCTTCCCCCCAGTAGGCTGGGATGCTGTTGCCAATCATGTATATTTCACTAGTATATTCTCTTACTACCTTATGTGAGTATTTTTCTTGTCTCTGATTTACATTGTGAAACATTATCAGGTCTGTTTCCACATTTTCATTTTCTTACATCGTTGGTACGAAATTCCTATGTTAGTGACCCATTCTGTATCTAAGAGGCTAAAGAACGTAATCCTTTAAGAGTTAGAAGGGGTCTTTACTACCATCAAAATGAATAATTCCTGTGTTTGGACTTACAGTTCTGAACACACAGAAACATGGTAGAGAAATAGCATAGCCATTGAGTTTAATTATAGGAGTTAAGTTTCTTTCTCTCTTTCTTTTTCTTTAATAGCTTTTCCGAATCAACGAAGCCAATCAACTCATGCAGTATGACCAGTGTTTGACGAAGGGTCCTGATGGATCCAAAATTATGATTACACACTGTAATCTGAATGAATTTAAGGAATGGCAGTACTTCAAGGTATTCTGTGTTTCAGTTCTGAAATACATGCAATTTCATTTTAATAACACCTACTGTGTGGAATTTAGACGTATAAACCTTAAAACCTGCATTCACACTGACTTGCATGTCCGTCTCACTCACTCATTTGTTTTCCTGAGCACTAGTGACTCACTGTTCCATACTGAAGCATCACTTTTATCCTCTGGTGTAGTATTGTCATGGAAGGAGGCCACCTGGAGTCCATGCAGACCCACTGCTAACTTATCAACACAGGAAAACCAGTGTTCCCTGAGGCAGTCATCACCATTGTTCTAATATCAAAGTCGATCTTTTTAATCCAAAAGAGTCATTCATTAAAATTACCTATATAATGTGTAAGTATACCTATGTATGACACATAGAAAACGTTGCATTTATTTTTGCATTTTATTTTATTAACTTTTAAAATATTGCTGCCTGTTGTCCAGCAGGTGGGGATAGAGACGAACAAATAACATGTTGGACTCAAGGCCTTCAAAGCTTCTCATCATGGCTGCTTGCTAAATGCAACAGGATACGTGTTGCCTGTTGTTTGTTTTAAAGGTCATGTTTAGTTTTTTTTGTGTGTGTGTTTTTTGCGGTATGCGGGCCTCTCACTGCTGCGGCCTCTCCCGTTGCAGAGCACAGGCTCCGGACGCGCAGGCTCAGCGGCCATGGCTCACGGGCCCAGCCGCTCCGCGGCATGTGGGATCTTCCCGGACTGGGGCACGAACCTGTGTCCCCTGCATCAGCAGGCGGAGTCTCAACCACTGCGCCACCAGGGAAGCCCCATGTTTAGTTTTTCACTTGAGTCTGTGGGAGCAGTTTTTCTGTTTCAGCTGTGAATATTCAGAGTTCTGTGCCAGGTTGAGGATTCCAACATAATAATGGTTTTCTGAATAATTTTCAAAGTCTAGACTTGGCTAAAATAAATCAATTTATTGTGAAACAAAAAGTTGGGGAGGCTGCCCCAGATTGAAGAAACTGGCAGCCCTGAACTTTCTTTACGCATCTTGTATTCGTTGTCACGTCCTCCCTGTCAGCAAATGCTTGTTTGCCACATAGTGATATGACCCAGCTGAATATTCCCAGTTATCATTGTGCATAGATAATTACTATGAAGTGGTAAGTATGTGTCAGTTGCTGATATTTTTCTTATAACAAGTTAGGAAGGAGAAGATTAACATAAACCCCAGAGAAGAGAACATTTATTTACACAAAGAAAGATGAATAATAGCAATGAAGGCTAGGGGTGAGTAAGGACAATATTAGTAAACTAGTAAAAGAAGGTTAGCAGATGCAAAACGACACAAGAAGCAGTGGATAAGAATGGAATGTACATATTTTAGATATTTTAAAGGGCAAAGCACTGAATATCCGTTTGTGCATCAGACATTACTAAATATTCACTGGGGCCCTTCAAAAAATATCTAAAGCCCATCATACTATAATGGCAGAGAAGGAAAAAAATGCAGAAGTAAAAATAAGCAAAATGCCATAGGACAGCAAAAGAGAGATTAATAGGAGGAGTTATTTCTGATGAGTTTCATGTAGGAAGTATCACTGCACCAGGTCTTGAGGTATAAAAAGGCTTTTCATGGAGAATAAATGAGAAAACGGGTGAGCAGAGGCGTGGCATCAAAGTGTAGAGAATTCTAGGAACTGCGTTTGCTCTGGTTCCCTAAGTTGTTCTCCATGGGAAAGAGCGTGGAACTTTGTTTTGTGGGCTTTAGGGAGTGACTGACATTAGTTAAGGATCACAGTGATAGGAAACAGTGGATACTTTTAGGAAAATAATTCTGGAAATATTGTCAAGTATGGACTGGTGAACAGGAGGCCAGCTCGGTCAGTGGTTCCCACTCTGCCCCGTCTCTGGACCCCCTTTACATCCTTACAAACCACTGACACGCTCCCCAGACAGATAGATGTGTTATAGAGGTTACAGCTAACGGTATTTCCTAAGTTGGGAATTAAACCTGAGAATTGTTGTATTTATGTATGTATTCACGTAAATGTAACAATCATAACCATATTACACGTTAATATAAATAATACTTTTATAATCCCCCAAAAAGTGAGAAGAGTGGCATTGTTTTATAGTTTCACAAATGCCTTTAATGTCTGGTTTAATAGATTCTTACTCTGCTTCTGCGTTTAGTTTGATGCGATATGTTGTTTTAGTTGCGTATTTGAGGAAAATCCGGCCTCACATAGACGTGCAGTTGGAAAATGAGGGGTAATTTAATAGCCTTTTCAGATAATTGAGGCTGTTCTTCTTCAGTGCTACACAAGTGCGTAAGTGGTAGTTTCTTAAAAGCTTTGCAATGTTTCTTAAAAGTTTGCAATCTGAACTCCTATCAGTGAACATTTTGTTCTTTGTTGCGTTAAACCCACTGGTCTGTCTCACACTGGAGTGGATCTTTTGTAACATCACACATTCGCTGCTCATTTGGAAAACAGTGGCTCACTAAGTCATGTAAATCTTCCAAACGATGGCACATTTCATCATACAATGCCAAATAAATCACAAATATAACCACCGATTTCATCAGAAAAGTCTTTAAGTCTTGTGCAGCTGTCAAGTTCACGGTAATGGATACAAGTTTCCTACAACTCGAATTTTTGCTTGAAAACTCAAATTTTACCAATGGCAACAGATACTGTCAGCTTTATATTTTTTCCTTGAAGTGATGGGCTCACTTTATTTTCTGGAAGATGGCTACCCAGTCCCAAGTCTGCATAATTGTAATCTGCCTGCAGGTTGTCCTTTCAAGTCAGAATGACATCCCACGAGAGAAGGAGCTCGTTCAACCCTCGGGTCCCGACAACTGCTCATGTGCTGTCCACTCTTCCCATACTATCTCATAGGGTCAAGATTTAATAAAACTAATACGTGGACACCAGGGGGGAAAGGGTGGGGGGTGAACTGGGAGATTAGGATTGACATATATACACCGCTGAGTATGGAGGAGATATCTAGTGAGAGCCTGCCGTACAGCGCAGGGAACTCTACTCGGTGCTCTGTGGTGACCTGGATGGATGGGAGGGAAATCCGGAAGGGAGGGGATATGTGTAAACATATGTCTGATTCACTTCTCTGTGCAGTAGGAGCTAGCACAACACTGTGACGCGCAACTATACCCCAATTAAAAAAAAAATAAATATTTAAAAAATTAATTAATTAAAAAAATTAAAAATAGGAGACGATCTACATCCCAGGGCCATTCATTATGAGGATTAAGTGAATTAATACACCTAGAGCATCTGGTATGCGTCTACCCGGCATAGAGCAAGTGCTCAATAAATGTTAAACGTTATTATCATTAAAAAAAAAAAAACTAATACGTTTTTACTGCTTTGTCAAGGGCGTTCTCAAGTGAAACTGGCTTTTTTTTCTTTTTTAATTGTGAGTGTTCGTCCATGGAGAACATGACTGTGTGATTGATGCTACGGCCCCAGCACGTTCACCCAGCATGGCTTTTGCGCCATCAGTATAAATGTCCATACGATGAAGAAGGCAGATGGGGCTCTGTGTATTATTATGAAATCGTTTCAACCTTACAGACCCAATCTTAGCTAGTCTGACGACCACACTCTGAACAGCCCTGAGCTGTACTGAAGGAACCTCCAGCAGGTGACCAGGGCTCGACCAAGGCAAGGGCGGTGGGGAGGGGAAAGGATGCACGCCCAAGCCACTGCAGATGTCCGTCCTCAGCCAGCGACTTGGAGGAAAGAAGAAGGGAAATGCAGCCTGAGCTGTGCTGTCCTGAGCACGGGAAAGCTGGTATCGTCATTAGTAGGATAGGAGCTAGAGGAGCAGGTTTGGAGGGGAAGATGATGAATTTAAGTTTGTATGTATTGAATTGGAGGTACCAGCAGTACATCATGACTGAACAATAACAGGATGTGGAAGACTGACGATCAAGAGAAACACAGACTCTGGGGTGTGCCTGGTTCATGCCTGCCCAATTCGCTTGAATAGTCTTCTTACGAAAGCCAGGCTGTGACTTTGTCTAATGTCAGTGATATCACACAGTGCAAATGTAACACTGTGTTTCCCTGTGTCTTCCAGAACCTGCACAGACTGACTCACATTCCTTCCAGAAAGTGCTTGGATCGCTCGGAGGTCCTCCATCAAGTGTTCATCTCCGACTGTGACTCCAGCAAAATGACTCAAAAGTGGGAAATAAATAACATCCATAGTGTTTAGAAGGAATGAAAGAAACCAGTAACCTACCTACTGACACGTAAATTTATACAGGACTGAAAACCTCCTGAAACCTGCTGCAACTACAGCTCCAAACCCAGAGGCTCTTGAGGAGTCTGAGGACATTGATAAACTGTGATTTTACGATAACATTATCATCTGCAGTTACTGTTTACAAAACTGCTTTTACCTTAAACTTTGTAGATGTTTACATCTTTTTTTTGTTTTGTTTTAAGATGATGTTGGTAATCTGTGCATTTAGCTCTGTTTTATTTAGAACAGAGTAAAAAGCATTGTTGTCTTCTTTGGGATTACACTCAGGGGTCTGAAAGGCAGTTTGATTGTTGTTTTTTGTTTTTTTTTTTTTAACACACTTGAAAAAAGGTTGGAGTAACCAGATCGTCATATGTAACTTGGTGATTATCAACCTGTTGTATCTTTATTTAATTTTACATCTTTTTGAAGCACTGCCACAGGTTATTAGCCAAGGTGGCCTTCCTTCACAGTCATGCTGCTTTTTTGAAAGGTGAATTTCAACACATTTAGTGCCTCTTTTCATTTCTTGGTATATTTCAAGAGCTTTTGATGCAATTTGTAGGATATTAATGATGGAATTGTCACCTGTCTGAGGAATACTTTTACCACTCAGAACTGAATTAATGTGCTACCATTTGCTCTGAAATTGAACGTTGTATTGCTTGAAAAAAGAAATGACAAGATGGAACATCCAGAGCTATTCCGTAGGGTTTGAAGATTGTACGGCATTAACTCCCCTATTTGCTGGCATTCCCAGTGTCCTCTATCAGTACCAACTCCTAAGGCAGCAGGGGGTCTGCTAACTAGAGAAAAATGTCCCCTGACATTGGGGATTGACTTTTCCCCATTCCCTGTCACCATAGAAAACTATAGATAACTCTCAGTTTTGAAACCTTGAAGAGGGGGTAACAAAAACAACAAAACACCACTGTAAACACATCAAAGGTTTGTTCTGACCGAGGTGAGAATTTCCAAACCCTTGTTGGATTAAGCCTTACAAGACTACTGTGTGTTACAACGTAAGCTGTGCAATTTACGAAGCCAAGGGTGAGTAGACGTTTCATTTATATCTTCATGAAATTCCCTGCACAGTTTTTAAATTTTAAAAAAGCTATTTAAAACTATAGTTCATTAACAAATATGAATTCTGTTAGATTATGTTAGTTCCCTAGTGTTTCTTAATTTTTTTGAAAGCATATTTCTATTAGTATTTTTCCAGTGAAAAGAAGACTTGTTTGAATTTACACATTTATTAAGATAGTACCTACTAGAAGAAAACCAAATACTGCAAGTGGTCAATTGATTTTAATTGCTAAATAATCTTTTATTACCTACAAGGTTAAAATGCTATGTCGAATGCAAAACAAATTTTTTTAAAAGTGATGAGGTAGGGAATGGCAAGTAAACTAAGATTTTTGATCCTGTAATCATATCAATGAAAGGAATTCACAAACTACTACCAGAGGGAAATATATTTAATTAAAGCCTAAAAAAGAAAAGGGAAAAAACCCTACATTTGTTTAAAAGAAAAGCCTACAGATTTGTTTCTTCCAAGCCTAGCTCTTAAATTCGTAGAGTCAAAGTTCAACATCCTAAACAGAGTTTTATTTATAATTTTTGAATTGCCAATTTGTATTTTGCTACTGATCTCTGATCAACCATTTGAACTTTCATTCATCTCTAGGGATGTTTAAAAAGGAATACATTTATATGATTATATAACTGCAAAATAAATCAACTATAAATAAGAAACTAAGAGAATTGGTACTTTAATTACTTGCGTGTTTGCAAAAAGGCTCCATTTTCTTTGTTGAGTAGATTATAACCTTGTTAACTATGCATAGGCCTAAGAAAGGTGGCACATAAACTGTGCATGTAAATTTTAAATGGGTATTTTGTGCAATTCGTTAAGATACTCTATAAAAAATGATTCTATATATTGAAATCAGAAACCTTACCAAACACGAAAACACATCAGAAGCTGCTGCCATAATGACTTTTCTACTGTAGGCTGCTTTGGAAATAATTCCCGTATCCTTGCTTTGTAAGTTGATAATATCACTATGCATTTCTACACATTTTATAAATTTGATTTATGCAGATTTTGATACACTGTATGTTTCTGTAGAAATTGTATAAATATTCAAAATTTTATTAGGGATACATTTGAGAAGTTTATGTATATGTTATTTCTGGGTTGCTTGTTTTTTAGGTGAGAAAAAAATAAAATACTGTATTTTAATCCATGGGTTTTTTAGTACTTGCAATCATTTCTGTTATCTAAACACCACATGTTTGAAATAATTACTTGATTTTATTGTTTACAAGATACACTAATATAATAGTTAAAATATCATAGACCACAGTTATATGTTGAGTATGTGCTTGAGTGTTGGTTAGAATTCTGCTTAGAGTGTGTTTAGAGTACTCAGAGCTTACCTATCTAAGAAGGAAATATAAAGGTTTATTTTTGACCCTGGTTGCCTATGTATAGAAAATTTTTAAAAATCACTTACCAGGGCTTCCCTGGTGGCGCAGTGGTTGAGAGTCCACCTGCCGATGCAGGGGACGTGGGTTCGTGACCCGGTCCGGGAGGATCCCACATGCCACGGAGCGGCTGGGCCCGTGAGCCATGGCCGCTGAGCCTGCGCGTCCGGAGCCTGTGCTCCGCAACGGGAGAGGCCACAACAGTGAGAGGCCTGCGTACCGCAAAAACAAAAAAACAGACAAAAAATCACTTACCAATTACGAAAAACAACCCAGCAACGTATATTTTCCTTGGCAGTGTATTCTACTATATCATTGCCCTTTGAAAGCAAAAATTTAAGTCAAAATTCTTTACAACCTGATAGATCAAGTGAGTAGAAAGAAGGGAAGCCTACCAACATGAAGTGAGAACCGGGCTGTAGGACCTTATAGCAAAACCCACGACATCTCAGGAGAAGGTACTATGGCTGCCAGCTTTCCAGAGAGGGGCCATGTTGGTCTGGGAAGCTCGGCTGTTGTCATGGCTTCATTTCTCAGCTGCTGTGCCTGAGAAACGTGGAAAAGTGACAGAACACCAGACTGAAGTGAATGGGGGCTCATTTATCTCCTAAGAGATAGCCTTTCACAGGGATCTGGGAATATGTTTCATCATTTCTGGACAGACTGTAATTGGGGGAAAAAAGCCACTTAAAATTCAGTGGAGAACATGACAAGTACCTGACCTGAGCCAGAGGGCTAATAGGCCAGTAATTGGGTATATGAATATTAATCCATGAGAAAGCACTTTTAGAAGTACCGAGCACTATGAGAATGCATATTATTCATTAGAATCTGTTGCCAAAAAATGGACAAAAGTCAGAATGATTTGGGGGGGACCACTGTCCCTGGGAGTAGAGATTAACAGAAGGGCTGTTTCTGAACTAAATTCGATAATTCCTTTGCCAATCTCCTTTTTAAGATTTTGAGGACTTCCCCAGCGGTCCAGTGGTTAAGGCTCTGCGCTTCCAATGCAGGGGGTGTGGGTTCGATCCCTCGTTGGGGAACTAAGATCCCACATGCTGTGCGGTGCGGCCCAAAAAAAAAACCTTTTTTTTAAAAAAAATTTATTTTACTTTTGGCTGTGTTGGGTCTTCGTTTCTGTGCGAGGGCTTTCTCTAGTTGTGGCAAGCGGGGGCCACTCTTCATCGCGGTGTGCGGGCCTCTCACTATCGCGGCCTCTCTTGCGGAGCACAGGCTCCAGACGCACAGGCTCAGTAGTTGTGGCTCACGGGCCTAGTTGCTCCACGGCATGTGGGATCCTCCCAGACCAGGGCACGAACCCGTGTCCCCTGCATTAGCAGGCAGATTCTCAACCACTGTGCCACCAGGGAAGCCACCCCCCCAAAAAAAGCTTATTAAAAAAAAAAAAAAGTTTGAAATGCCCATAACTGTGGTAGGTGGGTTTTGGTTTTGTAAGTGGATCAGGCCTTGGGCCCACGTCTGAGCAGAGGTGGCATAAGGGTGCCTTAATTTTCATAACAGAATGATATTACAATCTGCTCATCTGAATAGTACAGTATGGTGCACTTGTCTGCATTCGAATCCCTGTTCCATTACAAATTACCTGTGTGACCCTGGCAAGTTATTGATGCTTCTCTATGCCTCAGTTTCCCCATTTGTAAAAGGGGGGAAATAATAGTCCTGTTTTATAGGATTTTTATTAGGCTTGTATGGGTTAACATACATGCAGTGCTTAGAATAGTTTCCGGCATATAATCAGGGTAATATAAATGGTAGCTATTGTTAACCTGGTTTCAAAGTCTTAAAGTCGGTCTTTAATCAGAACTAAGACAGCTACACTGCAGACCCTCTATAAAGGCTATGTGTGTGTGTACCTGTTTCATATGTGAGATATCATTACCTCCACTTTCCAAGTGAAGAATTTAAGCTCATAAGTTAAGCTTATACACTGGGGGTGAAATGGTTATCCATAAGAGAATAAGTTGTTATCTCTACCTCACACCGTTCATGTGTAGAACGTAGTTTTCAGTGGTCGAATTTATAATTTAACCCTTGGATAGAACTAAGTGAATCTGGAAGAATGTCTAAGAACATTCTTTAAATTATGTTTAAATGAAATTTCTCTTGGGCTTTTGATATGAGCAAATAAACTCCAGCTGTCTTAATGATTAAATGCCCAAAACAAAACTAAAACTTTCAGTAGAAAATAGAGATGAATAGACTTCCTCATCTGGCCATAGCATAGTAATTGTTACTGTCCTAAACAGAATGCTGCTGTCCTAAACAGCTATAAAACAGGACAAAATATATGCAGCAGCTGTTTTTAGGAATTGGGTGACAGGCAAAGCAGACTGTGATAACTTGAGAAAAAGGAAGCACACAGGGTGAACCCCGGTTCAGCATGTCTGCCTGCCTGGAGAACTTTTCCCACCACGGTACAGGAAAGGAGCTCCAACCCTGGTGATTCAGCCGAGCTGAAGAGGCTGCAGAGACAGCTGGAATTGACAGGGCAGGTCACTGGAGGGGGCTGCACTTGAACACCAGGAGACGTGTACAGCAATTTTTATAGCACTACCATTTATAACAGCAAAAGCTCCAGGAACAACCTAATGACCCATCAACATGAGAGTGGATCATTTGTGGTATAATCACATGACGGAATGTTACAAGGCAGTGAACGTGAATGAACCAGTTAAAAACAAGCCAGTAGGGTAGTGTTGAGTGAAAAGGGCAATTCCCAGAAGACTTCATTCAACAAATACGTTTTGTAAAATCAGAAGCAACTAAAACATACAGTAAGTCACACATTTATATGTGATGAAATATATGTGGATAAAATGTGATTGAATAAGAGGTTAACTTATAGTTACCAGACAAGAAAGAGAAGAGGGGAGAGGAGACAAATTAGGGGTGTGGGATTAACAAACTACTAGATGTAAAAATAGATAAGCAACAAGGATTTACTGTATAGCACAAATTATACCCAATTTCTTGTAATAAACTATAATAGAGTATGATCTGCAAAAAAACTGAATCACTATGCTATACACCTGAAATTAACACAATACTGTAAATCAACTATACTTCAATTTAAAAAAGGTTAAATAACTTGTCCAAATTCCCAAATTTAGTATTGGAGTCAAGGACATAACTCCAGTACTCAGTATCCCCAGAGCCCTGTGGGAGGAAGGTCTATTGTACTTTCCACATAACTAGTTTTCCTCTCCACCTAAACTGTTAAGAATCTCAGAAGTGAATCTGGTACTCTTATCATAGCAAGTATATTATTAACACATACATATTATTATGCATACTTTTAGCTAATATTTATTATTCACTATTTCTTGCCACTAGGATGTCTTAGATGTATTGTCTCATTTAATGCTCAAAAAAAAATTCTGATTTTAACACCTGAGGAAACTGAAAGGTTACACGTGAGGTCTGACGTTACCAAACTGATAAGAAACAGCCCTATTCATACTGATCTGATTCCCAGTGTAAACTCATCAGCTCACTCTTAATTTCTTTCTTAACTTCGTTTTTCCTTTTGTATGTATTTTATATAGTTTGTTCTTTGTATAAGCCATCTCACCTTTATTGCAAAAATGTAGAGAATCAAAGAATAACACATGAATCTATGAATTACAATTTTGCTTTCTCTTTACCTACTGCCCTAGGGCACTGTCCTCGTTGATTGCTATGTCTTCCTGAAGAAAGGAGACTGGACCAGTTCTGAAATTTGATACTACATACTGCTTAAGTTTTGTTTTTTTTCCTTTTAATATAACACTAATCGTGCTCCTGAGCCACTATTCTATAGACATGTTAACTCCCAGGATGAGGCTAAGAGAGGTCTGCGCTAAGTCCTGAAGAACAAAGGTTCAGGAGCCCAATATTCCATTAAGACCTCAGAGACAATGTCTATATTTACCTTTACAACAGGTTAAGAAGTTAGATGAGTTTCCAGTCAGGGCGAGAAGCACTTCTAGACAACTAGGAAAATAATGCTTAGCGGGGAGGCCTGTACTTATACTTTTACCAACAGCCGTAACTCAAGTAAATGTTATTAATAATCCTACATTTACCTACACTAATTTATAGAAGTGGCAAACTGGTGACCCTTAACAGAATCTTACCTACAGACATGTTTTCTTTGAGCCTGACATTTGAATTCATTGCCAATATTTACAATTCAGATTTCACATTTTTTAAATATCTAGAATTCTGGTTCCACTTGAAAATTGGGGAGATTTGGGAATCCTAGACCCACATTTCCATCCAGCAACAGGACTGAGCTAAACAATGGCTGTCCCCTTCATCCTGGGCATTTATGTTTACAAATGTTTATACAATAGTTAACTCTTTCTGGCACGAAGTGTACAAAAATGGCTTATTTCTAGAGAGAGATGTTTTATTTTTAAAAGGACTGGATCTTATGCATCGGCAAAACAGGCCCTTTAGCTTTCTTCTTGCTATTCCCCAAGAAATAAAATCATTACTGCTTTGTAAACATTTTTAGTGGCATACGTAGTAATAGAAAGTCAGCTTTAAGATAAGGCTATGTTTGGCTAAGACAAACTTATGGTTTAGTACTTACAGTAAATGATGCTGTTAAAGAGCAAAACACAAAAAGGCATACTGTCCCATACTGAGCAAGTTTGCAAGTTACATAAGGGACCGCAGGATCTTCTAACACAGCTTTTATAGATTAAAAGACCAAAAGTAGTGGCTACCATCTGGAAAGAAATTTGAGACCCTACTTCAGTTCTTGCACCAAAATAAATTACAGAAGGATCAAAGATTTAAGTAATAAAAAGTAAGAAAGCAAAGACAATTTTTATAATCTTTGAGTGGGAAAGGCCTCCCAAGGCCACTAGGGAATAAATTTGCCTACATAAAAACAAATCTTTGCATGAAGACAAGCATCATAAAGTCAAAAGACAACATAGAAAAAAATATTTACAATGCAGGTCACAAAGGGTCATTTTCCTTATTTCCCACAAATTACTAATAAGACCAATGAGACAGAAGACCACGGGAAACACTAATGGCTCTTTAACATAAAAATATGCTGAATTCATAATAGGAGGAACCATTTTTTATATATCAGAATAGCAAAGATTATGAAGTTTGAGAATGATAATGTTGCTGAGATGAGGAAATAGACATTCATTGCTGTGCAGTACACATTAGTAAAACTTCTGAGAGCGAGCAGTTTCTGCCATATACCAAGTACAGGTTTTAGCTATTATAATTAGCACAATTTTAAATGCACAAACTTTTGAACTTTTTGAAATCATACAAGGATATTCATGGCAATGTTGTTCTTAAAGCAAAAAAAACCACAACCATAAGTATCTTTAAGGAACTGGTTACATTGTGATCTATTCAATGGGCTACTATGCAGATGGCTATTGAAGTGAAATGTGGCAGCTCTGTTGTGCTAAGAATCTAAAATGATGAGAATTAAGGGGTAGAACAACATATATAATAAGCTTCCTTTTGTGCAACATTGATATATATGCACATATGACTGTTGTGCTTCAGTCTCTCTTGAAGGGTCAATTATTACATTACTGGAGTTGCCCCCTGGGAGAACCTGGTAGTTGGAAATCAAGGTTGTAAACTACCCACTATATAGCCCTTTTACATTTTTTACCATCAAGATATGACTTATTTTTAAAAAGAAAAGGGGGGGGCAGGCGGTTTTCATAAACACATCCCCAAGTACTGGCTGGACTGGGATAGAACCTGATTCTTACCCCCATTTCAGAGCTTTCCAACATAACCACTCCTTGAAGTCATTTAGTCCTGAAAACAAGGGTATTTTAAATTTTGATCCACACTTAGAGAAAATATCAAATATGAGGACTCATCTCAAATGCTGAGATTATGGAACAACTCTTGATTTTAAAAGAATGAGTCACTCTTAGACATTTAAACTATATTTCATTTAAAGAACAGAATGAAAGCAAACACAAAAACTCCCAAAAAGAAAGGTGACAAGGAACCAGATAGGTCTGCTTCATGGGTCTAATTTATAGATATAGAAATCCTTAAGAAACAGACTCTATTTCAATTTTAAAAACTCCTATTTAGTATCTTTTCTATGCATTAAGTACTGTTGTAAATACTTAACATTCTCATTTAATCATTAAAACACTGCGAAGTAGGTACTGACACCCTACACAGATAAGGAGAAATAAGCCCAGAGGTAAAGTCCATACAGCTAGCATTTGGTACAGCTGGGGAACTGGGATCCAGACCTAGGCGTGTCTCTAAAACACCTTACCCCCAATTTTTTAGCATTAAGTCACCTAACACCAGGAAATACTTTTTAAATACATAAAACTAGTTTTCATTTTATGATCAGGAAAAGCCCCAAAACAACAACTGTGATATTAATGGAGGGCAATCTCTAAGAGGGCTGAAGATTCTACTTCAGTCCATCTGCTCTGGGAATTATGCTAATACCTTACCTTCCATTTAACAAGTTTGGTTAGTATTTCCTGTGTCAGAAATAATTCCAAATATAGCATAAGATGGACAACCAAGGCTCCCATGGTTGGGTAATAAGAATTTTGGCTCCTATTTTTAATAATTGATAGGTAACCAAGATTGTCAGGTTTAACTATGAAACTATCGACAAATAGGTTTCTTCTATAATCTCTTAGACAACAGATGGCTAACTTTCACTAATAACTTGATAACTATTTACAATAGTTATCTAAATTCCAATGCAAGCAACTGCTTCCTCAAATGAGCATTTCCTAGTAACTGCTTTCACCTGTAAATAAATATCCTCGTAAAATCTCGCCTAACTACAGTCATGGAAAATCACAACCACCATCTCAAAAGCTTTCTTGGGTTAGTTACTGAGAATTCTAGGCTTAAGACCACAGTGATTTTTAAGATTTAACTCAAAATTCACTCTGGTATTCTACCCCAAACTAGATCATTATCAACAGAAAATGTAAACCTGTTCCTATTGTTTTTAAAAGTTTATGTGTTTTTAGGTATGGAGTCACTGTATGAGCTCCTCTGCCTCGTACTAAAAAAGAAAGTTTCTCTCAAAATAAAATGTCACCTAAAAAAAAGGGACAAGTTAGCTAACAAATGAACATAAATGTCAAGAACAAACCTTGCTCATTTTATAAAACTGCATAAATTTTTGAAGTTCATTAAATTCCACCGCTGGTTTTTAAAGAACACTTTGTAAATATGAATAATATGGGCATGTTTGACTTTTAAACAAACATTATACTAAATCAACCATGTCTGAGAACTATTAGGCAGAAAAACAAAAAAAAGTTGACATGGTTCCAGACCATGACTTTTAAAGCAAAAGCTAATTGAGCATATACGACAAAGACAAATGAAATAATATACATAATTTTATTACAAAAACTTTTTAAAAAAAACAATGCAACACTCTCATTCTAGAAAACACAAAATTCACTATTGATACTAATTTCTATGAGTTTGCTGTGCTACCATACACAAGTCAAAAAGTTAAAGAAACCATTAAATATTCAGAAACATTCATCAAAAGCTTTAAATTCTAACTGTATGTAGTAGCCCCTCAAAAAGCTACAACCTGCATTTTTAAAAAAGTATTTTCTCTACAAAGAATCTTATCAGCTATACAAACAACTGTACAGTTTTTATACTGAAGCTAATATTGAGCTGCACTTGAATTCACATTCTTAGCAAAACCACTGCCTGAGCACACACGCACACTGCACACACATCGTTACAGGATAGCCATTCATTCCTCATCTTCATCCTCTTCCTCCTCATCTTCATCCTCTTCCTCCTCTTCCTCTTCCTCATCTTCTGGTTCATTCTTCTTCTTGGAGCCTGTTGGCCTCCCAGGGCCCTTCTTTCCCGCTTCACTCTTGCCCTTGGCACGGTATGCGGCAATATCCTGAGATATTGTCAAAAAAATAAAATCGTCATCCGGTGTCATTACTCAACCATGAAAACCACTAAGTTGTAAACAATCTAAGATTATTGGCCAATAACCCCGATGACTGTCTAAAACTTGGTTTTGAGATCATTTGTTCCCTCCAGGCCTTCGAAAGCTAATGATGTAAAATAATGGGGGTGTATCAGATTGATGTCTGTCAGTACTTTCACTACCATCATCTGTTAGCGGCACATAGCCTGTCCCCTGACCTCACATTTTAGATACACCTACATGAAACATTTAATCCTCCATTCTCAACTAAGAGATGCATTTTACCACAAATACATTTGAATGCAGCAACCTCCCAGGGCTACAAACACCGGTTGCAGTCCAAAGAAAGGAGGTTCCAATTAGCTTATACTCCTTAAGTGTACAACTCTCATTAGACCTTTTCAAAGCAAAGCTGACAACCATTAACACTGACCTACGGAAGGTTCCCCACTTGCTAGTCAGGGAAAACTGACTACAGCTTATACCTATTAACATACAGCTTACACCTACTTCTAACATGCTCATTTAGAAACTGGCTACCAGATTTCAACCTTGCCCCCAAAAAATGCAGACAACACACCTTTTCATACTTCTCCTTTAGCTTAGCTGCTTTCTGTTCATAGGGTTGTTTGTCTTTGGCTGACTGCTCAGACCACATTTCACCCAATTTTTTGGCAGTATCGCCAATGGATAAGCCAGGGTGCTCGCTCTTGATCTTTGGGCGATGTTCGGAACAAAACAGGAAGAAGGCAGATCTGAAAGGAAGGAACAGAGCTGTAATGACCTGAATGAAAAATCATGGGGGCAGTTCAGTTGACTGAAAAGAAAACAAAAAAAAACAAACAAAAAAAAACTTACGGAGGCCTTTTAGGCGCATTGGGATCTTTTTTCTTTCCCTTCTTGTCACCTTTGGGAGGAACATAATTCTTCATCTCCCTGTCATAGCGAGCTTTGTCACTTTTTGCCATATCTTCAAACTTGGATTTTTCCTTGGCAGACATGGTCTGTGGGCATGAAAGCAGCAGTGAAAATGCAATACTGTAAACCGACATCCGTCCCCGAAAAGGCAGGGTTCTCTTCAGGGCCACATTTGCCTCCGTCGTCTTAAAATACACCAGCACCCCGAAGTCCTGTGCCTCTGACTCCGAATAAAACACTGGGGCCAGTCGGCGGCGGAGACAAGTTCAATGTCACGGCCACCTGCCCGCGTGAGGACCCTCGCTCTCACCTTCCATCTCTCGGAACATTTCTTGGAGAACTCGGCGAAGTTGACCGAGGAATCGGGGTGTTTCTTCTTGTGCTCCTCCCGGCAGGTCTGCACGAAGAAGGCGTACGAGGACATCTTGCCCCGCGGCTTGTTGGGGTCGCCCTTCCCCATGATGCTGCTGCGGCGGCGCGTCCACCTGGCGGGAGAGCGCGGCGGGCGCTAGCGGGCGAGGCGCCTTCCCGCCCAAACGCCGCCGCCCCCCACCCCCCGGGCCCGCCACCCCCGCCCGGCCCTTCCTGACAGGAAAGCCCCCGGCTTCCACGCCGCGAGCCCTGCTCCGAGCTGCCGCCTCGCGCCCCGCGTCCAAAACACTCCAGAGACGGGCCCGGACGAGCTTCCCGCCTCCGCAGTCCGGCCCGCCCGGCCAGCACCCGGATTCCGCCCGCGGGGCGAGCCCCGAGAGCCGCAGGCGCCCGGGCCGGCCGTGAGGCAAGGGGGTCGGCCGGCCACGCACCCCAGGCCCGGGTCCGGCTCTTGCCTGGCGGTAGCTTTTCCTCAGAGTACCGCGCAGCGGCCGGGTCCGACCGCGACGCTCCTACCCGCGGCTCCGGCGTGAAGTGGTATGTCGCTAACGCAATCCTCCGTCTCTTGTTTTGCAGACTTCTCCGCGCCACGGCAACTTGACGAGCCAGGCCACAGGCCACACCCCCCGCCGCTCCTATTGGCCCTGGGGATTATTCAAACTCAGAGAGGCCCCGCCCCCTCGCCACGGCGGCTTCCGAATGGCCGGTGTGTCGCCAGGCTCGTCCCCCCGGCCGCAGCCTAGCAGGTTCGGTGGGTCGCCCGGGTAGTTAACTCCTAGACCCGTTAGAACCGGTCAGGAGAGGAATGTGCTGCTCGATCCTGATTGGCGGCCGGAAGAGGGTTTGAAAAATGGCGGGCCTGGCGCTGACTGGCTGGGGCGGGCGGCGGGGGGCGCGGTTGGCCCGTGGAGAAGCCCCGCCAGATTTAAAAATACCGTGTCGCGAGTCCGCGGGCTGCTCTCCGGGGTCGACGGCGCTCGGTTTGCGGGCGCTGAGGGGGCAGAAGCGGCTCGCCCCGCCGACCCCGACGGCGGCCCAGGTCCTGTTTGTCCCCCGCGCCAGCACGGCCCAGAGCCCCGGCTCCCGGAGCGGTGGTCGCCGCCCCGTCTGGAGAATAACAAATACGGAGGCTGAGGAGCCTGCGCTGCGGCCGACGGCCGGCGCCGCCGGGTGTCGCTGAGGCTGGGGTAGGACCCGAGGAAGAGAGGTGGCGGGGACCGGGGAGGGGCGGAGGGAGCCATTACCGTCCCCATGGGGGTACCGCACGCCCGCGAAGCAGGGCGCCTTCCGCCCACGGAGTCCGCGAGGGGCCACTCCTCCCTCCCCCTTAGTCCCCGGCGTCAAATCCCGGGGTAAACAGGGCCGCCCGCGGGCGGCGGGGCGGGGCGGGGCGGGCGGCGTCTTCCCGGTCCCGCCCCTGCATCCGGGCTCCGATCCCGGGCCGCGGCCCCGGGGCCGGGCCCACACCCCTCCCTCCACCCCTCAGCCTCTCCACCTGAGCGCTGCGACGCCCCTGCCCCCCTCCCGAGGCCAGCCCGCTGTCACCGCAGTGGTCACTGTCTGGTCCCCGCAACGCGATCGTTTTTAAAACCTTTTCCCTATCAAAGATTCCCTTCGAGACTCGCGTGAAAGCTCCGCACCCCCCGTTGCATTTATGCGCCAAACTGCGCGCCGCGGCGTTTCCAGGCTCCTCAGAGCCCAGGTTAAGAATCTTCGCTTTAGTGTCTGGTGAGAGCGCAGCCAAGCGACCTTAGCTTACTGCTTCCAGGCATCACCAGCCGCCTTTCCCGGGGTAGGAGGACGTTGACTGACATCTTATGCTATTTCTGTGTTGTGTTTAGTTTTGAGGGTTATTTTTTCCTCTTGGCCCATATGTTAACAGTGACAGTTGGTTTCAACAGATTTTAAATATTCTTTCCTTTCTCAGTAAGTTCGCTGGCATTTGTTAGACTGTGTGCTCCTATTTGGTTTGGACACGGTGATCATACTCGCTAGAACCTCAGTTCCAGCAGCTAATTTTCTAGATTTACTAATTAAAAACTAGGTTTTTGCAAACGGAAATGGATGTTAGTTGCACAACATTGTGCATGTCCTCAATACCACTGAATTTTAAAATAAAGTTGAAAAGTAAGACATCAGTGATCTGTTCATTGCTATTTGAATAATGTATGATTTGTTTTTTCCATTTGGATTTTTGTGTGCTTTTATAGCACGATTGTAACTGTGATCTTATTTGAGAATAGGGTCATTGCAGATGTAATTAGTTAAGATGAGGTCATACTGGAGCTGGGTAGGCCCCTAATCTAATATGATCGGTGTCCTTGTTAAAAGGGTTTGTTTGGCCATAGAGACAAGCATGGAGGTAAGATGATGTGAAAACACAGAGGGAGAAGATGGCCATCTACAAGCTAAGGAGAAGGGCCTGGAATAGATTTTTCCCGTACAACCATCAGGAGGAGCCAACCCCACTGACACCAATTTCCATTCTTTATTCCATCACAGCAGAGAACAGGAAAACATTTCTATATTTAATCTGCATTTACCCTCCATGCCAAGACTTCACTCTGCTGTACTTCCTGACCTAAAAGTAACATTGAGATGCACAGTGAAGTCATAAATGAAAGAAGGCTTAAGTGAGATCTAGACAGTGGTTGGTTATAGAACAACTTTTTTTTTTTTTAATGGCAACTATATACAGAATCTTGTAGCACACACACAAAACTCTAATCCCAAAGGTTGTTCAAAAAAAATGGATTAAATATACAAGAGACCTAGTTCACTATTATGAATTACTTGGTATATTCACTATGTCATGACTAATATGACTTTATCAGAAAACTGAAATGTCCTATGAAGAGGTAGTACTAAAGGTGTTTCTCATTGTGCCACTAATCCTGTTATGGTTCTAAATGGGAAAATAAGATTGTATTTCTAAAGAAAAAAAAAAAGGTTGTACTCAACTTTAAAGCCATTTCTTTTCAGAAACATATCAATTTCATATATTCTAAAACTAATTTTCCAAATTTATTTTTATTAGAATACTACATCTTCCTAAAAGATGATAAAGGGGAAAGTGTTTATGTTTCTCATAAAAAATGTATAAATTAAAATCCAACAAGGGCTGTGATTTTGAACAGTACACTTAACATTTCTAGACTTTTGATTGACAAACTGTAAAATGACATTTGGGGGATAATCTCTAAGTTTTATGATGCTATAATTCTGCAAATATGTGATCATAATGTGAGGAAATATTTTAATTTTAGCAGTTGTTAGGTGGTCAAGAGATTATAAATAAAATTTAAAAGATAAATAATTTGTTTCCAGGAAATCCTTTGGTTATAAGTACCAATAAGTGTGAGCCCAGTTACTTCAAAACAGTATTTAATGAAGTAAGAGTTTTATAGCTACTCAAATGTAATAAACTACATAGAACAAACTTTAGATTACACACTATTGCTCAGTTATCTTCGTCTTCTAGTAAAATGATCTTACCAGGGTTTTTCCCCCTAGGCGATACCAATCTATCACTTTATTTGCCAAACTTTGCCTGAGTTCAGCATCTCACAAACTGTAACAGCATAGATATTTAGCAATAAATTAATTATGAGCTAAGATCGAAGCTGTTTCCAAAGTAGGTCCCCTATCCTATAATATAAATAGCTGTTCTGTAGATAACCTGGAATTTATCTACAACAATGTCAACCTGACAGGATTGTGTAGAAATAATCTGGGTTGTGCTACCTATTGAAATTCATATCATTTATTCAGTCAGTTATCCTAAAAACTTGTACTTTTCATAATCATCAAATCATACTGGAAAACCATGAGGGGAAGAAAATATATACATTTTTTGTAACCTCCCCTCATACACACAAAGCAGTAAGTGATAAGTTCTCAATAATTATTATTATTGATTGATTAACTCATGTAGTTAGTCCAAATTAAGTATACTTTCCGTAAGGTAAGTTGCATATAAAATTATTATTGTTCTCTCAAGTTGCAAAGTTAGTGTAAAAAACGGAAAGCCGTTACTTGCTCTGCATACATATTACTTTCTGAAAGATGAATCTTACATTGGAGTTTAATATTTTCAAGTTGTTTGAAAGGCAGAGGAGAAGAAAAAGCATACTCAAGTGTTATCACATGGGCACAGCCATTTGTGAGTAGACCACTAGTTCTGAGGCCTAACTGTTAAGAGTCACATTAGTGATGCAGCTCAACAGTAAATTTTTGAAGAAATGAAAATGCAGGTAAAGAAAAAACAAAAGCCTCTCGTTCTGCTGCTGGCATTTTCAACAAAAAATGATAAGAAAACGAAGGTATTTTGTTTTTCTTCAAAATAAAAAAACAACTATTACTTTTGTGAATCAGTGTGAACTAAACGTCCACCGAAAGAACAGAAATGAATCTTTGATAGTCTTTCAGAGCTAAGGAGACAGAGACCACCAAAACCTAAAGCAAAAGGGCATGTGACAATGTCTAAGGATCAGGAACGAGCCAGATGTGAACTGGGTCTTACAACACAGCCTGGATACACACAGCTCAGTCCCTCATTGGATTGAGATAATCAGTCCCTTATCCTTCTACCTATTAGAGGGGTTCGTTCTGCCCTACAGAGGAAAGGTCAAATCCTCTCTAGTAGAAGAGGTCATCTGAAGCAAATCATAATAAAAAATGTGAAAACTAAAGACAGAAAACATCTTAGGAATCAGAGGAAAAAGACAGTAAATTTTAAAAAGCAACAATAAGCCTGAATGCTGACTCTTCAACAGAACTGTGAAATCCAGAAGATCATAGAAGGACATCCTTAAATTACTAAAGAAAAAAACCAAACTGCTAACCTAAAGTTCTATATCCAGGGAAAAAGCTTTCAAGAATTAAGGCAAAATAAAGATGTTTTCAGACAAGAAAAAGCTGAGAATTCATTCCCTCAGTCCTGCTTAAGGAAAATGATCCTAAATCCTCAGGAGGAGAAAAAGAACACAGGCAAGGGTAATTATGTAAATTATTTGTTTAAAACAGAATAATAATGTCTTGTGCATTTTTATAACATGTAGAAGTAGATTCTAAGAAGAGATAGGAGGAATAAATGCAGTTAAATTGTAAGCATCTTTTTGTTGTTCAGAATATGATAAAAGTAATCATTTGTATTAAGCTGTAATATGCCTAGCATGATGTACGTACTTTGATTGGGGTCCTAGTTACACAGGTATGTGTATATATACACTTATATACATACACATGTAGGTATGTGCATGTGCAAAAATTCATCCTCCTGTATGTAGGATACCAGGTCTTTTTTTTTTTGCGGTACGCGGGCCTCTCACTGTTTTGGCCTCTCCCATTGTAGAGCACAGGCTTTGGACGCGCAGGCTCAGCGGCCATGGCTCACGGGCCCAGCCGCTCCACAGCATGTGGGATCCTCCCAGACTGGGGCACAAACCTGTGTCCCCTACATCAGCAGGCGGACTCTCAACCACTACGCCACCAGGGAAGCCCGGATACCAGGTCTTGAATAAGTCTATGCTTCAAAAGCCAATGACTAATGGCTAGTAAACATATGAAAATATGTTTAACATCATTAATCATTAGAAAAATGCAAATTAAACCCACAGTAAGATATCATCTCACACCCACTGGGATGACTATAATCAAAAAGAAAATAGCAAGTGTTGGTGAAGATGTGGAAAAATTGGAACACTCATGCATCACTGATGGGAATATAAAATAGTACAGTCACTGTGGAAAACAGTTTGGCAGTTTCTCAAGATTTAAACATATTTACCCAGCAATTCCACTCCTAAGATCTACCCAAGAGGAAGGAAAACCTATGTCCACAAAAATAACTTGTATATGAATGTTTATAGCAGCCTTACTTGTAATAGCCCAAAGCTAGAAACAATCCCAATGTCCACTAACTAATGAATAAATAAACAGAAATGTGGTGTATCCATACACTGGAATACTATTCATCAGTAAAAAAAGAATCAAGGGGGAAAAGGGACAAACACTGATAAAAGCTATAACATAGATGAACCCTTAAAAACATTATGCTAAGTCAAGCAAGACACAAAAGACAACCTATTGTATGATTCCATCTATATGAAATTTCTAGAAAAGGCAAATATATGTATAGACACAGAAAGCTAAAGAGTGATGCCCTAGGGCTGGAGGTGGGAGCCCGGCTGACAGCACAGATGCACAACAGAACTTTTTTCAGATGATGGAAATGTTCTGGAACTGGCTTGTGGTGATGGTTGCACAACTGTATAGATTAACTGAAAATCACTGAACTGTACACTTATAATGGGAAAGTTTGTGATATGTAAAATATGCCTCAGTGAAGCCTTTTTTTTTTAAAGGCCAATGACTTATTTTTCCACTTGCAGAGTACTGAATCCAAAATAGTCAAGAACAATTTAAACTTTAACAGTAAGAGCTGCAGAATACAGTATGAAAATAGAGGCATCATTTGGGAGGGAGTGAATACTACTCTTCTGTTTTAGGAAACAGTAGTTAAGAGAGTCAGCAGCTATTGAATTGTATAATAACATTGTTAATTTAGCCCATATTTAGCTGGATATCTATGGCTTTCATACAGGAGGAAGATAATTCTGTTGTAATTTTTTTTGAAAATAATTTTTTGTCTACTGTTTTGTAGGTGTTTCCAGTTAAAGTAAATTTGTGATATATTAATACTGTGCTGATCTTATATCTAGCCAATGACAGTTTTAAGTTTGGTAATGACTAAAAATTGTAAATTCTGGTGTAAATACTCATAAGGGTGAAATATTTACAACTTTGCCCCCTAAATAATTTTGATTCTATGCTTAGTAGTTTGATGGTATTTAAAAATTGTTTGCAAACAATATGAGATTTTTCAGATGTACTTTAAAAAATATCCATCAAAATTCAAAGTCTAGAATTCTAATTAGACTAAAACAATGCACTTATGCAGAGTTGAAGATTGGACTAATTAGCAAAGAAGAAAGAGTATTTACTCTGTCTAGTAGGACAAGCTGAAAGTTAAAAGGACAATAAAAATTGAACTGATCGGGCTTCCCTGGTGGTGCAGTGGTTAAGAGTCCGCCTGCCGATGCAGGGGACACGGGTTCGTGCCCCGGTCCGGGAAGATCCCACATGCTGCGGAGCGGCTGGGCCCGTGAGCCATGGCCGCTGAGCCTGCACTTCCGGAGCCTGTGCTCCGCAACGGGAGAGGCCACAACAGTGAGAGGCCCGCGTACCGCAAAAAAAAAAAAAATTGAACTGATCTTACTTTGTGGAAAACTGTCATTCTAGGAATTTCTGTAACCAGGTCTCTGGACAATGACCCCACCTTTGTACAGACACAGCAGTGCTCTGTCTATTCAGTAACCTCTAAGCCTGTCTCATTCCCACATTTTTTTGTGTTGTTTTTTGAGAGGGGGGTGGCAAGGTGAGGGTTGGTCTGAAGGATCTTGGGAATGGAGTGAATGTAACATAGAATCTGAGTCTGCTCTCCCTGGTGAGTAGGAAATCAAAAGAAAGTCTATTCTCAAAAATCAAAAACAGAAATCAGTGAGGTAACTCCACACAAATGTGAAATACTCTTAATGTGGATAAGATTTAACCAAAAGAATCTGTATTTCTCAATCTTTTCTCCTGCACAAGATTCCTGGCATCCTACTTTCATGAGTCTGGATTCATTTTCAGGTTCCAATGCAAATCTTCCAGTGCCAATGCTGCTTCCCAACCTGCACACCCCTCTCGCCACTGCAGCTTCCTAAAATACAGTCGCTTCATAAAAACCTTAAACCTGCGTGCCTCCAAAATGTCTGTATTATGTCTAAAGCAAGTGAGAGAAAAAGACACTGTAAAAACACACGTGCTGATTTATGACACAAGAGATGAGCCAAGGAGAAGACAGAAGATGCAGGGAGGTGATTGTGACAAGCAGTAATGATAAGGGCGGGTCATGGGCCAGGTTGCACAAAGTGGTAGCTGTATACAGAGGGACATTAGGTTTTATAAAATTTATGGCTAATGCCATATGTATTTAACAACAGAATGTGATACACGGTACCATTTATTTAATAAACATAGTGTCTGCTGTGTGCCAGCCACTGTTCTAAGTGCTCTAAAAATATCTAATCCTCCTAAAGCCAATGAGATAGAAATACTAGTGTTATCTTCACTTTTACAGAGGAAGTCACTGAGGCAAAGAGAATTAGTTACTTGCCTGAGGTCACAGTATCAGCCAGTATCCAGTCAGGAAAAGAAAAACCACTTTGGGTATTTCAGAAGGAATGTTATTACCTCTATTTTTGACGGAATCCCTACAGAAGGACTGGAGGAGCAAAAGGGAGAGAGTGTGGCTATCCACAGGGTACTTCGATAAAAGCCAGCATCCCTGCTCTTGGGACACAAAACAGAAAGCAGTGTCATCCAAAACCCACAAATGTGTGCTTCTGAGGTTTTTGGAACGTAACTGTTGGCGTTACTAGAACTATCTCTGCTAGCTGCTTTGCAGGAAGCCAGCAGCCTTCGGGCACCCCTGTTCCTGGAGTCATCATAGAGGAGCACAGTGCTGCCGAGGCTGCTGGAGCCCGAAGAAAGGAGGAGTGCCTTCCACTCTCCTCCTGCCCACTGATCTCCTGTCAGCAGAACCGAACTGGAGACCTCCTGGCAAGTGAGTCTGGGACATGTCCTTTAGGGTTCCAGAACCCTTTAGGGTTCCAGAATCCAGAGGAGAGAGTAGAGCGAGAAAGGAACTGAGAGACAATTGACAACCTGCACAGTCAAACAACTGGCAAGTGGCCAAGCTTGAACCTCAAGCAGTCTGGTTCCCGAGTCCATGCTCTCAACTACTACGCTGTGCTATGGCACTAGGATGTACTGTAACAAGAGTATTTCATACATTTTAAATTAACATCTGATCATAAATGTCAATCAGCAGCAAAGAAATTGTAGGACTTGTATACATTAAATATTCCAGAAATATTTAGCAAGTTCCTACTTTGTGCCAGGTGCTGTTCTACTAGAAATACATTGAAAGGGAGGGGAAAAAAAGAACAGAAAAGAGGGAAGAGAGCTCCTTTCTCCCTATTTCAGATTGAACAAAATTCTCTGGGAAAGATTCCAGCTGGCTTGGCTTGAATCATGGGCCCACCCACTGGACCAAGCGCTTTAGCTGCTGTGTGAGTATTGGGGAAATAACCTAGTGGAAATGCCCTTTATAATCCTGAGACAAGGATTTGAGTGCAGGTAGTTTATCTGGAGGATTCAGGAAACACCAGTAGGAGGTGGGGAAGTGAGACAAAGAAGGGAAGGCAGTAAATAAAGGGCGCCTTATTAAGCCAGCTACCACTGGTAATGCCTGGAGCATAATCCCATGGGAAAACTTGGAAATGGTATGAAACACATGCCTCAAAGTTACCTACCTGAGGAGCAAGAGAGCTGGGGTATCTGTACAACAGACCCTGTCAGTCATTAGGTGAGAGCTGCTGAGATGAGAGCCTGATAATTCCCTGCATTTCCGAATTGCCCTGACCCCAGGGACAGGGCTGCCTTCCATTCTTGGGAGAAAGCCCTCGGGCAAAGATACAGACACCAGTAACAGGAAAGCAGCCTGAGGAATTGAAGTGGTGAAGGCCAGAGAGTTACCAGCAAGGATCTGAAGGGTCTACTGCACTTAATTTCTTCATCAGATAAAAATTTCCTCTACACAGAGTTGTTATGATTTCAAAGGAAATAATGCCTGGAAAGAGTTTTATGAAGTAGAAAGTCTAATACAAACAATTATTGTTTGGAAGTTTCTTGAAGGTAAGGAATGTGTATCATGTTTTATATCTCTCCTAGGACCTTGCACAGTGCTGTATATATGTCATAGGCTCAAATATTCACCGAGTGAATTTGTCAATTTAATTAATAACTGAACATATTCCTTTTAGGTTTACAAAAGGTGGACTTATTTTTAAACTCTCATTAAGATCAATAACTCACTTCTGCTAACTTCTGGAAGAATTTTTCATGTTTCAAGAGTTTTAAGTAACGTGGTCTTGTTCTAGTCCTTCTATTATTCATCTTAACTCTAGACAGTGGTAGATAACTCTATTAATCACCTACCCAATAACCATTCTCCTGTTCCTTCTTATATTAAGAAATACCTTGATTATAATAAATAGGGTATTCATAGATTATTGCTGGTTCAAGTCAATCATGAGAATGCTACTCTAAACAGCATGGGGGAAAGTCAGGAAAATCACAGGTACCGACCCTGACACTGATGAACTCCTGAAGCATCACCAGTCTTCTATTACTTCAGAAAAATAAACGCCCAACAATACTGTTAAGCAGGTATTCTGTTTTATGCAGCCAGTGATTCATAACTTTTTAAATAACTTTTTTCCCCTCTTTTTGCATAGCAATCCCAGGACAAGTCATTTTATTTCTGGAGTAAATTATTTAAGATAGTAACTTATCAGGACACACAGATGAGCAGTAAGCAGTTAGACACACTAGTCGTAATCCTTCTGCATTCCCCTCTGACTAAGGCAAGCTCACAGGATTCCCCGCAGCCCTCTTCCTGTGCTCTCCCTGCAGCATTCACTTTGATATTTTAAAACTTACGTCTCAAGAAGCTCAGCAGGGCTCTGTCACAGAAAGTGGTAGTGAGGTGATGACCTTTCAGATATCAGTTAATGTAGCATAATTAGTCACCATGGTCTCCTCTGCCCAGCTTCTTGGGTTGGCTCCACCACATTCAAAACATACGTTCTCTGTTCTCCCTCCAGAATATATTTTGAATCTCTAATTATCTCCATTTCTGCAATAATCACACAAGTTCAAGCTGCAATAATTTCTTACCCAGAATACAGCAATAGACTCTGGTCTCCCTAATTCCAGGAACTCTTGGCCTTAACAATCCTTCTTCCACGGAATAGCGAGAATGATCTTCTCAAAACATAAGTCAGATCAATTGCTTCCCAGCATAAAACTTTTCAGTGGCCTACCGTTTCACACAAAATAAAATCCAACACCTTGGACTTCCCTGGTGGTGCTGTGGTTAAGAATCCACCTGCCAATGCAGGGGACGTGGGTTTGAGCCCTGGTCTGGGAAGATCCCCCATACCACGGAGCAACTAAGCCCGTGAGCCACAACTACTGAGCCCGTGTGCCACAACTACTGAAGCCTGCATGCCTAGAGCCCGTGCTCTGCAATAAGAGAAGCCACTGCAATGAGAAGCCCATGCACTGCAACGAAGAGTAGCCCCCGCTCACCGCATCTAGAGAAAGCCCATGTGCCACAACAAAGACCCAACACAGCCAGAAATAAATAAATAATCTTGGGAAAAAAAAAAAATCCAACACCTTACCATTGCACACAATGCCCTGCATCATCCTGTCTCTGACATCAGCCCCCATGGCTCCCTGTCCCTCACGCCATAGTTATATAGACTATCTTTCAGCTCCTTAAACGCCAAATCTTGTGCCTCAAGGCCTTTGCACAAGCTATTCCTTCTGCCTAGAAGACTTTTACCTTCTTTCTCATCATAGCTGGCTCCTTCACTTCAGGTTTAAGCTTAACTATAAAGTTGCTGCCCAAATTTCTCTCATAACAGTTATCACACTCATCACTAACTGTAATAATATGTGTATCTGTTTGCTTATTAGTTTAGGGGGTCTATTCTCAGCTAGACCCCAATTGGGCAGAGATGGTTTCTTTTCTTCTCCTTTAACACAGCACTTGGTACATGAGTGCTTGTAAATTCAATTAAATGAATTAATCAATGAAGTAATAGTACTGATTTGACTTGAAAGCAATCCCCAGAATCCAAACTGGATTTTTTTTTTTTGTCCTTCCATGTAAAAGAGGGATGTGTGATTGCAGCTTTCAGCATTATGATAAACTAAGTACTTGGGTATTTTTGTGTTCTTCTAAGAATTATTTCCTGAGTAAATTATTCTTTTTAATGCATTACTAGGATGGCAGAAAATGGAAATATCTAAGGAATTCCCCTCTGCCAAAATAAGGGCCAGGGTAGGGGGAGACCCCAAACATGAGCTAAACTCAGGAGTGGTAGCTTTGAGGGCTAGGTAAACCTGAGGCCCAGGTCAGCCCTGAGAACAAATGCCCAGGGCAGCAGTTTAATGTGTGACACTAACCTGTAGGCCCACAACAAGGAAGGGAAACTAACTGGAGCCAACATTAACTCAGGCGTTTTGAAGAAACTAAAAAGCATATTGGTAGCACATTTTGTTTCTTCACAGAAACGTATGAGAATCCTCAGTTGGGAGAACATTCCAATTTAATGTTGCGGAAAAATCACAGATCAAATTAAGTACAAAATCAAAGATGACCAAGCAAATGAAGAAGCAAGCCACTGTTGAACAAACCCAAGGAATTCAGATATTGCAGTCATTAGATTTGGAATATAAAAATCCTTAATAGGAAAAAGGACAAAATGATAAAGATGAGGAAGTAACAGGTGTCTATTAGGAACGGCAAGAAAGATTTGAAAATTAACCAACTGGATCTTCCAGATGTAAAAAACATAATTGTTGACATATTAATGAATGGGCTAAACAGATAAGATAGAGCTGAAAACAAAATTAAACTGGAAGATGTTATTAAGAAATTACCTAGAATGAAGCACAGAAGAAGGACATGAAAAATATTCAAAAATGAAGTTGAGAAACGTTGGAAATAGAATGTTTATCACTATTCCAATATGTTTAATGAGTTCGAGAAAAAAAGAGACAGAGAAAACAAGGAATGGTACTATTTTAATATTGTAGGTGAATTTTTTATAATGAAAAATATGAATTCAAAGTTAAGAAGCACAAAATAACTCAAGTAGTTTAATAAAAATAAACCAACAACAAATACTGCAAGTTGAATTTGCAGAATATCAAAGATAAATGATTTAAAAAGAAGCTAGAGAGAAAAGACAGTTTCCCTATGAAGGAAGACAGACTTCTCAATAGCAACAATGGGAGCCAAAAGACAGTGAAATAATACATGTCAAGTGCTGAAGGAAAATGACTGTCATCCTAGAACTGTGTGCACCCAGCAAAATGATCTTGCAATATAAGTGCAAATAAAAATATTTTAAGATTAAAGAAAGTTGTGAGACTCAACAGACTAGCCCTAACAGGACTTCTAAAGTAAGTACTACTGAAGAAGGAAAATAACCCTAGAAGTACAGTATGAATACAAGAAGGACTAGTTAGCATTAAAGGAAAAAAAAATAGTTGCCAGTATGAGAAAAGAGAGACAGGAAATAGAAAATAACCAGTTAGAACACAGAGATAAACATGAAAAATATAGAAGAGCATCAGAGATAAATGTGACAAAGTGAAAAAGTCTAGCTTCATGTACCTTGAGTTCCAAAAGATGAAGAGAGAAAATGGAGGAAAGATAATTGAAGAAATAATAGCCAAGAATTTTGCACAACTGATAAAAGACACCCATAGATTTAAAAACACACAGGGAATTCCCTGGCGGTTCAGTGGCTAGGGCTCTGCGCTTCCACTGCAGGGGGCATGGGTTTGAGGGCTGGATCCCTGGTCAGGGAACTAAGGTCCCGCATGCCATGGGGCGTGGCCAAATAAATAAATAAAAAATAAATAAAATAAAAGCAGTTGTGCTTTACCAAAAAATAAATAAAAACAAAAACCCCTCAACCTAAGCCTCACACCTTACACAAATATTAACTCAAAATGGATAATGGACTTCAACATAAAATGCAAAACTATAAACTTTTTAGAAAAACAACAACACAGGAGAAAATCTTTGGGATCTAGAGCTAAGGAAAGAGTTCTTAGACTTAACACCAAAAGCACAATCCATAAAAGGAAAAACTGATAAATCAGATCTCATGAAAACTAAAAGATTTTCTCTGTGAAAAACATTGAGAGGATGAAAAGACAAGTTACACAATGGGAGAAAATATTTGCAAACCACATGTCTGGGAAAGGCCTAATGTCTATATTATATAAAGAACTCTCAAAACTCAACAGTAAAAAAAAAAATCCAATTAGAACAATGAACAAAAGAGATGAACAAACACTTACCCAAGCAGGTACAGTATATGCATGGTAAATCAGCAGATGAAGAGGTGTTCAATATGATTAGCCATTAGGGAAATGCAAATTAAAACCACAATGACATATCACTACACACTTATCAGAATGGCTAAAATAAAATTAGTGACAACACCCAATGGTGGAAAAAATACAGGGAAGCTGTATCAATCACTCATCCATTGTTGCTGGCAATATAAAATGGTACAGACACTCTGGGAAACAGTTTGCAGTTCTTAAAAACCTAAGCATGAAACTATATACAGCCCAGCAACTGCACACCTGGGAATCTATCCCAGAAAAATGAAGTCTTTATGTTCACACAAGAACCTGTACATGAATATTTACAGCAGCATTGTTCATAATTGCCCCCAAATGGAAACAGCCCAGATGTCCTTCATCAGGTGAATGATTAAACAGACTGTTTTACATTGGTACTGTAAAATAAAAAGTACTCAGCAATAAAAAGGAGCAGATTATTGACACATGCAACAACCTGGGTGAATCTCCAGAGTATTGTGTTGAGTTAAAAAAAAATCCCCAAACTTACATACTGTGTAATTTCATGTATTTTTATATATTTTGTTTTCAAATGACAAAAATTATAGAAATGGAGAACAGTTTAGTGGTTTCCTGGGATTAAAGAGGGGGTGGGGTCAAGAGGGACATGGGTGTGGCTATAAAAGGGAACATGAAGGATTTCTGTGGTGATTGAAATATTCTGAATCTTGACTGTCAGTGTCAATTCTGGGCTGTGATATTGAACTATATAGTTTTGCAAGAGGAAACTGGGTAAAATGTACACAGGATCTCTATAATGTGCCTCACAACTGTATGACAATCTGCAATTATCTCAAAAGTTTTATTTTAAAAATTATAATAACGAGCTAATGGAGGGGGAAATGGAACAATAAAAAATATTTAATTGATTTTTTAAAAAGGCAAGAAAGAAGAACATGAACAAAGATGCAACAAATGCGAAACACACAGCAAGATGGTAGTTTAAAATTCAAGTGCATAATTAAATATACGAAATAATTCGATTGAAAGACAAAGATTGTCAGATTTATTACATAAGCAAAACCCAATCCTCTGCTGTTTAAACAAGATACGCCATAAATACGGCACAGAAAAAGTGAAAGTAAAAGAATGGAAAATGATGTATCATAAAAACGTTAGCCAAAGAAATCTAGTATAGCTACCCTAACATCAAACAAAGTCAAATTTGTGTCCGTTATTACTAGAGACAAAAAGAACATTTCTCAAAAGAATCAACATATCAAGAGAATATAAAGTCCCTACATATTAAAAGATAAGAAATATCATGATCAGTCAACTGGAAAATTTAGGCCAAATAGACAAATTCCTTGAAAAACAATGCCTTAACAAAACTGACAGGTGAAGAAATAGAATATCTGAATGGTCCTTCATCTATTAATAAACTTAGCCTGTACTTAACCTTCCCATGAAGAAAACTCCAGGCACATATTTTTTTTCACCAGTGAAGTCTAGCAAGCATTTAGGAAGTTCACAAATTCTTCCAGAGAATACAAAAAGAGGAAACATTTTTGAACTTGTGTTATGAAGTAAACAGAACCTTGGTACTAGAGTTGCCCAATTAAAACTAACTTCATATAAGCAATGAACACTTTTTAGTATAAAATATTGCACAGGATATACTTATAATGCTAAAAATTACTCATTGTTTATTTGAAATTCAAATTTAACTGGGTGTCCCACACTTTTATTTGCTAAATCTAGCTACTGTATTGGTAACAATACCTGATAAGGACTTTACAAGAAAAGTAAATTACAGGCCAGTGTCTTATGAACCTACAGGCAGTAATCCTGAACAAAATATTGATAAATCCAGCAACATAGAAAAAGGATAACATGATGACAAATTTGGTAGTCTTCCAGAAATGCAAGATTAGTTTAACACTTAAAAGTATCAGTCATTGTGATTTGCTACATTAATGGACTGAAAAGAAAAAAAATCATAAAATCATCTCCAAATGCAGAAAAAGCATTTCATAAAATGCAACACCCATTTATGATTTTTAAAATTTTTAGCAAAGTAATAGTAAAAGAGAACATCCTTAATCTAATAAATATAACTCCAAAAACCCTACAGAAAACATTGCATTTAATATGAAATGTTGAAGTAAGTTTTCCCCTGAAATTGGGAATGAGACAAGGAGATCCACTATCACACTTGTACTCAATCATGTATTGGAGGTCTTGGTCGGTGTAATAAAGCCTTCCCTTCTTTTCCCCCTGCCCCCTCCATAAGTAAAAGAACTGGAAAGAAAGCAACAGTGTAATACGTAAAGTAATATATATGTATAATATAAAGTAAAATTTTAAATACTCTTTAAAAATCCAAATTCATCTGTAGATTTAGTGAGATCACAATATAATTCCCAGCACATTTTTAAAGAATTTGACAAGCTGATCCCAAAATTTATGTAGAAATGCAATAGGCCAAGAAAAGCCGGTAATATTAAAGTAGAATGCAGTTGGAAGACACACTATCATATATCAAGATGATTATTAAGTGGCAGTAGCTAAGCAGTGTGGTATTGGTGAAAATATAGACATGTAGATCAATGGAACAGAAAAGGCCTACATATATAAAATGCCTTGATTTATGACAAAAGAATCACTACAGTGCAATGGGGATAGGATGACATTTTTTAAAATAAATGGTGCTAGACTGAGTATCCTCATAGACAAAAATTAAATTGAAGTACTTCACATCATACACAAATATCAATTCTAGGTGGATTGCAGTTCTAAATGTAAAAGGTAAAACAGGAGCTTCTAGAAGATAACAGAGGACAATACCTTCATGACCTTGCAGTAGGCAAAAAATTTTTAAATAAGACACAAAAAGCATTAATCACATAGAAAAACATTGATAAACAAGATTTTTGAAAATTAAGAACTTCTGTTCATCAAAGCGTGCAATTACGGGTATGAAAAGGCAAGCCCCAGCGGGAGAAAAGATATTTGCAGTACAAATATACCCAACAAAGATCTCATATCCAGAAAATATGAGGAACTCCTACAAATCAGTAAGAAAAAGACGTCATTTTTTTAATGTTCAAAAAGACTTGCACAGACATTTCACAAAAAGTTTTTCCAAACGGCTAATAAAGCTGTGAAAATATGCTCCACATCTGTAAGAGAAATGTAAGTTAAAACCATAATGAGATACCTCTATATATCACCATATGGATAAAATTTTACAAACTGGACATATCAAAATGTCAACAAGGATGCTGAGCATCTAACTCTTAGACTCTGGTAGTCAGAACCACTTTGAGAAATCATTTGACTGCATCTACTAAAGCTGATCGTAGACATAATTATGTCCCAGAAATTCTACTCCTAGGTCTATGTCCTCGGAAATGCTTATGTATATGTAAACATAGTCCCATAAACATATATTGGAATGTTTCTAATGGCATTTTTTGGTAATAGATTAAAAAAATCACTCATAGGGAGTTGGAGTGAATTGTCTAAGTGGAGAGTTTAGAAAAGGAACTTGGGTGTGGGCAGCCCAGCCACTTCTTTTCCCTTTTCTCCTAGGAGCAAGCTGCTTTCAGGAAACATGCATTCTGTTCTCTGCCTCCTGCCTTCTTTTTCAAAGTCCTGTGTGGGTGTGGCCTTTGGTTGAAAGGTTAGCTCTCTGATTCTGGGGTTTTTGAATTAAGTTCAGTTGCCTGCTGTACAAGTCAATTCTCTATATATCAGAAATAAGGGAATATTCAGTCTCCATATATGATGTCTTTTGTTTCCCTATTGCTTCATATTATTTAATGGGCCCCTTCAAGGTCCCCAAATCTGGTGCATTGGCCAAAATCATCAAGAAATAAGACAAAAAGTGAGGTGGATGGAGACCAAACATGCAGAGACTGAGACTTCTGGAGTGAGCTTGGAATGTAGCTTGAAGTTTTTGAGCCCAAACCATATGAATTCTCGACCTTGGCCTTTGAGGCTCATACTCTGTAATGTGGTAGATGTTTACACTCACACAGTTTGCTTTTAACTGCTGTGCTCTCTGAGGGTGTCTTTAACTCTTAGGTCATGTGGGTCTTTCACTCTGGTGGGCTACTGAAATTTATGGTAATAGGCAAATAGCTGTTTTTAGAAGAGCCCTGCTAGCCATAGGAAGCATGCATGAGTCCCAGCAAAGAAAATACCTCTAACAAGCAAATAACCTCCAGCAAAGACAGGTGGGCCTTGCTGGCTGGCCTAAGCAAGTGAAGCCTCAGCTTCACAGGTCAAGCTAGGCTCAGCAAACTTATAAGACCTTCAGAGGCCTCAGTAAAGGGAAGGCCAAGAGGACCTTAGCAGACAGGAGTCTTAGCAGACAGCAGCACCTTTGCCCACTTGTGGATGTGCAGCCCCCCACAAATCAGCTGATTTCTACAGCCTGTGGAAACCCTAATAAACAAGGACATGATTGTAGGCAAAAGAGTCTTCCCCTATACCGACCCATCAGACATGAGAGGCAGTCAATTATTTGCTGCTTATACTGTATTTTTTCAGCTGGGTCTACAGTCAAGGACATATCCTGCACCCAAGTTTCATGTGTGTTATAAAGGACTTATGTTTGAACTTCTAGCTTCAAATTGTCACTGCCAGGCCTAGTTAGACAATGTGGATAGGCATATCTAAATCCTACCCATTTGTATTTTATTTTTGTCTACCTACAGGGCCAAAGGAGGAAACTATTCAGTACTAACCTCCTGGATTCATGTGGCTTGTCCACAGGCTCTTGAGAGTCACTCATTACCTACTAGGTTGACTTTAATTCTTTGACTCCATTTGTTCTGACCATGGCTTTATCTGCCATGCTACAGTCAAATTGTAGCTTCGTTTATAGGAAGGGAGAGGACTTATATTAATAAATAATGGGAGTTCTTATTATAAAGACTATGCCATCTTTTTGAGTTGGAGTTAGAAAAATAACTCAATGAAATGATTACAAATCCGAAGGTTAAAAAGGGAGTTTAGAAGACTGTGCTTAGAATATTGTCTCTAGGAATCAGATGTGCTTAGAAAGTCAAGGAGAAGCTAGGGTGGCTTGAAAAGTACGTGTCAGTCTTGTCTTCTGAACAGTAATAATAGTATAGAGACAAAATAAGGAAGATGGGGGACTTCCCTGGTGGTGCAGTGGTTAAGAATCCGCCTGCCAATGCAGGGGACACGGGTTCGAGCCCTGGTCTGGGAAGATCCCACATGCCGCGGAGCAACTAAGCCCGTGCGCCACAACTACTGAGCCTGTTCTCTAGAGCCCACAAGCCACAACTACTGAAGCCTGTGTGCCACTACTGAAGCACGTGCGCCTAGAGCCTGTGCTCCACAACAGGAGAAGCCACCGCAATGAGAAGCCCGTGCACCACAACGAAGAGTAGCCCCCACTCGCCGCAACTAGAAGAGGCCTGTGCACAACAACGAAGACCCAACGCAGCCAAAAATAAATAAATTAATTAATTTTTTAAAAAAATAAGGAAGATGGGCTGATTGCACTGGAGGAAGAGAGAGGTTTCCTTAGGAGACTATCTGACCTCTTGGAGAGACAGCTTCTGGGGGAACAGGCTAGGAAGATGCAAAATGGTAAAATGAGATCTTGAATTCCAGGATAGACAAGTATAAGAGAGAAATGGAGATGCACTTGGATTTAAGTGTTCTTAAAACTTTATAAAATGGGGAAACACCTTCACTGTTATTAGATCAGAAAATGACTGTGGCCCAAAGAAATCTGACAGAGGAAGAAAGGCAAGATCTCAAAGGGGCAGACTGGAATGACTCCCCAAAAGGAATCAGGATCTGGAGAACTGAGATGCAGTTTCTAAGGGCATAGATTGACTTTGTAAGGACAATTAGGGAAGCACTTCTTAAAGACTGGGGCTTGACTTGCAGGGAATTTTATTTTTCTTTGGGAACTTGACAATGGGAGGTTGTTTATATTCAAATGTGGTTTTATTATTGAAGTATCTTTATGTTTTAATTTTAAGTCAGTAAAGAGTCTCTGCTTACTATGGTCACAACGTGCCTAGATAGAATTCGAGGTAGGAAATAGAAGAGAGAGTGAATTTTCAGCCTTGGGCACAGAATAGTCCTTGGAAGGGATTGGATTAATGTCATGTTTTGAACCATTTCAGAGCCTTCTGTGGGAACAGACCTACATCACACACTTTGTGATCTAGGAGAAATCACAAAGGGGTGGTGATGAGTATTGAGAGGGGGACAGACTTCTGAAAGTGGGAGCAAAATTACCCTGGTTGAATGCTGAGCTCCTCCCGAAGAGGACAACCCCATGCCCAGAGGACTCTGGGCTTAAGGTCTAAGCACGGTGGACCAACAGAAGGAAACCCACAGAATGGCCAGTAGGGGAGGGGAAATGATTCCTTACCTCACTCAGTTCCCTCACTCACTCCTGCCCTGAGGAAGTGGGATGACTTATCTGGTGAGTCGGAAAGAAACTGGGTATTCCTCTTCCAGCCCCTCCTCCGTCCGTCTTGGGAGTCAGCCTGCCTCAGACTGCACACATTCTGCTCTGTTCTCTGCCACGTGGCAAAGGAAAGGCAGTCTGTGGTTTTCCAGCTCACCTGTGATTTGACCAGTTCATTGTTATTGCCTACAGAGGGGGACTGCATTCCCCAATATTAGCTTTATCAGTAAGAAAGGAGATCCTATGGTTCTCTACCAGCCCTATTTTTTGGTCTTCTTTATAAATAGATTCAAGATTCAGATGAGGAGTACTGGTACTATCTACTTGGTTCCATCGAATTTCTAAGAGGCTGGTTTCAGAGATAAGATGACTCCAGCATAGTGCTTGAAGGATGAATAGATGGATGGCATAAAAGCAAGGGATGACAGTTGCCAAAGAAGAAAATAGCACACTCAAAAGCACAGATGCTTTTGACAGCGTGGTGTGTTCTGGGTGGCTCAGTAATGCAGAAGCGTGGAGTGCAAGGCAAGAAGTGGTAGAAAAAGGCAAGGCAGGGGCCAACTTTGGAAGGACTCAGACTTTATCCTGTAGGTGATGGGAAACAGCGGGGTGGGGAGAGAATGGAAGAAGTGTTTCAAGCATAGGACATACTGGGAGGTGTAGAACTGAAGATAAATGCTCACTACCCTTCTAAGGAGCTTGACTATTAAGGCAGTGAGGGAGCTTAGATAAATATCTAGACTGCCTCTTAGAGTTAAGGGGAGGATTGGCTTGTATGGGGTGTTGTTTTAACATGCAAGAAACTTGAGCAACTTGCAGGTTGTAGGAAAAGACTGAAGATATAGGATGGAGGGGAAGATAACTAATGGGACAAAACACTTAGGGAGGTGAGAGGTAATAACATCTAGGACACAAATAAAAGGATTCTTCTCTCTTCCACCAAAGAAGGCAAGTTTTGTTAGAATACAGATTTGTTGGTAAGCACAGGTAACAAATTTCTGTCTATTAGTATCAATTTTCTTGTTAAATAGCAGGTTGGTCTTTGGGTGAAAATGAGGAGATAGATGGTGGAATGGGAGGCCAGAGACATTTCAATACTCTTGAGTACTAACAATTCAGTACTCGCTAGGGATGGGCAGAAGGACCTGCAGTGAAACACTGTGGAGGAAGAGTGGTCACTAGGCCTGGACTGAACAAGAGCTGAGTTTTGCCAAGCAGATGAGAAGGAAGGTTTTCAAGAGAATTGAAAGTGGCTAAAGTGACAGAACATAGCATATGAATAGAAGAGTAACTGAAAAATGTTAATTCCTCATTGTAGCCACACCCTGAAGGCACTGTTGCTGGATATAGGAGTGACAGTTTCTCTAGTGGGACTGAGAAGGTGCCAATGGCAAAAAAAAAAAAAAAAAAAGGACTTTATTTATGTTTGCTTATCAGAACAGTATCTAATTCACCCTCATTCTTTTTTTAAACAAAAAGAGGCCTTTTATGAACCATATATAACACCCACATTAAAGGTAACACAGCATTAAAACAAATGTAGCAAGAACTATTGGTATTACCAAAAATTCACAGAAACACACAAATAGTCCACACAACCTCTCATAGGAGTCTGTTGTGAACAAATAAAATATATCCTATCAGTAGGCATGACTTAAAAATCTGATTATATACTTTGTGGCAAAACTTCAAAAATTTCCTGCACAGTTAGGGAAGTGGTCCATAAGAGACCACCCTCACATCTGACACCAGCTTCAGAGTTCACAGTTTCCAAGAGCCCTGTTAGGTTTGATAATATATTTGAAGGATGCAGTGAACTCACTGTAAGTAGTTATATTCACACTTATGGCTTATTACAGCAAAGGGATACAGACTAAAATCAACCAAAGGAATAGGTGCACAGGGCAGAGTCCAGAAAAAGTCCAAATGTGCAGCTTCCAGTTGTCCTGTCCCAGTGGAGTCACGGACAGCATTACTTTCCCAGAAACAATGTGCAATGACACACACAGAATATTGCCAACTAGGGAAGCTTATCTGAGTCTTGGTTTCCAGAGCTTTTATTGGGACTCAGTTATGTAGACATGGTTGACAGCCCTCATGGCTGATTTTTAGTCTCCATCCCCTCTGGACGTAGAGAGGATACCATGTGGCCCAAGGCCCGCAGGTAAACAAACCTACTCTTCCTGGAGATTACCTCCCAGGACATGAGGGCAAAGACCAGACCAGTAAGGTTAATTCTTTTTTTTTAAATAAATTTATTTATTTACTTATTTCTTTTTGGCGGCATTGGGTCTTCGTTGCTGCACGCAGGCCTTCTGTAGTTGCAGTGAGCAGGGGCTACTCTTTGTTGCAGTGCGCGGGCTTCTCATTGCAGTGGCTTCTCTTGTTGCAGAGCATGGGCTCTAGGCACACAGGCTTCAGTAGTTGCAGCACGTGGGCTCAGTAGTTGTGGCTTGCAGGCTCTAGAGTGCTGGCTCAGTAGTTGTGGTGCACGGCCTTAGTTGCTCCACGAAATGTGGGATCTTCCTGGACCAGGGATCGAACCCGTGTCCCCTGCATTGGCAAACAGATTCTTAACCACTGCGCCACCAGGGAAGTCCAGGTTAATTCTTTACTACACATCCCCAAAAGGTCAAAATACTCAATTCTCTGATTATATTCTTATAAAAAGTAGGCATTAATAACCTATTGTCTGGCCCCCAGCTACCTGAGTCTTATGTTTATTACTTCTTTGTGATTTTACTTCATAGCTAGGATTGTTGCATTAAGTTTTTCAAATTCATGTTGAGTTATAAATTTCATTTGTTTTATGGTAACAATTTCCCAGTAAATTTTCATCTTCTGTAAGAAAATCGTTTTATTCTGTTTCACAGTTTCCTTACTGTATTTTTGAGTAGCTGTTGTGCATATGATTTTCATAATCCTCATATTTGGAAGAGCTGAATTTTCCTAGACTGTTATCAGGAGGTGGAAAGAAGGGCCAGGATAGCTTTACAGAACTAATCATTCGTGGGCTCTCTCCTCCATTGCTATAGCAAAAGACTTACTTTCTTAAAAGATGGCAACTCTGTGAAATCACATTTCCTCTGCCTCTCAGTACCTAACCTGGCTCTGAAAAGCTTCTGCACACAGTTCTCAATTTCCTGATTCATTCACAGGCTGCAGGGACCGAGGCTTTGCCTTCCAAAATAATATTATCACTTTTAGAAAGTTATTTTACTGGTGCTTTCTAAGATCTGCTATCTCTGATTAGGCACTTTCTATCCTCTCTCTCTCCCTCTTGGGTATTTGGACCCTATTCAATCTCATATCTCTCCCAAAATGTTTTCTTGAATTCCTACGTACACTTGCTGCACTGTGCTTCTGGTCTCAGTTGCCTACTACAGCGTTCACATGTAATTTTGGAGCCTTGGGGTTTTGTTAGTCAGCTGTTTGCTGAAAATTCATGAACTTATTTTCATTCTCCTTGTTGCTGTGGATAGATTTCAAGAAAAGGAATAAGAGGTTTAAGAACTAAGCAGACCCCATGTTCTTATAGATTGATGATATAATTAATTTTTCTCCCATGTTCTCAAAAGAAATGAAGAAATTCTCTGAAAGTACTATGATTATTGGCTTTAGATAATGAACAAGAATGTTCTGGTTATCACCAGCCTAATTAGAGCCAATTATATAGATGTTCACACCTACTATGACATTAAGGCTATGTCTAGAAGATACTGTAACAAAGTAGTTTAATGGAAAATCATATAAGGCCTACAGTTTAGATTTAAAAATTTTAATGCAAGAGGCTCAGAGACAAGCAGCATTTTATTTTGATACGCTAAAAAGAAAACTGTTAGTAAAATGTTTCTCCTGAACCCAGGAAACTAGAGCATTGTATGGGAATGTGTAAGAAGGTCTTATTGGATCTTATCATAATCTAGTTGGATTATGGATGAGATGTCCCAAGAATTCTTGTTTTGATCCTGGGGATTTAAAGCTACGTTCAACTTATTTTTGAAGATTAATACCATTCCAAATTGGTAGTCAGCCACAGATAGTTTTGTATTTGTAGAGCAAACTCCAGCATTACCTGGGAACTACCTCTGCATTTTGTATGCCTCACATTCTGGTGAGAAGAAAATCATGGTGGAAGCAGCAGAGATGGGCTGACCAAGATGTTAGACTCCGAACACTATTAGGTTGCAGATGTTGTTTTAACATAAACAGTACTAGTCATAAACAAGCAACTTAAGAAAGGTGAGAAAAAAGCTGAGCATTTGGCAGTCACTTGGATCTAGGCGTAAGTCAAGTACACATTAAGGAGGGTAACCCTAGTGAAATATCTCCCACTCTGTGACAGGACCCCCAAGAAGCATAGGCCAAAAGTGGGGATATGGACTATAATCATTTGTTTGACTCAGAAATCCTCAAGCATGGGTTCAGGACTATTGGAACCCTTAACGACCTGAAAGAAGGCAATGAAACTCCTCTTTGGAAGAACAGAACATGATCCAATGCCTCAAATTATTTCCATAATTAAGTTTTCAAATAAAATGAATAGAAAACAATCAAAGATAATGGGATGAAAGAAGGGTCAAGAATTAGCCAGTACCAACAGAAACAACTGACAAAAAGACTTGATAACAAACATAGTCTTTATACCACTATGCTTGTTATGTTCATGAAAATAAGTCAAGCTTATAAATTTTGTCAAGGAACTGGAAATCATAAAAAGTGACATTTAAGATTTGAAAAATAACCAAATGGGAATTATAAAACTAGAAAATAGAATAGTTAAAGGTATAAAAAACTATGGGTAAATTTTAGAGCAGATTAGGCACACCTAAATAGAGAATGACTGACTGGAAGATAGGTTAAAAGAAACATCCCAAATGAGGGAAGGAGAGACAAAATTAAAAATAAAAAATATTGAAGATAGAGCAAGAGACATGGAGGATACACTGGGATAGCCTAATATATATATCAAACTGGAGTCCCAGAAATGAGTGAGAGAATAAGGACCCAGACAATATGTGAAGAGATAATGGCTGAAAATTTCTGAGAATTGATTAAAGATGTTAATCTATAAGAAGCCCAGTGAAGTACAAGCAGGATTAAAAAAAATAAAAGGCATTTTACTTTATGTGAAACCATAGAAAATCAAAGAGAGAAAAAAAATTTTTAAAGAAGCCAGAAAAAAAAAAGGTGATTCTGAAAGGAACTTTGCATTTTCTAGAAAGAGGGCAAAGTAAAGATTAATACTGGGCTAAAAAAAGTAAAGAAAACATATTGTAAGTTTTAGGGTCAAAAGAATAGAAAAAGAGTGTATAATTTCCAAACTAATTGGGGGGGAAATGGGATTATAAAAAAAAATCCAAAAGAAAGAAAAAAAAAGGAGAATAAAAATGTAGAGTAGGCACAACAAATATAAAGCACAAAAAGTGAAGGATTAATATGTTTGGGTTTAAATATATTGAAATATATTAGTAATTACATAACTGTAAATAGACTAGTTAAAACCCTAGTAAATGCCCTAGTTAAACACGAAGATTATCAGGCGAGATTTAAAAAGAAAATATGCAAAACCACATGTTTTAGAAACATATCTAAGACATCAGGATACAGAAAGGCTGAAAGTAAAAAGATGGAAAAATATATCATGCAAACACTAAGTAAAAGACAGGTGTTGTAACTATATTGATAGCAACCAGACAAAATAGACTTTAAGGCTAAAATCATTACAGAGATTATGAAGGTCACTACAGAATGTTAAAATGTTCAGTTCTGGGTTTACATAACAGTTTTTAATTTGTATAAATAATATGGTCTTAACATATGCAGAAGAAAAATTGACAGAACTAAGAAGAGAAATAAATCTACAAGCTAAGTGGGACATTTTAATTTAGTAATTAGTTGGAACAAGGAGACAAAAAGTCTGTAAGGATACATAAGACTGATTAGTCCATTTAATAATACCCAATGGACATAAATAGAACACTGACCTAACAGCACAATATACATTGTTTTCAAGTACATACAGAATATTTTAAAAAATCAACCATATTGGTTAAAAAGCAAACCTCATTAAATTTTAGTGGATTTAGAGATACGAGACCATCTGTATATGTTTGGAAATTAAGACATCTCCATCCAAATAATTTAGGCATCAAAAATAATCATGAAGGAATTTAGATAATATTATGATGTGTGGGATGTAGACAAAATAGTATTCATAGGGAAACGTATACCTTCTAATGAACATATTTGTAAAGAAATTAGTAAAAGAATAGCAAAATAAACAAAGTAGAAGGAAATAATAAAAGAGAAGAACTGAAATAGAAAAAAATACCATAGAAACCATGAACAAAACTAAAATCAGTCCTTTGAAAGGTCTAATGAAATTGATAAAAACACTCTGGTGAGAAGGTAATATAGAAAAGTATCTTCATGATTTTGAAGGTACTAAGATACTAAGGAACTATTAAGTCACAAAAATGACCAGTCATAAAAGAAAAGATTGATATATTTTTTTCCACAGTAAAAGACTTTAGGGACTTCCCTGGTGGTGCAATGGTTAGGACTCCGCACTCCCGATGCAGTGGGCCGGGGTTCGATCCCTGGTCAGGGAACTAGATCCCACATGCAAGCTGCAACTAAGAGTTCGCATGCCACAACTAAGAAGCCCGAGTGCCGCAACTAAGACCTGGTGCCACCAAATTAAATAAATAAATATTTTTTAAAAAATTAAAAGACTTTAACCTAAAGTCGCCACCACAGTCAAAAGGCAAGTGATAGAGTAGGAAAGATATTTGCAATACATAACTTCGAGAAACAGCTCTTATTCAGAATATATAAAGAACTACAAATCAATAGAAAAAGTCACAAACCCAATAGAAGAACAGCTGAAGTCCTAAACAGAAGCTTCCAAAGAGGAAAGCCCAAAGACCAATAAACATATAACCTCATTAGTAATCAGGAACACTCAGTGTAAAATCGAGAGATAACAGACAAATCCATTGGATCGTTTAAAAAAAAAAAAAGGCTTGTGGAAGTGTCAAAGTTTGGAAGTACCCAGTAAAGTTGCAGCTATGCATACTCTATGACTCAGCAATTCTGTTCCTAAATACCTGTCCTATTAAACTGTAAGCACAGAGGTATCAGGGCACATGTACACGAATGATCATGGCAAGGTTGCTTTTAATATCCCTAAACTGGAAACAACCCCTATGTCCATCAACAATAAAATGGTTAAATAAAGTGTATTTTATTCATCCACAATGAAAAGAGCTAGTTAAGCGAGGTACAAGCAGATCTTCAAGACAGTGAAGAAGCCAGAGAAAACAATAACAAAGTACACGATTCCACTTTAAAAAAGTTCAAAAACAGACAAAAAACTAAAATGTCTTTTTAGAGTTCATAATTGTGCGGTAAAATTATAAAGAAAAGGCAGGTAGTGAATACCAGAAATCAGGATAGCTGCTGCTGGCCGGTGAGGGGTTAGATGGAGGAGGAGCACATGCGGTCACTCAGGGCTGTCAATCAAGGCCAGCGGCACAACTGGTGGGACCCAATGCAAAAATCTTCTTTCTTTCTTCCGTCGTCTCTCTCTCTCTCGACATGTCATGGTGTTTTCTAATTTGCTATTTAACGTCGCTCTCCCTTGGGTATAGCGATTCTTTTTGGTCAAAGGCAGACCCTCACAGGCAGCCGCGGCCTGACCCCCAACTCAGCGAGGGGCGGGGAGAGGGAGGGGCTGCGCACCACAGCGGTTACATCCTGCGTCAGCTCGGAGTGCTCAGGCCAGTGCAGAGATGGGCAAGGAGAGATCCGCCAGAACCCAGAAATTCAAAGATGAATGGTTAAGAATTTCATGATGATGATGAGCACTGAACCACAAGCAGAGTGGAGAGAGTAAGGGGTCGGAAGGGGTGGGCTTCTGAGCCTCTGCCCTGTGCCTCTGCGCTGTTTGCATGCCCAGAAAGCTGGCCCTGTTGACAATGTTCTATTTCTTGACCTGGGAAGTATTTATATAGATGCTTGTTTTACCAAAACTGCTTAAATTGGACATTTATGTTTTGTGCACTTTTTTGGTGTGCTTGCTGTATTTTAAACTAGGTAAAAGAAAGCATGGTATAAAACAGCATGATCCTTAGCTGCAATAAAATAGAATTATTCATGTATAGACATGTATATACTGGTATATGCATATAATTGTTTTTCTAGAAGGAAACACAGAACTTGCTAACATTGGTTGCTTTTAGGGACACAGATTTGGGGAGATGAGCGGAAATAGGCTTTTATTTTTCATATTGAAACTTTTTGTATTATTTGAATTTACCATTATGTTCATGTGAAGATTATGTACTAATTTGCATATTTTGAAATTAATTTATTTAATTGCTTATTTTGCAATAAAACCAGAAAAGTTCAATTATATTAAAAGCTTTAGAGGGAAGAAAGGCAGGGGAAAATGCTTTTCAAAGAATATTTTGAATCCTTTCAGAAAGCAAAGAATATTTTGATGATGTCAAAAACACTCTTATAATTTAGGTTTCATAAATCATTTTCCATATTGTCTATTGTGAGGTAAATTTACCATGAAGCTAATGGATGTAAGGTTCAGAGTCCCTTAAAAGGCTTGTATCTAATTTTACATTCATAATTCTGTATATTTTTCTTAAAGAAGACCCCTCAGATTATATAAACTTGAAGCTCCCCAAAACCTGATTCCAACCTTGACTGTGAATTATACTTAGAGCAAGAAATTATTACCTGCCCTGAATATGAGGAGTTTTAGACATAAACAATGATCCATGGTTGTTAAGAAAATTTCTTTGTAGGGAGGACAGATTCACTGAAGAGATACTTTAAATCTCAAATTTACATGTCACCTACTCCAGGAATGTTTTCTACTTCTCAGAGGTGAATCATTTCCTTCTGTGTGCTAAGTCTGTACTTTTCCTCTAATTTTATTGAGGTATGTGTCTTAGTCTGTCTAGGCTACTATAAAAAATAAATACCATAGAGTAGGTGGCTTATAAACAAAAGAAATTTATTTCTTACAGTTCTGGAGGGTGGGGAGTTCAAGATCAAGGTGCTGACCGGTTCATGGCTGGTGAGTGTCCACTTTCTGGTTGATAGATGGGCGTCTTCTCCCATGGATGGCAGGAGGAGTGAGGTTGCTCTCTAGAGCCTCTTTTCTGAGGGCACTAATCCCATTCCTGAGGGCTCCACCCTCATGGCCTAATCACCTCCCAAAGACCCTACCTTCAAATATTATCACACGAGGATTAGGTTTCAACATATGAATTTTGTGGGGACACAAACATTCAGTCTATAGCATGTATCATGTGCTTGTTAAGCTACCTGTGAGCTCCAAAATGGCTAGGACCCTCTCCCAATTATTTTTGTACCCCCAGAGCCTAGAAAAGATCCTAGCATGCAATAAATGAGTGACTGAAACTTCTAAAATTACTGTATTGTCTGTAAAGGAAGCATAGTCACAATTCGTCACTTCAGTAAAATTCATATGAAATTGATATATAACTATACCATACATGAACTGATTTGATCACATTTGCAGAAGGTAGACTATAAACTTTTAAGGGCAAGAACCAAACAATATTATAAATTATTTTAAATTATATAAAATTACAAAAAATATGAAAATCCAACATCCCAATATCACGTTTGCTTTAGACTGTTTTTAACAAATAAAAACTTACAAATGGAAACCACCTTTTAGCCATTCCCAGATACCATCCATTGGCCTCTCTCCTAAGAGATGACCACCACCTTGAAGCTGGTGTGTGTCCATTCTATCGATATAGTCTCATTTTTACTATTTAAGAAAATACATCTATAAACAGTATTATTCTGCGTTTTAATACTTCAAGCCAACAATATCTAAATACACATATAATGTGAGCCACATGTGTAGTTTTAAATGTTATAGTAGGCACATTTTGAAAAATGGGAACAGGTAAATTTTAATGTTTTATTTAACCCAGTATAGCCAAAATATAATCATTTGAACATGTAATCAATATAAAAAATGTTACTAAGCTAATCAATATTCTTTAAAAAAAGTCTGGTACTAAGTCTTTGAAATCCTGCTGGTAGTTTATACATACCGGCACATCACAGTTCAGATGCTAAATTTAGATTTCATAAAATTTAAGTTGAAAAAATAGATTCCTAACCAAGTTGTTCCAAACATATTTAAAAGTTTTCCAATAACTGAAATCAGTTTTAAAATTTTAAATGAATTAAAATTAACAGTTCAGTTTTTCAGTCACAATAACCACATTTCGAGTGCTAATATCCACATAAGGCTAGCAGACACACCGTTGGGCAGTGCAGCTTGAAAAGATAACACAAATACTCACCATTCAGCATCTTTCTTTTGCCCACTACATTTTTTTTTTCTTCCTTTGCTATATCCTAAAACATAAGTGCACAGATGGACTGAATGGCACTGAATTTCAGGGCAGATGACAGTTTACATTTTTAAAAATTCATCTATCAATAAGTTTACTCAGTAAATATAAAAGAACTTTAAAAAAAAACCCTACTGCTTTCTATCTTTGTTTAAACAATGGGATAGTTAAACAAGATATACGTACTGATAAATAATGACGCGCTGCAATTAGCAAAGGCGCAGCTTTCGTACTAGCCTCTCCCAACCTTCCACCCCGCCCTCCACACGCACGCACGCACACGTACACATGCACACGCGCGCGCACGCAGACACGTACACAGACACGCGCGCGCCGACGACGATCCCGGAGCTGCGCTTTCCCTGCGCTGTCGGTCGGGCGCGCGCCTTCGGGCTCCGGGAGCCCCAGGCTGACCGAGACTCGGAGGGGCTACACGTCCCTTTTAAATGCTATTAGACCGGCTCCCAGTTCCCTCGAGGAGAAAGCGGAGAGGCAGGGGGTGGAAGCGAAAAGCAGCCCCGTTAAGTCCACTTGTCAGCAGCTCCACCTCAAGAAGCGACAGTGTGCGCCCCGCAAGCCAGCGCGTTCCTCGCAGGGACAATGCGAGGATCTGGAGGCGGCCTCCAGCCCGACATCGGCCCCATCCCGGCGCCGAGGTCGGGACGCGCGTTTCCCCCCGGCAGGCGCCCTCACAGACAGTCTGGGGCGTCAGTCAGCGGAACTGCTATCAGATCCCGTGTGTTAGCTGCGGGACCTCCGGGACCCGAAAAATGCCAGGGCTTCTCCTCGGTCTGGGTTTCCCACAAAAACGTAGTCATACCAAAAACTTTTTCCACAGATACGAAAACAGCCCGAAACTGCTTTCCCACAAGCTCCCTCCCCTTCCCTCCTACTCCCGCCCCCCCGCGTTTTGTGCTTCGCCTCAGGAGTTGAGTAACCTCTTCGTATAAATTGCCAGCTCTGCAAAATTCAGTAGCTAAACACAGCCCAACTTCCCGGGAGAGACCAGAAGCCAGAAAACCTCGCAACCCCAAACACACGCCCCTGTTTTCGCCGTGTTTCACCCAAAAAAAAAAAAAGGCCCGACCCGCCTCCGCGCCATGAATGCTGGGATAAGTAGTTCCCCTAAACCGCGAAGCGCTGGGTCAGATTGGAGCTCAGGTTGGCTCCCCGGAAGAAAACTACAATTCCCGTGGTGCCATGCGACAGAGTGGAAGGGGCGGGACGGGCAAGGGCGCAACGCGCTTGCGCAGGTCGAGGGCCGGAGGGAGGCGGAGGCGCAGTGGTGTAACTGCTGAGGAGTCTCCTCCATGTGACAGTGAGCGGCGTCCCGGTTCCAGGCGACGCCAGATTCTGGTTCCCGACCCCAAGCCCCGTCCACTGTCCCGGCGCCAGCAGACACCGGCAGGCCGGGGGCCCACGGTGTTGTCCGGAGGCCGCGGGCGCAGAGTGAGTAGCCGCCGCCGGGCAGGTGCCTGAGGGACAGCCTAGACCCCGACGTCTCCCGAGAGGCGAGCGGCGCGGCGAGCGGGGCTTCTGTCAGCGCGTCTCCGCGAGCGCGGGGACATGAACGGCTTCACGCCCGAAGACATGAGCCGCGGCGGGGACGCGGCCGTCGTCATGGCCGCCGTGGTCGCCGCTGCTGCCGCCGCCGCCGCCGCCTCGGCTGGGAACGGGGCCGGCGCGGGCGCCGGGGCCGAGGTGCCGGGCGCCGGTGGGGTCTCGGCAGCGGGGCCCCCGGGAGCGGCCGGGCCGGGCCCGGGGCAGCTGTGCTGTCTGCGCGAGGACGGCGAGCGGTGCGGCCGGGCGGCGGGCAACGCCAGCTTCAGCAAGAGGATCCAGAAGAGCATCTCCCAGAAGAAGGTGAAGATCGAGCTGGATAAGAGCGTAAGTGACGGCGGGACGGGCCTGCCCTGCGCGCCCCGCGGGCGCTTGGGGAGTGGAGCAGACGGGACGTCGGTGGGGTGCGGGGCCCCCAGACCTGGGCGCAGCGCGAGCCCGTTCCGGCGTCTCTAGTAGGAAGGAAACAACAATGTGCTGCAACTCGGCCCTCCGCCCGCAGCCGACAGGCTCGCGCGCCACCTCACCCGCGCCCTGCCTCCCCCTCCTCCTCCGCGGAGGCCGGGGCGCGAAACAAAGGGGGCGGCCGAGCAGAGGGCCCGGAGTAGCTGTCCTGCAGCCCGGCGGCTCCTTGTGGAACGGAGGCGCCTTCTTTGTTTTGCTGCCCGAGCCGGCACTCGGCCCCGGGGAGTAGCTCCCCCGGTCTGGGGACAGTGGAGTGCTGGTAGGGCCTGACGCCGCGGGCGACAAGGATCCCGTTCCCCGTCCCGCGGGCGCGGGTGCAGGGGACGCCTGGCTGCGAGCCGAGCGGCCGTGTCAGCATCCCGGGCAGCCGCTCCCAACGTGGGGAGCGCGCAGCCTCTGCGGTTTTGCCCTCCGTTTGGCAGCCATCAGGGTTTCTTTCTTCGTCCTTTCGCACGTTTGTTCTTTTGACCGTCGCTGAGGTTTTTAGAAACGGCCATTTCCACTTACCGGAGCTCTGGGCGACGGTAATAAATAACAAGATGCCAGAACCGGCACACATTGTGCATCTTTTTAGCTTGCCCTTAGCTTAGAGGTTAATTTAAAAGCCTATTAGCTCAGTCCTCAATTGTTTTTTTTTTAAGGAGTAACTGCTAATGTACGAAACCCGGTATTTCAGATGTTACGGTACAGCTCTCAGAACTATGTAATTAAAGTTTTCTGCATATTCAGTTAGTTCCTCCGTCGTGTTCATGAGAAACTTTTCAGGTATACTTGAATAATTTCACATAGCTTTGGTTGGAAAAACGTATTACTGATAAATGCATTTATTTAATACGCAGAGAAGTTCATAGTTCAAATTTAAATTTAGGATGTGAAATCAGCAACTTATTTGTAAAAATGGATAGTTTTGTGCTCGATTATAATTTGAGTATTAAGTTAGCAAGGTTAGGAAGCATACATTACGGTATTTTAAAATGCTCTTTAAGTAGAGAAAATGCTATCAAATAGCAAAATTGTGAACAGCATCATTTTCCCCTTGTTAAAAAAAAAAAAACAGCATGACTGAACTAATCTAGTTCACCATCGCTGCAATTTGATGACAGAATCCAGACGGTAGGAATTTCTCGTTCTTCTCTGTGTCTCGCTTCCCTTATTGGCACCTCTCCCCGCCCCACCCCCAATCTTCTTAACAATATTACCAGACATGGTAGGTTTTAACTGGGTTCAGGACTGGAGTAGAAAGAAACGTGCGTTGTCTTAACAATGGCCTGTTTGGACTGTTTTTATTTTTAATAATTCACTGTTACATATTTTTAATACATAGACACATTTTACGGCAATCATAAGTAGTCTGTGAAACTTTTCTGTTTCAGGCAAGGCATCTTTACATTTGTGATTATCATAAAAACTTAATTCAGAGCGTTCGAAACAGAAGAAAGAGAAAAGGGAGTGATGATGATGGAGGAGATTCACCTGTTCAAGATATTGATACTCCAGAGGTAGGTGAAAGTTTTCGTATGTTAAATGTAAATCTTAAGTCCTCCATTCTGAAAGTTTTATTTAAAAAATATGAACAAATTTTAAAAATACTTAAAACATTTGAAAAATCTGAAAATGAAAGCAAAATTAAATATGGCCAGTTAACATGCAGTTACACAATTGGACTTGTTACAGTTTCAATTGACAACTCTTAGAGCTCTGTTGTCTTATAAGTTCTTTTTTTGGTCCCTGGTCTTTAATAATTATGCTCAAAAGATTGAAGTGTTTAATACATTTGTAGTTTTGATTATATAAAAGGCATTTTTAATAATGGAGTTAAGTTTTCATTGTGTTGAAATTGCATTGTTGTTATATATAACAAAGCTAAGTCTTTAACAAATGATATGTTAATTTTTTCCAGGTTGATTTATACCAATTACAGGTGAATACACTTAGGAGATACAAAAGACACTTCAAACTCCCAACCAGACCAGGACTTAATAAAGCACAGCTTGTGGAGGTATATATGAGTTTTAAGCTATTTAACCTTTAAATGAACCTGTTCATATAAAAAAGGGTCATTAAATGCTAATGACATTGTTAATGTAGCATATATAACAATACCTTTTATCAGGAGTTAGAAAAATCAAAGTTAGTAAAAAAAGCTATTGTGGAAGAAATGTTTGTCTACCACGTAGGAAATTCCTTTGTGTAATGACTACTCAATGGATTGTGTGCAGTTTTCTAAGCATCTTCCAATAATGACTTTCAGAAATAGTGAGTGAAAGGTTTTTTAATTCTCATTCTAGAAACCTGTTTTTTTTAAAATTCTATTTGTTAAGTAAACATTTATTGAACACCTAATTGAGGCTTAATAAAATAAATTAATAAACTTTGATGTCTTTGTTAGAATTTATTTTTTGAAGTTTTTGATGGAGTAGGTTTTACAGATAAGCCCCTAAACAGTATTCCCATACCTGGCTGATTTAACTATTTCAGAACTTGTCCTGGTTGATGTTAGTTTTATTTGAAGCACCCATGTTTTTACATCTAGAAGATGCAAAGACTTGTATCCAAGCTTTTACTTATAGTTTCTTGATATAGGACTTGTAGTACTTCAGTGAATTTTATAAAATTGAGTGTGTTTGTGTTCTCAGGAAATAATAGAGCCAAGAAATCTGTACATCATATTAAGATATTTATAGATTTATATGTTTGTACTTCAATCATATTTAAAAGAAAAATGCTTAACCTATTCGACAGGATATAAGTAAATATATAAATAAGTTTTCTTATATTCTTCAGCTTGAATTTAGTAATCCAACATTTTCTAAAATGTGCATATTGAATAAGATAGAAGATGAGTAGAATGCTTTTTAACATTAAGGTCCGGTATATTAAGGCTTTAGCCAGAGCTGCATCTTTCCTTCTTGCCTAGGCAACAAAAATCTAATTTTTCTTTAAATTTGATTTAAAAGATCACATCCTTTTTAGATTGTATAGTACATTAATATTAACATAAATATAGATATTGCCTGCCATGATGAAACTATATTGATATATATACAGTTTACTAATCAAGTGAAGGTACCTTTGTTTTGGGACAAATGAGAACTGAAGAAATGATTATTTTAAATGTTACATTTAAATGTATATATTTTTTAAATGCGGAAATCAAACTTGAAGTTTTTGATAATCTGATCTTCTTTTTAAAAAGTTAAATTATTTCTAGAGTTATTTTCTTTTTTAGAAATGAGAAATCCAAATAGTCACGAGTGTTATAACTTACTCAGAAATGCAGATATTTACAAATGATTCCAGAGTTGAGTGACTGTCCTCCTTAAGTCTCTTAATTATCTTTCTCTTTAAGAAGTTTTATCTTCTAGAATCTAAATATGCATATCAGCGCCCCAGTTTAGTCTATTATACTTCTATTCGTAGTTGCAGTGCACAGAATGAAAAGGCAAGAAAGCAGGTAAACATTCTTCAGTGGACATCCCTTTTTCCCTTCTCATTTTCCATCAATAATTTTTATTCAGAATAATTTTCAGGGAACCTTAACAAAAAATATTGCCAATGAATGAATGTAAGTTGTAGCAGACATATTTGTAAGATAATTCATGATTTGTTTCTATAGTACCAAAGCTTTTTCAACTTAATGTTTATCCTTTTTCCATAAGTAGAGACTAAACCATTATATGATGCATGTGGACTCCTACATTCTGTTCTGTTTCATTGATATTTGAAGTTTAAAAGTAAAACTACTTAAATCCTAATCTAGATCTCAGTTATAAAATTCAAAATAAGTAAAAGGAAATACACATTCTAATTAATGTATAGTTAATTGAGTGGGCCAAGGGATCCTTTGAAATCACACTATCTCTTGTTCACAATATCTTACTCTTATATGCTTTTCATCCTGTTGGTTCTTTGTTAAATTTAAATTTATTTTTAAAAGGAAATAGCTCTTACCATCACACATTTTCTTTTGATGACAGTATTTTTTACCTAGTTTATAAAATCTGTTAATATCTATAATTTAATTTCCTCAATTTTTTTTTTCTTTATAGATAGTTGGTTGCCACTTTAGGTCAATTCCAGTGAATGAAAAAGACACCTTAACATATTTCATCTACTCAGTGAAGAATGACAAGAACAAGTCAGATCTCAAGGTTGATAGTGGTGTTCACTAGGAGAGATGGAATTGAGAGTAAGACTTGGATGTTCATGTTAAGACTGCTTACTGCTTTTTCACATGTAGAAATGTTCCTTGTGTATTTTTTCTACAGAAGATTTTCTCTGGTTTTATTTTCTTTGTTTCTGAGTCTAATATTTAGTTGGAAACTCATGTAAAATGAGCTTTCCTAGATTAAAAAATATTTTAAATAAAGGTTATTACTATTATAGTTGCTTCAGTGTATTTATTTTGTGAAACTTGATTTTTATTTTAAACTGACTTTTATTTAGGGACCAGTATTAATTGAGATTTTAATGTGAAGATTATTTTGTTACCTTTTTTCTTTTTTTTAATTCTGAGGAACTAACAGAAGTAACAGATGTAGCACATTTGCTTTCTCTGGGACAGTCTGATTTGGAATTAAGGATATCCTAAATACTATTATTTTTTAAAGTGCTTTTTAGTACTAACAGGTTTGAAATATCAGGAAGAACAAATAGTTTAATGCCTGCCTCCTTCCAAAGAAGACGTGATGTGTCAGCAAAGGTAAACACAGTGCTGAAAATTGAAACCTGAACATAGAATTAAATAGTTTGTTGTTTCTTTAAATTTTGTTTTAGTGAAAAGGTATTTATATGGCACAAATATAGAAAGAACCTCTGCCCTGCCCCTTAATTTTCAGTCATGTTCTGTACTGTTTACACTGCAGATTAAAGCTAATAAATTGGAGAGATCTAGAAATCTAACAAGATCTTAAAATTTTGGTCATACATAGCTCTGACTTGAGTTCTATTTTATTTCCTTTTTATATTTCATTCTCTATCAGTTTTCTCTTAAATATTTTTAACCTCTGCTTTTCCTGAGATTGTATTATTTAACCAGGGTCTTAGAGTTACAAATCAAATTTATAGCTTGTGACATCAGAACAGAACAACAGTTTCAGTGAAGTGTTCTGAGATTGTGGTACAAATTTCAGGATGGAAATGGCCGAGACCATTAATGTAGCTCAGGATATCTCAAGGTTGACATTTGGGCCTGATAATTCTTTATTGTGGGAGGCTGTCCTTTGTGTTGTAGGTTTGGCAGACTCACCGGAGTCCACACACTAGAACCAGTAGAGCTCCAAAAGTGATAACCGAAAATATCTCTAGACATTGTCAAATGTCCCTGGTGGGGACAGAATCACCCCTGATTGGGAACTGCTATGTAGCCAAATTTAAAGAACATGCTGGTTCAAAAACAAAAAAAAAAGAGAACATACTGGTTCAATAGAAGGTGAGTCTTTGTATTTTTAACTGTTCTGAGTGTATTGACAGCTAGAAAATAATGGTGAACTCTAACGCTACTGGTCTTTGTTTTTGCTGTGACCATTTAAAGATTTACTTGCTACTTTATTGATGAGCCAGAGCTTGTAATAATTGGTATTACAGAAACCTCTGGTTTCCAGTACTCCAGAAATCTCCATGAGAAGTTTTTTTCTTAGCTGTATGAAGATGAACCACATAGCTACAAGATGTGGTGGTTTATTTGAAGAAAGTATTACCTCTATATTTTATATTTTTACCTAAATCTATAAAGACTTAGTTTTTCAATCGAAACTTGTCTGTAGGCTTATTTTTTCCTATAAAACCACACTCCATTCTTATGAAAAAAGCTTGAAATTATTTGCTGACATTAAAATGTATGTTTATGAATACAATGAATCAATGTTAGTTTCATAGAATTATGTGCATAAAATGTAGTTGTATAAAAAAGTGAAAAGAGTAAGAGTTGAGTGTTGATTATCCAGTGAAATTAAATCCTCGTTAGAGCAATTTAAAACATGAAAAATTGAGAACTTAAGAGCCTCCCCAAAGATGAGAGACTCAAGAAGCTGCAGTGTACAAGTTTTACATAAAAATTTTAATTCTTTGCTGTTGGGTTTTAAAAATTACGAGTTTAGTGGAAACCTTTTTACTTATCTATATCTGAACAAGAAAAAGTAAATCTCTATAAGTATATGGTTTACTTTTAATATTAGAGCACCAGGAAAAGAATCCAAGTTTGACTACCATTGGAGTAGAATGTGTAGCAGCAGCTCAAGAAATAAGTTATTTGGTAACTACCTTTTACTGGATAATTTAGCAAAAGGCTAAAAATTAATGTCTGAAATAAATTTCTTTAAGAAAGTAAGCTCTATTATTTCTACATAAAGTTTTTTATTTAATTGATGTTAGCCTTTAATACAATTTGGTAGTATTTAGTGTATTCACAATGTTGTGCAACCACCAGAGCTCTATTTTAAAAACTTTTCCTTACCCCATAGAAACACTGATAAGTAACTACTCCCAATTCCACCTCTTCCCATCCCCTGATAACCTCTAATCTTTCTGTTTCTATGGACTTGCCTATTATGGATATATCATGTAAAGGGAATCATACAGTACATGTCCTTTTGTTTCTGGATTTTTTTTGCTTTAATACTTTCAAGGTTTATCTAAATTGCAGCATATATTAGTACTTTTTGCTTTTTATGGCTGAATAACAGTCCATTGTGTGAATTTGTTTTTCCAGTCATCCATTGATTGGAAAATGTGTTTTTCACAATTTGTTTTTCCAATTTGTTTTTCCAATCACATTTGGAAAGTCACAATTTGTTTTTCCAATCATCCATTGATGGACATTTAGATATTTGGATTTCCACCTTTGGCTATTATGAATAATGCTGCTATAAACATTCGTGTACAAGTTTCTGTGTGGACATGTCTTCCTTTTTCTTGGATATATATCTAGGAGTGGAGTTGCTGAGTCACATGGTAATTCTGTAACATTTTGAGGAACCTCCAAACTTTTCCATAGTGGCTGTATCATTGTACAGTCCTAACAGCTGTTTCTCCAAATTGCTAATACTTGTATTTCCTTTTTTTTTTTTTTTTATTAAAGCCATCCTACTAGGTGCGAAGTGGTATCTCACTGTGGTTTTGATTCACATTTCTTTTCAGTTCCTTTGTTCATTTTTAAATTGGGTGGTTTTTGTCGTTGCTGAGTTGCAGGAGTTCTTTTTTTTTTTTGCGGTACGCGGGCCTCTCACTGTTGTGGCCTCTCCCGTTGCAGAGCACAAGCTCCACACGCGCAGGCTCAGCAGCCATGGCTCACGGGCCCAGCCGCTCCGCGGCATGTGGGATCTTCCCAGACCGGGGGCACGAACCTGTGTCCCCTGCATCGGCAGGCGGACTCTCAACCACTGCGCCACCAGGGAAGCCCCTGTAGGAGTTCTTTATTCTAGGTATTGATTCTACATCCAATATATGATTTACAAATATTTTCTCCCATTCTGTAGATTGCCTTTTCACATTCTTGTTAATGTTCTTTGATGCATCAAAGTTTAAAATTTTTATTTAGTACAATTAATTTTTTTCTTTTGTTGCTTATACTTTTGGTGTCAAGCCTAAGAATCCATTGCCAAATCCAATGTTATAAAGATTAGCCCATATGTTTTTTCTAGGAATTTTATAGTTTTAGCTCTTAAATTTAGGGCATTGACCCATTTTGAGTCAATTTTTGTATATGGAGTGAGGTAGAGTTCCAGCTTCATTCTTTTGAATGAGGTTATCCAGTTCCAGCAGTATTTGTTGAAGAGACTGTTTTTTCCCCACTGAATGGTCTTGGCACCTTTGTCAAAAATCAATTTGCCATAGATGTTTTGTTTTATTTCTATATTCTCAATTCTGTTCCTTTGGCCTATATTTCTATTAAGCCAGTACCATACACATTTGACTACTGTAGCCTTGTAGTAGGTTTTAAAATCAGAAGGTTTGAGTCCTCCCAGTTTGTTTTTCTTTTTCAGTATTGTTTAGGATATTTGGGGCCCCTTGCAGTTCCATATGAATTTGAGGATTGGCTTTTCTATTTCTGGGAAAAAAAAAAAGACCATTAGAATTTTGATGAGGCTTGTACTGAATCTGTAGATCGCTTGACAGTTGCCATCTTAAAAATGTTAAGTATTTCAATCAGTGACCATGGATTATCTTTCCATTACTTTTAGGTCTTCTTTAATTTCTTTCTGTAATGTTTTGTAGTTTCCAATGTACAGGTCTTTCACCTCTTTGGTTAAATTTATTCATGATATTTTATCCTTTTTGATGTTATTATAAATGGAATTGTTTTATTAATATCTTTTTTTGGATTGTTCCTTACTGGTGTATAAAACACTGATTATTGTGTGTTGACCCTGCTGAATTCATTTATTAGCTCTAGTAGTATTTTTGTGGATTTTATGATATTTTCTATATATGGAATCATGTTATCTTTAAATAGAGATAATTTTACTTCTTCCTTTTTAATTTGGATGCCTTTTATTTATTTTTCTTGCCAAATTGCTCTGACTAGGACTTACAGTACAATGTTGAGTAGTAGGGATGAAAACAGGCATCCTTGTCTTTTTCTTTATCTTATGAAGGCAGCTTTCAGTCTTTCACCATTGAGTATAATGTTAATTGTGGATATATCGAAAATGCTCTTTATTTTATTAAGGAAGTTTCCTTCTATTCTTAGTTTGCTGAGTTTTTTAATCATGAAAGGGTGTTGAATTTTGTCAAATACTTTTTCTATAACTATTGAAGTAATCATGTTTTCCTCCCCTTTGTTCTGTTAATTTAGTGTATTACATTGAATTGTTTTCTTTGGTTGAACCACCCTTGCATTCCTGGGATAAATATCACTTGGTTATGGTGTATAATCCTTTTAGTGTGCTGTTGGGTTTGGTTTGTTAGTATTTTGTTGAAGATTTTTACATCTATATTCATAAGGGATATTGTTCTATATTTTCTTCTGCTGTCTTTATCTGACTTTGTTATCAGGATAATGCTGGCCTCATTGAATGTGTTAGAAAGTGTTCTCTCTTTTTCTATTTTTTGGAAAAATTTGAATAGGAGTGATGTTAATTTATCTTTTATCTTTTTGAATTCGCTAGCAAAACCATCTGGTCCGGGACATTTCTTTGATAGAAAATTTTTGATTATTCATTCAATCTCTTTACTTATTATAGGGCAGTTGAGGTTTTCTATTTATTCTTGAGTCAGCTTTGGTAATTTTGTGTTTCTAGGAATTTGTCCATTTCATCTATTTTATTCAATTTGTCATACAATTGTTCATAGTGTTCTCTTATAATACTTTTAATTTCTGTAAGGTTGGTTGTAATGTCCCTGCTTTTATTTGTAATTTTAGTTATATGTACTTTCTCTCTCTCTTTTTTTTTTTTAGTAGTCTAGCTGAGGGTTTGTTAATTTTGCTGATATTTTATTTGGTTTCATTGATTTTTTTTTTTTTTTTTTTTGGGCTGCATTGGGTCTTCATTGCACATGGGCTTTCTCTAGTTGTGGTGAGTGGGGCTACTTTTCATTGCGCTGGGCAGGCTTCTCATTGCAGTGGCTTCTCTTGTTGTGGAGCATGGACTCTAGGTGCGTGGGCTTCAGTATTTGTGGCACATGGGCTCAGTAGTTGTGGCTCATGGGCTCTAGAGCGCAGGCTCAGTAGTTGTGGCATGCAGGCTTAGTTGCTCTGCAGCATATGGGATCTTCCCGGACCGGGGATTGAACCCGTGTCCCCTGCATTGGCAGGCGGATTCTTAACCACTGCACCACCAGGGAAGTCCCTCTAGTTTCTTAAGGTGCAAAGTTCAGTTGATTTGAGATCTTTCTTCTGTATTAATGTATATGTTTGCAGCTATAAATTTCTCTCTGAGTACTTCTTTTGCTGCATCCCATAAGTTTGGTATGTTTTATTTTTGTTTTCATTCATCTCAAAGTATTTTCTGACTTTCCTGTTTCTTTCTTCTTTGACTCATTGGTTGTTAAGGATGCATTGTTTAATTTCCACATATTTGTGGATTTTCCTGTTTTTCTTCTGTTATTGATTTCTAGCTTCATTCCATTATGGTTAGAGAAGATAGTTTGTATAATTTCAATTTTTTTAATTTATGGAAAATTGTTTTATGGGCTAACAGACTATCCTGAAGAATGTTCCATGTGCACTTGAGAAGAATGTGTCTTCTGCTATTGTTGGGTGAAGTGTTCTGTATATGTCTGTTAGGTCTAGATGGTTTAGAGTATTGTTCAAGTCCTCTGTTTCCTTTTTAATCTTCTGTCTAGATGTCTATCCATTATTTAAAGTAAAGTATTGAGACCTCTACTATTATTGTAGAACTATTTCTCCTTTCAGTTCTGTCAGTGTTTCCTTCATATATTTTCTGGCTCTGTTGTTTGGTGCATATATATCTATAATTTTTATATCTTGTTGTGGATTGACCCTTTTAACTATAAAATGTCTTTCCTTGTCTCTTGTACAATTTTTTTAATCTAAAATCTGTATTGTCTGATATTTGTATAGCCATGCCAGCCAGCTCTCTTTTAGCTGCTGTTTTTATGGATTTACATAGTTTTGATAGCGAAATTCAGATTATGATCTAGGCAAGTGATGGTGGTTCAAAATAAATTTTTGTCATGTTATTGCTTATTTATTTAACTGGAGTTAGTTTAAAAGTGTCAAGAAATGTCTTATATGCATATATATATTTTTTAAGTGTGTGTACTGTTTACTATAGAATTTATTCTTTGGGGATTAGGATATTTCTTATATTTCTTTGTAGCTAAAAGCTGATACTATAAACTTTAGTTTACTATATGCATCATGTCCCAGTTGCATTTATAGTCTACATAGTCAACTATAGTTCTCAATCATATTAATTGCTACTAGATTATCATATATGTGTTTGTGTGTGTGTGTATTGTATGTGTGTGTATTCCCTTTAATGTATATTTAAAGTAGACATCAAGTCAGTTTTATACCCATAGTACCCAACAGACTTACGTTCTGACTTCTAAAACTCTGGAAATGGAGATCACATATACTTCTTTCGTTGAAAATTTACTATAGGTTTTTATTTGTAAAATTCTGAGAGTGTATTGGCTACATGTATGGCATGCATTTCTCTCCAGGTATACCACTATACCAAGTTGAGCACATTTTGGTGATACCATTCTATAGAAGTAAATTGAGGAAGCTAATTCAATGTTAATTTACTATACTTTTCTAATATCAGTTTCTCTTTAATTCTTTGACAGAAAAATTTAGGTTTAGGTGGTTAATGCAGTATGATTTAGAAATATATGAATTTGATGATTTTTTCCTTTTGGGAAAATTATTTTAAAGCCCATAGTATTTTACTGGTAAGATTATTTACATTTTAAAAGTACCTGTCATAATACTTTGCTAAGACAATTTATTATTGAAAGAACTCATGTATATTTCTGGGCAATTATAAGGAAGTTAAGGTTGCAGAATGAGCTGTGAATGTTCTTACCTGTCCTCTCCCTCTAAGAGTTGTTGCTCATTGTTTTGTTTCTCCATGTTGCTTCCAATTCTCTAATAATCCTTTAGGATTAGTACCTAATCCCAGTAAACAAAAATATTCAAGGAGTCCCTATGGATTATGATGAGGAAAAGAAAAATTTTATCAAGAAGAGATGAGCTATTAGTAAGTATTACTGTCAACTTTGTGCTCAGCACCATGGAATTCATAGTAAGAACAAGAATATAGAAAGTCAAAGATAAAAATACAGAAATTGTTATTCATTTAAGCATTTAACATATATGAGCTATCTGAAATGTACTTGTCGCATACAAGTAAAAGTTTGCTTTCCTAAAAAGGAAATAGATTATCTGATGCTATTAAATAAAGCAGTGGTTAAGACTCTAGATGCTAGAGGAAAACTGTCATATTCAAAACCTGGCTTTACTGCTCTGATAATGTAACTTAATATGAGCTACTTAATCTCTAAGCCTTGGCATTTTTGTCCATAGAACAGGGATTGTGATAGTACCTACCTCGTTCAGTTGAAACACAGTGTTTACCACAATAGTACATTTTTAATAAAAGCTTAGTTGTCTTGTAGCTAAAAGCTATTGAAAAAAATAAGGATCTATTCATTAAATGACTGAATGAGATGTTTGCTTTTAAAAACATATTGATCAAGTCAGAAAAGGTTGCATAGGTAAATTGTGTGAACATTCATGTTTTTATATTTATTTGGTAAAACATATTGACCAAGTCAGAAAAAGTTGTATAAGGTACATTGTGTGAACATTCACATTTTACATTTATTTGGTAATTTACATAAAAAACAGTGTGTGCTTCTATAATGCATTCATTTCTAAAAGAATGTAATGCAATTTGATATTACAAGTTATTTCCAGAAAGGAGAGAATATGAAGAATAGTCATAATCTATAAAATTCCATTTATTAAATATTTAGCTTTTTTCCAAATACTATTTTTCTCATCATGTTTTGAGTGCAGTAATAAGGGAATATTTAGTAAAAAGCCATTGTTGAATTGCCTTGGTTTTTTCCTCCCTCAAAGAGAGACTATACCAAGTAGAAAATGTACTGGTGATTTTCTTTATTTACCTATTCTATGCACTGTTTCAGAAAGGATATAAGACTTCTGTTATTGTGTTAGTTTGACTTTAATACCTGTCAATTCAGTGAAGGAAAAAAAAGCTCAATCAAATCATATACTATGTTGATAAAACAATATATTTGAGTTTTTTTAAAACAATTCCACTTCTTCATGCCTTTTTGTAGAAGTCATACTATTTGAAAACATGTTCTGACTTATGTTTTTGCAGCTTTTAAGAGGAACTGAATTCTGATTACCTCAAAATTGTTTTGTTTAGCCCAGTAACACCTATTGAACACTGAAACTGTTCTGGGTGTGGTCTCGAGAAACAGATCAGGGACCTCCAAGGATGTATTTCAGTGAAACAATGTCACTGTAACTCAAAATGGTTATCTCCTAGATTTACTACAAGTGTGGTGCTTCTCAAACGTTTCCCCACAGCAGTACTTTGTATAGCACCCTACACTTCTCCTTTGTAGCAGCAGGCTTCACATTTATAAATATTTGTAATGATTACAGTTTTGTTAGAATACAAGTTCCAAGAGGAGAAGTCCATCTTATTCATTACTACATCCCCAAATCTTAATAACAGCTGGCACTTAGCGAGTATCTAATAAATTTTTATAGCATGAAGGACTTTCTGAAATTAATTCTGTTGGCTACTCGTCAGTACACACCTCCAAAGGTGTGGAGCATAGTCCAAAACTGCCTCTAACACCCAGAAAATATCTTTGAAGGCATCTGTTTTATTTACCTTTAAAATTCATGTGACTTTAAATTCTGATCCATTACATGTTTCTTTTAATGTGTTTTGTTATTCCCAAGAAAAATGGACACGTCAGGGGTATGTAGCATAGTTTTAAGGATACAACTATGTGAGTGTTTTGGAACTGGAACTGTCTTCAAAGTCTGTCTTGAGTTTTAGCAAATACCTTAAACTTGAGTTAGCATCTGAAAAGTGGGTTTAAGAATACTTATCTTGATGATTTTGTGGTTTTTTAAGACAGCAAAATGCAAATGTGCTTAAAGTACTTGGCATACATAGTATATACTCAAATATTGGCTCCCTTTTCCCCCTCTTACTAGAAAACTTCTAGTTTCCCTTCCGAGAACCTCAATTTATCTCTGGTTCTTTTCATTAAGTATACATGATCTGTCAGGAACTGAAAGTATTCTCCATCTTTGAGCCAGGGTTATGGCTCTTCCTCTGAGGGACAGAATTCTTTTACTGAGCACAGTGAACACCTTGTAGATGAAAATTTTCTAGTCAAAAATTTTAAACAATTTCCACAGAGAAAAATTAAATGGAATTTTTATTACTGCTAATTTAACACAAGTTTACTTAGGCAAGTAAGAATTTATAGAATCTGTGCTTTATTGCACTGCATAGGAACCAGAAATACAGCTACACTGTTAGAGTGTGGTTTGTGGGGAATTAAGAATGGTGTTGTCTGGAATACAGGATGATTCTCAGTGATTGTTGCAAGGAATCACGAAAGAGATCTTTGGTCCAAAGAAGACATCTCTGAAAGAGAGCAGAACATGAATTAAATCCAGCTGAAAGTTAAGATACATGTTAGACTTTTCTGAGCAAGAAATGGACGGTGATTTCCAGGATTTCAGATACGGCTATTCTTTTTAGGTGAATAAAGTACAAAGAGAGTGAGTGGGAGGACTTTTGCCACAAGAGCAGCAAAGACCAAGAAGGTAATCAATTCTTCTACTTTCCCCCATCTGCCATGGACATTATGCTGTCGTTTGTCTATAAAGAAAAGGAAAGATTGGGTGATTTCAAAACCTTACAAGCATACCAAAATATTCATTTCTCTGATATGGGTGGGGATAGGCCATGAAGTTTAAATCTACAGCTAAGAAACAGAAGATTAAAAATTGGTTGGGAAGTCAATAAGTAAATTTCTAGGTTTTATAGGGAAAGGTGAAATTTTGAGCTACTCAACTCTATCCACTCTTGTTGGAAAGATCACATAAGGTGATGTATAATAAAAATGCACGGTATAATATAAAATTGTGTATATGTGCAAGGTAGTATTATGATTATGGCTCATTAGAAATATACTTAGCATGCAATGTACAGCATGATGACTGTAGCTAACACTGTTGTATGATATATTTGAAAGTTGCTAAGAGAATAGATCCTACAGGTTATCACAAGGAAAAAAGATTTGTAACTATATGAGGTGATTCGTGTTAACTAAACTTATTATGGTAATCATTTCACAATACAGTTGACCCTTGAACAATGCAGCGGTAAGGGGTTCTGAGCCTCTGTGCAGTGGAAAATCCATGCATAACTTTACAGTCAGTCCTCCATATCTGTGGTTCGACATCCGAGGATTCAACCAACCATAGATGGGATAGTACTGTGGTATGTATTATGTTTAGTGAAAGAAATTTACGGATAAGTGGACCCATGCAATTCAAACGTGTGTTGTTCAAGGGTCAGCTGTATATGTATATCAACTCATTGTGCTGTACACCTTAAACTTATACAGTGCTGTATTTAATTATATTCAATGCAACTGGCAAAGTAGAATGGCAAAATAAAATTTGTGTTTATAGGCAAAAAAAAAAAAGAAATATACTTAGATATTTGTTGCTACTGGGAAAACTGTAACCCAAACTCAGATAGAAATTATTTTCATATATCCATACTTCTAGCTCATCCATTAACAATGGATAATCACAAAATTATATCATAAAGTAAGTACATTTCAATAAATTAGTTTCAAGTCTTACAAAAAAGTAAACATGATATTTTAATATTAGATGGCGTTTCATTTATGTAGGAAAAGTTAAATCATTTTATGGAATCAGTTAACTTGAGCTCTTGATATCATTGTTTAATCAAGTGATTCTCAAATTTTATTTTGCATCACAATCACTTGGAGGGTTTAAGCCGTAATTGCTGTGCTTTCTCTCCATTGTTTCTGATTCAGTTGCTTTGGTCTGGGGCCCAGGGATGAACTACGTTTTTAACAAGAACTCAGGTAATGTTGAAGCTGCTGTTCTGGGAACCATACTTAAGAACCAACTGGCTTGGTAGAAAAAATACCCAGGCCAAATCAGAAGACCTGTGTTCTAGTCTCAGTGCTGATATTAGCTAGCTAAGTGGGATAGTGGTCATTTTACCTCTGTACACCTTTCTTTGATAAGATGGTTATATGTGCCCTTTCTAGCTCACAGATTTCTTAGAAAAATGAAAAATATGATGATATGTTGAAAGTAATTTGAAAAAGCTGATTTCAATATGAAGTAGCCAAGATCATAGTATTTGAGCTTCCTCAATAACCAGGAGAAGATTATTTTAAAATCAAGAGCTATAAATATTTATCTACCTTTGTATTATACTTAAAATACATCTACTTTCCAAGTCAGTGGACAGTCTCTATTCAGTTAATTTCTGGTTAACTCATACATAGAGCTAGAAAGTTTTTCTTTCACCATTACCAAACTTTTCCATCCAGTTACTTGATCTGTTTGGGATCTTTTATCTAAAGCCTTCTATTAGTTTTCAAATTAGTTTAAGATGTCAGCCTTGAAGGTGACTTCAGCTACCAGATTTTTGTGTGTGTGTGATTAAAAATCAGATAGGAAAATTAGAATTTAATAGATTGGAGTGTTATTAATTTCCTGTATCTCATTTAGTTTTACTAAAATCTGCCAGACTCGGTCTCTTAAATGAAAACATTCATTTCGGTACATATGGTGATGATCCTAAAAAATAGCTGAGATTTGAACAGGGTTTTACTGAAAAGGGTGATTAATTTTAGCACACTCATTATGAAGGTGTCTTAAAGAGTTGTTGTACATACACTTCACAGCAATATGTTTTGTGATTGCATTTCCTTACTTTGGGCAGCAGAGCAATTCACTGAAGTTGCAGTAACAGATCATCTCACATCCCTTCCCATCCCAGAAGTGATCCTGGATGTTTACATCAATCTTTGTCAGGTCAGCTACTCCTTCTGGAAGATTGTGACAGTTGCGATCTTTCAGTATCTTTCTGTAGCAAGAGAGGCGATTTGCAGGCATGGCTTGGACTCCTAGCAGCAAAGTTAGTCCAACGGTGACAGCAAGTACTATAAATTTCATTTTGGCTTTTGGCCCTGAGATAGAAGAAAAAACAAAATGTATCAGTGTTTATATGTTTGTTTGTTTGGTTTAAAGATGGAATTCATCTGAACATAAAGTCCTGCAGCATTCTCATAAACTCTTGAATAGAAAGAGTGGGCGTTGATTTTTTCTACTCTCTTTGAATGTCTCTCAAGTTTAGTTTTATGACCACCTACAATAAAAATCACTTAGAATATTTGTTAAAAATGACATGCCTGAGCTCCACAAAGAAATATTGAGTGAGAGTTATGTGAGGGAGGGGGAAGGGAGATAGTGGGAAGAGCCAGAATCTGTGTTTTTAAGGACCCAAAGTCATTTTTTTCAGTATATTCAGTAGAGAAAAACTGCTTTTTAAGGTGATAAAACTCAAGTAAATTTCTGGAACAAATAACATCATTGTGTACAGTGATTCTTGACCTTGCATATCCAACAACATTGTCCAAGAATCTGGGTCCAACCCTGACAGAAACAAAAAGCCCAGTTATCCTGACATTGACAGATTATATTCTATAGAGCTATTTATAGTTAAGTTTTTAAAACTTTCAGAATTATTTTGGGGACCCATTTTTGTTGCATATTTTTAGTAATTGTGAACTCTTCTCCCACATGGGTTACATTTTAGCCTCAGTTGAAAACAGAGGCTTGAATTCCCCATAAGAGGCATTTACCCTGTTCTTGAACACCTACTGTGATGGGAAACTCATTGTTGACTAAATCCATATATTCCACTGATACAGTTCTAACGTTTCCCTTACTGGAAAATATTTTTCTGTGGCTTCCACCCACCAGTTCTAGTTTGAACTCTTGGGGTCATACCGCAAGTCTAATTCCTCTTTCAGGAGATAACACTTTAAGTATCGTATCTGCATACAACTATAGAATATGCATTATCTATTGAATCAGGTTTTTCTGGCTTCCATGTTAAACATGAAGAAAATGGAGGCTCTTGTAGTAAAGGAAGACTAGCAAAATAATTGGAGGAACCAGAATCAGACTCCACAGCCATTCAGATTTCATCTTGTTGGCAGGTGCTGAAGTGTCTTTCCTACCTCTGGAGTATTAAAAAGGGAGGAAGAGGGCTTCCCTGGTGGCGCAGTGGTTGAGAGTCCGCCTGCCAATGCAGGGGACACGAGTTCGTGCCCTGGCCCGGGAAGGTCCCACATGCCGCGGAGCGGCTGGGCCTGTGAGCCATGGCCGCTGGGCCTGTGCGTCTGGAGCCTGTGCTCCGCAGTGGGAGAGGCCACAGCAGTGAGGGGCCTGCGTACCGCAAAAAAAAAAAAAAAGGGAAGAAGACAGATATGTATATTGTTCGATGAAAGAAAACAATATTGTTGAAAGGAAATTTTACTATGAAGTTTTCAGTGATTAGATGCACCTCAAAGGTCAGTTATTTTAGGTAAGACAGTGGGTTCAAAAAAAAAAACTTAGTTGTTTTAGAGCAGTTTGGCTTACAATAAAATGGAAAGGTAGCTGCAGATTCCCAGGTACCCCCCTGCCCCACACATGCACAGTCTCCCATGTTATCAACATCCGTCACCACATGGTACATTTTACCAAGGATGACCCTACATTGACACATCCGAATCACCCCAAGTCCATAGTTGGCCTTCGGTTTCATGCCTTGTGTTGTACATTCTATGGGTTGGACAAATGTGTAATGGCTTATACCCATCATTTAAATATCACACATGGTATTTTCACTGCCCTAAAAGTCCTCTGCGCTCTGCCTATTCATCTCTCCCCACCAACCCCCAGCCCCACAGCAACCACTGGTCCTTCTTATTGTCTTCATAGTTTCACCTTTTCCATAATGTCCTATGGATGAATCACACAGTATGTCAGCTTTTCATACTGGCTTCTTTCATTTAGTAATATGCTTTTAAAGTTCCTCCATGTCTTTTCATGGCTTGACAGAGCTATCTTTATTTTTTAGCACTAGATAATATTCCATTGTCTGGATGTACCACAGTTTATTTATCCATTCACCTACTGAAGGACATCTTGGTGGCTTCCAAGTTTTGCCAATTATGAATAAAGCTGCTGTAAACATCCTCATGCAGGTTTTTATGTGGACATGTTTTTAACCTCTGTGGATAAATACAAAGGAGCATGATTGCTGGATTATATGCTAAGATTATGTTTAGTTTTGTAAGAAACCATCAAACTGTCTTCCAAAGTGGCTGGATTATTTTGCATTCCCACCAGCAAGGAATGAGAGTTCCTGTTATGCCATATTCTCACCAGCTTTTGGTGTTGTCAGTGTTGTGGATTTTGGCCATTCTACTAGGTGTGTAGTGGTCTCTCATTGTTTTAATTTGCATTTCCTGATGACATATGATGTGGAGCATCTTTTCATATGCTTATTTGCCATCTGTATATCTTCTTTGGTGAAGTGTCTGTTAAAATCTTTGGCCCATTTTTAAAGTCAGGTTGTTTGTTCGCTTATTGTTGAATTTTAAGTGTTCTTTGTACAGTTTGGATAACAGTCCTTCAGCAGATGTGCCTTTTGCACATATTTTCTCCAAGTCTGTGGCTTATCTTCTAATTCTCTTAATATTTTCTTTCAAAGAGCAGGTGTTTTTAATTTTAATGAAGTTCAGCTTATTAATTATTTTTTCATATATCATGTCTTTGGTATTGTGTCTGAAAAGGCATCACCAAACCCAAGATCATCTAGATTTTGTCCTATGTTATCTTCTAGGAGTTTTAGAGTTTTGTACTTTACTTTTAGGTCTGTGATCCATTTTGAGTTAATTTCTTGTGAAGGGTGTAAAGCCTGTGTTTATATTCATATTGGGCCATGTGGATGTCTGGTTGTTCCAGCACCATTTGTTGAAGAGACTGTCTTTCACATTGTATTGCTTTTGCTCTTTTGTCAAAGATCAGTTAACTATATTTATAGAATTCTATTTCTGAGCTCTCTATTCTGTTCCATTGACCTATTTGTCTATTCTTTCACCAGTACCACACTGTGTTGATTACTGTAGCTTTATTGTTAGTCTTAAAGTCAGGTAGTGTCAATCCTCCAACTTTGTTCTTTTCTTTCAATATTGTGTCAGCTCTTCTGGGTCTTTTGCCTTTCCATATAAACTTTAGAATCAGTTTATCAATGTCCACAAAATAACTTTCTGGGATTTTTATTGGGATTGTATTGAATCTGTACATTAAGTTGAGAAGAACCGGCATCTTGACAATATTGAGTCTTCCTGTCTCCATGAACATGGAATATGGAATATCTTTCCACTTATTTAGTTCTTTGGTTATGTTCAACAGTTTTGTAGTTTTTCCTCATACAGATCTCGTTGTATATATTTTGTTAGATTTATACCTAAGTATTTCATTTTGGGAAGGTGCTAATGTAAATGATACTGTGTTTTTAATTTGAAACTCCACTTACTCATTTTTAGTAGATAGGAAAGCAGTTGACTTTTATATATTAACCTTCTACCCTACAACTTTGCTATGATTTAGTTCCAGTAGTTTTTTGTTGAGTCTTTTGTATTTTCTACATAGACAACCTGTCATCTGCAAACAAAGAGAGTATTATGTCTTCCTTCCCACTCTGTATACTTTTTGTTTCCTTTTCTTCCCTTACTGCATTAGCAAGGACTTCCAGTATGATGTTGAAAAGGAGTTGTGAGAGTCAACATCCTTACCTTGTACCTGATGTTAGCGGGAAAGCTTCAAGTTTCCCACCATTAAGTATAATGTTACCTGAAGGTTTCTTTAGACAGTCTTTATCAAGTTGAGAACATTCCCCTCTATTTTTAGTTTACTGAGAGTTTTTATCATGCTTGAGTTTAAATTTTATCAAATGCTTCTCCTGCATCTATTGATATGATCATGTGATTTTTCTTTTTTAGTCTGTCAATGTGATGGATTACATTAATTGACTTTCAAATGTTGAACCAGCCTTGCATACCTGGGATAAATCCCACTTGATTTTGGTGTATCATTCTTTTTATACTTGTTTGGATTCAGTCTGCTAATAATTTGTTGAGGATTTTTGCATCTATGTTCATGAGAGATATTGGTCTGTAGTTTTCTTTTCTTGTGATGTCTTTGGCTGGTTTGGGTATTAGGGTAATGCTGGCCTCATAGAATGAGTTAGGAAGTATTCCCTATGCTTCTATGCTTTGAAAGAGATTGTAGAGATTTGATATACTTTGTTTCCTAACTGTTTGATAGAATTCACCAGGGAACCCATCTGGGCCTGGTGATTTCTGTTTCGGGAGGTTATTAATTACTGATTCAATTTCTTTAGTAGATACAGATCTACTCACATTATGTATTTCTTCCTGTGTGAATTTTGGTAGATTGTGTCTTTCAAGGAATTGGTTCATTTCATCTAGGTTATCAAATTTGTGGGCTTTTCCTTTATTATCCTTTCACTTTCCATGTGATCTGTAGTGATGTCCCCTCTTTCATTTCAGATATTAGTAATTTTGTGTCCTCTCCTTTTTTTCCCTTAGTTAGCCTGGCTAGAGGCTTATTAGTTTTATAGATCTTTTCAAAGAACCATCTTATGGCTTCATTGATTTTCTGTGTTGATTTCCTGTTTTCAATTTTATTGATTTCTGCTCTAATTCTTACTATTTCTTTTCTTCTGCTTACTTTGGAGCAAATTTAATTTGCTCTTTTTCTAGTTTCCTAAGGTAGAAACTTAGATGATTGATTTTAGATCTCTCTTCTTTTCTAATATATGCATTCATTGCCTTCATAAATTTCCCTCTATGCACTGCTTTTGCTGCATCCTCCAAATTTGGTTAAGTTGTGTTTTCATTTTCATTAAATTCAAAATATTTTAAAATTTCTCAAGATTTCTTCTTTGACCTATGTGTTATTTAGAAATGTGTTTAATCTCCACATGTTCTTCTGTTTTCCAGTTATCTTTCTGTTATTGATTTCTAGTTTAATTCCACTGTGGTCTCAGAGCAGACCTTGTGTGACTTCTTTTAAATTAGGTAAGATGTGTTTTATGGCTCAGAATGTTGTCTATCTAGGTGAATGTTGCAGGTGAGCTTGAGAAAGACGTGTATTCTACTGTTGTTGGGTGAAGTGATCTACAGATATCTATTATATCAAGTTGATTGGTGGTGTTGTTGAGTCCAACTATGTCCTTTCTGATTTTCTGCCTGCTGGATCTCTCCATTTCTGAGGGAGGGGTGTTGAAACCTCCAACTATGATAGTGGATTCATCTACTTTTCCTTGCAGTTGTATTGGTTATTAGCTCATGTAACCTGATACACTGTTGTTAGGCAAGTATCTGTTAAGAATTGTTCTGTATTCTTGGAGAATTGACCCCTTTATCATTATGTAATACCCTTCTTTATCCCTGATAACTTTTCTTTGATGTTTGAGCTGTATGAAATTAATATAGTTCCTCCTGCTTTCTTTTGGTTATTGTTAGCATGATGTATTTTTCTCCATCCATTTACATTTGATCTATATGTGTATTTATATTTAAAGTGAGACAACGTATAGTTGGGTTATGCTTTTTTTTATGGTTATATTCTTTTAATTAAATCTTTAATTTTATGTAAATGAAATAATGATTTCAGATAGGTCTACCTATCCTTCATAAAATGAAGCAAATCTAAAATCCTTTTAACATACTAATGGTAACTCATTTTCATTGATTAAAGTTACATTTGATTTACTGATAGCTAATATTCATGTCATCATTTTTGAAATCAGAAATAAAATTATGTGTGTACGTGTTCTCAAAGAATAATATACTAGGTTTTATTTTCAGAGATTTTTGAAATGAACTTGAAGATATTTTAAAGTAAGCAAAATATTAGAAAGGTTTTGCTATATTCCACTGAAGCAGTAAGGGTCATGCTTTTTGATCCATTCTGACAACCTCTGTCTTGTAATTGGTGCATTTAGATCATTGATGTTCAACATTGACATTGATATAGTTAGATTAGGATCTACTATGCTTATTATTGTTTTCTGTTTATTGCTATTGTTCCTATTTTTCTCTTCCACTCTTTTTCTGCCTCCTTTTCTGGCTTCAATTGAGCATTTCCTATGATTCCATTTCTCCCCTTTCTTAACGTATTAGTTATACTTTTTCTTTTTTACTTTTTCAGTGGTTGCCATAGTGTTTGCAGTATTCATTTATACCTAACCAAACTCTGCTTTCAAATAATATTATAACACTTCACAGTACAGTAATGTGAGTACCTTATAATAAAATAATTCTAATTCCTTCCTCTCATTCCTTGTATCATTGCTGCCATTCATAAGCATATATATCTATACATATATATATCTTTATCTATATACACATATAACATAGATAGTTGAATACATTGTTGCTATTATTTTGAACAAACTGCTACCTCTTAGATCAATTAAGAATAAGAAGAATAAAAGTTTATTTTACCTTCTCTTATTCTAATTCAGTGCTTTTACTTTATGTAGATCCAAATTCCTAACCTATATTATTTTCCTTCTCTTGAAAGAACTTTTAACATTTTTCACAAGGCTGGTTTACTGGCTATGAATTCTCTCAATTTTTGTTTGTCTGAGAAAGTCTTTATTTCTCCTTTACTTTTGAAGGATAATTTTGCATAGTACAGAATTCTAGGTTGGTAATTTTTTTTTCAACACTTTATTTCACTCCACTCTCTTCTTGTTTGCACGGTTTCTGAGAAGTTGGATGTAATTCTTTTCTTTGTTCCTCTGTAGGTAAGGTGATTTTTCCACCTCTGGCATCTTCTAGGGACCTTTTCTTTATCTTTGTTTTTCTGTAGTTTGAAAATTATGTCCCCATGTGTAGATTTTTTTTTTTTTTTTTTTTGTGGTATGCAGGCCTCTCAATGTTGTGGCCTCTCCTGTTGTGGAGCACTGGCTCCGGACGCGCAGGCTCAGCGGCCATGGCTCACAGACCCAGCCGCTCCGCGGCCTGTGGGATCTTCCCGGACCAGGGCACGAACCCCTGTCCCCTGCATTGGCAGGTGGACTCTCAACCACTGCACCACCAGGGAAGCCCCCATGTGTAGATTTTTGACATACGGTCTACTTGATGTTCTCTGAATTTCCTGCGTCTGTGGTTTGGTTTCTGAAATTAATTTAAGTAAATTATCAGTCATTATTGTTTCAAATATTTTTTCTGTTCCTTCCTCTCTTTCTTCTCCTGGTGTTCTTGTTATGCGTGTGTTACACCTCTGTAGTTGTCACACAGCCCTTGGAGGTTCTGTTTCTGCTTTTTTTTCAATGTTTGTTCTTTTAGACTTTCAGTTTTCAAGGATTCTATTGACCAGTCCTCAAGCTCAGAGATTCTTTCCTCAACTTTGTCCAGTCTACTAATAAGCCCACCAAAGGCATTCTTCGTTTCTGTTACAGTGTTCTTTTTAATCTCTACTATTTATTTTTGGTTCTTTCTTAGGATTTCCATCTCTCTGCTGGCATTGCCCATCTGTTCTTTCATGCTGTCCACTTTATCCATTAGACCCCTTAACATATTAATCACAGGGTTGTTTTTATGCATTTTAAAATTCTACTGTAATAGGTATAGTATCATTAATTTACATTTAATATTTTGCATGCTACATACATTTAAATAGGATATCCCTTTCTAATCCCCATCTAGTATCAGGAAAATGCTTGTAAGTTTGTTCTACCTTGTTGGTAATGGTATACATTTTAAGTGGCATTGGGCATCCCCCCCACTCCAGTCCATCATCTTTAATCACAGTTGTTTTAAGTTCCTTGTCTCATAATTCGAACATCACTTCCATGTCTGGTTCTCATGCTTGCTTTATCTATTTGTCTTTGATACGACTTGTAAATTTTTCTTGATAGCCAGATACTATGTACCAGGTAAAAGGAACGGCTGTAACTAGGCCTTTGGTTATGTGGTGGTGAGATATGAAGGGAGAGGAAGCATTCCATGGTCCTGTAATTAGGGCTTGGTCTTTTAGTGAGACTGTGCTTCTGGGCTGCGAACTTCACAAATGTGTCTCAGTTCTTTCCTCTCCCCTTAGGTAGGACAGGATGGCTAGGTGGGCTGGAGTTGGGTATTTCCTTTACCCCAGATCAGTCGGGCTCTGATAATACTCCAGTTGATTAGGCTCTGGTTCACTAGTTTCTCCCAAGGGCAGACCTTGTTAAGAAGAACAGAATGTTCTGACATATTTCAAGAGGGTTCCTTTCCCACCACCTGCCAGAACCTTGTGGAGATTTTTCTCAGTATTCACGTAGGAGTAGAATAGCTGGTAGGTGTATGTTTTACGTTTTAAGGAATTGCTAAATTGTTTTTCCAAAGTGGTTGTACTATTTAAAATTTCCACCAGTAGTCCAGTTTGTCCATGTCCTCTCCAACACTTGGTATGGTCAGTCTTTTTTATTTTTTGCCATTCTAATAGCTGTCTCGTGGTTGTTTTATGTTGTATTTCCTTAATGATTAATGGTATTGAGCCCCTTTCATATGCTTTTGTTCATCTGTGTATCTTCTTTGGTGAACTGTCTGTTCAAATCTTTTCCCATTTTAAAAAATTGGGCTTGTGTTCTTGAGTTGTGAGGGCTCTTTATATATTCTGGACACAAGTTCTTTATTAGATATAATAATATCTAATAGAGATATTATTTATTAGGGCATGGTCTTTTAATGAGATCAAGCCCTAATAAATAGGTTTTGCAAACATTTACTCTTCATGCATGGCTTTCCTTTTCACTTTCTTGACAGTGATTTTAAAAGAAGCAAAAGTTCTTAAAATTAATGAAGTCTAATTTCTCAATTTTTTTAATGGAATGTGCTTTTGGTGTCATAGCTAAGAAATTATTGCCTTACCGAAGGTCACAAAGTGTTTCTTCTATGTTTTCTTCTAAAGTTTTGTAGTTTTATGTTTCACATTTAGTTTCGTGGTCCATATTAATTTTTTTTGTTTTTTGTATATACTGCATATGGATTGAAATTCTTTTTTAGGTTGTTTTTTCAACTATGGTTGTCCAATAGTTTTAGCACTATAAGTTGAGAAGACTATTGTTTCTCCACTGAATTGCCTTTGCATCTTTGTCAAATATCACTTTTTAATATACGTGTGGGCCTGTTTCTGGACTCTGTTCTTTTCCATTGATCTATTTGTTTATTTTTATGCCAGTACTACAGTTTTGATTACTGATGCTTTGTTGTAATTCTTGGAATTGGGTAGAATTATCCTCGAACCTTTGTTCTTCTTTTACAAAGTTGTTTTGGCAATTCTAGGTTTTTTGCAGTCTATTATGAATTTTGTTATCGGCTTGTCAATTTCTACAGAAAAAGCCTGCTGGAACTTTGGTTGAGATTGCATTAAATCTATAGATAAATTTGGAGAGTATTAGCATCTTAATAATATTGGACCTTCTGACCTCTGAACATATTTTTCCATGCTTTTATTTTTACTTTTTGTGGCTTTGTATTTCAAATGTGTTTCTTATAGACTGGCAGTCTGTAGGTTGGTCTTGCTTTTTTTTTTTTTTTTTTTTTTGGTCTTGCTTTTTTATCTAAACTGACTACCTCTGCCTTTTAAGGGGAGTGTTTAGACCATTCACATTTAATGTGATTATTGACATGGTTAGATTTAAATCTGTCATAATTTGTTCTCTATTTGGTCCATCTGTTCTTTGTTTCTTTTTCCCTCTTTTTATGTGCTCTTTTGGATTAACTGAAATTTTTTTATAATTTCACTTCTTCTGTTGGCTGATAAGCTGTTATTCTTCACTGTGCTATTTTGATGATTGATTTAGGGTTTATATTATCTATTTTTACTTATCATTATCTTTCTTCAAACGATATTATGATGCTTTACATTAGTATAAGAACTTTACAATAATATATTAACATTTCTCTCCTCCCATCCTTTATGCTATTATTGTTATATATTTTTTATGTATATGCTATAAACCCCAAGTATATTATTTCATTTAAACAGTCATTTAAACTTCAGGGATTTCAATAACAAGAAAAAATATTACACGTTTATCCATGCAGTTTCTATTTCTAGTGCTTTTCGTTCCTTTGTGTAAATTCATATTTCCATTTGATATCATTTTCCCTATACCTGAAGGATATCCTTTAATATTCTTATCATGTAGGTTGGCTGGTGATGAATTCTTTCAGCTTTTGTATGTCTGAAAATGTCTTTATTTCACCTTTGTTTTTGAACAAAGGTTATAGTATAACAGGTTATAGTATGATAGGTTGGCAGTTTTTTTCTTTCAGCACCTTAAGGATATATCTGTTTTTGTTTTTGTTTTTGTTTTTTTTTGCGGTACATGGGCCTCTCACTGTTGTGGCCTCTCCCGTTGCGGAGCACAGGCTCTGTACGCGCAGGCTCAGCGGCCATGGCTCACGGACCCAGCCGCTCCACGGCATGTGGGATCTTACCAGACCGGGGCACGAACCCGTGTCCCCTGCATCGGCAGGCAGACTCTCAACCACTGCGTCACCAGGGAAGCCCAATATATCTGTTTTATTGTTGCTTTTTAATTCTAACATGTATCAGTTCTGGGTTGGTCTCGATTGATTATTCTAATTATGAGTTATGTTTTCCTGCTTCTTTGTATGCCTGGTAATCTTTGATTGGATGTCAGAAATTTATAATTTTGCCTTATTGGATGCTGGGTATTTTTATATTCTTATAAGTATTTTTGTGCTTTGTTTTGGGATGCAACTAAGTTAGTCGGAAGCAGTTTGATCCTTGCAAGTCTTGCTTTGATGATTTGTTAGGTGGTTCCAGATCTGTTCTCAGTCTAGGGCTAATTATTCCTCACTACTGAGGCCATTCCTTCTCTGTGAGTATTCCTGGCCTTTTGAGTACCAGGCACTCTGTTCTCTAATCCTTTCAGATAGTCCTCCTCCCCTCCCCGCTTCCATAGTTCCCTCATTTGCATACACTAATCAATTTTCTGCCAAATACTTGGGTGGGGCCCTCTGCAGACTCCAGGGTTCTGTCTCTGTGTATCTCTCCTCTCTCAGGCACTCTGTTCTGTGGTCTCCAGCTGCCTTGGTCTCCCTGACTCTCAGCCCCATTTCTACAACTCAGGGAGTTGGCTGGACTCTATCTGGGTTCCCTCAAGGCAGTAGACTGGGGAAAATTGTAGGGCTCACGTCACTTGCTTCCCATCTCCCAAGAATCAGTGTTCTTCCTTGCTTGAAATCCAGTGTTTTGACAAAGATGGTTTCATATATTTTGGCTGTTTTTTGTTGTTTCAAGGAAGTGGGCAGATCTGGTTCCTGTTACTGCATCTTGGGCAGAAGTAAAGCTTTCTATATCACTCTCACTATTTGTAGCTATTTTGGGAGGAATATGAAGGACAGATACCCAAATCTTACAGATTCTGAAAATGAGCTGTGTGGTACTCTGTTGATTTTAACACAAGCCAAATTCTCAGAAGTATGTTTCTCCCTTCTACTCTCCCTTCCCCAAATTGAAATATGGTTCCTCTGATGTGCATCTCTTAGATAGGGTAAGTGGCTATTTGTCCCAGAATTCAACAAATAAGACCCAGTATGGTTGCACAGGAGCCATTCATTTAGGCTGCCCTTCCTACTTCTACAATGGTGCTTGTAAACTTTGTCCTCGATGAAATAGGCTGCTGAAATGTAGCCCAGAGTCGCTCTCTAATCTTCAGGCCCAAATCTTCTTGTACTTCCTCTGCACAGACCAGCATCAACCCAGCAAGGATTTTCAGGAGAAGAGCAGCCATTGCTGGGAAGGTGGGGAAGTGAGCGAATAGTGCTAATGTGCGGGTCACTGATCAAGCTATTCAGCAATCACATGAGAGAGAGGAGAACAGGAGCAAGCTGCTTTTACTTAGTTTCACTTAACAAATGTTTTTTAGTGTTTCATTTATGCCAGGCACTGTCCAGAGTGCCAGGAATACCAAAGGAATTAAGGAAAATATCAATAACTAAACCCATCCTCTTCCAACAACTCCACTTTCTTTGAGTCAAAGCTAAAGTCATTGCAGTGACCTCCATATGCGATCTGGCTCCCCATCACCTCTCTGAAATCATCTACTCTTCTGTTCCAGCTGTTCCAGCTGTTCCTCAAAAATGCCATATGCATTCTTGCCTCAGGGCCTTTGCACTGGTTATTTCCTCTGCTTGGAAAGCTCTTCCTCCAGATATCTGCATATCTAACTACCTCACCTTCTTCAAGCCTTTGCTCCTCAATAACACCTACCCCACTGTCCTATTTAAAATTCTGTCTCCACTTACCTGCACCCCTATGTTCACTGCAGCGCTGTTCACAACAGCCAAGACATGGGAGCACCCTAAGTGTCCATCAACAGAGGAATGGATAAAGAAGGTGTGGCACAGATATACAATGGAATATTACTCAGCCATAAAAAAGAATGAAATAAAGCCGTTTGCAGCAACATGGATAGACCTAGGGATTATCATACTAAGTGAGGTAAGTCAGACAGAGAAAGCCAAATATCATAGGATATCACTTATATGTGGAATCTAAAAAAATGATACAAATGAACTTATTTACAAAACAGAAACAGACACAGAAAGCAAACTTATGATTTTCAAAGGGGAAAGGTCGGGGGGAGGGACAAATTGGGAGTTTGGAATTAACAGATATATACTACAATATATAAAATAGATAAAAAACAAAGACTTACCATATAGCACAAGAAATTATATTCAATACCTTATAATAACCTATAATGGAAAAGACTCTGAAAAAGAATATATATGTGCTGTACACCAGAAACTAACACAACATTGTAAATTAACTATACTTCAATTTAAAATTTTTTTAAATTAAAAAAATAAAACTCTATCTCCTCTTTCAGATTCTCAGTCTGCCTTACTTGCCCTGGTTTTCCATGGCATTTATAAACCTCTAAATTATTATAAAATATTCTTATTGTGTCTCCCCAAACTTGAATGTAAGCTCCAGGAAGGCAGGGTTTTGTCTGATATGTATCCAAGTACGCTAAACAGTACCTGGCATGTTAGTGAAAGAATAAATAATATATCCTAATCTTTAGATGCTTATAGCCAGGGAAGTAGGAGTTTCTCAGATTACTAAACTCAATATCTAGTTGCAGAGAACTATTTATGCCTGGAAGAGGTTAGTGAGCTACCAAATCCTTAAATTTGCATGTCATCAGGTACTACTGTTTTAATTTAATTGTATTTAATTTTTTCTAAATAGTTTGACTTTAAAATGTACTTCCCAATTTCTTTTGTTTGCTTGCTTTTTGTCAAAACTAGCATTTATTCTGGCCTACTAGCTCATACCTGACTTAAAAATATATGTTTCGGGCTTCCCTGGTGGCGCAGTGGTTGAGAGTCCGCCTGCCGATGCAGGGGTCACGGGTTCATGCCCTGGTCTGGGAAGATCCCACATGCCGCGGAGCGGCTGGGCCCGTGAGCCATGGCCGCTGAGCCTGCACGTCCGGAGCCTGTGCTCCGCAACGGGAGAGGCCACAACAGTGAGAGGCCCGCGTACCGCAAAAAAAAAAAAAATATATATATATATATGGGGGTGTGTGTGTGTGTGTGTGTATATATATATATATGTTTCTGTGTATGTGTACCTTTATCAGAAGATTCAACAACAAACATCACCTGGCTTTTCTCTAACCCCTCTCACCAGATTCCTCTCTATCAGAAGGTGGGGTGTATGGGGAGGAGTTGGGAAGGGAGCTGTAAGCTCTTCTTAATCTTTTTGCCCTAATGCGATAGAATTTTTCTGTTATTTTAGGTCTTTGGCATATTTCTTATCTTTTAGAGCTTTGATCTTCAGAGTTTTTTTTACTATGTAATCATGTTCTTATTTTTGGTAATCTATCTTAATTTTGTCTATTCCTTGTGGCCTTTGGACAAAGTCATGCATTTAGACAATTTGGCCTCGTATTACCATTCTTATATTTCCTGCATTGAAGTGTAGTTTGTTCTTAAGCTCACTTCATGACTATTAATGTCTTATGCTTTCTTTCCATCGGATGGTTCTAATGAGAGCTGTAATCCTAGTTGGATATATTTTTTTAGAAAAATATCAATAATTTTTCTAAAAAAAAGTAATAGTTTAAACATGGAAAATAGAGAAAAGCACAGATAGAATAAAATTCAACTGGAGTGTCAACATGGAGAGGGCTGTTGTTAACATTTTGTGTGCTTCTTTTTGATGTGCATTGGGGAGGGTGTTAAGAAGGAGAACTTGAGATGGCCAGGGACAGTGGGAAACTCTAACATTTATGTTTGGGGGTGCTGGTGGGGGAGAGGTACGTCAGAAAAAGAAGTTGAAGTTGATTGAAGAATGAGGTGAGGGAAAGAATCCAGGATGACTCTTAGGTTTCTGACCTGAATGGTACTGACATTTACTGACATGAGCTGAGGATGAATTGCAAGGAGTCGGTCTAGCGGGGGGGATCTAAGGGTAAACTTTTGGACAAGTTAATTTTCTTTCCTTCCAGTTTTATTGAGATATAATTGACAAATGGCACGGTAGAAGTTTAAGGTATATAGCGTAATGATTTGATTTACATACATCATGAAGTTATTATCACAATAAGTTCAGTGTACATATATCATCTCACACAGGTACGAAATAAAATAAATATATATATTGCTGCATATATAGTTTACTTTTTTCCTTTTGGCCTTAACATTCTTGGCTGATTTGCGTTGATAATATGTATAAAGAAGATAACTAATGAGAACCTGCTGTATACACAGGGAACTCTACTCAGTACTCTGTGGTGATCTAAATGGGAAGGAAATCCAAAAAAGAGTGGATATATGTATATGTATAGCTGATTCATTTTGCTGTACAGTAGAAACTAACACAACATTGTAAAGCAACTATACTCCAATACAAATTTAAACAAACAAAAAAGAATTTGGACAAATTAATCTGAGATGCCTATCAGACATGAAATGAAGATTCTGAGTAGGCAGTTGAATGTGAGTCTGGAAGTCAGGGCCAGAAGTATGAATTCGAGAGTCATCGGGATATTTATCGATAGTATTTATAGCTGTGGGACCGCAGGGTAGTGAGTGCAGGGTGGGAAGAGAAGAGGGGAGGGATGGAGACCAGGACCAGCCCATGTACGGGGACTGGAGGAAGAGATGCCAGCACCGAGAAGGCAAGCAGGGTACCTTCCTCTCCTCCTGCATCTCTCAGGGGCCTGCTTCCAGGCTGGGCTCACAGGAAGCATTCAGAAAGCATTTGCTGAAGGAAGGAACAAGTAAATTGCTGGAGAAGTAAGTGGGTATGTTGCCACACCATGCGCTTTTCCTGGCTGTGTCCAGGCCAGAGTACAGAATGATGTCTCTTGTCCACCTCAGTCACGTACTGGGATGGAAAGTTCCACACCAGGCAAGAACTCCCTGGTAGTCTTTTTTTTTTTTTTTAAACACTTTATAAATTACATGTTTGAACTGAACTGAAGTCTTCTCTTCTTCCTTTACTTCAGTGCACATAAATAGCTTTAACTATTATTTGGCAAGTGGGGAAATGCCTGAACCAGTATGTTACCATGATACATTGGTTTGTTTTTTCATTAAAAGACACCGACCTTCATCCTTGGCAGTCCATCAAGACCATATATTTTTCAAGTGCCAACAAGAGTGAAATGACTTTGACCAATTCGAAGCAAATTGCTCTGTTTTTTTCCCCTCTTTCTGTTGAAGTAGATGCATTTAAAATTCCTCCTGAAGTACATCCAAATTACAACAGAAAACAAGGCTAAAAACTGAATATCTGAAGGAATAACTAGAGATCTTTAGATAGTTACCAACTGGTTTTTTTGGATTCAATTTTATGTAATTAACTAATGTTGTAAGATACCATTCATATCCCAATAGTGGCATTATTTTTAAAAGACCACTGCAGAGGATACAGAACTATGAACAAGATGTTTCCAATTAAGCAACAAATCATTGTCACCGTCATATGGGTAGGGCATTGCAAATTTTGGTTGTGTGAGGGTATTTGGCACCAGCAGGCTTTTGAATGGTTGGAGTTAAGTGGAGACTTAAAAAGAAAAAGTATCTCATTTAATGGCCAAAACACAGCTATGTCGTGAAAGCGTTGAGGCCTTTATGCTGCAGTGCTCATGCAGACAGCTGATGCCAGTTCTGGAAACTGGTATTAAGAGCAGTGAGATGAAACAGAGTTGATGAGTTAGAAAGGGCAGCCCATTTTCAGATTCCTTTCATAACACAGCCAGAAGGAAGCAAAGGCTGCACAAACAAATGAAAATTCCAGCTCAGAACTTGACATTTAAAATATCAAAATTATAGTTGGAAGAGATTAAAACTGCCGTCCAGTCGTGGTGTTTTTCCATTCATCTTTCCTGGTGGATGAAAATAACTATTATTTTTAAAATTCCCACTCTCTGTACCAGAAGAGTTTTGTATTAGAATGACTGAGGGCTGCAGTGAAACTTCTCACAGTGTAGGTTAAAGGAAAAGAAGTGGTAGTAGAAGGTGGATAAGCCTTCCAAACATCTTTAAAATAGACACGATCAGCCCCAGTACCCAAGAGACCTTCATCAGTGGTAAAACAAAGTCCACGTCCTCCCTGAAGGTGGTCTGCCTTCAAGCACCTCAGAGAATGATATGAATATGCAGGCTTGCATCATTTTAACTATTTCCCTAGCCATGAGAAATCATCATCACTGGATAAAAGGACCAGCGTTTGGGAGAGCTTTACACAGTCTATGTAACTAAGTCAAGGAATTTTAAAGAGGAATTTTTATAAGCCCCAAAGGGAAAAAGAGTTCCCTGTATTGCAGCAGTACAGACACTGTGTTGTGTTCCACGGTGGGGACACCAAGGATGAATTCCGTGAATTCCCTCTTTGTCTCACACATTTATACCAGTTTCTTTTTAGGAATCAGGATTTTAAAAAATTTTTATTGGAGTATAGTTGCTTCACAATGTTGTATTAGCTTCTACTGCACAGCAAAATGAATCAGCCATACATATACATATATCCCCTCCTTTTTGGGTTTCCCTCCCATTTAGGACATTACAGTGCATTAAGTAGAGTTCCCTGTGCTATGCAGTATATTCCCATCAGTTGTCTATTTTATACATTGTATCAATAGTTATATATGTGTCAATCCCAATCTCCGAACTCCTCCCACCCCACCCCTTTCCCCCTTGGTATCCATACATTTGTCCTCTACATCTGTGTCTATTTCTGCTTGGCAATTAAGGTCATCGATACCATTTTTCTAGAAGGAATCAGGATTTTTAAAAGCAGAAAACATTCACTTTCTTAGACATTGCCATTAAACTTTACATAAAGTAGGAATACAGAGATAACAGCTACTGCATTGAAAAGGAACTTGTGTACTTCATCACCCTCGCGTAGTCCTGAGAGGTGGAATGCTGGAGCCAGATTCAGGGCAGACGGGGGCTTTAACAAGGAGCAGCAGTGAGGGAGCTGCCTCCTTTTAAGTCCCCAATTAAATGCCTTTCCCGTTAAGGAATGTACATTTTCTATTCTCCTTTAATCTGATTCTTTTCCTCTAACCTGGGAAAGCATCATCTTTCTCAAAGTGCACACATCACCTCTTCAGAGACTCTCTCTGCCTCTCTGTCCTTCTCTTCTGACTCAAGACACAAATACACTTCTGCTCTAGTCTATAGCAGTAGTTTGCAGTAGAATCAATGACATAAAACGATTCTTAAGGAAAAAAAGTCCATACCCTTTTTCTTCTCCTTTCCTTTGGTCTTCTTGACAGAGGAATCTTCTGAAATGCTCCAACTCACTGGGTGAGTTTGGGCAAAAGGAGAAGAGAGGAGGTGCTGGAAGGAGGTTACAAACGGACCTTTGTCTGCCTTGTCGCCCACCAGCCAGGACCGGGGAGAGGAGGGGGGGGCGGGAGACAGGGCTGCGAGACCTGCCCGCAGACGCTTCCAAACCAGGCGAGTGAACCAACAGCTTCTCTACCAAAGTTTGAAATAGCTTGTCTGGACAGGAACCTCAGGGAGGCGGACTGTTAGAGCAATAAAATGTAGGACCTGAGGGATTTAAAGAGAACACAGAGCTCTTCTTCCCTTAAGAGAAGTGTGTGTGTGTGTGTGTGTGTGTGTGTGTGTGTGTGTGTGTGTGTGTGTGTGTTTCTGTGTGTGTGTGTGTGTGTGTGTGTGTGTGTGTGTGTGTTTCTGTGTGTGTGTGTGTGTGTGACAGAGAGATAAGGACAAAGAGCGCAGAGATAAGGACAGAGAAAGCAGAGGAGAGGGAGGGAGGTGGGAGGAAGAACGGCTACCGTGATTCAGGAAAGGCTGGCTTTGCACCTCCTCCCCTCTCACAGTTTCTTTGTGAGTTTTCACCAAGTTTTCCTCACCATCTAGATCTCTTATTTTGACATTTTGGTAGAAGATCTATCCCATCTCACCAGCTCCTCACGCAAAGGGTCATTATCCGTCACTGGAAAGCAAAAAATAAAACGACCAAGAAAGAAATCTATTCTGTGCCTCAGAAATAAAGGCAAGAAAGGAATTTCACTGTTTTGAGCAAACTGAACTGGAGTTGTAGCATCTGTTAACTATCCTTTAGTTGTTGTTTTAATTCCATCTGGAGCAGAGTCCCAGGAGTTAGAAAGATGATAACAGAGCAAGATTATCTAGATGGAGAACAGGGGGTAATCCTGGTTGTATTAACGAGGGCATGGTGGTGAAGGAGAGGTGATAACTTCGGGGATTACAGTGGTTTCCTGCGGCTGGAATGGGGGCTGGGGGGGGTGGGAGGAGATAAAACAGAGGAAGAGAAAGGCAAGTTGATGAAGTACCTCACATGCTGTGCTAAAAACTGTGGATTTATCCTGAAGGTCAATGGAAAGATCATGAAAACCATCCTTTCTAGGATGAACCCACTGACTGCAGTGTCAAAGGAGGACGGTGTGGGAGGGAAGAGTCTAGAGGCAGGGAGGAGGGTAACCCAGAAAAGAAGATGGTCAGGAAGCAAAACTGAAAAGATGTGGTGACCAGTTGGATTTTCTTTTCTTTTCTTTTTGTCTGTGCCCCGCAGCACGTGGGATCTTCATTCCCCGACCAGGGATTGAACCTGTTCCCCCTGTATTGGAAGCGCAGAGTCTTAACCACTGGACCATCAGGGAAGTCTCCGCAGTTGGATCTTTATGTTTAGGGTACGGGTAGTTGAGAAAAGGGGAGATTCTGTTAACTTTCGAAGGTTTGGACCTTTGGATGGATGATGCCATTACTCATCTCGGAAAAAGAATAAAAAAGAAGAGTAGTTTCGGGTGGAGCAGGAGTGGAGAGAGGAGGGTGGTTAGTCTGTGAACGTGGAATTACTTGAAGGAGCCCTGGGTGTAACTGGGGATGTTTAGTAGGCGGTTGGCTAAATGGACTTGGAGCTCAGAAAAGAAATATGAGCTAGAAAATCAGAGTTTATCCGCTAGTCAACTAACCATCAACTAAGTAAGTGATCGAGTTATTCAACTAAATAATAGTTGAAGCCATGGCTGTCCCAGTTAAAGAAGCTGAGCCTGTACTCTGGGTGCCAGGCAATTCACACGTCTGAACTCATTCACTCTTCCTTATGACCCCATGAAGTCGGTCCGCGTATCGGCCCCACTTTATAAGAGGGGACACGTCGGAGATGTCAGGGAACCTGCCCAGGATCACACACACGCAGCCTGCAGCCTGCAGGTTCTGAGTCTAGTGCCCATGCGCTTCCCCACGTGCCGGGAATGGACTCTGAGCGAGAAGAGAACTGGGCTGAGGTCAGAATCACAGGGGCCACTGGCGTTAAGGGATGAGCAGAGAATGGGAGTGGTAGAAGAATTCGGAGGGTTGGCATGGAAGTCAAAGGAAGGCGTTTCCAGAAGGGAGGTGAGTGGAACGACCTGCTGACAGCTGTTCTAGGGAAGCCATGTGTACACACCCTGGGATGGAGGAGCACACAGCCAAGTGAAGACCTGCAAAACCAGACTCAGTCAGCAGCCTGAGAGAGCTCGAATCTCCAAGCTCCACTTCACTGAGGCTGGAGCAAGTGGCATGGGATCCAAGAAACAGGTGCGAGACGTGTGTGCAGTTGACTGCACATTCCCTTGGCATGTTTATAAATACGTTCCCTGTGATGCTTACTACAGAAAGCTTATGCCACAGAGATGGTTAGTTTATTTGTATGACTTAAATGTGTAGAAATACGTGAGTATGAGGAAGAAAGTGGAAACTGTTCAGGCCTCAGTCCATCTGAAGAGCTGTCCATCTCGATTACCCAGTGCTGACCTAGCCCAGAAGTGCAGTGCCAACACATACTGACTTTCGTCTTCCTCTTATTTCCCTGTTCATCTAATGCTTCTTTATTTCCCTGATTACATTGCTCATTTTGTTTCCTTGTATTTAATCCATAGTTGTTCAAAATAGTTGATTCCCTTTTATAGTCAGCAATATCCAAATCCATACAGTAGGCCTGGCATTGTGTTTCTTACAGGCCTGCTTCAGGGTGTTACTGTCCATTGCCTCCAGATCATGTTCCTAGTCACTCAGGAAAGATTTCCCCTCAAAACCACATTTGCATCTGGGCTTTCTAGTCCTTTGTTATGTCTCAAACATTTACTTATCACTGGCTGGACTCCCATCATTTCTAGGGAGAATTATTGAACACTGTTAAACTAGAAACATCTGTAACTCTTCAACCTGATGTCCATGGCACAGAGTTGCCCATTTGGGAAGCAGTTGAGTTGCAAACCAAGGCCTGCAATTAGAGAGGTTACCGTTGAGACTTTTTTTCCCCTAATATTGCAATATTTATTTATTTATTTGACTGTGCTGTGTCTTAGTTGCGGCATGCGGGATCTTTCAATTGCGGCATGTGGGATCTTTAGTTGTGGCATGTGGGATCTTTTAGTTGCAGCATCTGGGATCTTTAGTTGTGGCATGTGTGGAACTAGTTCCCTTACCAGGGATCGAGCCCAGGCCCCCTGCATTGGGAACGTAGAGTCTTAACCACTGGACCACCAGGGAAGTCCCGCCCTTGAGACTTTTAATTTGGGGCTCAAATTTTTAAAAATCTGAAACCAGTATTTGTTTTCTTGTATATGGAAACTTAAGGCATTTTGTTTTATTTTGTTTTTTCCTGATGGCCTGTTACTGAGACCTCTTGTTGAGCCCTGGTTTATGTTGCTCTGGAGACCATCTGTCTCTTTGAGACCAGCTCTGGAGCTTCCCAGAGTAAACTTCTCATGTGAGGTGGGTAAGCCCCCAAATTAATGACAGAGCCAATTCATGATATAGAACTTAAGCAGCTATGTTAAAAGTATGGGCATTAAATTTGAAAAGCGAGCTGATTAGTATTTCCTAAAAAACAAGCAAACAAATGATAACAACAACAAAATCCTTCCAATCAGAAGTCTCAGGAGATGTCTTAGGTATAAATAATTGTACACATTGGACATCTTAAGCTTGTGAAAAAAATAAGAACACACATAAACTCTTCCCCTGATTTCCACCTGAGAGCTCATGCATGTGCCCTGATTTAGAATCTGCTGCTTCTCTGTTCCCTAATTGACCCCTTTCTCCTGTTTCCTTCAGGCTTAAATCCTGGAGTTGCTGAGGGTAGGGTGTGGAGAGAAGCAGCAGCGGTTTCAACCTTCGCAGCCTCCTCCCAGGAGAGAAGGAGGACCTGTTTTATGTGAGTATCCTTAACAAAAGGAGTTTCAAAATAATGACGCTAATGGAAAACTAATTCACAGTATGTTTGTTGCAATAATAATGAGCTACAGACAAAATCGCCTTTTAGAATGTCTTTAAAATCTTCCATCCGTTAAAAAGAAGAAGTTAACCTGTTTTATTAACTTATTTTTGAATTCAGTACAAGGATATTCTTTTTGATTAAAACTATTTAAAGCTTCCCTTAAGATTTCCTCTGAACCTGGAACATTTGTGCTGAGAATGGTTTTTGCAACTGGGTTGAAGAAGGTAACCTCTTACCCAAACTTAGTTAGCTTTCTGCCTTTGCAGTGACACTTAGGAAAACTTACTCCACCAAGGAGCCTCCAGTGAAGCCCTTGAGGAGACAGCATTATTAATCACCAAGGGGCTGTCACCTACGATGTCAAGCAGATGCTGCTGCAGCTGTAGGAAGGGACCTGCTTCCCAGAGGCCCTCGTACTGGAATTAGGATGCACTTGGGAACTGGCAGGATGCCAGACAGGCAGCCGTGGCTGTAACGGGGCTCATGGCGGGGATCTTCTTGCTCAGAAACTTGTCATCAGAAGAGCAAACACATGGCCTCCTTTACCTGGACACGGACAGTAAGTCACACTGGGGGCCTGGGACTTGTTCACAGCATTGGCATGTAGAGGTCGTGAGCACCCTGACAAACCTGATCTTTATTTTTTTGTTTTGTTTTTTGTTTTGAACATACTAACTTTTTATTCAGTTTGTTTCACAATAATGATAGTAATCTAATAGTGAAATAGTTTGATACAATAGCAATCAACGTTTAAAGTATTTTATGTTTTAAAGTATGGCTCAAGGAACACCCATTGCTTAAATGCACTTAGACATAACAAGACAATATTTTTCTATTGGCATCATTGACACCTATGAACAAAACCTAATAGATAGATAAAGGTTTAACCTTCCTTTTCTTTGGTGGCTGTTGAGAGACTTTAAAAGAACAGATAACTCATTTCAACAGGAATCTGCTACTGATATTAACCTCTACATAATCCCTAGGTAAGACGTGGAATGCCAAAAACCAACTTTTGTTAGCTTGACCTCCTCCACCCCCTAACAATACAAGTTATCCCTAAACCCATGTTTTTATTTTAGATGTATTGATCTTCTAGTATAAGGCTTGGCCTTTTATTATTTTTATTTTTTAAAATATTTATTTATTTATTGGCTATGTTGGGTCTTAGCTGTGGCACATGGGATCTTTTGTTGTGGCACGTGGGCTTCTCTCTAGTTGTGGCACATGGCTCCAGAGCACGTGGGCTCTGTAGTTGCGGCACTTGGGTTCCCTAGTTGTGATGCACGGGCTCAGTAGTTGCAGCACACGGGCTTAGTTGCCCCCCAGCATGTGGGATCTTAGTTCCCCGACCAGGGATCGAACCCGCGTCCTCTGTATTGGAAAGCGTATTCTTAACCACTGGACAGCCAGGGAAGTCCCAAGACTTGGCCTTTTAAATACCAAATGCAATCAGTGGCCAACAACCTGACTCCTTCTGGAGAGTGAGAAGAAAGCAGAACGGAGAAATTTCTTTGAATTGTTTGGTGACTTTTAGCAAATTTAAAGAGGTCAGTAAATCCTGAGGCTTGGAGCTAAACCTACTGGTAAATAGTTAATTACATTTCTTAGACACTACAGTCTTTATCTTGTGATGAACCTGACCTTTAAATATCATAGAAATAAAGTCAGAAAAAATGGACCTCCAGAGAGAACTGAATCTAGGAGAACTGTCCAGTTTTAGGAGCCCATGGAATATTTAGAATAAATGTTAACATGAAAATAAATTTTGGCAGGAAAAGAGGCCAAGAAGGAAGGGAACTTGAAAATAAGGCCTTTGGTTTCCTGGCATTCTAAAAGAGGCATTGGACTGACAGTAAATGGCATCATAGCCCAGATCACAACGATAATTTTGCGATTTGTTGGAAACAACCTACTTATCAAACCGAGAAAGATGGAAAGATTGATTAAGTGTGCCAGCGTGTGTTCTTTGTAGACCCCAAGTGACTGTCGAAGCTTCCTAGGTACAAGCCTCTGGTTGGTCGGTAATGATAACAATAACAGTATTGACAGTAGTAATAATAATGTCATTGTCAAGTGTGCCAAACATTTTAGAAATGTGGGCTTATTTGACCCAAGCAACATTCTTTCATGAGGTAATTTTTCAGATAGGGGAACTGAGGCCCCAAAAGATTAGGCAGCTTGGCCAACATCACCAAGCTGGTAAGTAGTGGAGCTGAAACTTGAAAGAAGACAACAATAGGCTGTTAGCCCATTGTCTCAGTTAGTAGTAGAAGGAGTGGAATGAGAGATGAGAGAGTCTAAAACAACAGTATGACTCAAAAAGGCTGCAGCCCACAACCTGAGTATAAACGAACCACACATCCCCTCTAGGACTCAGAGCCTTCCTTCTTGTACCCCCTTAGTCTATGTTCTATTAACCTGGCTTGAGACCATTCTTCCTTGGGTGCTTATAAACTTGAATCAGCTAAACAGTTTCCTACAAAGTCAGATATGGAAAATTGCCAAAATGTCCATCCTTTGGATAGAGTTTCTAAGTGGTTATAATTCTAGGAGTAAAATGATAGTGCCAGACACTCAGTAAACATTTGTTGAATGAATGAATGAGTTAATAAATGAATGAGTGAGAGGATAAGATACTTGGGTAGATGGTAGGTTGTTGGGAGTTATTCAGCATTCAGTAATAATTTATTGAGTGTCTACTGTGATTGATGTTTAGTGTCAGTGAGGACCAGCTCAGCAGCAAGCCACCACTGTTTTCTCAAAGTGCAGGCTACAAAACCGTACTATAAATCCTTAGTTTTCTCCCTTGTACAATAAAAGGTTTAACTGACGGTTTTTATGGTACCTTCCATTTCCCACTTTCTGTGAGCATATGACTCTCAATATATTTTTAAAAATAAACTAAAATTTCAGAATAGTTTTAGATTTATAGTTGCTAACAATACAGAAACTTCAATATACCTATACCTATATCTCTATTATTTAACATCTTACATTCATGTGATATATTTGTTGCAATTAATGAATTGGCATTGATAAATTGTTATTAACTAAAGCCCATACCTTATTCATTTTTTCTTGTTTTTTTCCCCTAATGTCCTTGCTCTGGACACCACATTGCATTTACTGTCAAGTCTCCTTAGGGTCCTCTGGGCTGTGACCATTTCTTAGACTTACCTTGTTTTTGATGACCTTGACAACTTTTGAGGAGTACTCGTTAGGTGTTTTGTAGAACGTCCCTCAATTGAGATTTGTCTAGTATTTATCTTGTGATTAGACTTGGGTTGTGTGTTTTGGGGAAGAAGGCCACAGAGGTGAAGTTCCATCTTCATCACATTATATCATGGGCACTTACTGGGAACGGACTCATAACAGTGGATGTTGACCTTGATCCTGGCTGTGGCAGTGTGTGTCAGGTTTCTCCACTGCAAAGTTGGTTGTCTTCTCCCCACCGCATGCCACATCCTTTGGAAGGAAGTCAGCCTGTTCAGCCCACACCCGAGGAGTCAGGATATGCTCCACCTCCTTGAGTATCTGCGAACAGTTTTTGGAATTCTTCTGCACATGAGATGTGTCTATTCTCCCTCATTTATTCATATCAGTATGAACTCATGGATATTTTATTTTATACTTTGGATTATAATCCAATAGTACCTTCTTTTTTTTTTTTTTTGGCTGGCTGTTTGGCTTGCGGGATCTTAGTTCCCCGACCAGGGATTGAACCCATGCCCTCGGCAGTGAAAGAGTGGAGTCGTAAGCACTGGACTGTCAGGGAATTCCCTCCAATAGTACTTTAAAAATGTTATTTTGTTGCTCAAATTGTTCCAGCCTTGGCTGTTGGGAGTCCTTTTAGTTTTCTCCTGTGTCCTTTTGATATAAACTGTCATCAGGTATTAGTTTTTTTCCCCCAACATTTTCTTACTGTCTCACACTACAAGAAGCTCCAAGCTCATCTTGTATATTTCCTGTCCCAGTCCTAGAATCAGCCATGTCCTCAAGGAATGCTGGTTCCTTTTATTGGAGAATGGATTGGAAACGCAGACCCAGGCACTAGATGGACTCACTGCCTCTGGAGTGTCATAACTTCTGGGCCCTCTCTGCTGATGGAGCTGGGAAATATAGGTGCATATAGTAATCTATGTGCACACATCTGTAGGTATTTCTCTATGTAACCATTATATTTATATCAAGCTACACATGAGTTTATGTTGACATCTCCAACTCTAATCTGTTTCTAGATGAACTGTTCTGACCTTCTCCCCTTGCTGATGGGTAACCTCCCTCTCCTGTCCCCACCATCTGCCACTCATTTAGTTGTTCTGTTCCAGCATTTGTGTACAGCAGTGTCAGAATTGTTAACCCGTATCCTGCAATATATAATTTTATCAACTAGGACACGGTGCTTATGTGCAGTGTCTTTTGCCCTCAGTTTTATAGGCTCCATTTACAAAGTTGCTCAGGTCAGCACCTTTCCCTCTACCCCAGGCTCCAGTGAGGTTGTTTTGTGCATTTGTAATACAGTTAGATTGTTCTATCACATTCTGCATTCCATCCTGCGATACCCCAACCTCTTAACTATAGTTTTTTTTATCATGCATGCATTAAGGATCAGTCTTCGTGCTGTAAAGGTCTATGGGTTTTGACAAGTCCATAGTGTTAACTATCCACTATTACATTATGATACAGAATAGTCTCACTGCCCTAAAATATCTCCTGGACTTCACCTAATCTGTCCTCCCCCGCCTGGAACTCTGGCAGTTATTGATCTTTTTACCATTTCTATAGTTTTACCTTTTTCAGGCTATAATATAATTGGAAACATATAGAATGTAGCCTGTATAGACTGGCTTCTTTCACTTAGCAATAAATGTTTGAGTCATTCACGTGTTTTTAGAGTTCAATAGTTTATTTCTTTTTATCACTGAATAATTTTCCGTGATACTGATATACCACAGTTTGTTCATCCTTTTACCTGTTGAAGGACATCTTTGTTGCTTACAGTTTTTACAGTTATAAAGGTGCTATAAAGGTTTATGTGCAGGTTTTATGTTGACATACGTTTTCGAATTTTTTGATCAATGTCTTTTTAACATTTTTCAGGTTGATTTTAATTGTTGATTTGTAATTATCTAGCTTTTATATGACTTCTCAAATATAGCTATTTAAAAAATAATTTTCACATAATAAGTCTGTTCAGAATCAGGTACCATTTTTTATAAAAGTATAAACAATGAACCTGTAAGTGTTTTATGGAATAAGAGAACTCTAACTATAGGGCATTTTAGAAGTATTTACATTTAATATTCTTTGAAATATGAGCAGACACGTGGTCTGCCGAGGCCATTTCTTTTACACTGCAGGGAAATTTATAGGTGTTAAATTAGCTGCAAAGTTGTTCCTTTATTGCTCTGTCACTAATAAAACATGTTAAAAATTGCATATTTGGAAATCCAAATAGAAGCATTTGCAAGTTGAAGTTCCCTTTGTATATATACATATCAGATAGGACACAGGAAATGCCAAGAAATAGTAAGCTATGGAAATATTTTCCCTGGATATTTCATCTCTAAATACATGATATGTTTTTACATATATTATAATCCTGTTAAAACATCACTTACTGTTTCATAGGATGTGGGCATGTACTAGAGTGGGAGGCAAATATAGCCACTAAAATTAGCCTAAAACATGATAACAATTCTACCAAAAGAAAGCCTTTCTATAACACTGTCTTCTGTCCTTGGCAAGTTAGTCTTTGCTTTTATCACTAATATTCCAAACGAGGCTCCTTTGAGGATGAAGTAGCAAAAATTGTCCCCACATTGTTACCACCTTACAGAACTTTCACTGCATTTTCCCACAGAATCCGAGTGACTTGTGCTGATTGGACCAGCAAGGCTGAAGTGTAAAATATCCTGCATCAGGAAAGCTTCAGCAGTGTATGCTGGGCTTCCCTGGTGGCTCAGTGGTTAAGAACTCCCCTGCCAATACAGGGGACACAGGTCCGAGCTCTGGTCCAGAAAGATCCCACATGCAGCGGAGCAACTAAGCCCGTGTGCCACAACTCCTGAGCCTGCACTCTAGAGCCCGCGAGCCACAACTGCTGAGCCCACCTGCCACAACTACTGAAGCCCGTGTGCCTAGAGCCTGTGCTCCGCTACAAGAGAAGCCACTGCAATGAGAAGCCTGTACACCACAATGAAGAGTAACCCCTGCTCGCCACAACTAGAGAAAAGCCCACGCGCAGCAACAAAACACCCAACGCGGCCGAACAGATTAATTAATTTTCAAAAGAAACAGTGTATGCTATGTTTTATTTTGTGTCTTAAGTTACTCAATGTAAAATATTTCAGAAAATGGGGAAGGCCAAGTATCAGTGAGAATGAGAGGCTTAAGACTATCATACTTGTTCAGTGTGTTTCTCTTCTCCGTAGAAATTAGAGGCTTTTTAGTGTCAGAAAATTAATGAGTCCAAACTATGTTGGCAAATGCTGGGATTTTCTTCCCTGACCTAAAAGTTTCAGAGATTTCTCCACTAGGAGCCTGACTTGCTCAGAGGTGAGGACTGGCTTCCCAAGAAGCTCGGGGGGTGGGGTGGTTAGGGCTTTAATTCAGTGGAAGAAATTCATGAGAGGATTCTTGGGAGTTTGATTTTCTCTGAAGCAGAGCATACCTTATGATCCATTTGATGGGGGCTTTTATAGGTAGACTATGCCCCTTTAATATACAAAATTATAACAGGGAAAAATCTTCTACCTCTCTTTCACAAAAAAAATATGTTTGTTTCTTTTATTTTTTAGCTGGAGAAACAGCAAGACGGAACAAGACATTGAGCCCCTAGATCTTCTTGCCTTGTTCCCGGAATACTCTCAATTATGCCAGTACAGGTGAGTTGATATACAGGTCTCTGGGGAAAGGACATTTACAGAGATTGTTCTTCCCTGTATCCCCCTGATGTGCCAAACTAAACTTACCAAGGATCCTCCAGGAGGAGAGGGATCGACACTCTGTCCCCTTCCCTTCTGAGATTCAGCTTTCTAAGGGCTGAGATAGCCCTGATGGAGGGTCCCTGGTAGCGAATAAACATTAAACTTCCCCCAGGAAAAAAGAGGGAGTCTGAGTCAGGAGCTTAGGCTCAACACCAGAGCCTAGAGATCTGTAGGGGAACAGCGTGTTCTAGATAACAGTGTGCAGCTGTGTTTAGAAACCCAATTATACCCGGGCACCTTGGCACAGTGGTCGTGTTTGTGGAACAGTGGCTGACTGTGTGAGTATAAATCCAATAAGCCTTAGGAGTCTGTGTCCTCAGGGCCACCCTGCTGCCTGCACAGGGTTCTGAAGCAGAAAGGACATCCTCACAGCAGGACAGGGGCTCACTGGAGCCTGTCAGAATCAGTTTTCAACAGGGACACTATGTAGAAGTGATTAAAATCAGAACTTTTTAAATTGAAGTACAGTTGATTTACAATGCTGTGTTAGTTTCTGGTGTACAGCAAAGTGATTCAGATATATATATATATATATTCTTTTTCATATCCTTTTCCATTATGGTTTATTACAAGATATTGAATATAGTTACCTGTGCTATACAGTAGGACCTTGTTGTTTATCTATTTTATATATAGTAGTTTGTATATGCTAGTCCCAAATCCCTACTTTATACCCCACCTTGGTAACCATAATTTTGTTTTCTTTTTTTTAATCTATTTTATTGAAGTATGGTTGATTTACAATGTTGTGTTAATTTCTGCTGTGCAGCAAAGTGATTCAGTTATACATATTTATGCATTCTTTTTCATATTCTTTTCCATTATGGTTTATCACAGGATATTGAGTATAGTTCCCTGTGCTGTACAGTAGGACCTTGCTGTTTATCCATCCTATATGTACTAGTTTGCATCTGCTAATCCAAAACTCCTAATTTATCCCTCCCCACACTTTGGTAACCATAAGTTTGTTTTCTATGTTTGTGAGTCTGCTTCTGTTTTGTAAATAAGTTCACTTGTATCATATTTTAGATTCCACATATAAGTGATACCATATGATATTTGTCTTTCTCTGTCTGACTTACTTCACTTAGTATGATAATCTCCAGATCCATCCATGTTGCTACAAATGGCATTATTTCATTCTTTTTTATAACTGAGTAGTATTCCATTGTACATACACTACATCTTCTTTATCCATTCATCTGTAAATGGACATTTAGGTTGTTTCCATGTCTTGGCTATTGTAAATAGTGCTGCAGTGAACATTGGGATGCAGTTTTTTTTGAATTATAGTTTTGTTTGGATATATGCCCAGGAGGGGGATTGCTGGAACATATGGTAGTTCTATTTGTAGTTTTTTAAGGAACCTCCATACTGTTCTCCATAGTGGCTGCACCAATTTACATTCCCACCAACAGTGTAGGAGGGTTCCCTTTTCACTACACCCTCTCCAGCGTTTATTATTTGTAGACTTTTTATGATAGCCATTCTGATTGGTGTGAGATGATACCTCATTGTAGTTTTGATTTGCGAGATATTGAGCATCTTTTCATATGCCTATTGGCCATCCATATGTCTTCTTTGGAGAAAAATCTATTTAGGTCTTCTGCCCATTTTTTGATTGGGTTGTTTGTTTTTTAATTGTTAAGTTATATGAGCTCTTTGTATATTTTGGAAATTAATCCTTTGTCGGTTGCATTGTTTGCAAATATTTTCTCCCAGTCCGTAGGTTGTCTTTTCACTTTGTTTATGGTTTCCTTTACTGTGAAAAAGCTTGTAAGTTTGATTAGGTCCCATTTGTTTATTTTTGCTTATATCTATTGCCTTAGGAGACTGAGCTTAGAAAACATTTGGTATGATTTATGTCAGAGAATGTTTTGCCTATGTTCTTTTCTAGGAGTTTTATGGTATCCTGTCTTATATTTAAGTCTTTAAGCCATTGTCAGTTTATTTTTATGCATGGTTTGGGGGAGCATTCTAACTTCATTGATTTACATGAGGCTGTCCAGCTTTCCCAATGCCACTTGCTGAAGAGACTGTCTTTTCTCCAGTGTATATTCTTGCCTCCTTTGTTAAGATTAACTGACCATAGGTGTGTGGGTTTATTTCTGGGATCTCTACTCTGTTCCATTGATCCATATGTGTGTTTTTGTGCCAGTACCATGGTGTTTTTGTAAAATCAGGACTTTTTATAGACTGATCAGTTCCTTCCCCCTGGAACTTTGAAACAAGACTACTCCCTTTGGACTAAGTTCCCAGGTTCCTGGACAATTTGGGGAATGAAGAGTCCTAAAGAGAGAGATACTGAATTACCTACAATGTAGAGGGATGGAGGCTTAAGCAAATACTTGGAAAAATAAAGAGAGATGCCCAAGTTTTGAATCCAAAACCAGTGGAGATCATACAGATTAATACACCATTCATTGGGACTCACCAAGAGCTCAGGTGTTTGCCAAACTTGTTTAACTACTGAAAAAAATTTCTTTTAAACTAAGAATCCTGAAGGACTAGATTGCAAGGAACACTGGTTGGAAAATGCTTCTCGAATGGCAGAATTTTAGATACTGAATCATAACAAAGGAGCAGTCAGTTTGGGGCAGGGGCTCTTTCCTGGTACCTGCCCTTATGATTGCTTGACTGTCTCAGGGTAGACTAGCCCCACAGGTCTGTGGCACTAATCACAATGTTCTAATAACTCCAACCCAAGGAGGGCAGAGGAGAGGGTGCTGAGCTGAGATCACAGCCTTCTCCTTGGCTCTGTCCATCCATCCTTGACCTTTGAATAATAACCCCCTGCAATCACTTGTTGGCACTGGGTATAGGGATTTTCGTCCATTTTACTATATATCCTCAGTGCCTAGACTCTGCCTGGCCCAGTTTAAATGTTCAATAACTATGTGTTAAACATTGAACTTCTGGCCTTCTCTGTCCTGGCAAAGTTACTAGAAACCTAACACATTGTTTCCTTTGCATAGTTTGTGCCTTGCACTGCAGGTCAGATCCTTGTGAAGGTTCAGGAAGTGTGAGAGTAGCAGTGACTGGGAAATCCTGACTGGGTTTGGTAGGCCCAGTCCTCAGCAACACATGGAAAATAATGTTTGATTTGTCAGTCAGATGAAACCCATATCTACCCAAGTCAGACCAACCTGGCATGGCGGGGGCAGGGGTGCAATGAAGCCATTTCAAGCTCTACCAGCTGAATCACTATCCCCCCAACCCTGCGTTGCCCCGTCTAAGGATGACAGGCAGTGTGTTTAACAAGCTGTATGGCAACGTAAGTTTTATAAACAGATGTATATAAATAAATCATTATGTAAGTAAAAACCTAAAATATTCCCTTTTGGGGACTTCCCTGGCGGTCCAGTGGTTAAGACTTCACTTTTCAATGCAGGGGGTTGCAGGTTTGATCCTTGGTTGGGGAGCTAAGATCCCACATGCCTCGGGGCCCAAAAACTAAAACATAAAACAAGCAATATTGTTACAAGTTCAATAAAGACTTTAAAAATGGTCCACATCAAAAAATCTTTAAAAAAAATTCCATTTTTATTCTCTCAACTAAACTAAACTCATTCTGAAGCTGCTAACTCTGTGGTATAAATTAAAATGGTCATCCAATCATTCTAAATATTTCTAAATCGTTATTGATGTTTAGAAATTACTGGGTGGTCTTATGTTTGATAAGCTCTCATGAAGCTGGACGCTGCCCGTCTCTAAGCTATGATTCTGCAGAGGAAACGAGCTCTCCCGATGCCTTCCCTGTGAACTTGATGGTCATTAGACCTGGGGCCAGGCATGGCTGCAGTGGGAGAGTGACCAGGCGGGCTGTCCCTCATGTTCTGGATGCTGGCGCATCTCACGGAGCCCGTACCTGGAGGGCCTTTGCTTCCACCCTCACCTACAGCACTGCCCCAGCCAGCCTGTCCCTCCACTTCTGCCCCCCTGGGCCCCTCCTGAGGTCAGACAGGGACTGCGTCCGCTCTGCTACCACCTTGGCCTGCTCGGCTCATGCACCAGCGTCCAGGTGCACCCGTCCCAAGTCCCATTGCCACCTGCTCGGTGGCCACTGGATGATGTCATTCGGTGATGCGTGGTCTAACCTCAGCTGTTTACCAGCCTTCAGGACTGTAGTTCTGTGTGATAACCTGCAGGAACACCATGCCAGTGCATGCAGGCTGAATATCAACCCTGGCCCCGTCCCTTCTGAGTGGTTCAGAGAGTCCCGAAGTCTTATGCATGTGTTAGGGCTAGGCCGCAAACCCTCCCCTTCTGTCTCACGGTACCTACCATTTCCTCCTCTGTCTCTCACCTCCGTACAGTGGCTCCCACGTTGATTTGTTGATTCCTGGAACCATCCCTCAGGTAGTATTGCCCTTTGGGTGCTCTGTCTCTGAGCTGAAGCAGAAGGCCCCCTCCACTGGCCGGATGGGCCCACAGTTGTCAGGCTGAGCTGCCTTATTCTCTTCGTGACTTGCTCCTCACTGCACCCTGAGTCTCTGAAACCATACCAGACAGTAACCCTAGCATCTACCCCGGCAGCTGACTGTTGCCCACACAGCTCACCATCTTCTGGATTAAGCCTGTACGTTTTCCCCCAGTTTTAATGAGAAATAATTGACGTACAGCACTGTATAAAGTTAAGGTGTTCAGCGTAATGGTTTGACATACATATATTGTGAAAAGCTTATCACAATAAGTTTAGTAAACATTACATCTCATATAGATAAAGAAGTTTCTCTTCTTTGTTTTTTTTTTAGAAGTTTTTCTTCTTGTGATGAGAACTCTTAGGATCTACCCTCTTAACTTTCAAATATACCATACAGCAGTGTTAACTGTCGTCACCCTGATGTACGTCACATCCCCAGGGCTTATTTATCTTATAAATGGAAGTTTGCACCTTTGACCAATCTTATTCCATCCCCTGCTCCTGCTGCCTTTGGTACTTTGGTAACCACAAATCTGATCTCTTTTTCTATGCCGTTTTTCTTTTCAAGATTCCACATGTAAGTGAGATCATACAGTACTTGTCCTTCCCTGTCTGACTTATTTCACTTAGCACAATGCCTTCAAGTTCTATCCACATTTTGCAAACGGCAGGATTTTCTTCTTTCTTATGGCTGATTATTCCATTGTACGTATATACCAAAACTTCTTTATTCCTTCATCTTTCAGTGGTCACCTCAGTTGTTTCCACGTTTTGGCTATTGTAAATAATGATGCTATGAACATAGGGGTACAGATATTTCTTCAACATAGTGTTTTCGTTCCCTTCGGATATATACCCAGAAGTGGAATTGCTGGATCGTATGGTAGTTCCATTTTTAAGGAACTATAATAATTGGATTATTTGGGGTTTTTTTGCTGTTGAGTTGTATGAGTTCTCTATATATTTTAGATATTAACCCCCTATCAGGTGTATGATTTGCAAATGTTTTTTCCCATTCTGTGGGTTGTCATTTCATTTTCTTGATTATTAATTTTGTTGTGCAGCCTAAATATTTTGACACTCTTTCTACTCTGGGTTATTTTTTCCCCAATAGCTTGGTAGCTTAAGAAGAGGTCTTTAATCCCCAATGGGTTAAGGACGTTTTGCTCAACACACGTGGGCATCAGAAGCAGCCATTTGGGTGGGACCAAGGCATGAATACTGAAAACTCCATAGGTGACCTGGATGTTCATCCAGGGTGAACACCAGGCTTCCCTGGTGGCGCAGTGGTTGAGAATCCGCCTGCCAATGCAGGGGATATGGGTTCGAGCCCTGGTCCAGGAAGATCCCACATGCTGCAGAGCAACTAAGCCCCTGTGTCACAGCTACTGAGCCAGCGTGCCTAGAGCCTGCGAGCCACAACTACTGAAGCCCGCGTGCCTAGAGCCCGTGCTCCGCAACAAGAGAAGCCACCGCAATGAGAAGCCTGTGCACCTCAACGAAGAGTAGCCCCTGCTCGCTGCAACTAGAGAAAGCCCGTGCACAGCAACGAGGCCCCAGTGCAGCCAAAAATAAATAAGATAAATAAACAAACAAACAAACAAAAAACATCTAAGAGAAGAGCCCTTAGCTTAGGGGCCCTCTGTTTGGGTCCAAAGCACGTACTCAGTTGTCCCCTCCGTTTGTAGGCCCAGTGCTAGATGTACCGACATGCCTCAATCGGATTGATTCTTCGGAAATTCGTGGTTGGTTGTTATCTGGGCCTCCTGCCGCTCTGTAAACCAGCCCTATGGACAGTGATGCACAATTTCCTTTAGGTTAATTCCGTAAGTTGCATTTCAAAAAGAAAAAAAGACTTGACATCACAAGGAAACCACTTTTAGTTGCTTCATTTCCTGGAGCCTACAGCTTTTTTTTTTTTTTTTTTGGTACAGCTGGCAAAATGCCTGGGACAAGATGTATTCAATTCTAGTCAAAGCAGAGCTATGTCCGGAGAAACAGACGGCCCACCTAAGGTGAAAAAAATTACTTTCTTGGCAGGCAAGCCAGGGTGATTTATTCACCTCTTCCTCTAGGAAGGCAGGAATGTGTGCAGGCAAAATAAATACAACATGTTACAAGCACATTCCACAGATGAACAGAATAATTGGTGCTGAACCAGGCAGTGGGAGGTATCCTCCTGCGTCCAGACAGGCTCAGGGAACTTGTCACACACGCATGAAAGTGCCCCCAGAACTGGAAAATCACTCCATCGGGGAGGTAATAAGAATCAGGACGTAAGTGAAGAGACTCATCGTAACCCTCTCTGAGAGCCCGTGATGACACGCTGAGAATATCAGGGACAGGTATAGGCTCAGAAAAATGACTGGCTATACACAAAGCAGTAAGAATCGTATTGTGCTCCATCTAAAGAAACCCTGTCTGGGGTTAATGAGGTAGACAGGTAATCCGCATTTGTTTAGAAAAGGGGCGATACGGCCTCAGAATTTGTTGCTGATTATCTAATACTTTTCCTGGTGGTTACTCGTGTTCAGATCACCTGGAAAGTACATCCCACTCAGAAGGCTTTTCCGATACCTGATGAAACACCCCCTAAGTGTTTCCGCTCTTTTGTTCTGAATCTGCATTCAACAAGTAACATTCTGATTATGAATTTGGTCTCCCAGTTACCTTGATAACGGGCGGGATTGAGGAAACAAGTTTGGAGGTCACTGGAAAGGCTTATTATATACTTGTTACAAATAAGTGAATTTGTGTTTTGTTTGCTATATCAATCTTTTGAAGGTGTAGTTAGCACAGGTTAGTCCTGCAACCTACATGCCTGCCAGGACAGGCAAAATCCACTCTTTGGACCTGCACAGCTGAGTGCCAGAACCCGGAATCTCTGGCCATTGCTCCATATGCAGTCTTGTGAGGCTCCACCCACACAGCCCAGGGTCTGTGCCTCTCTTTAAATTCAGCATAAACCATCCCCCATAGTCACCTCCCTACCGCTTCTTTAAAATTAGCAGAGGGTAATTCTAAATTATCTTCTCTGCAATGACTTCTCATGTCTTGTAACCTTGAACCTTAGGAAACAAGTTGCATTACCTGTGATCACACTGTGACCATGTAGTTTTACCCAGTTGCAAACTTTCAGCTTCCTGTGGTCCTTCCTGCCTTCTTCACTTGGAGAGCTGGGCCATGGTTAGGCCACATGAGGATGTACTGAGGGTCCCCCTGCACCTCTTGATCAAGTAACTTGAAAGGAGTGCATGTTCTCATCCACAGGAGCAGAACTAGAATGGCACTTCTGTCTGTCAGCTGTGCCCTCAATAGCTGTGAGCTTGGCCCTTCCCCCATCAGAGAGACGGTCCTTCTGTGACCTGCCCTGGCATCCTCATCCCTGACTCTCACAAAGGCACCATCGCTTCAAGGACTTTTGCTTAGTCTTCACTTTCCTACGGAGTTAAGTTGGTGGCACCGTGCACTCCTTGGTGGACACTCCACACTGGTTGTTTGCTGGAGGGCATTTGTCCACTTTGGTGACCAATAGTTTTTGCTCATTTCCAGAATGAGATGGAAGCAGGAATGACCCAACTCTGGGAATTACCTATGAGCCTTACATCCGAGAAATTGCCCTGTATCCCTTGAAAACAGCAAGCTATCTTCCCTTTAAATGCAAAATAGAAATATCAGTATTGCATATTAATTTCTTCTTCCCCTAATTGGGAGGGTTGGCCGAAGGACTAATAATGATGACTGTTGTAAAAATGTTCTTAAAATAGTCGCTTCATAGATAAGAGATGCATTTACTGCAACCGAGATTTATGAAGGTTCTGTGAGATGGCAAAATGGGGTTTGCAACGCAGGATGTTTATTGCTTCCAGGGGCTGTGGCTAATCTCTCATGAAGCAAGTTTTCAGTTGGGTAGAGATTGAGTAATTAGAACAGAGATGCATTGTGTAACTCCTTCTTCCTCTTTATTTATTGTGAACCAGTGAATACCCTCACTCTCAAGCTGCAGGCCAGCTTAATAGATTTGATTTTTGAGTGTCTCGCATCATGAGAGCTCAGCAGTTCTTGCAAGAAGTGCCCACAGATAACCAAGGCCTTGTATCTGTCTCTGTGCTGATGTTGAACTGGTCTGACAGATACACCTAAGGGCATCCTAATACCCTTTTCTTTAAAGGGAAAGAGAACTGACATTTACTGATTACCTACTTTGTAGGCATACTATCTTTATTTCTCATGGCTGATCTATGAGATTGGTATTATTTTCCCTATGTTATAGGTGGGATTGACACCAGAGAGATTAAGTAACTTGCTCCAGGTAATAGAAAACCTTCAAAGCTGAAGACAAACGTGCTCTCTTCTGCTCAGTTTTATACAGGAGAAGTGAGGTGATAACACAGTAGAGCTGGATTTCTGGATTTAAAACCAGGCCTATCTGACCCCAAAGCCACTGCTCCTTCTGCTGTGCTGTGTTGCCATATTGACATACAAGAGGCTCGATAAATGCCTAAGGGTTTTTTTCTTTTTTTTTTTAGTTTTGCTACTCTGAATTGTTTTTTTTCAATTGTGTGTGTATCTGGCAAAGTGCACATAATATATAATTTACCACCTTACCCATTTTTATGAGCACAGTTCAGTGGTATAAATACATTCATAATATCGTGCAACCATCACATCTCCATAACTTTTTTCATAAAACTGAAGCTCTGGGACTTTCCTTGTGGTGCAGTAGTTAAGAATCCACCTGCCAGTGCAGGGGGCATGGGTTCAATCCCTGGTTCAGGAAGATCCCACATGCCATGGAGCAACTAAGCCCGTGCGCCACAACTACTGAGCCTGCACTCTAGAGCCCGTGAGCTACAACTACTGAAGCATGCATGCCTAGAGCCCTACTCTGTACCAAGAAAAGCCTGTACTCAATGAGAAGCCTGTGCACCAAAAGGAAGAGTAGCCCCCGCTTGCCACAACTAGAGAAAGCCCACGCGCAGCAACAAAGACCCAAAATGCAGCCAAAAATAAATAAAATTAAAAAAAAAAAAGAATCTTAAAAAAAAAAAACCTGAAACTCTATTCCTACTGAACAATAACTCCCTCATCCCTCTTCCCCTAGCCCCTGGGAACCACCATTGTACTTTTTGTCTCTACGAATTTGACTATTTTTAGTACCTCATATAAGTGGAATCACAGTATTTGTCTTTTTTGTGATTGCCTTATTTTAGCATATTGTCCTCAAGTTTCATGCACACTGTAGTATATTGTAGAATTTCCTTCGCTTTTAAGGCTGAGTAATATTTCATGTATGTATGTATTGCATTTTGCTTCTCCATTCATCTGTCAATGGACCCTTGTTTTCACATTTTATTTATTGTCAATAATGCTGCTGTGCACATAGGTGTACAAATATCTCTTTGAGACCCTGCTTCCTTTGGGATATATACCTCAGAAGTAGAATCGCTGGATCATATGGTAATTCTATTCTTAATTTTTTGAGGTACCTCCATACTATTTTCCACAGCAGGTGTACCATTTCGTATTCACACTAACAGTGCACAAGGGTTCCAATTTCTCTGCATCCTCGCCAACACATATTGTTTTGTTTTTTTGAGAGTAGCCATCTTAATGGGTGTGAGGTAGTATCTCATTGTAGTTTTGATTTGAATTTCTCTAATAATTAGTGATATTGAGCAACTTTTCATGTGCTTATTGGCCATTTGGATATCTTTGAAACTTGTATATCAAGTCCTTTGCCCATTTTTGATTGAGTTGTTTGTTTTTTGTGTTGTTGAGTTTTAAGAGTTCCCTATATGTTCTATATGTTCTGGATATTAATTCTGATATTAATCAGATATATGATTTACAAATATTTTCTCCCATTCTAGGGGTTGCCTTTTTACTCTGTTGATAGTGTCTTTGATGCACAGAATTTTAAAATTTTCATGAAGTCCCATATGGTGTCACATCCAAGAAATCATTGCCAGATCCAATGCTGTGAAGCTTTGACTCAGGTTTTCTTCAAAGAGTTGTTTTTTCCCCCCTTAGGCCTTACATTTAGGTTTTTTATCTATGTAGAGTTAATTTTTATATATGGTGTTAGTTAAGGACCCAACTTCATTCTTTTGCATGTGGATATCCAGTTTTTTCCAGCACCATTTGTTGAAAAGACTTCTTTCCCCATTGAATCGTCTTGGCATCCTTGTCAAAAATCAGCTGACAATAGATGCAAGGGTCTATTTCTGGGTTTTCTATTCTATTATTGTTATGTCTGTCCTTATGCCAATACAACACTGTTTTGATTTCTATAGCTTTGTGGTAAGTTTTGAAATCAGGAAGTGTGAGTACTCCAGTTTTGCTCTTCTTTTTCAAGATTGTTTTAATTATTCAAGGTCCCATGAGACTCTCTATGAATTTTAGGATGGGATTTTTCTATTTCTGCAAAAAAAAAATGTCATTGGGATTTTGACAGGGATTCCATTTAATTTGTAGATTGTTTTGGGTAATATTGACATTTTAACAATATCAGGTCTCACAATCAGTGAATGTGGGATCTATTTTCATTTATTTATCTCTTTAATTTCTTTCAGCAATGTTTTATATTTTTCATTGAACAAGTGTTTCACTTCCTTGGTAAAGTTAATTCCTAAGTATTTTATTCTTTTCCAATATTATAAATGGAATTGTTTTTGTAATTTCCTTTTTAGATTGCTCATTATTAGTATATACAAATACAACTAATTTTTATGTATTGACTTTGTATCCTGCCACTTTGCTGAATTCATTTATTAGTTCTAATAGTTTTCTTTGTGTGGAATCTTTTAGGGTTTTCTATATGTGAGATAATGTCCATCTACAGAGATAATTTTACTTCTTCTTTTTCAGTTTGGATGCCTCTTATTTCTTTTTCTTACCTAATTGCTCTGGGTAGAACTCCAGTACTATGTACAGTGGAAGTGGTGAAAGCAGGCATCCTTGTCTTGTTCCTGATATTAGAGGAAAAGTTTTCAATCTGTCACCATTGAGTATGATGTTTGCTCTGGGTTTTTTGTATATTGCTTTTACTGTGTTGAGGTAGTTTTCTTCTTCTATTCCTAGTATTTTCAATGTTTTTACCATGAAAGGGCGTTGAAGTTCGTCAGAATCATTTTCTACATCAATTGAGGTGATCGTGTGTGATGTTTTTTCTTTCTCTCTGTTAATATAGTGTATTACATTGATTTTTGTATGTTGAACCATCCTTGCATTCTGGGAATTAATCCCACTTGGGCATGGGGCATAATCCTTTTAATATGTTGTTGAATTTGATTTGCTAGCTTTTGTTGAGGATTTTTGCATTGATGTTCATGAGGGATATTTGTTTGTAGTTTTATTGTTGTGTCTTTATTTGGCCTTTGGTGGAAGGGTAATTCTGGCCTCATTGAATGAGTTAAGAGGTGTTCCATCCTCTTTGATTTTTTGGAAAAGTTTAAAAGAAGGATTGATATTAGTTCTTCAAATGTTTGGTAGTATTTGGTAGTGAAGCAACTGGGTCCAGGGCTTTTCTCTGTCTGGAGATTTTTAAAATTCAATCTCCTTACTAATTGTACGTCTATACACATTTTCTATTTCTTCATGATTTAGTCTTGGTTGGTTTCATGTTTCTAGGAATTTGTCCATTTTATCTATGTTGTGCAACATGTTGGTATATAATTGTTCATAGTACTCTCTTACATCCTTTTTCTTTCTTTAGAATCAATAGTAATGTCCTCCCTTTTATTTCTGATTTTTGTAATTTGATTATTTTGTCCTTTATTCTTAGTCCAGTAGCTAAAGGTTTGTCAATTTTGTTGATCCTTTTGAAGAGCCAACTTTTGGTTTCATTGATTTTCTTTATTGTTTTTCTCTTCTCTGTTTTGTTTCTCTCTATTCTAATCTTTATTATTTCCTTCCTCCTGCTAGCTTTGGGTTTAGTTTGTTCTTTTTCTAGTTTCTTAAGTTATAAAGTTAGGTTGTCGATTTGATTTTTTTTTTTTTTTTTTTTTTTTTTTTTTTTGCCGTACTGTGTGGCATGTGGGATCTTATTTCCCCTGACCACAGATTGAACCCATGCCCCCTGCATTGCAAGCATGGAGTCTTAACCAGTGGACCGCCAGGGAAGTCCCATCTTTCTTGTTTTTTTATTGAACATAGTTGATTTACAATGTTGTGTTAATTTCTGCTGTACAGTAAAGTGATTCAGTTATACATATATATACATTCTTTTTTCTTTTCTTCTCCACTATGGTTTATCTCAGGATATTGAATATGGTTCCCTGTGCTATACAGGAGGACCTTGTCATTTATCCATTCTATATGTAATAGTTTGCATCTGCTAACCCCAAACTCCCAGTCCATCCCTCCCCCAACCCCTCCCGCTTGGCAGCTACAATTCTGTTATCTATGTCTGTTAGTCTGTTTCTGTTTTGTAGATAAGTTAATTTGTGTCATATTTTAGATTCCACATATAAGTGATATCACATGGTATTTGTCTTTCTCCTTCTGAGTTACTTCTCTTAGTATGATAATCTCTAGGTTCATCCATGTTGCTGAAAATGGCATTATTCCTTTCTTTTTTAAGGCTGAGTAGTATTCCATTGTATATATATACCACTTCTATTTTATCCATTCAGCTGTCAGTGGACATTTACGTTGTTTCCATGTGTTGGCTATCATAAATAGTGCTACTGTGAACATAGGGGTGCATGTATCTATTCAAATGAGAGTTTTGTCTGGGTATATGCCCAGTAGTGGGATTGCGGGATCATATGGTAGCTCTACTTTTAGTTTTTTTTTTTTTAACATCTTTATTACAGTATAATTGCTTAACAATGGTGTGTTAGTTTTTGCTTTATAACAAAGTGAATCAGTTATACATATAAATATGTTCCCATATCTCTTCCCTCTTGCGTCTCCCTCCCTCACACCCTCCCTATCCCACCCCTCCAGGCGGTCACAAGGCACTGAGCGGATCTCCCTGTGCTATGCGGCTGCTTCCCACTAGCTATCTACCTTACGTTTGGTAGTGTATATATGTCCGTGCCTCTCTCTCGCTTTGTCACAGCTTACCCTTCCCCCTCCGCATATTCTCAAGTCCATTCTCTAGTAGGTCTGTGTCTTTATTCCTGTCTTACCGCTAGGTTCTTCATGACATTTTTTTTCTTAAATTCCATATATATGTGTTAGCATATGGTATTTGTCTTTCTCTTTCTGACTTACTTCACTCTGTATGACGTACTCTAGCTCTATCCACCTAATTACAAATAGCTCAATTTCGTTTCTTTTAATGGCTGAGTAATATTCCATTGTATATATGTGCCACATCTTCTTTATCCACTCATCCGATGATGGACACTTAGGTTGTTTCCATCTCTGGGCTATTGTAAATAGAGCTGCAGTGAACATTTTGGTACATGACTCTTTTTGAATTATGGTTTTCTCAGGATATATGCCCAGTATTGGGATTGCTGGGTCATATGGTAGTTCTGTTTGTAGTTTAAGGAACCCCATACTGTTCTCCACAGTGGCTGTATCAGTTTGCATTCCCACCAACAGTGCAAGAGGGTTCCCTTTTCTCCACATCCTCTCCAGCATTTATTGTTTCTAGATTTTTTTCTTTTTTTTTTTTTTTTTTGAGGTACGTGGGCCTCTCATTGTTGTGGCCTCTCCTGTTGTGGAGCACAGGCTCCGGACGCGCAGGCTCAGTGGCCATGGCTCACGGGCCTAGCCGCTCCGCGGCACGTGGGATCTTCCCAGACCAGGGCACGAATCCGTGTCCACTGCATCGGCAGGTGGACTCTCAACCACTGCACCACCAGGGAAGCCCTGTTTCTAGATTTTTTGATGATGGCCATTCTGACTGGTGTGAGATGATATCTCATTGTAATTTTGATTTGCATTTCTCTAATGATTAATGAAGTTGAGCATTCTTTCATGTGTTTGTTGGCAGTCTGTATATCTTCTTTGGAGAAATGTCTATTTAGGTCTTCTGCCCATTTTTGGATTGGGTTGTTTGTTTTTTTCTTATTGAGCTGCATAAGCTGCTTATAAATTTTGGAGATTAATCCTTTGTAAGTTGCTTCATTTGCAAATATTTTCTCCCATTCTGAGGGTTGTCTTTTGGTCTTGTTTATGGTTTCATTAGCTGTGCAAAAGCTTTGAAGTTTCATTAGGTCCCATTTGTTTATTTTGGTTTTTATTTCCATTTCTCTAGGAGGTGGGTCAAAAAGGATCTTGCTGTGATTTATGTCATAGAGTGTCCTGTCTATGTTTTCCTCTAAGAGTTTGATAGTTTCTGGCCTTACATTTAGGTCTTTAATCCATTTTGAGCTTATTTTTGTGTATGGTGTTAGGGAGTGATCTAATCTCATACTTTTACATATACCTGTCCAGTTTTCCCAGCACCACTTATTGAAGAGGCTGTCCTTTCTCCACTGTACATTCCTGCCTCCTTTATCAAAGATAAGGTGACCATATGTGCGTGGGTTTATCTCTGGGCTTTCTATCCTGTTCCATTGATCTATCTTTCTGTTTTTGTGCCAGTACCATACTGTCTTGATTACGGTAGCTTTGTAGTATAGTCTGAAGCCAGGGAGCCTGATTACTCCAGCTCCGTTTTTGTTCTCAGGATTGCTTTGGCTATTCGGAGTCTTTTGTGTTTCCATACAAATTGTGAAATTTTTTGTTCTAGTTCTGTGAAAAATGCCAGTGGTAGTTTGATAGGGATTTCATTGAATCTGTAGATTGCTTTGGGTAGTAGAGTCATTTTCACAATGTTGATTCTTCCAATCCAAGAACATGCTATATCTCTCCATCTATTTGTATCATCTTTAATTCCTTTCATCAGTGTCTTATAATTTTCTGCATACAGGCCTCTTGTCTCCTTAGATAGGTTTATTCCTAGATATTTTATTCTCTCTGTTGCACTGGTAAATGGGAGTGTTTTCTTGATTTCACTTTAAGATTTTTCATCATTAGTGTATAGGAATGCCAGAGATTTCTGTGCATTAATTTTGTATCCTGCTACTTTACCAAATTCATTGATTAGCTCTAATAGTTTTCTGATAGCATCTTTAGGATTCTTTATGTATACTGTCATCTCATCTGCAAAGAGTGACAGCTTTACTTCCTCTTTTCCGATTTGGATTCCTTTTATTTCCTTTTCTTCTCTGATTGCTGTGGCTAAAACTTCCAAAACTATGTTGAATAAGAGTGGTGAGAGTGGGCAACCTTGTCTTGTTCCTGATCTTAGTGGAAATGCTTTCAGGTTTTCACCGTTGAGGACGATGTTGGCTGTGGGTTTGTCATATATGGCCTTTATTATATTGAGGAAAGTTCCCTCTATGCCTACTTTCTGCAGGATTTTTATCATAAATCGGTGTTGAATTTTGTCGAAAGCTTTCTCTACATCTATTGAGTTGATCATATGGTTTTTCTCCTTCAATTTGTTAATATGGTGTATCACATTGATTGATTTGCGTATTTTTAAGAATCCTTGCATTCCTGGAATAAACCCCACTTGATCATGGTGTATGATCTGTTTAATGTGCTGTTGGATTCTGTTTGCTAGTGTTTTATTGAGGATTTTTGCATCTACGTTCATCAGTGATATTGGCCTGTAGTTTTCTTTCTTTGTGACATCCTTGTCTGGTTTTGGTATCAAGGTGATGGTGGCCTCGTAGAATGAGTTTGGGAGTGTTCCTCCCTCTGCTGTATTTTGGAAGAGTTTGAGAAGGATAGGTGTTAGCTCTTCTCTAAATGTTTGATAGAATTCTCCTGTGAAGCCATCTGGTCCTGGGCTTTTGTTTGTTGGAAGATTTTTAATCACAGTTTCAATTTCAGTGCTTGTGATTGGTCTGTTCGTATTTTCTTTTTCTTTCTGATTCAGTCTTGGCAGGTTGTGCGTTTCTAAGAATTTGTCCATTTCTTCCAGGTTGTCCATTTTATTTGCATATAGTTGCTTGTGGTAATCTCTCCTAATTTTTTTGTATTTCTGCAGTGTCAGTAGTTACTTCTCCTTTTTCATTTCTAATTCTATTGATTTGAGTCTTCTCCCTTTTTTTCTTGATGAGTCTGGCTAATGGTTTATCAATTTTGTTTACCTTCTCAAAGAACCAGCTTTTAGTTTTATTGATCTTTGCTATCGTTTCCTTCATTTCTTTTTCATTTATTTCTGATCTGATTTCTTTTCTTCTGCTAACTTTGGGGGTTTTTTGTTCTTCTTTCTCTAATTGCTTTAGGTGCAAAGTTAGGTTGTTTATTCGAGCTGTTTACTGTTTCTTAAGGTAGGATTGTATTGCTATAAACTTTCCTCTTAGAACTGCTTTTGCTGCATCCCATAGATTTTGGGTCGTCGTGTCTCCATTGTCATTTGTTTCTAGGTATTTTTTAATTTCCTCTTTGTTTTCTTCAGTGATCACTTTGTTATTAAGTAGTATATTGTTTAGCCTCCATGTGTTTGTATTTTTTACAGATCTTTTCCTGTAATTGATATCTAATCTCATAGTGTTGTGGTCGGAAAACATACTTGAAACAATTTCAGTTTTCTTAAATTTACCAAGGCTTGATTTGTGACCCAAGATATGATCTATCCTGGAGAATGTTCCATGAGCACCAGAGAAAAATTTGTATTCTGTTGTTTTTGGATGGAATGTCCCTTAAATATCAATTAAGTCCATCTTGTTTAATGTATCATTTAAAACTTGTGTTTCCTTATTTATTTTCATTTTGGCTGATCTGTCCATTGGTGAAAGTGGGGTGTTAAAGTCCCCTACTATGAATGTGTTACTGTCGATTTCCCCTTTTATGGCTGTTAGTATTTGCCTTATGTATTGAGGTGCTCCTATGTTGGGTGCATAAATATTTACAATTGTTATATCTTCTTCTTGGATCGATCCCTTGATCATTATGTAGTGTCTTCTTTGTCTATTCTAATAGTCTTTATTTTAAAGTCTATTTTGTCTGATATGAGAATTGCTACTGCAGCTTTCTTTTGGTTTCCATTTGCATGAAATGTCTTTTTCCATCCCCTTACTTTCAGTCTCTATGTGTCTCTAGGTCTGAAGTGGGTCTCTTGTAGATAGCAAATATATGGGTCATGTTTTTGTATCCATTCAGCCAATCTGTGTCTTTTGGTGGGAGCGTTTAATCCATTTACATTTAAGGTAATTATCGTTATGTATGTTCCTATTCCCATTTTCTTAATTGTTTTGGGTTCGTTGTTGTAGGTCTTTTCCTTCTCTTGTGCTTCTTGCCTAGAGAAGTTCCTTTAGCATTTGTTGTAAAGCTGGAGAAGTTCCTTTAGCATTTGTTTTAAAACTGGTTTGGTGGTGCTGAACTCTCTCAGGTTTTGCTTGTCTGTAAAGGTTTTAATTTCTCCATCAAATCTGAATGAGATCCTTGCTGGGTAGAGTAATCTTGGTTGCAGGTTTTTCTCCTTCATCACTTTAAATATGTCCTGCCAGTCCCTTTTGGCTTGCAGAGTTTCTGCTGAAAGATCAGCTGTTAACCTTATGGGGATTCCCTTGTGTGTTATTTGTTGTTTTTCCCTTGCTGCTTTTAATATGTTTTCTTTGTATTTAATTTTTGACAGTTTGATTAATATGTGTCTTGGCGTATTTCTCCTTGGATTTACCCTGTATGGGACTCTCTGTGCTTCCTGGACTTGATTAACTATTTCCTTTCCCATATTAGGGAAGTTTTCAACTATAATCTCTTCAAATATTTTCTCAGTCCCTTTCTTTTTCTCTTCTTCTTCTGGAACCCCTATAATTCGAATGTTGGTGCGTTCGATGTTGTCCCAGAGGTCTCTGAGACTGTCCTCAGTTCTTTTCATTCTTTTTTCTTTATTCTGCTCTGCAGTAGTTATTTCCACTATTTTATCTTCCAGGTCACTTATCCGTTCTTCTGCCTCAGTTATTCTGCTATTGATCCCATCTAGAGTATTTTTCATTTCATTTATTGTGTTGTTCATCGTTGTTTGTTTCATCTTCAGTTCTTCTAGGTCCTTGTTAAATGTTTCTTGCATTTTGTCCATTCTGTTTCCAAGATTTTGGATCATCTTTACTATCATTATTCTGAATTCTTTTTCAGGTAGACTGCCTATTTCCTCTTCATTTCTTAGGTCTGGTGGGTTTTTATCTTGCTCCTTCATCTGCTGTGTGTTTTTCTGTCTTCTCATTTTGCTTATCTTACTGTGTTTGGGGTCTCCTTTTTGCAGGCTGCAGGCTCGTAGTTCCCGTTGTTTTTGGTGTCTGTCCCCGGTGGCTAAGGTTGCTTCAGAGGGTTGTGTAAGCTTCCTATTGGAGGGGACTAGTGCCTGTGTTCTGGTGGATGAGGCTGGATCTTGTCTTTCTGGTGGGCAGGTCCACGTCTGGTGGTGTGTTTTGGGGTGTCCTTGGACTTATTATGATTTTAGGCAGCCTCTCTGCTAATGGGTGGGGTTGTGTTCCTGTCTTGCTAGTTGTTTGGCATAGGATGTCCAGCACTGTAGTTTGCTGGTCGTTGAGTGAAGCTGGGTGCTGGTGTTGAGATGGAGATCTCTGGAAGATTTTCGCCATTTGATATCATGTGGAGCTGGGAGGTCCTTTGTGGACCAGTGTCCTGAAGTTGGCTCTCCCACCTTAGAGGCACAGCACTGACTCCTGGCCGCAGCACCAAGAGCCTTTCATCCACATGGCTCAGAATAAAAGGGAGAAAAAGTAGAAAGAAACAATTAGAAGAAGCAAGCAAGCAAGCAAGAAAGAAAGGGGAAGGAAGGAAGGAAGGAGGGAGGGAGGGAGGAAGGAAGGAAGGAGGGAAGGAAGGAAAAAAAGAAAAAGAAGATAAAGTAAAATAAAGTCAGAAAATATAATAAAGTTATTAAAATAAAAAAATAATTATAAAGAAAAAAATTAAAAAAACAAAACAAAAAAATGGATGGATAGAACCCTAGGACAAATAGTGGAAGCAAAGCTATACAGTATAAATATTGCTCTTAAAGTCCACCTCCTCAATTTAGGATGATTCGTTGTACATTCATGTATTCCACAGACATAAAGTTGATTGTGGAGCTTTAATCCGCTGCTTCTGAGTCTGCTGGGAGAGATTTCCCTTTCTCTTCTTTGTTCTCACAGCTCCTAGGGGCTCAGCTTTGGATTGGGCCCTGCCTCTGCGTGTAGGTAGCTGGAGGGTGTCTGTTCTTTGCTCAGACAGGACGGGGTTAAAGGAGCCGCTGATTCGGGGGCTCTGGCTCACCCAGGCCGGGGGGAGCAAGGGGCACGGAGTGTGGGGCGAGCCTGCGGCAGCAGAGGCTGGCATGACGTTGCGCCAGTCTGAGGCGCACCGTGCGTTCTCCTGGGGAAGTTGTCCCTGCCTCCTGGAACCCTGGCAGTGGCGGGCTGGACAGGCTCCCCGGAAGTGGGGTGTGGATAGTAACCTGTGCTCGCACACAGGCTTCTTGGTGGTGGCAGCAGCAGCCTTAGCGTCTCATGCCCGTCTCTGGGGTCCGCGCTTTCAGCCGTGGCTCGCGCCCGTCTCTGGAGCTCCTTGAAGCGGCGCTGTTAATCCCCTCTCCTTGCGCACCAGGAAACAAAGAGGGAAGAAAATGTCTCTTACCTCTTTGGCAGGTCCAGACTTTTCCCTGGACACCCTCCCAGCTAGCTGTGGCGCACTAACCCCCTGCAGGCTGTGTTCACGCCGCCAACCCCAGTCCTCTCCCTGGGATCCGACCGAAGCCGGAGCCTCAGCTCCCAGCCCCGCCCGGCTCGGCGGGTGAGCAGACAAGCCTCTTGGACTGGTGAGTGCTGGTCGGCCCTGATCATCTGTGCGGGAATCTCTCCGCTTTGCCTACCACACCCCTGTTGCTGCGCTGTCCTCCGCGGCTCCAAAGCTTTCCCCCTCCGCCACCCACAGTCTCCACCCGCGAAGGGGCTTCTAGTGTGTGGAAACCTTTCCTCCTTCATGGCTCCCTCCCACTGGTGCAGGTCCCGTCCCTATCCTTTTGTCTCTATATATTCTTTTTTCTTTTGCCCTACCCAGGTACGTGGGGGGTTTCTTGCCTTTTGGGAGGTCTGAGGTCTTCTGCCAGCGTTCAGTAGGTGTTCTGTAGGAGTTGTTCCACGTATAGATGTATTTCTGGTGTATCTGTGGGGAGGAAGGTGATCTCCATGTCTTACTCTTCCGCCATCTTCTACTTCTGGTTTTTTAAGGAACCTGCATACTGTTCTCCGTAGTGGCTGCACCAATTTACATTCCCACCGACAGTGTAGGGGGGTTCCCTTTTCTCCATACCCTCTCCAGCATTTGTTATTTGTAGACTTTTAATGATGGCCATTCCGACTGGTGTGAGGTGGTAGCTCATTGTAGTTTTGATTTGCATTTCTCTAATTATTGGTGATGTTGAGCTTCTTTGGAGAAATGTCTATTTAAGTCTCCTGCCCATTTTTCTATTTGGTTGGGGTTTTTTAATTTGTTGAGTTGTTCTTTCTTATTTTTAAAGTAAGTGTTTATGGCTATAACTTTCCCAATTAGCAACACTTACATTTCATCCCATAAGTTTTGGCATGTTGTGTTTTTGTTTTCATTAGTCTGTAAGTATTTTCTAATTTTTTTGGTATTTTCTTCTTTGATCCATTTGGTTGTTGGAGTGTATTGTTTAATTTCCACAATTTTGTGAATTTTTTAGTTTTCCTTCTGTTGTTGATTTCTAACTTCTATGCATTGGGGTTGGAGAAGATATTTTGTATGATATCCATCTTTCAAAATCTGAGACTTCATTTGTGGCCTAACCTATATCCTGGGGGATAGCGTATGCGCACCTGAGAAGAATATGCATGCTATTGTTGTGTTTGTTAGATCTAGTTGATCTATTGTATTGTTAAGTGTCTATTTCCTTTCTTATCTTCTGTCTGTTTTTTGGGGTTTTTTAAATTTTATTTTTATTGGAGTATAGTTGACTTAAAATGTTGTGTTAGTTTCTGCTGTACAGTAAGGTGCTGTCTGGTTGTTTTATCCATTATTGTGATAATGGATCACAAAGCATCCAGCTATTATTGTAAAATTGTTTTATTTCTCCCTTCAATTCTGTCAGTTTTAATTTCATATATTTTGATGCACAAATGTTTATAATTGTTTTATCTTCTTGCTTTATTGAAACTTTTATTAATATACAGTGTATTTCTTTGTTGTAAACTTTTTCAATTTTACGTATTTTGTCAGATATTTTTATATCCACCCATGCTCTCTTTTGGTTGCTATTTACGTGGAGTAACTTTTTCCATCCTTTGTTTTCCCTCTATTTGTGTCTTTGGATCGAAAGTGGGTCTCGTAGATATAGTTGTATCATGTGTTTTTATCAATTTTGCCAATCTCTGTCTTTTGATTGAAGAGTTTAAACTATTTACACTTAAAGTAATTACTGATAAGGAGAGATTTACTTCTGTGATTTTGCTATTTGTTTCCTAAATGCCTTGTAGCTTTTTTATTGCTCATTTCCTGTGTTAGTCTTTTGTGTTCAGTTGATTTTTTATAGTGAGATGTTTAAATTCCTTTCTCATCTCCTTTTGTGTATATTCTATAGCTGTTTTCTTTGTGGTTACCACAAGGATTACGTTTAACATCCTAAAGTTATAACAGTATAGTTTGAATTTATACCAGCCTAACTTCAATAACGTACCCAAACTCTGCTCCTTTACAGCTTCATCCCCATCCCTTTCAGGTGCTGATGTCATAAAATTACATCTTTCTACATTGTGTGCCCCAAAACATAAACTAATATATTTTTAAAATTCAGTAGTCTCCTAAATCATGTAGAAAACAAAAAGTGGAGTTACAAACCATTGTTACAATAATACTAGCTTTGATAATTATCCATGTATTTACCTTTATTGAGATCTTGATTTCTCCATATAGATTTGAGTTACTGTTATGGCTTCTAGTGTCTTTTTATTTCTTGCAGGACTCTTGAGCATTTCTTGCAGGACAGGGCCACTGGTAACAAACTCTCTCGCTTTTACCTTGATGTCTTAATTTCTCCCTTACTTTCGAAGGGCAGTTTTGCTAGACATAGAATTCTTGGTTGACGGTTTCTTTTCTTTTAGCATTTTGACTATATCAGCCCACTGCCTTATGGTCTCCAATGATTCTGATGAGAAATCTGCTGATAATCCTATTGAGGATCCCTTGTATGTGATTATTTGCTTCTCTCTTGCTGGTTTCCAGATTTTCTCTTTTTCTTTGGCTTTCAGTTCATCTTACTTGGAGCTTATTGAGCCTGTTGGATAGTTTTTTCTTGATTTTTTTTTTTGGCCACACCACACATCATGTGGGATCTTAGTTCCCTGACCAGGGATTGAACCCATGCCCCCTGCAGTGGAAGCGTGGAGTCTTAACCACTGGACTGCCAGGGAAGTCCCCTGTTGGATATTTATATTCATGTTTTTCACCAAGTTTGGGAAGTTTTCAGCCATTATTTCTTCAGATACCCTCTCTGCCGTTTTCTCTCTCTCTTCTCTTTCTGGGACTCCCACTGTGTGGTGTTGGTCTGCTTTTTGGTGCCTCAGGTCCCTTAGGTTCTGTTCACTTTTCTTCAGTCTCTTTACTTTTTTTTTTTTTTGCGGTACGCGGGCCTCTCACTGCTGTGGCCTCTTCTGTTGCGGAGCACAGGCTCCGGACGCGCAGGCTCAGCGGCCATGGCTGACAGGCCCAGCCACTCCGCGGCATGTGGGATCCTCCCGGACCGGGGCATGAACCCGTGTCCCCTGCATCGGCAGGCGGACTCTCAACCACTGCGCCACCAGGGAAGCCCAGTCTCTTTACTTTCTGTTCCTCATACTTGATCATTCCCTTTGTCCTTTCTTTAAGTTTGCTGATTCTTTCTTCTGCCTGCTCAAATCTGCATTTGAATTTCTCTAGTGAATTTTTAATTTCAGTTATTTTACTTTTCAGCTCCAGAATTTCCTTCTGACCTCTTTCCAGATTTTCTGTCTCTTTACTGATATTTTCATTTTGATCATACATTGTTTTCTTGACTTTCTCCACATGTTCCTTTAGTTCTTTGAACATTTTTATGCAGCTGTTTTAAAGTCTTTGTCTAATATTTCTTCTATTGGATCTTTTTCAGGGACAGAGTCTATCGACCTATTTTATTTCTTTGAATGGGCCATACTTCCCTGTTTCTTTGTATGCCTTGTGATATTTCTGGGTTGAAAACTGGACATTTGAATCTAATAATGTGGTAACTCTGGAAATTATATTCTCTGCCTTCTCCCAGGGTTTGCTGTTTTTTGTCACTGTTTGTTTATTGTTTTTTTTTTTTTTTTGATTCTATAGACTGTATCTCAGCTGAGCGTGTCTCAGGTGTAAACTTAAGGTATTCTTAGGTCTCTTCTGAGACTTTCCTTGGGCATGCCCAATCACTTTCTAATTTTCCCCATATATGTAGTCATTTTTTAATAGTCTAGTCTTTAATATCTGACTACCAAAAGGGGAAAAAGAAAAATAAAGGGGGTTAAAAAAGGGCACTGTCCCTTAAATCTCCTGGCTGTCACTTCAGCCAGATGAGGAGGGACTTCTATTGGTGGGGGAGGGGCTACAACAATGGGCACTGCCTCTTTGTCTACCCCTCTGTGATCAGAAGCAGTCACCAGTGACCAGAGCACAGATCACTGATGTCCTTTTTGCCCATCCAGGCTCCTGCATGCTGTGCAAAGCTGCTCCAGGAACCATGCACAGCTGCCTGCCATGGGGTTGGGGATGGGTAGCTGCTGTTGTGCTGAGAGCTGAAACTGGCCAAAATGAACAGTCCAAGTCTTCCCCTGGACATTGCAAGCCTTCAGTAAGCTGTCCAGAGTTCCATAATAGTTACATCAGACAGATTTCTGCCAGTGCAATTTTTGTCTGGGAGTGGGGGAGACAGACTCTTAGTGCTTCCTACTGCACCATCTTCCCAGAATCTGCCAAGAGTTTAAAAAACAGATTTCCTTTTTTTTTTTTTAAGAGCAGTTTTAGGCTCACAGCAAAACTGAGTGAAAGGTACAGAGATTTCCTATACATCCCCTGTCCCCATTGTCAACAGAGAAATGCCTCTGGATTTTGTAAGTAAAATAAAATCATGTGTAAGAAAACATTTCTTTTTTTTTTTTTTTTTTTTTGCGGTACGCGGGCCTCTCACTGTTGTGGCCTTTCCCGTTGCGGAGCACAGGCTACAGACACGCAGGCTCAGCGGCCATGGCTCACGGGCCTAGCTGCTCCGCGGCATGTGGGATATTCCCAGACCGGGGCACGAACCCGTGTCCCCTGCATCGGCAGACGGACTCTCAACCCCTGCACCACCAGGGAAGCCCAAGAAAACATTTCTTGAGAAAAGGCCAAGTCTGGCCCTTTTAGGACCAAAGCTCGTGCACCAGGGATTCCTCAGTACCTATGAGGGAGAAGCCTTCATGGTTCCTTCTGGGTGTACACGTGAAGTGCAGGAGTAACAGTAATGCTGCCACCCAAAGTCATGTGTTTTCTGTCAGTGGCCCCAACATTTTCCTACTTATCCAGGAGTCGTCTTTCATAATGACTTATCCTACTTGAAGCCTCTTTATTTAAATAGTTGCCAAGTTCTACAGATTCTGTTGCTGTAACATCTCACCCATTGCTATGCTCACTCCCACTCTTCTATTTATTTTTCTTTCCTTTGGCCACACCATGCGGCATGTGGGATCTTAGTTCCCTGACCAGGGATTGAACCCGTGCCCCCTGCATTGGGAGTGCAGAGTCCTAACCACTGGACCACCAGGGAAGTCCCCACTCTTCTATTTCAGACCCGTGTATGTGGATTCTTTCCTGTCATAAGAGTCTCCCAAACAATTCTCCCCTGTGCCAGACACTCCCATCACATGGCAACTAGATGTATCATCCTAGAGCACAGCTCCAATTACCTCATGCTTCTGCTCAAAAACAGAGAAGCTCCCCTATTCCAAAATCAAAGCCTAGAAACTGTCTGGGGCAGTTCCCAATTTCCTGGGGTCCTTTCCCAAAGCCTGAGGTCCTAGGACTAGAGTGAGCATTTTGTTTCTGGGTGCTGTTTCCTCAAAGTGGTGCTTTCTGAGCAACTACCAGATGCAGGAGTTCTGCTTTATAACAGTCTATAAGAAGAAAATAGTAACGTTCTAGACTCTCCAACCTTCACCCCAGAAAAGCCTTTGTCCTTTTCCATTAAGTTGTTTTCTGGCGCCACCTGGTGTTAGGACTAAGCAGCAGTGGCTCTAGAGAAAAAGGAAGAACCCACTATAAATGTTTTATCCCAAACTGAGGATCTTTAGCACCAGAAAGGAACCTTAGAGATCATTTAGACAGATGCCTTGTTTTATAGATCAGTAATTTATCCAGGATTTAGAGCAAGAACTGAATCCGCATTTCAGTCCCAGGCTCCTCAATTTTCCAACACATCCCCCCGACACCCTCCTACCTCAGCCCCCATACCTTCTTAAGCCTCGAAAGGAATTGGGCCAGAGTGATGATGCCACCTTTGGAGGAAGGCAACAAAAGGATATTAACTTTTATTGATCCCTTATTATAAGTCAGTTACTGTACTGAGTACATTTATAATATCTCATTCATTCTTCACAGGTAGCCTGTTCTTATTCCTGTTTCACCGACGGACAAGGTAAGGTTCAGAGAGATTGAGTGACTCATTACAGTTACGTTGTATTATTTGTTCACAATTATTCACTCCCTCCTTGCCCTTGCCATACTTCTGTGTCTGGGCCACATATACACTCACTCTCCTGCCCTCACTGACTTTGGGCGCGGCCACTTCGACTTTCTTTGGTCAATGGAACGTGAATGAACTTGATCGGTACCCCATGAGAGCAAAAGTTTTAAGTTCCGTGCTGCGATTAAATGCACTTCAGCCCTGACCTTCTCTGTGGGGACACCATAACTGAGAGGGTAGCCGTCCCTCCAGCCCTGCCCCTGGAATAGGACACATGTGGAGCAGGGAGGGCCAAGCCTGTCAGTCACAACTGACCCACAGTTAGCCTGCAGCCCATGTGAAACATGAGCAAAAAATAAATATTTGTCCTTTAAGCCAGCGTCCCCCAGCTTTTTTGGCACCAGGGACCAGTTTCGTGGAAGAAAATTTTTCCATAGACCCAGGGCGGGGGTTGGTTTCAGGATGATTCAAGCCCATTACATTTATTGTGCACTTTATTTCTATTATTATTACATTGTACTATACAGTGAAATAATTATACATCTCACCATAATGCAGAATCAGTGGGAGCCCTGAGCTTGTTTTCACTTGCCACTCACTGATAGGGTTTTTTTTTTTTTTTTAACTGATAGGGTTTTGATGTGAGTGTGCAAGCAATTGACTTATTATGGTCTCTGTGCGGTCAAACCTCTCTACTAATGATAATCTGTATTTGCAGCCGCTCCCCAGCGCTAGCATCACTGTCTCAGCTCCCCCTCAGATCACCAGGCATTAAAGTCTCATAAGGAGGGCGCAACCTAGATCCTCCGCATGCGCAGTTCACAGTAGGGTTCGCGCTCCTGTGAGAATCTAATGCTGCTGATCTGTCAGGAGGCGGAGCTCAGGTGGCAATGCGAGCTTCGCTCGCTCTCCTGCCGCTCACCTCCTGTGCGCCCGGTTCCTAACAGGCCGCCGACCAGTACCTGTCGGTGGTCCCGGGGTTGGGGACCCCTGCTTTAAACCAATGAGAATTAGGGGTTGTTTGTTGCTGCAGCAAAGCTGACCCATACAGGATTGAACACAGTCTGATTGACTCCAAAATCTCTCTGGAAACTGTGAAAAAGAACCCTGTTCCCAGGGTGATGTCTAATTTAACGAATTTAAGAACCTATGTGTTAGGTCTTAAGTTGCTAAGGTTCTCGCCTCCTTGGAGTCTTTGCTTAATTTTACCCTTGCACTGACACTTCTCTTGAGGGTCCAATTTAATTCTGAAACCTGCTTCTCCAGCTCCACCTCCTCAGTGCTTTTGATTCCCTTTACTTTGATTTACTTTTTCTTCTTTTTAAAAGCCGTATTACCTTCCAAAATACAGTTAACTTATTTATAATGCATACAGTTTAAATGCTGCCCAGCTGAATGTTAGGAGGGAAGGGGTTTTTTTGGTCTGTTTTGTTTATTGTCATTGTCCTTCCTTAAACAGTGCCTGGCACGTAGTAGGTGCTAAAAAGTATCTGTTAAATGAATGAATGAAAATAGGAGGACACTTCCAAAATCATGGTAGCTGTTGTGTTTTACTAGCTTGGCCAGTAGAGGTCATAGATGAGTTCTTTAAATATCTCGGACCTGCAACTACTTTTATGTGTGTTTTGTGTCAGGGTCTGTCCACCGTGGATGCCTTGGGGATTAGTGTGGGTTGCCATGTGGCAATGATCAATCTGATGGTGGCATTTGGCATATATTTGGCATAAAAACTGCTGAAAGTGAAAAATTGATGATGTCTCAGATTGGTTTCTCCTCCATCTATGACCTAGTCTTGGGAGCCAAGAAAAAAAAAAATGGCAAATAGGATGCAAGATGGCGCAGAAAGTGTCGGCTTTAAGGTTGTGTCTATTTATATAAGTTGCTTGTAAATAAAAGTTAAATTCAAACAGTCGAGAGGATAGTAAATGCTTATTGGCAACTGCAAAGCTATTTGCCTAGATTAACAATGGAACCTTCCAAAAGTGTCTGTGTATGTGTGTTTACAGATACAGCCTAGTAATACTGGAACACTTCACTGACCTTTTCCTCTCCTCTATTACAACAAAAAATGGAATCACAAGCCGTGATTCTGCCTGCAGGTGGTTTATTCTCCCTGGTTCAATAGCTCATGCTAAACTTCACAGTGTGTAACTGCACGGGGGGTAGATTTAAAGGGATGATGAGACTGGATTGGAAGCAAATCATTTTCTTCAGGTTGCATATGATTGATGAGTTCAAGGATAAAAATTTAAGAAGGAAGGAGGTCTAATTTTGTTGCTTGCCTCTCACACACCAGGCACTGAGCTAAATACTTTTACAGGTTATCTCATTCACTGTGCCTGAAGTGAACAGTGTCAAAGATAGCACCTAGCACTTAGTGAAAGCTCAAAAATTACTGAATAAATGAGTGAGGGAGTCGATGACCATTAGGAAAAGGGTCTGTTTCTTTGTTTTGTGGGGTTGTTCCAGGGGGTCGATTTGTTTTATTTCCTCTGTAGAGCTAAATCCAATTGAAACGCAGAATGTGGGTACATTTGTGTTTGGTGTTTATTCATATCACGTGTCCACTTACTGGGCACTGAAAAAGGATGCCTAGAAGGTGGTTCCTGTCACGAGACACTGAAAGGTAGGCGTGGATGGTGAGCTTTGGGGAACGGGCGTTAATTTTGGTCCTGCTGTGAAGCTGACCTTTTCTTTAGAGTCTATGCGATGAAAATTGTAATCACGTAACTTCTACTGATTCTGCTTGACACATGTCACGAGACAAATGTGAGATGCCCTATTTGAAAGGTTTTGTGGTGAATCAATGGGAAAGGTAGCCAATAGTGGGAGTTTAATGAAAGTATTTTGTGATGGCCCTTGGGGAGGGCCTGGGACTAAGTCACAAACTCCGTCCTGCAGCACATGTTGCTCTGGCTTTGTCTCCATCAGTGGATGAACAAAACAGGACAGTAATGCCAATATCATGTACCACCTATACCTCTTCGGCCTCTATGGTTGGGGTGGATTGCCAGACTGAAGAACTTCATTATGTTTGAATATCAGAGATGATGGTTTTCTTGAGCTCTGTGTTGGTAAACAGCCAGATAACATAGTTTTATTCTATTATGAGGCTTGTAGCCAGATAAATGCAAGGGTAGATTCTCCTATGTGATGATATGAAAGAGAATTCGCCAGCTACTCAAGAATACTTCTAGTGTGGGGCATCAGGCAGGGCAGGGGGACACGGTGCCACAGG